>NC_135330.1:199818894-200418894 GCF_023851605.1 Tamandua tetradactyla | reverse complement strand
TTTCGTTTTTACATAATACAGTAGTGCCCCAGATAGCGTTGAAGATTCATGGGTGACATGTCTAGTACAGCCATTCCCAGTACTTGATCTGGGTTTCCATACCTGTCGGATGGGGAGGCCAATAAATCAGTCAGGAGTAAGCTGACGGTGCCAACTAAATGCATGCTCATTCAGCCATGCTTCCGTGTTCTGAGGTTTTAAAACTTCAGGTTGTCCCCCTTACCCTCTCTCTTGAGCTCTACGATTTAACGTGGAAGTACTTGTCCCTCACGCCTTCCATAGACTGTCAGTGTTCTTTGTTGGACATTCAGTTCGTAACGTGAAAGCGATAATCTCATGCTGATTATTTCTACACTCTTCTCATCGTTCATTCAAACTGCGTCTCTTCCAAAACGTTGGATTCTCCCCCTTTCTTTTGGCATGGGCTGTCAGCATGCTTGCTGCGGAAAGGACTGCTTTCTCCCACCGGGGGCTGGGAGAGAGGGTGCTGCCCCGCCCCATCCCATCCTTGTCTTCTCTTTTCCTGGTCTTTCCTTTTATTTAGTCTTTGGTTAAATTTGCCCTGGTTGCTCAGTGATGACCTGTCGCAGGGTCAGTGCAGTTTTCCAGCTGACAGACAACAGGCTTCGCGGGAAAAGCCTATTGTAATCAAGCCTGGAAAAATCCTGACACTAAGTACATCTCAAAATACCGCAGGGTTATTTGAAGGCCCACTGATATTTTTCCTAAATATCATGATGAGACCATTCTGAATGTGATTTAGTAGCAGTTTTTCAGCTCATCACTGACATGTTTCCCATGAAAACTGCACGAATTGGTGATATACTTGTAAGTTGTGAAGTGGGCTGTGAAATGCTGATTTATACATTAGTCACATACTTATTTACTTTTTTTATCCACTACCCAGTTTTTGAAAAATGATTCTCAACTAATCAGATGCAAAATAATTGGCTGTCTTTTGGATAAATGTACCTTAAAGAGTGCATTGTTAGCTCTGAAGTACAATGCAAATGTCAAGTAATATCATTAATATTTCCACCATGTGACAATACTGCCATAAAGTTCAGCAGTTGTTTCAAGAGGAGCAGCCCACGAGGCAGCATGTAGCATGCATGTGCCTCGTCAGCTGTCCCTCTCCCTGCCCATGCTTTCTCCCACAGGGCCAGGGAGGTCCCAGGGCTGGGGGGGCCTGGAGACTGGAAACAGGCAAGTTTGACCCAATTTTGATCCTGCCTTCCAGAAGAGCATTGCATGATTCAGTTTATTCTCTAACTTTTTTTCCATTCTTAAGGCACAAGGACTAAGTCTCAGGAGACTTATCACAAGAAAAAGATAACCTGTCATTAAATAATATTCCAACTAAAACTAAAATACAATGAACAGGAAATGATGCAGCTGTGAGGCAGGATATGAGTGGCAGGTGGAAAAGGAATCTCCTTTATAAATGGTGCTTTCTATAAAGACCAGTTGGTAATTTAATAATGCAGTATGATAATTATTCATTCAACAAATGATAAAGTCTTTTTTACTAACAATACTATGACAACTTGTGTTTTGATAGATTTAGGAAGAAAAACTGATTTCAGCATATAGTTCATTCAGAAAGAATTTTTTCCCTTTGGGTATGTATGCTCTCTCCTGAGGCTACGAAACAATGTATTTTATTTTAGTCCACCTCTGATAGAACTGATTTTGGGGGGAAATTTATATACCCTTTAAAATTGAAAAGGAATACCATTTAAAATATGATGCTGATCAGTTCATTCTTTGGGAAATCAATAACTAAATTATGAATCATTCATTGAACTGGCCCTTCTCCTCCCTTAGAAACCTCACCACCCGCACGGCTGAAGCTGCTTGTCAGGAACTCTTAGCAGGAGGCAGGAGGCAGGAGGGGAGCTGCTGCCCGTGTCCCCAGGCTCTCCAGCCCCCGCCCCATTAGGTGCAAAGCGAGGACAAACGAGGACGCGGCATCCCGCAGCAGAGCCCCTCCTGCCGCCCGGGCGCACGGCCTCGCCTGCTGGGACAGGCTGGGGCCCCCTCAGAGGCCAAGGCCGTACACCCGGCGACAGGTCCCCGCTGCGGCCCAGCCGTCAGGGGCTCCGCGCCCACTACCGCCTTTCCCCGTAGATGGTAATTTTAACAAAAGGAACAGAAAGGGAAGCAGAAGGTTATTAAAATGCAGTCTGAGGACGGGAAATGACATTAGGGAGGCCGTTTGGAGGGTGGGCGCGCCGAGGGCGCCGCATTAGATTTGCTCGGCTTGATGAAGCACCGATGGCTACAATGTCGGTTCCAATTTATTTTTCTTTTCTTAATGCTGTTTATTATTTTAACTGATCATTTTCCCAGTGCTTTAAAGCTCTTCTCTTGTATCTGGCGCATGCAGATGGCACATGTCCCACAAACTGGACAAGTCCATGCAGGCAGCGTTGCGAGTCCTGGGGCCAGCAGCTCCGGCCTGCGAGTGGGCCGAGAGCTGCCCCAGCCGGGCCGCCTCCTTTACTTCCCAATGAAAATGGAAACGTGTGTTTTCAAAAAGATGCAAGTCAGCTTGCTGTTCCACGGACTCGGGGATCCCTGGTGTGTGAGCTGCACAGCAGCCCCTCCTGCAGCCCGGGCGCCCTTAGCACCATGCCAGCCCCCACCCAAAGCCCAGCTCCCAGAGCAGCGCCAGGCAGCGTGATTGCTGCTTTTTAGGATTTGGGGTGGATCTTTTATTCCCGGGTAGCAGAGGCTAATGCCTTACTCTGGGAGAAACGACTCTGAGAACCTCTCTGGAGCCTTCTGTTCTGTGTGCCTTGTATTAACCAGAAGCCCTCACTGTACATGCACACCTCCACCGTAGGGTGGAGAACACCTTGGTTTTATTTTATTTTCCATGTTTTCATAGAGAAAATTTACTGACTGTTTTATGAGATACCTTTTTTGTTCAGAAAGGTAATTAATGTTCACTTTTTATAGTAGCTCTGCTTTTGAAGATTAGCTCTAAAAGAAAGAGTTCCAAATTTCTGTGATGTATCAGGTTTCAAAAGCTGATTCTTTTCATCTTTTACATCATAATTATGAAACCCGCAAATTTAAGCCTTATGAGGGAAGATTTTGGGGGTCCAGTCTGCTTTCTTTTAGGTGGCTAAAGCTGGTTTCATTACTCCATTTAACTATAAAGCATTTTTCATTCTGTGGCTTTCGAAGCGATATTGAAACCAAGAGGAGCTTATTAAATGTGCATTCAGAAACTTGTTTGAACAAACTAGAGTTATTCTAGCAAACTGGCTTCCAAGGTGTTCGGGAGGGAGCCTTTTTATTTTCAGTGTGCCTATTTAGGGTGTTAGCTGGCTGCCACGACCAGCGCCCCCCCCCCTCCACGTGTAAATTTACAGACGTGTTCAATGAGTAGCACTTGCTCTGGAGTCTTAATTCTCGAGCACAATGTCGAGCCACTGAGTTGCCCCATTTCTCTCTGCTCAGCTGGACCACGGGTTTACCATCAAGAGATCAGGGTCTTTGGACTACTACCAGCAACCAGGAATGTATTGGATAAGGTATGAGACGGTGCAGCCCGACAGTCCGTGTTTCCATGGCAACGTGCTGGCAGACTCCATTAACCAGTTCCTTCAGTGGATAAACATGCTTTTGATTTG
Organism: Tamandua tetradactyla; assembly: GCF_023851605.1. Classification (NCBI taxonomy): domain Eukaryota; kingdom Metazoa; phylum Chordata; class Mammalia; order Pilosa; family Myrmecophagidae; genus Tamandua; species Tamandua tetradactyla. Next base: position 200,415,250 of record NC_135330.1, on the reverse strand, counting down.
TGACCCAGTCCATATGCTGCTTTATCAGTTTCATTTTAATCTTGATTGAGATGCCACACCCCATCCCTTTCTTTCGCCTATCGTTCACACTGACATTTGCCAGCTTTCTTTCCATCGCACATGCTCAGTATCAGTCCTTCTCACGGTTAAAAGGACAGTATATTCACCGTCAAGAGCGGAGCAGCTCCCTGAGGTTGCCGAGCAAAACGCTGACTTCCGGCGTGCTTCAGTCCCCGGCAGAGGGAGAACAGCGCCAGGCGTGCGTCCCGCACGAGTGTATACTGTCATTTTAAAGCCATCCAGCCAACCGCGACCTTAGGTGGATGAAACAATGCATTTGTGCGTTAGTCCTCGAAGCTCCTCCGAGCGCAGTGAGCTGTAGAATGCATTGTGTGTGTTGGTCAGCTTGTGTTTTCAAATTCTCCGCCTTCTTGTTTTGTTTTGCTTTTGTTTTGTTGTTACCGTTCTCTCCCTGAAAATCCCTCTGTGTACTAGCCATTGCATGAACTGATATTTCAATATTTTGTAACTGTCAGATTATTTAGTTGACTGATGTCCTCAAGCAAAAGGGACTATGGGAAATATTGATTTTTTCTTAACTGGGTTAAGAATTACATCCATTCGTTTTCAATTCCAATCAACTTCCCTGGCCTTTCCCTCCAGGGGTGTTATTTATGTCTCTTTAAGTTGTCCACACACAGGGCAGTTTTGATGGTTTCAGAATGAACCCTGAGAAGTTCTGGGGAACCTTTTCTCTCCATCTCAGTGTTTCTGCAATGATCTCCAAGTGCAGCTCCACATCTCAGACTCTTCTGAGAATAGTTCCACCGATTTGGGTGTTTATGTCCCCCAAGTGATGGAGTAAATGGATAGGAATAGAGGGGTGGGCCTGGCATTCTGCCATGCATTCGACTGCTACAGTTTTACAAAACAAAAGAAAACAATGCCCTTGCTGGTGTGGGCAAGCAGGAGAGGCCACGCCTGGACAAACTATCCAGCTACACCAACGTCATGACCATTTCCACATCTGCTTAAAGCAAAAGAACACCCCAGCTTCAAGAAAGTGTTGACGTCAGCTTTACACAGGGTATCTGCGGCTTCTAGGCTACTATACTCGTAGAAGTTGCACATCGACGTTTGTGGGTACCCAAGTCATTTAGCTTTGTTGATGTAGAAAAAACCTTGTCTTATTTTGAATCCTTTTTTTGGGGGGACGGGGGTGTGAATTAATCATGATTTGCCTCTGTGCAGACTCTTCCTTTGGCCTGGTTATGTGGAAAATGAGCCATCCACCTCTTGCTTTTTACCAAGGGGTAAAGTACGTTCAGAACGTGCCAGGTCCCCACGCGCTCCCAGCGCATTTCTACAAAGCGCACGCCCCCTCCTGAGCAGCGATCCCTGCTGGGTTCGGCACCCAGGGCCTCTCGGGCTGCCCCCAGCGCGGACCCACCGAGGAGCGCTACCACCAGCTTAGTAGGAATTGAAGGACGCCATGCGCAGCCGTTCCTTCCTTGTATGTCTCCTGAGCTCAGGCATGTGAACCAAACCTATTTGAATAGAGCTGATGCACAATTAGAAATAGACATCTAGTTATAGTCCGGGATTGAATGGCAAGAGTCACCTATATAAATCCCTCTAATTTCACAAAAAGATAAGCCCTTAGAAAATTAAGATACTAGATTTGGGGGCAGCAGGGCAAACATGTAGTCACCGAGGGTTTCAAGGCCATCTGACCCAGACCCAGCCCCGACCAAACGGCCCATCCTTGAGGAGTGGGCAGGGCAGGCGGGAGGCGGCGCGCGCGGAGGCAGGAGCAGCGACGTGACGCCGCCCCTCGTGGGAGCTAAGCGGGGAGCGCTGCCGGACCCCGCCCGCGGGCTCGGTTAGGACGCTTTTGCTTTTTCATACCATTTGGCCCCGGGACGGGCGTGGCTGGGCGCTGGCTGCCGACGCCAGCCTTCCCGCTGGATTTTGGGGACGCCCAGGGATCCGGGGTCGGCCCGTGGGACTCCGAGATGGCAGGGCCGTCCCGGGCGCAGCCAGGAGGGGCAGCTGGGTGGACGAAAGCAGTATCAGACTAAGGCACACGCTAAGGCGCGCGGGAAGGGAGCATGTGGAGGTGAGTGGGGCGAGGAACTGGTGGGGTTCCCACGGACAGACGGCCGCAGCACGCGGGGTCTGCCCTGAAACACGGAGACGGGGCCGCCGGGACGCGGGGCAAGCAGGGAGGACCCCCTGGCAGAGGCGGCCCGCTGAGCCAGCGCTTCCCCCACCACCCGTGTCCCTGCGCCCTGGGTCCAGCCCGGGGCTGGCCACCCGCGCTCTCCCGCGACTGCCTCCGACGCGAAAGTTTGGGGCTTTAGGTGTAACACTCAGGGGAGAGAAGCTGCAAAGCCCCCCAACCAGGACTGCAGAGAAAGGAGTGGGGTTTGATTTGGCGATGGGAGGCAAAGGAGGGAGAGCAGAGCAGGGAGTTACTTGGCCCAGAAGCCAGAGGGAGAAGCGGCACCTCGTGGGCTCCAGGTCCAGGGCTGGGCTAGCACAGTGGCACCCTGCTGTGTCCTTCTGTCGCATGCTGGTTTTAGAACACCCCTAGGGAAGCCACCGCACCCACCTGCCCTTTAAATTTAATTGACTTGTTATTAGAAATGAGAAAGTGGCCATAGCAGTCGTTGGCTGCACATATCCTTGAAGTGAGAGTTCATACATTTTTCTGAGATTTTTGATGATGCAGCATTGATTGAAAATTATGTGGTGTTGGATTTATTTTGGCCTGGCTTCAAATTTTCCTGCCCTCTTTTTGATTTAAAAGCACCATCTACACTCTTCTGCGTCTCTAATCCTGCCATAGTTTGAGTGATTCCAAATGTCCCCACTGATTTTCACTGGTAGGCGTGGCCTCATCCGGTGTGAATGTGGAGGAAAGAAAACATCAGAAAGAACTTAGTGTAAGATTGGCACACTGTTATTCTATGAGGAAGGAGTATAAATGTCAGTACGCTGAAACCAGCTTTCTGGTACGTGTCAACCACATGATGCTTTTTGAAATGAAAAAATCCTGAAAATTGAGGTAAAACAAACTTGATGAAAGCGGTGCCGCCTAAGGAGGGCACGTGGTTCCGAGTCGGCGAGCCCGCCCAGCCTGTGCTGCGTCTGCCGCGGGACCGTGAGCAAGTCATGTCCCAGCTCCCACGTTCAGCCCCCCCATTTATAAAAGTGAGGAGAGGGCTAGCAGCCTTCCAAAGGTGTGGGGAGGGTAAAATGAGCTGCCTGAGACTGCAGCCCAAAGAACGGACTCGAAAATGACCGCTTCACATTGCCTTCACTTCCAAGAGGAAATGCGAGCACATTTCCCCTAGAAAAACTGGTCTCTCTTCAGATCTAAGCATTTGCCATTAAAGTGGAATCATGAACTTTTTGATGCTCCAATTAGTGCAAACTACTGAGTAGTTTACATGTTAGGTTTTTCATGAGCATTAAGGCATTAAATTTCCTGTAAAATAGCTATCGCCCCAAATCCTGATGAAGTAAGTTTCAAATATTAGCCGCAAGGGCAGGGACTGGCAGATCACCCAGGCCCCTGCTTGTGTTGAAAATAAACTTTTCTGGGAACCCAGCCCCGCCCGTCTGTGCACACACCGACTGGGGGTGCTTCTGCCCGGCGGGCATACAGAGCATCTGTGCCTGAGAACGGTGTGGCTGGCAAAGTCTCAAATAGTCACTGTCTGGCCCTATATAAACAGGTTAGAAAACCCCTGTTCTATGGGGGAAAATGTGTCTTAATTCGAAAGTGCCACCTATAAGCACAAATTCCATGAGGACCACAACTTGATTTCCTTAAAAGCTGCGTGTCCTCTGCTAATAAAATGCCTGGGACATAGTAGGCCTTCAATAAATAACTGTCAAATTGGTGAATAAATGAATGAACTTTCCAAAGAAGGGATCATTCATCTAGAGAAACCCTGATTCTTGGGGTAGATGTGTTTTTTATGAATTTGGGACATAGTGAGAAGTCAAACCATCTATGCAATGCCCTGGGACTGCCCCCCCACCCCATAGCAACCCAGGCTAAGTCTATTGGCAAAGCTAAAGATGGCTTTGTAGTAAAAGGAACTCACCCCTAACCTCACCTGCTTAGTAAGTTCTAAATTTTTTCATAGATTTCTTAAGGCAAATATGGCTGTGGTTGTTCCTAAGCTTACTAATGGGATGAAGTAAATGCAGAACAGCAGCTCGGCTCAGCTTGCCCACAGGGCTGTCCAGTCCCTCCAAGGCCTGAGCTCAGCCTCCAGCCGGTGGCTCTAATGACCCCATGGCAGAGCCAGGCCAGTTGGGGCCTCTGTTGAGAACCACGTGGCATGACAAGCCAGGGTTTAAGCAGGGTGGAGGGCAGGTGTCCAGCCTGCCAAGGAGATGGAAAGTGACCATGACCCGTCACACCCAGAACCCCTGAGCTTCCTTCCACGAAGGCCGCTTCACTTTAGGGAAATTCTATGTCATAGGCCCAGATACTCTAGGCTCCTGGAAAGATCTCAAAAGAGTATTAAAGCAAAACAGAACTGTCATAATCGTGACAGCAAGCCAAATAAAAGGAGGGAGGATATTTTAATCAATATGTCAGTTTAATTTTACTAGCAAGCAAAACATTTCCAAAAAGGCGAGCAAATCTTGACTCAGTTCCCACCAGAGAAGGGTGAGCGGGGAAGGGCCCTGGGGCTCACCCCAGCAGCTGCAGCAGCCAGTCTCCCAGGCAGTATGAGTAATGGGTTGGCTAAAAGGCAAAATGCAGAATAATGTTCTTTTATTAATGAAATGAAGACTGTTTGCAATGGCTGGCAATAAATTAAGATAAGCAAAAAGGGGAAAGCAGTCAACATTTGCCTCTGAAAAATGCAGTTACTTAAATCCAATAATTACTGACATGACAGAAAATGTTGACTCACAGCTAAAATGAGGCGTATTGCTTACAGATCCTGCACATATTACAGAAGGAAGTACTTTTGTCCCTGCACTGTAGGGCCTCTTGTTAGCTAAAAGAGAAACAGACCTGCCACAGTGGCGTGATAGTGATACTAATGCATGTGTGTGGATTCTATGGGTGAAGCTCTCCTGAGGGGACAAGCACTGCAGCCCCTTCTGTGTATGGACTGTGAAATGGGGGCTCGGCCTGGTCAGGAGACATGTCCCAGGCCACATAGTTAGCTGAGCTAGACGCGGCTCTCCCCACATCTCCCGGGAGCTGCTTCCCAGGGGCTTCGGTTGAAGCTTGCACACAAGCAGGCGCCTCCGGGGTAAGGCTGCTGCTCTGGTTCAGACTCCTTCATCCCTGACCTCCTTCCCCACGCCGTACTGTTCCTAGACGTTATGTAGATCGACCAGCTGGACATGCCGGATGTATTGACGGGATTTCCAGATCTCGAGTCAGAAATGAGAGGGTAGACTCTGCAAGCACTGCGTTCGGCTGCGATAGGGTCCTGGCCGCGCCCACTCGGAGGTGTCCGCAGCTCGGATGTGCCCTTGGCATGGGGCCTGTTTGTGTGTGACCGTCATTATGGATGCTCACTTCTCTAGAATTTCAAGCTGACCTGGGTGCAACCACCTGCGCAGCTGAGAAAACTGGCAGGGTTTGTCCCAGCTCTCAGTCTTCAGACTTGCTCTAGCAGCGCCTGAGGCTGTGATAGCCGAGAGCTCGGGGCCTGAGGTGGGCATGCCGTGTTTCCTCTGGGAGTGACAGGTTTATGCTAGCTAGTCTGCTTTCCTGGAACATTTTATTGGCTATTTGGTCTGTTTACCAGGCCCACTGTCGTTTAGCTCTCCCCCAGGATGTAGTATAATGATTACTACTGGGTGTATATTTTAAAGAACCCAGTGAGAGCTTCGTATTTGGTTACTACTAGTCAACTCCAGAATCCAGAGACATCTCTTGCTTGCCTGAACCTGTGATAGTTAACACTCAAGTGTGGTACTGCAGCTCTGCCCTCCCTCTCGCAGGCTCTTAACGAGGTGGAGGTTATGGGGGATAACCTGGGAATTCCGCGGCAGGTCTGATCATGTTGGGCCCAACAAACCATGCACAGAATAACTAATGAAAGAGTAGATCTGTGAGGAGGTGGTTGGGGGCCCCTCGAGCCTGTGGCTGGGGGAATAACCTCACTTTACGGGGAGTCAGTGGGGAGAGACTGTTGGCTGCGGTTTGACATCTGGGAATTTTGTGATTGATAAAGGGTAAAGCTGCGTTTCAGAAAAGCTGGAAAGGTCCCAGAACTTAAATTTCTGACGCGGTAGTTAGGGACAAATTCTATTTTAAATCTTTCTGAGGAGTGGCGTGGCTGCAGAGCAAATGGCCAGTCTGGTTACATATTTCATAACAATGTGTTTTTAAAAAGTATGTAATAACGTACCGTCTGATTTCTTTACTGACTTTACCTGTGTCCCAAACTATGTAAGGGAGCTACAGAATTCCATTGCAAAAGATGAACTGCATATATTTTAATGGAAAGTTAATTTTTATAGATTCAATTAAAATTCTAAGTATATCACAGGTGCCAGTGCTTACTGTGACAAGAAATTGGGTCACAATAAATGTTTGTTGAATGGATACATGCATCACTGTAAGAGAATATTAATTTTACCTAACATAAGAATTTGATCGCATCTGGAACATAACTTGTGTTCTTGAATATGGATGCTTAATGCATTTAACTATGCTTTTGTGTTATTTATAGAACTGCTTTGGGTTTCATTTTTCTGTTACCCAGGAAGCGGATACATAACCATGTAAAATATGTAGTTCTCTGTTAAGAACTTCCTTAATATGTCCACAGTCTGCTGAGCATTCCAGAAACGCAGAGAAGTTTTCAGTTCCACTCTAAAGAGTTTACATGGTATTTGGGAAATATGCATATGAACGTTAATAGGAGGCTAATGTGCAATTATGTGTCAAAAATTCGGTCGAGAAGATAGGTGCCTGAGGAATTCAGGAAGAAAAGGTGTGTTGCAGGAGATGAAACCTGATGGAGGTCAGGGAGTAAGAAAGCCTGTGCGGACAGGAGAGAGGGCAGTGCAGGGGGCACGGCTGGGGCCGGAGCGGAGGTTGGGGTGACCGGCCAGCGCTGAGAACCCTGCCAGCCGGGCTGTCTCGGGTGACCACGCGGGAAGGAAACCCGGATAGCGATGTCCCCCGCGCCGGGCCCCCCCCCGCCCCCTGTGGCTCTCAGGCTGTGCCTGCCTCATGTGCTCCCCACTGGGGACCCGGGGGCTCTCGTCACACCCCGCTGGGTGGGTCAGGGGTCCATCCTGGCCAGTCCTGGGGCCCTGGGCTGTGGAATGGGGGATCTGCTGACCGGGAAAGGGGACAAGGAGCCTGCTGGGGCCGGGGCATCGTTTTGAGAAATGGCAGAAGCTGGACCCTGGGAATTTTTCTGGCGAGCGCATTGTAAACACTCGGATGAGGAACTGAAAGGCAGCCTTGTGGGGACTGGCCTGTTGGCTCTGTGCAGAGAGAAACAGCACGGCCCCAGCTGTACTTTCCCCCATGGGTGTCCTTGTGTTCAGGGGGGTGCGTGTGCCCCATGCATGGTCTCGACCCCGTGGTGGCAGGTCACAGCTGCTGGGAGCCGCGGTGGCGGCCAGCTTGCTTGCCCCGGCCATGCAGGCTGTTTGGGAGCCCGGGGGGAGCCTCCCCAGCAGGAGACCCCTGGTCCAGGGCTGAGTGTTCAGGTAGGAGGCGCCGGACAAGGGGGTGGAGCCCACACGTGGGGGCCTGAGAAGGCGACAGGGCCATGGGAGAGCACCTCCGTGTCTCAGTGCAGCTGGGGGGGGGGGGTTGGCCCTGAATTCAGGGGGCGCGGCACATGGGGACCTGCCTGGGAGGGGGAGCAGCTGTGACCCCCGCAGAGCACGGGTTCCATCCCACTCGGCTGCGGGGCGGTCTTGTGCGGGAGGAGAACTGAGTTCTCTTCTCAGTTCGCAGTGTCCCCACATGCCAGTGCCTCAGCTTCCCTGCCTGAAATGACAGAGCACTGGACAAAGGCACTTCCTAAATTCTCCTCCAGCTCTCCTGGTCTGCACCCAACAGAGACAGCCTCACAGCCTTCCCCCACGCCTGTGAGCGTGACCAGCCTCTGTTACCGAGACTGAGGCTGGGAGGCTGCTGGTGGTCGCGGCAGGGGGAAGCGGCGGGGGGCGTCTGCACCCGGGCTTTGGCCACGGAGGGGACACTTTGTTCAGCCTCCAAGTAGGGACGTCTGCAGAAGTGGCGGGACCGGCCGCTCCCATGGGGACAGGGCATGGCCTTTTTTGGCCCTGCTCCCTGGAGGCTGAGGGGCAGGCAAGGAAGAGGCTGTGATTGCCCAGTGAGGGCCTAAGGAATGACTGTGGGCGCCCAGGATGAGCACCCCACACCCACTACGCGGCCTCAGGGCGGCTGGCCGAGTGCTGGCCTTTGTGTTCCTTACTTTTCTCTGGATGCAGTTACCTAATTTAAAAACCACACTGTAAAGAGAAAAGAAAAAGCCCTTACGTTGCTGGGAGCGTTTGCCATCCGAGAGCATCTGCACATCCCTTTTACCTGCGGCAGCTGCTGAGGGAGGAGAGGCTGGTCCCAGCTCCTTGTTCAGCAGGTGAGGGACCCGTGGCCGAGATGAGACTGCGCAACGCCCCCACCCACCCACCCAGCCCGCCGTCCTCCACACACAGGTGCGGCCAGTGCCAGGGCCTTTTTCCTTTTCTGAGAAGGTAGAAATAGAAACATTCTTCATGACTGAAAGCAGAGTTTATATTACTCTTGGAATAACTACAGAATGGTTTTCATGTAAGTCAGACTAAATAGACGTCTGTTTTTTACAAACATGAGACTCTACACAGAGAACATTCTCAGCTTGCTCTGAAAGCAATATCCCGTGTGTTGCGACTTTGCAAATGTTTTGAATAAAGTTAGGAATTTGGTTTTATGATGCTGAAAATATAAACTCAGTAGGTACAGGACAAAAAATATACATGAGGGTCTTAAAAGTTCAGCAAGTAAAAGACTCAAAGACGGACGTTTCAACAAAACACTCATTGAATCACTGATTCCGAGTCTGGTGGCCCAAGAGTACGTGATCGGAGTTGAGGTCGCCTGGCTGGGATGGTGTTCTGGGGAGCAGCCCTGGAATGGCCCCTCTCCAGTACCTCGTGCTGAGTTTTGACGGCCCTGGCTCGGACCTCAGGTGGCTGAGTGTGGCCTGGGCTGTAGGAGGCCCAGTTTTCGCTGTAGTTCTCAGAGCCAGGCTGGCTGTAAATTTATCTCTGTTCTTTGAAGAAGTTAATAGTAGATTTTCAAGGGTGGGAAATGGCAGCACGTATTTCCCCATAGAGGAAAAATAATCTCTGAAAAGCAGACTTGCCGCAGGCTGCAGCCGCTCGTGGAGGGGCTTTGGGACCTGGTGCCTGCAGCTTCCACCTCGGCTCCGTTGCCTGCTCTTGGGTCCTCCCTCTGCCTCTGTGGAGGTTATGACCCTTGGATTGGGGCTGCAGCTGCCCATCCTGGATCCCATCGAGTGCCCAGGGAAAGCGAGGCACAGGCCTGGGATCGACAGAATTGCATTGGCCCCTCCCTCAGTCCCATGGAAGTAGCTCTGCAGAGCGAGGGCCGAGGCTGGGATTTCTCTGGGTCTGAGTCCATGCACGGCATGTCCGGTTTCAGACACTGATGTCATTAGAACCAAGCCCGTCCCTGCCAGCAGCCCAGCCCCTCCCCAGTCAGCAGGAGCCAGACCATCCAGAGTGAGGGGGCCCGGGCATGGAGGGCAGCACGCAACGCGCCGGCCCCAGGAGCCGTGCCATCACTTTTCATCTGTTAGGCAACTACCCTGATCTGCGTGTTTGGGGGAGCTGCCCTGATCCACATGTGTTTGGAGGAGCCAGCTTTGATCCGCGCATGTCTGGGGGAGCCGCCCCGATCCGCGCGTGTCTGGGGGAGCCGCCCCGATCCACACATGTTTGGGCGAGCCGGCCTGGCCGCATGTGCTCATGGGCTGTGGGGGACGAGCTGATGGATGCAGAGCTGGGGAACATTGGGGTGGGGGAAGTGGGGTCTGGCACCCCCATCCTGCCCTGTCCCTGAGCAGCCCCCGAGGAGCTCTGGGGTCCATGTGGTCAGGACCTGCTCTCCGACCCCAGAGAGCTGACCCCGTTTGCTCGTGCGCCCTCGGCCTAACTGTCCTCTTTCTCCTTTTATGCCCCCGCCAGACCACCGCTCTTGATAAGGAGAGGCAGGTTTTCCGACGAAGACGCCACCAGAATGTGAGAACCCACAAGACGGAGCCCGCGCCCCCAGAAGTCACCTCGGAGTCCGAAGACTACTCCCCCAGCTCCTCTGAGACTGTGCGCTCCCCCAACTCGCCCTTTTAAGAAGACCCTTTACCGCGTCCCAGCTTAGCCCTCTGAGACCCTGAGATGTTTCCACGTTTATGTAAAACGGTTTCGCTGCTGCGTGTGGCCAGCGGTGGAGCAGGACATGTGTGTCCTGGTGTCTTTGTGGTGGTCTCTCTTTGCCCGGCGGATGGCCCGTGTTGTTTGTGAAGGTGGCACCTTGCTGCTGATATGGTCTTCAAAGGGTTAAGCCTGATTTGCAGTTTTTTTAAGGATAGAAGCAACAAATGTCTTCGCCAGCCTGGCTGGGGTCTGCAGTGTGTGACACAGCACATGGGAATCCTCTGAGTATGTAGCATTTTCCTGAGAACCCGCCGGGGCAGTGTCCAGGCCTGTGGCTCATGTGTTTCTTGACTTTGCTGCACGAGGTCAGGTCCCGGGTAGCACCTCGGGGCCCCTGTATGTGGGTTTAGAAAGCAGGTTTATAAATTTGGCACCGGCACCCCTCTTTCTCCTCCAGCACCCTCCTTCTCCCCTGGGGGTATGATGTCAGCTCCGTGTGTACCTGGGTCCCAGACAGGAGGGAACAGGGTGTGTGGCCGACGGCCTGCCCAGGAGAAGGTGACCCTGGTCCCTACCTCGTGTCCCTCTGGAGATGTGCTGCGTCCAGGTGGGCTGCCGTGGCACCAGCACAGACTCATGCGAGGCTGTGAGGGACACCCTGTCCCCAGGAGAGGCAGCAGGGGAAGGGCAGGGACATGCCCGGCGCTCTCGGGGGCTGCTGCTCCCGGGGGTTGCCCTGCCCTGCCCTGCTGCCGTGTGGGCCCTGCCATCTCGAGGTCGGGGCCTCCGCCAGGAGCAGGTGCTGCTCCGGGCGTGCACCTTTGGGCCACCTATGTGTAGAGTCCCCAGAAGAGCAAGATGGACGACCCAGGGGCCACCTGAGGGTGACACTCCTGCTCCCTTTGGTGACCCTTTCTGTGCCCTGTCTGAGCTGCCCAGAGAGGGACTCGTTTGCCCTCCCTGAGCAGCCGTGAGCCCTGGGCCTTCATGGCAGCCCCCGGGCTCCCCACAGTCACACTGCAGGAGGGAGGCTGCGCCCCTGCCTTGTTCAGTTGCAGGCGGCCTGGAAGCCGGGGACAGCGCGACCGGGCGCCCACTTTGCTGGGTGCCAAGATTTAGGGACATGGTGAGGGATGGCTGCCCCCAGCATCAGGAGCTGGGCAGGACTCACTGGCTGTTTTGACTTCTGCCCCCTGTAGAAGTGTGTAAACTGTACTTTGGCACCTGAACACCTTGCCCTTTGCGCCCGCACTCTCCAGTCCAGTCCCCGGCCAGGTGCGTGTGGGCTCGGGAGGCTCAGCCCGGCTGCAGACCTTCCCTCACAGCCCCGACTGTCCGCAGCAGTAGCCCTCCACATCTGGGTTTCTCCTCTGGGTCTGTGTGGGCCTCGCCCTTCGGAGAGTCCCCCTTAAAGCGTCCAGGAGGGAGGGAGGGAACCCAAAAGGGAGACACCGGGGGCTGCAGCCGCCCCTGCCCAGCGGTGGAGGGCCTCGGCCGGGGGCAGCGGTGCTGAGGCCGCGGCGGAGTCAAAGGTGACGAGACCGGCCCGCCCTTCCCTTTCCTTCGCCGTGGCTTCTGGCCCCTCATGTCCCTGGGCGCTCAGGTCGCTGCCGCCCGCCCCCCGCAGCGTCCTCCCGCAGTCACCCTGGCCTCCTCACAGCGCCCCCGAACCCCCCACAGCCTCCCCGGCACCCCCGCAGCCATCTGCAGCGCCCCCGCCTCCTCCGCAGTCACCCCCGGCTCCCCTGCAGCCGCCCCCGGGCCCCGCCCCCCGCAGCTCCGCTTTCTTGGCGGTGGGGCCACATGGCCGGACGGGCAGGTGTCCAGCGCCCCGAGGCCACACGTGGGGCGCACACAGGGCCCGCCCACCCCGCCGGCGCCCCCGCCTCGGCTCACAGCCCTCGGCTGGGTGGAGGAGCAAGTCCAGGGCGGGCTCCGCACGGACCCCCCACGCCCAGGCTGAGCTCTCTTTTTACGCCACTTTTCACGGACATATATATGTCCCTAAGCAGCGCGGCGGTCAGCGCCACCACCGCGCCTTCGTGCCCACGTGCGGCCAGCTCCTACAGCCGGGGACAGGGACATGTGACCAGCCATTTGGTATTTTCGAGGCGAGTTTGAGGTTCATCTTTTCAGTTCGGTGGTAGACTAGTTACGGCAAAGCCCCTTCGTCCTGCGTCCTGTAGACCGCTCTGTAGATGACAACTGTCCTTACTAACCAACACTCTTTTCTCAGCCTTTGTAGCGGAAATCATTTTCTTCATAATCGGTGAATGTGATATGCTCCCAATTGTTAGAAGGAAAAGTAAGGTTTCGGTCATTGAAAATGTTTTTACAGTAGCCCTCATCCACTTTCCACATGGTGCATATTAAGATAAGAGAGGGAGAAACGTGAATAAACTGCTGGAACCGCTCGGTGTCGTGTGTTTGTGCCTGCCCAGTGCCCGGGCCGGCTGGACGGCTGGGAGAAAGCGACGCACCGTGGAGCGAGGCGGCCCTTGCCGCCCTTCGCGGCTTCGGGTGCATGAAAGAAAAAGAAAGAAAAAAGGAAAATGGGCGTGGCGGGCACAGAGCAGGTGGATGACCCCCCCTGGAGCACGTGGCAGTGCGCCTGCATGCCGGCGAGGGGCCGTGGGGGAACAGCAGCCAATGGGGGCTGAAGATCGGTCAGCATTTCTGTGATAAACTTCTATTTCCAAAGGCGTTTGTTTGACCATAAAAGCATGCCCGGCTGCAGGCTGCAATGGGGGCCGGCGGAAGGAGGGTTTGTGTGTCCCCCACCCCCCACCCCCCACCCCAAGCGCTGGAAAGCCCGACCTCAAACCTGGGACCCTCAGTCCCGGGCTCAGAAATCTGCAAAGCATCAAGGTAGTTTTAGCATCATTATTTGGATGTGAGTTAAAATATATATATATATATATGATTCACCTGGCATGTATAATAGACAATATATCTTTCCTTGTAATTCATTAATTTTTTAAACTCCTTTGTGAAATTTTTGTCCACTGAGAGATTTTTTAAAAACTTGAAGTTGGTCAGTTCAAAGGCCATACTCTCCCTCGTGTTGTCTGCCATTTTCATTAGGAATTTGGGGGAAATGCTCTCAAACAGCCCCTTATTTTGCATGCAGTGACAGAGAATCAGATACATGCTTCCTGAAGAGACTCCTTTCCTCCTTCATCATCACATTCCTCGAAGTCGTTCTAGCTTGTTTGGGAAAACAGTGGCTTATAAGCACTTCCAAAATGAACATATTTGTCAATACAGAAGCGACAAAAGTCAAAGTAACACACATTACCCTTTTATTTGTTTGGAAGTAAATAAACAAAGCTTGAGGAAACTCTGAACATTTGGTAACTGCAGATGTGCTTTAAAAATTGGCCCAACAGTGCTTAGGCATGAAATGGTAACCAGTGGGCCCCCAGGACTGCCCAGAACAAACTTTTAACTTGTTGTATGGAATTACACACTGGAGGAGGAGGCACTTTTCAGCCAGCCTTTTATTCAGCAGTCATCTCAAATATGCAATGTTCATCCAGTTAATACTGGTCGTAAACTGATGGGAAACAGGAAGTTCACTTAGCACGCGTCTGCTTGGGAATTTTGTGCCTGTGTCTCGAGTGTGTGTGTGTGTGTGTGTGTGTGTGTGTGTGTGTGTGTGTGCGCGCACGCGCATGCGTGTGGCTTCTGCATCGAAGGGGCCCCGAGCATTTATCAGTGAGCGTCTAGGTGGCAGGTGTTTGTAGCATCAGGGTTTCTAATACCTACAGCCCGTGGAGACAAGCGATCCCCTTTCATTCTTTCTCCCTAAGGGAAGAGCAAGCTCTAAAATGAAACAATCCCCGCAAATATCGTCAACATCTTTTTTTTGGTCAATTAAATTGAGACCCTTAGTTGTTGCTTTAGTTATAAAACTACACTTTTGTCTGTGATATACTTTATTAATTTAAAGTAGGTCATAGCTCTAAAGGACCTCCCTTTAGAGTTTCAAAAGGAAGTAGACTTTTAAAAGTGATGATAAAGGTAATCTAATGTCAATTCATTCCTGTCCAATCGAATGTGGTGAGAAAAAGACCTTGTGGAGTTCCCTAGAGACAATTTCTCACCGGCCATTGACGTGACTCTCCCGTGTGTTTTCAGAAACACTAAAAAGAAATTGAAACTGGCCCAGGGTTAGGGTCAAATCCTCAATAACTATTTTTTTTTTTAATTTTATAAGGAAATTAATAATAGCCTTTTCCATTCTGGCTGAAAGAAAACTATTAAAGGATTAGTTGAGTGTGAAATTAAATAGTATTTTGCTCATGCATACTAAAAAGGGGAACTTGGTTCATTTCAACAAGTTTCTGAAAGGTTTCCATTTGGTGCAAGGGAAAAAATTCTGTTTCCTCTGAAAATACTGAACTTAACAGATTCTGCCTGCATCAGACGGCGGAGGTTAGTCGCTGATTTTCAGAATCCTAATGAAATAACTTTCAAATGATTTGTATCCATGATGAAAGCTGTAACGAGACCCAAGTCTTTCCCAGCCCCTCAGTTTATGATAATAAATGTAGGTGAACTTGGAATGAAATAATCTGTGATATATGATGTTCATTTATCAACTGAGCTTTTTTGATGTCACTTGTTTTTATGTAAAACATGTTCTTAAAATGAATAAAATAGTAGCACTCGGTGTCTGAACTACGACGTGGAACCCTGGCTGCATGTCTTCTCCTCAGTTTACTCTGCCACAATGGAGTAAAATTTCATTTTAGTTCATTTCACAATTGATGCATTCAGTCCGTGAAGGAATACCCAGCTGTGTGCTTAGGGGGAGTTCCCGCTAAGGAGGCTTAAACATTCGTCATGCGGCCACGCTGCAGGGTTCCCACATGTCCTGCGTTGCAGAATGTGTTTCACAAGCATAATTCAAAAACAACTATTCCAAAAATGTCCCTTTTCCTATACTACCTTCCTGCCTGGGCCAGGGCCTTGGAGAGCATGGAGAAATCGACTCCCACTCAGCCCTGTCCTGTCCTCCGGCCTGTGCGTGGACGCTCTGTGGAGAAACCGAGTGCAGACTCAGCCTCTAGCCTGTCATTAGCTTCCCTTTCCAGCGCCTTCCCCATTGTGCAGTGTCGGCCTTAGAGAAAACTGCAGAACTGTACAATGGAACCAAGTTCCTCTCCAGGTGAGGATTTTGATGCCAGGGGAGTGAAAAGTCAGCTGGCGAGAGCGCCTGCCAGCCCCTTGGCGTTCTATGAAGCGCGGGAACTTTTAAGTTCAGCACCACCCGCGCTCTGTCCCCTCTGCTCCTCTGTGGGAAAGCCACTGGGCGCTTTCTAGGCTGTTCCAGCCACGGCTGTTCCAGCCACGGCTGTGAGACGTCGGCCTCCTAAGGATCAGAACCTTCTTCTGAGGTTGGCAGCTCCTCCGGAAACCTGCCGTCAGAGAAGCGGACCCCGACGGGAATCCTCAGACGCCAGCAGGTCCGGGATTGAACATGAGAAAACTGCCGTGTTTGGAAACCGAGGGCGAGCCTTACCCCCCTGGTAAGGCCGCTTAGGACGCACACGTAAGGCAGTGAAGGGTGCGGAGGCAAATGCGGGGCAAGACTCAGGCAGAGAAGCATCCTGAGAACGTCCCTGTAAGCTCTGAAATGGGGTCCCGGCTTTGCGCTAATGTGCAGGTGGCTGTGTGCCCCCCACACCAGGAGGCCCTGGGAGGGGGCGGGGGCCACGGCTGGCCAGCTGGGCTTGCCACATGCACGCTGGCCATCAGCACAGGACAGATGTCCCTGCCAGCTTGCCTGCACACCCAAACCATCCCTCAGAGGTGTCCTAAGGGCCAACCGCGTGGAAGAGCTTCACGTGGGCATAGACAATAGAGGGGAAAACCAGGTCCTTGTCCACCACAGGCCAGAAGGTTCTAAGGGCAAGAACACGGACCACCTGGAAGGGGCACCCTTTGGCCCAAGGTTCCGGCCCGGAGCGCAGACAGCACACTCGCACCCCTGCTGGAGGAGCTGCCTGCCATCTGCCCTGTGGTGGGCGCCCAGCCCTGTCCCGCCAAGTCCTTGCCCAGCTGCAACGGGCACAAGATTTCAACCTCTTCCCGTGGGCCAACGCTGCATGACGCCCTCGAATCCAACTCGTCTCACCGAGGACCTCCTGGGAGGGACACGCTGCGCAGGCTGAGGTGAGAGGCCATGACTTCTGCTCCCCAGAGCCTCAGCCTGGTGAGGGGCCTTCCGGCCAGGGTCCACAAGGCAGGGCACTCCCAGCTTATCGCTCCCACGTGGCTGAGCCAGGGTGTCTGGGTGCAGCACCCTCCCGGCCCAGCGGGCACCAGCCTCCCAGCTGCACCTTGTGAATCGGCTCAGATGCACCCTTGGAAAACTTGTGAGGACAGAATAACAGAGGGGCGGAGCTCCGAGACAGACGTGTTCTCAGTCTTAAAGCCTGGCATGTCATTAGGAGAGTCTAAAGGAAAGAAAAACAGCTATGGCTATGGCACCTCAGAGTGCCACCCGGAAAAGTACTTGGCGGGGACCACAGAGCAGGGCTTCGGGTCCGCAGACCTCCTGCCAGTTTAAATAAGGAGAATCCAGGGGTGGGGCAGTGCTTAGAATGTTCTAGTTCCCATCCTGACATGTAAGATCCTCCCAGGCAGACACGCCCAACCACCTGGGAGGACACGTCCCACCCTGGGCAATGTTCGTCCCTTACACAGTTCAGGGCCTGGAGGGGCCCAGGACCAGCGCGCTAGAGGCTTGGGGTCAGCCTGGGAAGGTCCTGGGGCTCTGGACCTCACGGGCCAGGGAGCAGGCTCAGGCAGCAGCCTCTGTGCACCCTGTCCATGCTTGCAACAGCCCCAGAGGCTGGTCCCCCAGCTAACTAAGGAGGGGTAGAGCAGGGGCTGCTCCTGGGGGGTGGCGACCCCAGGCGCCGGCTGAGACCCTGGGATCCCAAGTTGTCCTTCCCAGCAGCTGACACAAGGTGCAGAGACGCTGTCCAGACACAAGTCTTCCAAGGCTGCCAGCTCCCTGCGTACCAAGGAAGACTGGTCCTGCTGGGGGGTGGGAGATGTCAGACAGAGAGTAAGAGAGCCACCCAAATCACCATGAAAATAGCTCTCTCTTTCCTTCTTCCTGAGCAGATCCACGTTTCACCTCCCCTGCAGCAGGTGATCCCTAAAGCTCCACCCAGGAGAGGATTCCTGATCCCATCAGCATTACCTGCTAATGTGCTGGGCGCTTCTGATGAAGCGTGGGCTGGTCAGCACTGGCACATTGCTCAGAATATGAGATGGCTTTCATTTCAACAGGTAAATCAAGGCCCAAACCAACCCAGACATTTTCGACTTCCTCTGCTGACCTGACCCCCTCTGTCCCTGACACTGTGTGTACTCCATTTTAATCACACTGTCTGAGCCTTCTGCTTTCTTGCTGAGTCCACTCTTTTTGCTTCAGGAACAGCCTCTGTCCTTTCTGCTTACTTTATAGAGAAGGTAACAACTCACATTGGTTCTTACATGAAAACCGGGTGGGGAGGGCGCTCTCCCATGCAGCACCACGTCTGCTGCGAGGGCCCTGCCCACTGGGTGGGCTTGGGTGGCCCTGAAGTGCCTGCACAGCCACGGTGGATGAGCGTGGCCGCCCACCGCACCCTCCCAGGCCCCTCCTCGGGGAGCCCCTTAGGCCGGTCGGGCAAAAGCAGCCAGGGGTAGCCTTGCTGGAGCCGAGGGGCAGCACTGCAGTTTTTGATAATAAATGATGGTGGAGCCGAGGAGACCAATGCAGCCTCCAAGAAAGGTTTTGTTTTTGAGAGGGGATGAGCCTGGACTTCGGAGGCTGAGAAGAAGCCACTGTGCAAAGAGCTGAAAACACAAGGCTTCTCTGAGCCATCTCTGCCTGCATGTCTCCCTTCCATCAAGTCAAAGACGGAGTCCCGACCTTCCTGCCACCAGCCTGCCCATCCCTGTGGGTGCAGGGTCAGTTGGAGCCCCCCACTCCGGAGCAGCGCCTGGGTCCATCAGTTCTTCCTTCTGGACCCTCACGGCGGTCCCCCCACCCCGTCCGCCCTTCAGTCCTGCTAGCCCTGCTTTGGGCTCCCAGCACCGCGACTCTTCACATGCGTCGCAGTGGGACATGTATTTGTGTGGTGTGTGAAGGTGTGACCCCCATGGAGACACCAGCCACTGCGGGAGGAGCAGGGCCTCCGCATCCGGAAGCAATGGTGGAAAGTGCTTTTGTCTAATGGGCATGATCCCAGCGCACTGCGCAGAAAACCAAGAGTGTTGTAGGATCTGTACAAATGGAACCACTGTGAATCTGGACTAAGAAGGACAAACTGAAGGGAAAATGTCTCCAAAGGCAGAACCATGGAAGCTAAGGTCTGGAGCCAGGAAACTTCAGGCCAGGGGAGCGCGCCCACCCACGCACGCGGGGAGGGGGTTTGCCTCCCACCTCAGGCACGGTGGTGCCTCCCCAGGCCCGGAGGGGGTGGAGCGCATAGACGGGGTGGGGGGGGGCAGTTATGTGCACCCAACAACCAACAGCAGCCCCCGGGGACAGCTCCTCAGGGATGATCTGACCGTGGCTGGTGAAGAGAGGAGTGGAGAGGACAGGCTCCTTTCCTCGGCGCCGACGAGTAGGTGCTGCTGAACCAGAAAGAAAAGAGCAGTTGAGGAAGCCCAGGAGAGAGCCTGAAACCTGAACACTTCCCCCGAAAAGCAGCAGTAGCTGGGCACACGGGGGGTTGTGCTGCGCAACTGGGAGGAGGCGAGAAGCAGGAGGGCGGCGGGAAAGCCGGCGGCATGCGCGCGCGGGCGGCGGGTGCGGGCAGGCGCGGGCCGCAGTGACTCGCGGTCCTGACCCCGGCCGCGCGCAGGGGCGGGGGAGGCGGCTCCCTGCAGGGCAGCGCCGGGGCGGTGTCGGGGCGGCCCTCACCTCTCGGTCCCAGCGCGCTCCAGCCAGGCGTGGGT
Organism: Tamandua tetradactyla; assembly: GCF_023851605.1. Classification (NCBI taxonomy): domain Eukaryota; kingdom Metazoa; phylum Chordata; class Mammalia; order Pilosa; family Myrmecophagidae; genus Tamandua; species Tamandua tetradactyla. The sequence continues at coordinate 200,395,867 of NC_135330.1, read as the reverse complement.
GAGCACGGGGCGCTGCCCGGGCTGACTGGTGTAAAGCCAACGGGGGGGCGCGGGGCCGGGGGGTGGACGGGGGGCCGGGGGCCGTGTCCGTTCGAGCAGGTAACAGTTCGGGCCCTCGAGCTGCTTACGGGTCACCTGAAAAACAGAGCAGGGGGCGGGGCTCAGATGCGCAGGGTCCCGCCTGCTGACTCAGCTCATCCCCAAAGCGCGCGCTTTCGGGGCGGGCCGGGGCGGCTCGGCGGCAGTTCCCGCGGGAGACCCGGGCTCCGCTCCGCCGCCGCCCGTGTGACAAACGCGGCAAACGCGTTGCTCCGGAGGCGAGGCCGCCGGAGAAGCCGCGGTTAGGTTCTGCCAGGGAAGCCACAGCCGCCACCGCAGCCTCGAGTGGCCGGTGACAGCGCGGGGGGGCCCCACCCCGGGGGGGCCCCACCCCCCACCCCCACCCCCCACCCCCACCCCTCCAATTCCTCCCTTCTCCCCCGCCCCTTCCCTTCCTCCCTCCCCCCGCCCCTCCCCCTTCCCCGCCCCTCCCCCCTCTGACCTTCTCCCCCCCACCCCTCTCCTTCCTCCCTCCCCCCTGACCTCCTCCCCGCCCCTCCCCCTCTGACCCCCCTTCTGACCTCCTCCCTTGCCCCTCTCCCTCCTCCCTTGCCCCTTTCCCTCCTCCCCCTCCTCCGCGGTCCTCCCCCAGCTGCCTCCGGCTGCACACCCACCCCAGGTCCCAGGCACACCCAACTGAGAACTTGAAGCAATCCGTTTCTGACTCTTCAGCCATTATGGTTCTCTCGTAAAATCGACTGGTCTGAGAGCAAACCTTTGGCGTTCTCCTTTGCCACCCACCCCATGATCTTCCTTCTATTTTATTAAAAATAAAACAACTCGGGACATGTAAACTCCCTTCCATTTCATTCACACAAATGTCCAGTAAAAAATTTAATTTACGCTTGTAATTACTTTTCAAAATCTAAAATGTTTGTTACAATCAATTTTTGAAATAATAATAGTAATCATACCTCAATTCAGAAGAAAAATTGGTACTTAGAACCTTAAGGTCACAGGAAATTTAAAACATCTAAACTTAATACACATATATATCTGTTTTGCAGGAGTGATCATAAAAGATAATGGTGGGCATTAAATAATTTCATGGATACGTTTAAAAGAGTGAATAACATTTATATTTGAATTGTCATATTTCATAGTGTGCCAGGAAATCACATCCTTTGCAATTACATACACTTTTGATTAAAAAAATAAAATCCGCTTAGACGTCAACTGAAAATTGTGGTGGGGGCACAAAGGTTTTCAAAATCAGTTTCGGGATGAATGTGGAGAGCCTCGCGTCACAGACCCCGCCGCGCCCCCGCCCGCCGCGCTGCGCCCTTCGCAGGTGGTTCTGTCCGAACCCCGCCTGGTGCACGCAGCGCTGCCCTTTCTTTCCAGTGCCAAGCAGGTGAGGAGGCCCAGGTGCGGGGCGGAGCATTCCCAGGCACTGCTGGCAGAAACCTTTGAAGGTCCTGAGCACGGAGCCCCTGCATTGTCCACCCAATTCGCGGCTGCCTTTGTTCCCCGCAGACACAGGGCCTCACCTCTGCGTCTTGGGTTTCATGGGCTTCTCCTACTGCAAACCGGGTGCTCTCCTCCACGGCGCCGCCCACCCCTGGCTCTTCTCCCTGTCCTGCTGAATTGGAGCTGCAAAAGCTTCGTGTCAGCTCCAATGACTGTTTAACACAAGACAACCTTGGTTGGGTCACCCCAGCTTGCCCAAATGCCCACCTCCTGCTCCTTGAGCAAACGCTTTGCCCTGGTTGCAGCCCTCCCTTCTCTGCCCCACCTGAACTCTCCTGAGCCCACCTGAGCTCACCTGGGCTGCTGGCCGTTCGCCCAACTGTTCCCATCCTCCACACCCTGGCAACCAGCCATGGGCTGCCCTTCCCAAGCTGGCCGCTCCGTGGACCCTGGGGCCTGCTCCCCGCAGCTTCCTTGAGAGGACCCGGGTCCCTGCAGGGGGAGGCCGGGAGGAGGGCAGCGTGTCGGTGCGAGGGGCCCTGGAGTCCACAGAGTTTCAGGCTCGGGCCCTGCCCCGGCACATGCCAGCAGCACAGACCTGGACCAAGCAATCACCCCCACTGCACCTCAGTTTCCCCATCTGAAAAATGGGAGTAGCAGCTCCTACTCGTAGGCTGGGCGTGAGGGTACTGATGGAGACGCGTGGGAAGCTCGCCCTGTAGCGCCTGGCATCGTAAATGGCCAATAACGATATTATTATATATGGCAGCTTCCCATCTGCGAGTTGTGTTCAAAAGCGCGGCCAGGACTGCAAGGGTTTTCTCTTGCATTTAGTGGGAAATATTAATGTAACTCTTCCCTCAACCAGACACTCTCCACTAATATTTTACAAATATAATTTTTGTTATATTTAAAGTTTCTGGCTAGAAATCCTTTATATCCCTTTCCTGAGTTGTGAATTTTTGTGGAACTCCAAAAATTAAAGGAGCGTTCTTTCTCTAACAGTAGTCCTAAACAAAATCATTTGTTTTATTTCCACGACTTGAGTTTCTGCTTCGGGACGTCTTTCCATGGGCGCGTTTCTGGGGCCGCGGCCTCTCCACGCGCGACAGGCACACCAGCTTTGAGGCTCAGCTTCCAGGATGGCTCTCGGCTCTCGGCTTTGGTTTGCCTCATCCAGGGTCACTGGGTCCCAGGCCTGACACAGCCATGTGGCATCGACTGCCCCACTCCTGCCCCGGCCTCAGTTACACAAACAGGAGATACCTGTGCTCCCGCACCGCACCATGGCGGGTGATGGAAGGCTTCAAATTCCTTATTAGAAACACCCCCGTGGGCTTCCTATGGGGTTGCTTTCCCAGGTTATTACAGTGCCTGTACTGCAGGGAAATGAGAATTCCACCTGCCTCCTCGTCCCACGGGCTTCTCCTGCCTTTGGAGGCAATTCGACATCCAGGCAGGGGACATTTGTCTCCTGTTTCCCCTCCTTTTCACTCTAAGCTGAGGGCGGGAAGTCAGTTTCTCAGACCATCTGCTTCTACTAATGGAGCGGAGGCCTCCGAAGGAGATGATGTGGCACCCTGGGGAGCCAGTGTTGGGACCCAGCAGAGCGAAGGAGGGCTCGCTACATGCAGCTCAGCACACGCATTTGGGAGCAGAAAGGAAGAAAGGTGCTTCTGGAACTAATACAAAGCAATGAAGTGCCTGTGGTTGGAGAACTAACCTGGGACATAAACTGGAGAATTCCATTCCTAAGTGACCTTGGACAAGTCACTTCTCTTCATCAAAATAATCCTTGTGTCTGTGCATTTGTGCTGGGTGTGCGTCAATTATCTGCATTTTGGCTCACCTGAGGCAAATCTTTCACATTCATTGACAACACTTACATGTAATGATTTTCCAGGTTGACAGCTCTCTCTTTCTGCAACACTAACATTTTAATTCCTTTCATTGCTGACGTGGAAGATCTCTTCTAATTTTCACTTACTTTTTCTGCAGTTTTCAGCCTTGGTGGGGAGTTTTTGAAGCATAAACTATGCTGCCATTTTCCTCTAGAGACATTTGAAAGGCTGTTTGGCTTTTCCTAAAACCTTTCAGAGCCAGCAAGTAAGCCTTGTCTTCCCCCTAGGTTTTATTGAGCATAAAACAAGGAAAAGATGAGAAAGAAAATCTCTTCCCAGCTCCTTGAAAGGCAGTCTTCAAAACAAGCTTCCTTGCCTTGCAAGGAGGGAATGTCCACAAAATTTTAGAGGCTCGGACTTGATTAAACATACGAACCATTTCCAGAGCAAATGCCAGTGATTTTTTTTTTTGGAATAGCCTTTGCTTTTCTCAGCAAAAATAACTGAGGGTTGACTTCATTTTCATTCACACGTTTTTGTCCTTTGAAGTCGAAAGATGTCACTGCTTTCTCTGTCTATGCAAACATGGCTGATACTGACCTGTCCAAAAATAATAAATCAGCCCCAGGAAGCGTTTGGAGAGCCTGAGGACATCAACACCTCTTGGTAGATTCTCGTGACCACGTCTCCTTAGCTAAAACAGAGTAGAACATTATGCAATTATTTAACAGGAATTCAGGACCTTTGGGACAGTCAATCATATAATTCAGGCAAAAGTGGATTTGGGGGCCTGACATCTGCAGATAATTGTGTAACCCTCAGCTGCATGAGCCGGTCCTAGGAGAGTGCCCACCTTCGATTTGCCCCCACCTGCTTCTGCCTCTTGATTAGTAATAAAATGAATAAATCAAACAGACCCTGCTTTGGCTCTTGAGAAAAACGAATATGAAAACTGCAAACCACCAAACTAGAGGTGTTCTCCCCAGCCTCATCTCTCATCTTAAAAACAAAGCAAAACAACTAGACTCACTGAGCAAACATGGGCTTCTAAGCGAAGCTTAGGCCCAGATGTCATTAAGTATAAATATTTATAAGACCCATAAAGATCCCAGCTAAGCTCAATTTTGCGTTAATGCAGCAAATGTTTCAAATTCGGCTCTTTCGCTGTTTGAATCCTTTTAGGAGACAGGATACAGTACAGGACACTTTACGGTTGGGGGGGAAGGAGAGTCCTCTTTTATGTTTTATGACCAGTTTTTCATTGGGGGCATTGCTTTTTTCAGAAATCACTTCTCGAGGCCTGTTTTCTCCAGGAAGCCAGAGAAAGTATTCATGCCATCGCTGGACTGGGGGGCGTGGGGCAAGCCTCAGCGCGAAGGGTGAGGGGGCCGGCACCCTTTGTTTGTCCCAGTTTCGGTTATTTCTTAACATCCCGCAAGAGCCCAGAAGCCACGTTCAGTCTCCCATTAGATGGGTGTGTGATTATTTAAGTGGAGCAAATTTTGCTCCTGCCTTAAAAACTTCGATTTGGTTCACTAGCATGTACTTTTCTAGACAGGAACGTTTAGCCCAGTGTTTGAAGATTGCTCTGGGCAGCTTTCGGGGGAGGAGCTACAAGATCCGTGGGCGCCACACTGCCTTGGGGGATGGAGGCAGCGTTTGCAGCATACCACAGTCTGGCCTCCAGCCCAGGCGTAGTTCGGTTTTCCAGGTCCCTGTTCACAGTCTGACACGCAAAGTCATTATTATTTTTGATTCACTGGTTTTGTGGTAGGAACCACCGATGACATGTATGTCTTGCTCACCTTGGGGCCACCATGTCTTGCTTTCTAAAATCCCTTTGGTTAAGTGCATCACATTAAATTGATACTTAACCACCTGGCCCATACTTGTTAAAAATCATGTAATGAATGATTCGTTTGTGTATGGGGATTAACAGAACCTTGGTTTTCACCCTGAAAATAAGCCCTAATCTGTGAGATGATCCGCCTTCTTTGGGAGGACCCTGGTGTTCTTGTGGCCCTGCTGGACCTCCCGGATCGTCTTCTGCACTCCTGCAAAGAGGCCTCGCTGAGGCTGGCCTGGAGGGCATGGGGGACCACGCCGCCTGCGCCACCACTCGCTCCAGAGGCACCAGGGCAGGTTTTCCAGGCACCTCCTGGGCCCATCCCCTGGGTTCTCCCGGGGCCCATCAGGCCACAACCCTTCAGGCTGGACGGTGCTGCTTGGCCTGCCCTGCCTGTGGGAGCATCTGCTGAGGGCTCCGGGGCGCTTACCTGGTCTCCCTGATTTTTGCCTGTGTAGAGACTTTATCCCTGCTCCTGGCGTGGGGCTTGGAGACTGCTCACAGGAGGCAGCCCCTGCGTCCGCACACCTACTGATGCCCTCCTTCCCCCCCCCCCCCCCCCGGTGACCCGCTCTCCAGGGGCTTGGCCCACCTGCTTGCGTGACCTGAATGCCTCCGGCTGGAAACGCACTGGCTCTGAGGAAGGGGAGAGGGGCCCGAAGGGGGCCACCAGCTCCCTGCCCTGGGAAGCCGCGTCCCTCCTGCAAGGCCCAGCTTCAGTGTTCGCGCACTGTCCCGGGCGGGCTCCACGCTCGAGACTACGGAGCCAGAGACAAGCCCCACAGGGCCTCTGGCCCCCGACATGGCCCCGCAGCCCCAACTCCAGCCAAGAGGCCGCCAGCCCGACCCCACAGACGAGGCACCCACCTCCTGGGTTCCTTTGTGGGACCTGATCTCATCAAGCTGCCCAGGGGATCCGTCAGAAAGCCACTGGCCCACGTTTGGAATGAAAAGCACACACCGGGCACTGTCCAGCGTGCACAGAAGAACGCTGTTCTCCAGAGGTGATTTTGTAACGCCTCTCCTTCCCGGTGCAGAGGCCCTGCCAGTGTGGCCATCCTGTCCTCCCTCTCTCTGACGGGGGCTCCTCCTGACCCCCCTCGGGCACTGTCTCTGCTGGGACCAGGTCTTTGACATGAGTCTCTACACTGGCTGGACGAGCCCCATCCACAGACTCAGTGGGGCAGGACGTGGGTGATTTAATCTTCCCCTGTCACTTCATTTCCTTGTCAAGGCCAGCAGTACCCGATGTCCAAAATGTGACTCCCTCTTCCCCCGTGGCCCAGGCGGTGCTGCGGCCCTGTGGGCTCGGTTTGAGGCAGGGAGGTGGGGGTCTGGCCCTCAGGTCCCCCGAGATGTCCACTGACCCTGAGCCTGCGAGGCTCTTGGTACCCCCCACCCGGGTAACGACACAGCGCCCACCTGATTTGCTCCACCTACGGGGCCCAGACCTGCCGCAAACTTCCTCACTGGGGTCTGGCTTCCCAGGTGCACGAAAACCCCCAGGGCCCTGGGGCTCACCCCTTGGCCGGGGAGCACTTTTCCCTGGACCCAGAATGGGCAAGCCCTTGTCCAGTCTTGAGGACCCACTGAGGCAGCCCCTGCGTCAGGGGGCTGCGAGTCCTGTCCCGGCCCCGGGCTTTGGGAAGCTTTTCCAAATCTCAGTTAAAATCTCGGGAGCGAGCAGCTCCCATGGGAAGGCCCAGTGTGTCCCCCCTGAGCCAGGTTCCAAATCCACTTTGGAGGGCTCTTCCTGCTGCCGGTCTCCCGGGCCGGGACCCTCCACCCAGCCCCGTGGCCGTGGGAAGTCGCCGCAGGCAGAGGTCAGCAGCCACGCGTGGCCCGGGGGCCAGTGCCCAGGAACCGTTGCCCCAGCCTTCTCCAGGGAACTTGTCCAGCCCCCAGTCTTGGGAGCATCCTTGGCTCCACCCCCATAAATGGGTTTTATCACGTGGGAGGGTGCAGGCCCTGCACTCAGACAGCCACCCGGAGCCTGTCCCGATGTAGGAAAGCGCGGTCAGCGTTTAGCTGAGGGGCACGCTTCCAGGGCCCGGGGAGCAGCCACCGAGACAGAGGTGGCCACTGGGCATGAACCGGTCCCCTCTCCTCCCAAGAGCATCCTGTGCACCAGGCTGTGGTGCCGCCTCCCTGATGCCCTGCCAGGACTGAGGCGCCCGCCTGTCACTGGCCGGCGGTGAGGCCAGGGCTGGGCAGAGCCACGACTCCCCCGCGTGTCTGCACCGGATGGTGGGCGGGCCAGCAAGCACGCAGGCCCGTGGGTGGCACCGACTGGCCGATCCCGAGACCTCGTCTTCATCGTGTGGCTGTGGAGTTTCGTCCGGGAACCTCAACCTACTCCCACACTTCTCCCGGCATCTGAATGAGTTGGGGTGGGGGTGGTTAAAGGCCGAGACTGACCCCCAGCCGAGAGGGACATGGAGCCAAGGACAAGCAGCTCCCTGCGTCTGGGCAGCTTCCTCCCTCCCAGGAGCAAAGGCTGCACTGGACACGCTCTCCCCTGGGACTCCAGAAGGGAGACACCTCCTTGTTTCGGACTCCGATGGGGTGGGGGGCGTGCCCGCAGCTGTGCCCCTGCTGCCACGGCGTGAGGCTGGCGCTGCCAGTCAGGTCCTCCCGGTCAGAGCAGGCCGGGCACTGGGCCTGTGCAGGACGGGGCCTCAGGGGTCTCAGGGGGCTCACGGGGGTCTCACGGGGTCTCATGGGGGGCTCACGGGGGGCTCACAGGGGGCTCACAGGGGCCCCACAGGGGTCTCACGGGGGGCCCCACGGGGGGCTCACGGGGGTCTCACGGGGGTCTCACGGGGGGCTCACGGGGGTCTCAGGGGTCTCACGGGGGTCTCACGGGGTCTCAGGGGTCTCAAGGGGGGCCCACAGGGGGCTCACAGGGGCCCCACGGGGGTCTCACGGGGGGCCCCACGGGGGGCTCACGGGGGTCTCACGGGGGTCTCACGGGGGGCCTCACGGGGGTCTCACGGGGGCCTCACGGGGGTCTCACGGGGGTCTCACGGGGGTCTCACAGGGTCTCACGGGGGCCTCACGGGGGCTCACGGGGGGCTCACGGGGGTCTCACAGGGTCTCACGGGGGGCTCACGGGGGCTCACGGGGGGCTCGCGGGGGTCTCACGGGGGGCTCACGGGGGTCCAGAGGGGGCTCACGGGGGGCTCACAGGGGCCCCACAGGGGCCTCACGGGGGTCCAGAGGGAGACCGCTGTGGAGAGGGGAGCCAGCCCTGCAGGGTCATTGGCAGTGGCCAGCGGTTGTGACGGGCAGGTGGTCCGGGACCCCCAAGATTCAAAGGGACGGCCCTGAGGGCTGGAGCTGGGTTTTGGGCCTCTTGCAAAGTCACTGCAGAGATTTGCTGGAATCAGGCAATGGTGGTTTAGAGAATACGCGGGGCGGCCGAGGAGCAGCGACCCATGATCACAGATGGAGGCCAACTCTACCTCGTCCCTGGGGTACAAGTGTCGACTCTCGCCCTCTCCCCAAATGAATCTTCCCCACGCAGCGTCTCTGGGGCTGGAAGCCTGCTGGGGACTTGGCCCTGAGCTTACTGAAGCTCTGTAGATTGCCAAGTTTTGCAGATGTTTGCACTGACTGCTTTGTGTTTTGCAATATTCCAGAGCTGTTCCTGAGTGGCGCGTGTCCATTCACCAAGTCAGTGCTTAATAAGAATGATCTGCAAAGAGAGAGGGCCCCAAGGGGTGTGGGGAGCAGCGTGTGAAATAAGGAAGCACACGCAGCGGGCACCAGTTCCCGGGAAAACAATAAGGAAGCCGGGCCGCCTCTGCGTCTTCCTCAGCAGAGCCGTGAGCTTTGGGCTGGGAGGTGACTCCCGGCAAGTGTCTGGGAGCCCAGCCCAGGGGGCAGCACCCAGCCCAGGGGCGCACTGTGGAGGGAGCCAGCTACCCCCAGGTGGGAGGCTGAGGAGTGACCCCTGCTTCTCCCCGGATCCTCTTGTGCAACGTGGGGAACCCCCCGCGGGTGCCGGCGTCAGGGCCCTGCTCGGGCGTTTCTGGAAGGTCTGTCGGAACCTGCGCCCATCGGGCACCCAGTCCTGGGCCGCTCTGTCCCCCAGTGTGTGTTGGCCGCGCCCAGCCCCCGCCGCCACTGGACTCCCCTCTGGCCTGCGGGACTGGATTAGAGGTGACGGAAGGAAAGGTCGGCTCTGAGCCCCATCCCCGCGGCACCCTGTAGTCCAGCCGGCATGAGGGAACAGGATGCTGGGGTTCTGTCCGCAGGACGAGTGGGTTGGGACCACCCTCTTCGCCCCCAGCGAGCACAGCCTACATGGAGGGTTTTGGGATTGGAGTTAAACAGAGACAGAGATGTTGAAAGAATCCACGCAGTGGAGTTAGCCCTCTTTTGGCGTTGAACCTGTTGAAGGGAGATAGTGCTGCAAACCCTGGAGGGCACCTCCCATCCAAGGACTCCTGGGCAGCTCTCGCTGATGAAATATATGCAGACTTGAGCAGCAAGGGATAGCTGATTTCTTTCGATCTTGGGCACCACTGGGAAAAGGTTTCAGTACTGCTACAACTACCAGCCATTCGGTATGGTGGCCAGTTGTGTAAACTGTGAAATAAACGAAGCCTGTAGGTTACCATTTGGTAGTGTCGGTGGAAAGTGCGGGAAATTACAGATTAGAGGTACGTAAATATGACTGAGAAATGTCTGCTGAGGAGTCTTGCTGTAGAGCATATAGAGAAAAATGAAGACTCTTGCTAAAGTGATTTTGCCCTTTATTTCATAGTAAAAACCTACCACTATTTATTTCATTGATACTAACACTTTTGTTTTGCATTAAACTCTTTTGGTAGCAATGAAAGATATTAAAAAGGAAAGTGTTGGTTAAGGTTAAATTAAATATTGATTTTCCTTCTCTTAAGAAAATCAGTGTATGGGTAAGTTGCTCAAAATATTTGTTAATATTTACCATCCACGTGAAAGTTGTAATGATGTCACTGAAAACCAGAGTGAAAACAGAATGCACAAATATGATAAAGAGGCATTTATTTCCGAAGTTCCAGGAGTTAAGAAGACTACTGAAAAATTATAGTTTAACAGGTGGAACTGCAGAACATGCATTTGTGTATTACGCTTTGAAGCCTGTATTCTCTTTTATGGTTTTTAAATTCCCCAAATTAATTTCATTCATCATTGGTACCAAGTTTTCCTGTACAGGTGAAAATACAAATCTATATCTCTTAATGTGTTGACTCCAGCATCAGGCACAAACAGTTAAATAATGTTAGTTTTATATCAGTGCCATCAAATGCTCAAATGGAAAGTCAGTTCATTTCAGTAACAATTCAATTTTTTATCCAATTAATGGACTTAAAGGGAAGTTTTTGGAAGCCAGTCTAATAAAGTTGAAACATCTGACATTATTATAAATACCACTGCAAATTCAGTTAAAAAGTTCAATCTCTGAAATAAAATTATTTTTTGATGAATAATATATGCATAGTGCCATGATAAAAGCACAAAGTTAAAATATGAAGAAGTGTTTTTGGAATTGCTACACATGTAACTTGTAAGTGTGTCCAAACAAGCTGTACTGTTTTACCACTCAAGATAAAAGTTGTCGTTGTTAAAATTTAAAAAAAAAAGTAAAGGCTGGGGATCGTCACCAACCGGAGGCCACGTGTCCTCCAACCAGCCTCAGGCCGTGTCCCTCGGCACACAGCTGCCACGCACAGGCCACAGCAGAAGTCACCTAAGGCGCCGCCAGAGCAGCCCGGGTTTTCAAGCAAACTCGTCTGGGGTGGCTGGTCCTGGGCGGCTGGTCCCAGAGCCTGCAGGCTGGAGCCGCGGAGGGCTGTGGCTGCCTGGACGGGCTGCAGCTGTGGGCAGGCCCCTTTTACTGGTTAGGCAGCCGGTCCTAACCGGTCGCTACGCTGCAGGCTCTGGGGAGCGCTCGCAGGGCCGAGGGGCTGACAGAGAGTCGAGGAGATTTATGCGTGATGCAGGTGGAAATTTTAGAGACCGGGAAGTGGAGTGTGATTGCACAGTCACACTCTGCACCGCAGAGTCTGGTGATTAAAAATCGCCCCCACACCAGCTGGGGGAAGAGGGCAGGGTCCCTGGAATAAGTATAATAAATAGCAGCAAAGCCATTTTTCCCTGACTCTGAGCTTCTGCCTCCCAGGACCCCCAGCGTCCTGGATTTCCACCCACTCACTGTTGGGGCCGGGCCAGGGCCACTCCACCTCGCTGCCTGCTCCGGCCGCAGCAGCCCCAGCCTCCCATCACCCTTCCCTTCCACCCTGTGAAGCTGCTGCTGCCGCCGAGGCTTCCGCCCCTCCAGCTGCAGCTGCCCTGCTGACCCTCAGGCCATCCTGGCCCCAGGGGCATTCCAGGGGTCAGGGAGGCTGCTCCTGGTGGAGGAGATTTTAATGAAACAGCTCTTGTGTTTCTCTGCCTGGCAGCCACCACTGCCCCAGGATATGGCCCCAGGCCCCAGAGGGGAGGCTGAGGCTGGGTCTGGGGTGGGTCTGGATCTGGGGGTGGGGCTGGGGCTGGGGTGGGCCTGGGCTGGAGCTGCAGCTGGGGCTGGGGTTCTGCACAGGCCCCTTGCCCCTGACCCTGACCCTCTGTCCTTCAAGCAGCTGGGCACTCTGGAACATTGCCTGTGGTCCGCGTCGTCCCACATGCATGGATGCCAAGGGCGGGGAGTGGCCTTGTCCCAGGGAAGCGATTGGCACACAGTCCCGAAGCTGCCTGGATCTGTGCAGTCAGCCGCGGGGGAACAGGGCCATCTCAGCTGTGTGCGGGAGGGCCGGGAGCGTCTCTGATGCTGCCCTTTGAACGCCTGTCTTCCTAGTCTGCTTTCCTACTGTTGCATTTTCAATTATGTGTCTTCTAAATGAGGCTACTACTGGAATTTAAAAGGAAAGAGAGAAACAAGTGTCACTACACTGGAATAACAGAGAGAACCGACATCTAGATAGATATTTTATTTGCAGGCAGGCACTGGGAATGGAACCGCATCTGGATGGCAGGCGAGAAACCTGCCGCTGAGCCACCGTCGCACCGCCCTTGATCAACTTTATCAGGGTAAAATTAGCGGACAGTAAAATTCGCTCTTTTTCATGTACAGTGCGTGACAAAACATGGAGTTGTGTAACACCACATCAAGTGTCCACTGCCCCCGGAAGCCCGTGCGCACTGGCAGCCGGCCCCCTGCCCCTGGGCTTCTAGAATGTGGCAGAGGCAGAGGCCGCCCCCAGTGTCCCATTCACTGTGCTGGCGCCCGGCGTGGAGCGCAAGAGGCTGCGCAGCGTGGCCTGCTGGGTCTCTTGGTGGAGACGGGGGCTCACGTGACTGCCCGTTCTTGAGCACTGAGAGTGGAGCTGCCGCGGCCGCCTCCTGCGTAGGACACGAAGCCTCGGCACCGCAATCAGCGTGGCGCGGGGTCCCGGCTCTGTGGGCAGCTGAGTGAACACAGTGTAATCCGGAACCATGGCAGCGGGGGCCAGTCGTGGCGGGGGCAGCCCAGCGCCGGCCCCTCCTCGCCCCTCCCGGCCCCTCCAGCCCGCTCCCGCCTTGCTGGCCGCACCCCTTTGTCTGGTGCTTTCAGCCAAGCTTGCCGGGACCCCTCCCCACTGACCCCCTGCCCCACGGGGTGTGGCTGAGGGGCGGCTGGGACCTCCTGCAGGCGGGGAGCCAGCCCCCCAGGCAGGCCCCACCTACCATCCAGCACAGCACCCACCCCAGGAGGCGGCCAGGCCCAGGCATGCCCTGTGCCCTGGCCACCATGTGCCCAAGCTGCCGTGGGGACTTTGCAGCTGGCCCGTGGGTGGTGCATCCCGCTTGGCTGGGTTAAACCGCACCCCAGAATTCCCTTTCTGGTGCTTCCAATGGGGGGTGTAAGAGAGGTTGTCCCGAGGCTCGGGGCAGCAAGACCACTTTGTAGCACCCACTCGAGGTGCTGCTTGCGGGGCACGACCTGCAGAGGGAACAGAGTCCCCGGGGGGCTTAATCAGTGTGAGGGTGCCAAAGGGGGCCAGGGCCTTCCTGGAGACAGACCTCTGTCACCGCCTTCCGGTCTGCAGGCGTCCTGTCCGCTGTGGCCTGCCCTTCCCACTGACCACTCCCCAGGTTTCGGCTTGTGTGGACAGTCCCCAAGGTCACAGAAGCCGCCCCTCAGAACAAGCGCCCGAGTGACTACAGTGTGTGTCCCGCGGGTGCTGCTTCGGGCCGAAGCAAGACGGGGTCGGCCTCGGTTTTTGTGGCAAAGCCTGCTGGTTGTCTCTCATCTGTTCCTCTCGCGTTACCCTAGAGCTCCTGGTTTTCAGCCCATGGCCCCCACAGCTTACAAATTCCAAAAGCAAATATTTATGTAAGAGAAATAAAAACCTAAATCCACAAAAAGATTTGTGCATGAAATGTTGGTAGACACTTCTTCCCTAACAGCTAAGAGGTAGAAAGAACCCAATTGTCCACCTGCTGACAAATGGGTGACAGCATCACCACTGAAGACCTATAGACACAATTCAATATTACTCAGCAATAAAAAGGAACAGAGTATTCATCCATGCAGCAACATGGATGTATCTCAAAAGAGAATCTGAGAAGTGAGTTGTATCCAGACTATATAAAGGACTCTAACAATTGGAAAATAAAAAGTCAAGTAAACCAATGAACAAATGGGCAAAGAATTTGAATAGTCACTTCTGCAGAAAAGGTATTCAAATAGACACATAAAAAGATAAAAACACATAAAAAGATGCTCAACATCATTAGTCATTAGGGAAATGCACCATCCGAACCACAGGATGTCGGTTCTCACCCGTTAAGATGGCTATAATAAAGAGTGTATAACAAGCGTTGAGGATTTGGGGAAATTGGAACACATGCATTTATTGTGAGAATTTACTATGATGCAGGCATTTTGAAACAATTTGGCAGTTTATCAAAATGTTAAGCATAGAGTTACTATAAGATACAGCAGGTTCACTCATAGGTATATACCCAAGAGAAATAAAAACATACATTCACGTAAAAACCTGTACCAGAATTTTCTTAGAGGAATTATTCTTCAAAGAGGAAGAAACCCAAATATCCATTAACTGATGATTGGAAAAACAAGATGTGCTGTATCTGTACAATGAAAATAATTTGGCCATAAAAAGGAATGAAGCGGTGATCCATGCTATAAACAGGACGAATCTTGAAGGCATTATGCTAAGTAAGAAAAGCCAGTTACAAAAGAACACAGAGTATATGATCCCATCGATATGACATGCATGGCCAGCTACGGCAGATCCACGGGCATGTGACGCTGGTTTGTGGCTTTCTGGGTTTGAGGGGATGGGAAATGATGCTAATAGTTAATGGGCTTCTTTTTTGGGGTGATAAAAATATTCTGAAAGTACATAGTATTGTGCCATTCTGTGAATATATTAGAAACCCTCGATGACACACTTTGAAAGGATGAATTTGTGGTATGTAAATTGTATATCAATAAAGCTTTTATCTTTTTAAGATCAAAATAAGTAAAGGATCATATAAACAAATGCATAAATACATAGCTAGCTAGACGATAGGTAGGCAGTAGGTAGACAGGTGACAGGTAGGTGACAGGTGCACCGACAACGAGACTGGACCTCTGGGGAGCCAGCACCTTTCTCGAAAGCCTGAACAAGGAAAAGCGGGTTCTCAACAGAGAGAGGCAGCGGGCCTGGGGCAGGGGCGACCTTACCTCACTGGGCTGGGGGGGAGTCCCAGGGCATCTGCGGGCAGCTCCCAGGGGGCAGCAGGGACCAGGGCCACCATCAGAGGAAGCAGATGGGCCAACGCGTCCCAGGAAGTGCTGGCCGGGACAGAGCCCTGTGGGCAAGGGGGGTGGAGCTCCCCAGATGCCAGGCGGCAGGAGAAGCGTCCCCTCTGGGCACAGACAGCCCCCAGGGCTGGCGGGGGGCTTGGGTGGGGAACAAGGCAGAGACTCTGCCCAGCTGCAGCCGTCCTCCTCCTCCTTCTCCTCTGCCGGGCTCACCCCGGACGGCTCAGCTTCGGGTGTCAGCAGCTCAGGTTCTCAGGCGTAGAAGCCCTTTGATGAGGCAGTGCTCACTGTAACTCATTGGCCATAAACACGGAATGGTTTTATTTTCCCCAGGAACCGTCCTGATGTGTTGCACCTCCTTCGTCTCAGCCTTCTTACACCAATGGCCACATCGAGTTTCTCATCCTTACTGAACAGGAATGTAGCGATCCAGGCACCTAAAACTCAGTTCAAATTGTTAAAATGCTTCATCCTTGAACAGGGTGGGGTGGGGCCTGCTGTGAGACCCTCCTCGCTGGGGTGGGAGCCGACCCCCACCCCCTGGCCTGGATCAGGGGGGCAGCTCAGCCCAGCCTCTCCTCCAGGTGGGCTGTACCGCTGACCCTGATGTGCCCTTGGCACCTGTGCCTTCAGGGACTGCCGTGTGCCTTCGCGGCTCCTTTCCCACACCCTGGGGCCACAGAGAAGCTTCTTAGGCCTGGGGGGAGCCTAAACCGCGGGCTGACAGGCAAACCTAGGATGCCCCATTAAATCTGAGTGTCAGATAAACAACAGAAAATAAATTCTGGCATAAGTTTACCCGAAATACTTATACTGAAAAAGTATTTGTTGTTTCTCTGAAACTCAAACTCGGCTGGGCGTCCTGAGTTTCATTTGCTAAACCTGGCGACCCCACTAAATATCCAAGTCCGAGATGGAGACGCGGCCAGAGCTCCGCTGCGGTCTGTTCCCAGGCCCCTTCCTTCTCCTGCCAGATCTGGTGCTTCTCCCTGCCCCAGGGAACGCGCTCAGGCCCTTCCAGGCCTCACAAGAAATGACGGCCTCTGCCCCGAACATCGCCAAGCCTCTCACCCCGTCTTTGAGTCGAGGACGGAAGCTCTGCACTTGGGCCCCAGCCCTGCCCCTGCCCCTTGGCACCCTTCTCAGCTGGGCTCCACCGGCATGGAGGCCATGACGGGCTTCTCGAGGGAACTCCGCTCAGCCCTCTTCCTCCTCTCAGCTCACAGTCATGCCTGCCCCCAGGCCGCACCCCGCGGCCCTCTCTGCTCACCACCCCAGGCCTGGGGCACTGCCTTCCACTCTGGCACATGACCAGAAACCTTGGGCTCAGGTGGTTCTTCCTGTCACCTTCCGCAGCTGGTCTGGACAGAGGCTGAGCCACCGGCGTAGTGCCAGCCACGGCAGCCCCATGTGCAGCTCGGGGTTTCTCGGAACCACCCTCACGCCGGGTTCCTCCTGAGTACCCGCCAGCGCCGCCTGCTCATTCCCGCCTTCCTGCTGCCCTGCCCTGTCCGTCCGGACGCACACCCGTGCTGGGCGGGCCGGGGGCTGAGGCTGCCCTCCCCCCTTGTCCAGGGGACCTGGGCCCGATACGTGGTGCAGGGCCGGGCGCTCAGCGGACAAGGGAGGGGTTGCAGTGCCGCAGCCCCGTTCCCCACGGGGTGGGGTGGCGAGCGTCCTGCATCCTGCTGCCCATTCAGCCTTGTGACCAGAAGTGAGTCCAGCCTGGGCTGGGTGCCAGGCACACGATGAGGCTGTGAGCGAGGGCGAGTGTGCACGTGTGCGCACTAAAACCCGCAGGGCAAAGTCAGAACCCACAAGTTTGCACTGATATAAATAACTAGTTAAATCAATAAACTGGACGGGGGGAGAAGCTCTTCCTTAGAATTCCAACTGAGGGATATAGAAGGAACGAGGGAAATAGAAAATCTCTTCTCAGCAAACGCTGCACTAGTAATTGTTTCAGGCAAGACACAGTCATCAATTGTAAAGTTAGTGGATGACGTTTGATGAGAAACAGGATATTTATGTCCCCACAAGATACTTATTATTTGCAAAGGGGAAAATGGTAGATTTTCTCTGTAATAACAAAAGGAGAAACAAGAAATAGTAACTGGAGCCCACAGCCCCCAGGAGAGGGTCAGGCGGGCACTGCCTGGGCACGTGGTGTGCTGAGAGGGGCACAGTCCTGCTTTACTAGCAGTTTATTGAGGTGCGAGTCACATCTCAGACAGTCCACTCGTTTAAAGTTAGCAACTTCGCAGATTTCTGCAGCCATCACCCCAGGAAATCTTAGGGTACTTCTGTCTTCTCAAAAAGAACCCTGGAAGCATGGCCCCCCCGGCGTCCCCTCCCCAGCCCCACGAGTTCCCATGGGCTGTCTCCGCAGCCCTGCGCCTCCGGCAGTTCACACCGACGAGGTCACGTAAGGTGGCCTTCCCCGTGTGTTCTTCCACTTGGCCGACCATGCCAAGGCCCATGCATGGCGTAACACGAATCCACACGTCATTCCTTTTTATGCCAGGTACTACACCCACGTGGATAAGCACTCTGTCCATTCATCAGGGGATGGACACCTGGGTTGTTTCCACTTTTTGCCTGTTATCAATAAGGCCACCCCAAGTGTTCATATGCAAGTTTTTGCATGAGCATATGTTTTCATTTGTCTTGGGAGCACGTGCACACATGCACACACACGCGTGCACACGCACACACACATGCGTGCACACACATGCTCTCTCCTGTATACATAATTCTGAGGTGGGATGGCACGGTCATGTGGTAACTTTGCGTTCACCATTTTTTCCCAGAGCAGCTGTATCATGCCACAGCCCCACCAGTAGTGAATGAAGGTTCCAGTTTCTCCATATTCTTGCTAAACTGGACATTTTCTTTTATTTTAGCTGTTTTAGTCTTAGTCTGTGTGAAATGGTATCTCATCGTAGGTTTTGATCTGCATTTCCCTAATGGCTAATGATGTTTGCATCTTTCATGTGCTTATTGCCCATTTCCATCTCTTCTTTGGAGAAATGTCTGAATCTTTGCTTATTTTGAAAGTTGGTTATTTGCCTTTTTATTATTAAGTTGTAAGTTTTCTTCATGTGTTTGGATTCAAGTCTCTTATCAAATACATAATTTATCTTCTCCAATTCTGTGGGTTGTCTTTTTAGTTCCCTGATGGTATTCCTTGCAGAGAACAGCTTTTAACTTTGATATAGTCTAATTTATCGATTTATTTTTGTCACTTATGCCTTCCTTTGGTGTCATATCTAAGAAACCATTGTGTAAGCCACTGTCACAAAGATTTACCCCTTTGTGGTCTTCTGAAAGTTTTATCATTTGACTCTTAGATTTAGAGCTACAATTCATTTTGTAGTTAAATTTTATTTGTGGTTTGAGGTAGGAATCCAACTTCACTCTTTTGCATGTGTATATGCAGTTACCCCAGCACCATTTGTTGAAGAGACTCAAGTTTCTTGAAAAAAATAAGGAAAAACATGGTAACCCACATTTCTAAAATAGAAAAGTTACTACACCGCCACAGTAAACAAGACAGGGCAGTGCCAGCATTTGGACAGACACACAGATCAGTGGAAAATAACACAGAGTCCAGGAATAAACCCACACCTCTATGGCCAGTCTATTTTCAAACAGGATCCTGAAGCAGTTTAGTGAGAAAAATACTAAGTCTTCCAGTCCATGAAGACTTCTATTTATTTATAGATCTTCCGTAATTTCTTCCAGCAACGTTTCGTAGTTTCCAGGCACAGAACTTACACATCAAAAAAATTTACATCTAAGGGTATTATCTTTTTAATGCTATTGCAAATGGATTTGTTTTCTTAATTTTATTTCATATTGTTCATTGCTACTGTGCAGAAACAATTGATTTTGTATTATTATCCTGCAATCTTGCTGAACTTGTTTATCAATTATAATGGTTTTTTATGTGTGTGTTTGTGGATTCTCTATATATGAGATCATGCCATCTAGAAAATGAAATAGTTTTACTTTTTTCTAATTGCCTAATTGTCCTGGCCAGCTCCTCCAGTAACGTGTTGACTGGAAATAGTGAAAGTAGATGCCCTTGTCTGGCCCCCCATCGTAGGGGAAAGCAATGCCTTTTGCTGTTAAGTAAGATGGTCACCATGGTGTTACCAGGTGGGGAAAGCTCCCTTCTGTTCCTGGTCAGATGAATGCTTTCATCGTGAGAGGGTGCTGGGCTTTTCAAATGCTTGTTCTGCATTATTAAGATGTTCTTGTGGTTCCTGTTTTTTAGACTCTTAATCATCTTATTACATTCATTAACTTCATATGCTAAACCAACCTTGCATTCCTGGGATAAATGCCACTAAGTCATGGTATGAAATATTTTATATTTGTTGCTGGATTTGGTTTGCCAGTATTTTGTTGAGGATTTTCGTGCCTCTATTTTAAGGCATATTGATCTACAGTTTTCTTTTCTTGAGAAGCCTTTGTCTGGTTTTGATATCAGGGCAATTCTGGGGTACTCTTGCCAAAACGACACAACTTGAACTTAATCATGAAGACAGACAAGACGGACCAGAGCTCTTCAGAAGTGTGAAGGCTCTGAGAGACAAAGGACACAAAGAAGGACTGCTCCATAAAAAGGGTGCTGAGCTGGCGTGGTGGCTAAACACAAACAATGACCCTGGGCTGGAGCCTGGAACTGGGAAATGACATCAGTGGGACAACCGATAACATCTGAAGCAGGGCTATAGATTAGACAGTAATGTATCAGTGCCACTCCTCTGAGGCTGATAATTATACTGTATTTTTATGAGATGTGACCACTTAGGGAAGTCTTTGTACTATTTTGCAATATTTTTGCAAATCTGTAATTATTTCAAAATGAAAAGTTAAAAATTTTTAAAATCATTTTAGGTGCATGTTTATGAGGTGCCTTTGACTCAGTGAGGGAAAGGGATTATGTTGAGGGCCAAGAAGTCAAGAAAATCAAGGCCTGGGGTCCAGATTCTGACAACAGCAAGAGATTGTTTCTGGAACAAAAAGTGTGTTTTGGGGTGTGTGTGGGGAGCTGATTGGAGTGAAGATATCCTGAAGGCAGTGGGAAGTTACCGGAGAACTAGAGAGAGGTATGATCAAATGAGCTTTTTTAAAAAAGCTTTTTTATTGTAGAATATAACATATATTCAAAGCAAAGAAAGAAAAAAGCAATAGTTTTCAAAACACTTCAACAAGTAGTTACAGGATAGATTTTGTCATGGGCTTTGTCAGAGTTTGTCATGGGCTACCATACGATCCTCTCAGATTTTTCCTTCTAGCTGCTCCAGAATATAGGAGGCTAGAGGGCTTAAATACTTTTTCATCATCAAAATCAACATTTTTCCTTTTTTGTGAAAAATAACATATCTACAAAAAAGCAATAAATTTCAAAGCACAGGCAACAATTAGTTGTAGACTCTGTTTCAGAGTTTGGCATGGGTTATGATTCTACAATTATAGATTTTTACTTCTAGCTGCTTTAAGATACTGGAGACTAAAAGAGATGTCAATATAATGATTCAGCATTCATATTCATTTGTTAAATCCTATCTTCTCTGTAAAACTGCACCATCACCTTCGATCTTCCCATCCCTCTCTTTAGGGGTGTTCGGGCCATGGCCATTCTAAATTTTTCACACTGGAAGGGTCTGTCACTAATAAGGGGGAGGGAGATGGAACTGTCTGATGTTGTGGAGAGGCTGGGCTAGGTTTCAGGACTTACCTGGACCAGGAACCCATCTGGAGGTTGTAGGATTCTGGAAAGTTACTCTAGTACCTGGAACCCTTGTGGAATCTTAAATATTGCCCGATCAGCTTTGTTCTTATCTCTGAATAGCAGATTATGTATATAAATATATATCGTATATAAAACAACCTCTCCAAATCCAGAAATAATAATTACCACTCCAGACTAAATGTGTCTGCTATAAAAGCTTACAACCTAGGCCCCCCTTTTTTTTTTTTAATTTTTTTTATTAATCAAAAAAAAGAAAAGAAATTAACACAACATTTAGAAACCATTCCATTCTACAAATGCATTCAGCAATTCTTAGTATCTTCACACAGATGTATGATCATCACTTCCCAGCACATTTGCATCGATTGAGGAAAAGAACTAGCAAAACAGCAGAAAAAGATATAGAATGTTAATATAGAGAAGAGAATTAAAATAATAATACTAATAAAATATATATATATATAAAGGAAAAAGAAAAAAACAAAAACAAAAGATACAAACACACAAACAAACAAACAAAAAACCATATTTCAGGTGCAGCTTCATTCAGTGTTCCAACCTAGTTACATTACACTTAGGTATTATTGTGCTGTCCATTTTTGAGTTTTTGTATCTAGTCCTGTTGCACAGTCTGTATCCCTTCAGCTCCAATTACCCATTATCTTACCCTGTTTCTAACTCCTGCTGGTCTCTGTTACCAATGATATATTCCAAGCTGATTCTTGAATGTCGGTTCACATCAGTGGGACCATACAGTATTTGTCCTTTAGTTTTTGGCTAGACTCACTCAGCATAATGTTCTCTAGGTCCATCCATGTTATTACATGCTTCATAAGTTTAGTCTGTCTTAAAGCTGCATAATATTCCATCATAGGTATACGCCACAGTTTGTTTAGCCACTCTTCTGTTGATGAACATTTTGGCTGTTTCCATCTCTTTGCAATTGTAGATAATGCTGCTATAAACACTGGTGTGCAAATGTCCATCTGTGTCTTTGCCCTTAAGTCCTTTGAATAGATACCTAGCAGTGGTATTGCTGGGTCGTAATCCATTCTGCCATTCTATGTCTTTTGATTGGGAAATTCAGTCCATTAACTTTTAGTATTATTACTGTTTGGATAATATTTTCTGCTACCATTTTGGCTTTTGTATTATATATATCATATCTGATTTTCCTTCTTTCTACACTTTACTCCATACCTCTCTCTTCTGTCTTTTCGTATCTGACTCTAGTGCTCCCTTTAGTATTTCTTGCAGAGCTGGTCTCTTGGTCACAAATTCTCTCAGTGACTTTTTGTCTATAAATGTTTTAATTTCTCCTTCATTTTTGAAGGACAATTTTGCTGGATATAGGAGTCTTGGTTGGCAGTTTTTCTCTTTTAGTAATTTAAATATATCATCCCACTGTCTTCTAGCTTCCATGGTTTCTGCTGAGAAATCTACACATAGTCTTATTGGGTTTCCCTTGTATGTGACAGATTGTTTTTCTCTTGCTGCTTTCAAGATCCTCTCTTTCTCTTTGACCTCTGACATTCTAACTAGTAAGTGTCTTGGAGAACGCCTATTTGGGTCTATTCTCTTTGGGGTGCGCTGCACTTCTTGGATCTGCAATTTTAGGTCTTTCATAAGAGTTGGGAAATTTTCAGTGATAATTTCTCCCATTAGTTTTTCTCCTCCTTTTCCCTTCTCTTCTCCTTCTGGGACACCCACAACACGTATATTTGTGCGCTTCATATTGTCATTCAGTTCCCTGATCCCCTGCTCAAGTTTTTCCATTCTTTTCCCTATAGTTTCTGTTTCTTTTTGGAATTCAGATGTTCCATCCTCCAGTTCACTAATTGTAGCTTCTGTCTCTTTAGATCTACCATTGTAGGTATCCATTGTTTTTTCCATTTTTTCTTCTTTGTCCTTCACTCCCATAAGTTCTGTGATTTGTTTTTTCAGATTTTCTATTTCTTCTTTTTGTTCAGCCCATGTCTTCTTCATGTCCTCCCTCAATTTATTGATTTGGTTTTTGAAGAGTTTTTCCATTTCTGTTCGTATATTCAGCATTAGTTGTCTCAGCTCCTGTATCTCATTTGAACTATTGGTTTGTTCCTTTGACTGGGCCATATCTTCAGTTTTCCGAGCGTCATCCATTATTTTCTGCTGGTGTCTGGGCATTTGATCAGATTTCCCTGGGTGTGGGACCCGGCTGGTTGAAAGGTTTTTCTGTGAAATCTCTGGGCTCTGTTTTTCTTTTCCTGCCCAGTAGGTGGCGCTCGTGGCGCTCGTCTGTCTGCACGGCAGTCGCCCGGGAAACCGTGCGTGGAGGCGGGGGTCGCTGGCCGCCGTGGCTTGGGAGAGTGCCGGTCCTAATTGCCCAGCTGGCCCGAAACGCCAAGCGTGACGGGAGGGCCCCGCTATCCAACGTTCCCAGTCAGACCGGGGAGCCACGTGCGTGGAGGGGACCCCAGTCGCCAGCCGCCCCGGCCGGGAAAACACGCGCCCCTCGGGTATCTCACCACAGCAGATTCTCCCTGCCCGTTCAACTGTTCCAGAATGGGGTACGCTGTCTTTTTGGTCTCTGTCGTGACTCCGGGAGCTGTTTCGTATTGTTTCTGTTTCTTTAGTTGCTTTTCTGGAGGAGGAACTAAGACCCGCGCGTCTTACTAAGCCGCCATCTTCTCCGGAAGTCCCTAGGCCCCTTTTATCATATAAGCTTTTTCTACAGGTGACCATAAGCCATCGTTGTCTGGCTTATTTTGTCTCACCAAACGTCCCACGTGTTCATTCACATCACCGCATGCCTCACGACTTTGTCTTTTCTGTAGCAGCACAACCTTCGTTCATACGTGTACACCATCGTTCAGTAATCTACTTCTCAGTCAGTGCATCCTTCAGCCACCTGCATTCACCAGGCATCACGAAGAGGGCCCAAAGTCCACAGTCCATGAAAACTCTCAATTTTAGATAATCTCATTGTCCCAAGAGAAAGAAAACCAATAAACACACCCTCACCTAATAGGAAATCTGAACCTCCTCGTAACTCTTGTCCCTCCCCCCATTTTTACCTCTGCTGTTGCTGTGGTAGTGCTGATGGTTTCCTTCTGAACATAGCCCATAGCATGCAATAGCAGTTTTCCCCTGTACCCTGGACTTAAACACTCTTTGTACAAGAATCATACCTTTGAAGTAGTTCTTATGAACTTATTTATATTTCTACTGTACATCAGTGGGACACATAGGCCTATATAACTCCTTTCAATCTTGTTCATCTTCAATATGGTAATATTAATTATAGACCCACTAGAGAACCACCTTCACTCCCGTCTATTCCCTTACATTGGAGTTCAACCTCATCAGCTAACGGTTCACCCATCTACAGCTTCTATGTATCTCTAAGTCCCCTGTATTCTGTATTCTAAGTCTCTGATTATACCTTTATGCTGGTCATAAAAGAGGAATCATACAATATCTATCCTTTTGTGTCTGCTTAACTTCACTTAGCATTCTGTCCTCAAGGCTCATCCATCTTGTCATGTGTTTCAGGACGTCACTTTGTATTACTGCTGCATAATATTCCATCATATGTATATACCACATTTTGGCTCAGCCTTCATGGGCTGGGGGCGGATGTGACCCAGATGCACAGGTTGGCGCTTTCCCAGAGCTGGGCAGCGTGACTGTGGGCTGTGTGCATATATGGGTCAAGGAGTGCCATAAACTGATATTTATGGGGAGGCTTTATGACTATATGTGCTGGTGGCAGGGGGAGCTTGGGCTGGTGGTTAGTGTCCGCAGCCTTTTTGCACTGGCCCCAGCCTGCAGGGAGTAGGGAGGTAGTGCTTGAGAGGGATGCAGGAGAGGTGGGCTGGGCTGCAGTTGGGGCGGGGGTGTGGGGCAGGTATGCATGCTGGGGGCTGGCGGGGCGGGGACATTTATCCCATCCCAGAAGGGAAGCGTCATCAAAACCACAAGGAGACCCCGCTGGGATGGCTAGTCCAAAGTGGCAGACGGGGACGAGTGTTGGCAAGGGCGTGGAGGAACTGGAGTCCTCAAGTTTTGCTGATGGGAATGTGGGACGGTGCAGCCCCTCTGGGAAATAGTCCTCAGGTGTTTATCGTAGAGCCGTCCTACCGTCCAGCAGTTGCACTCCGAGCTTTCCACCCAAGAGAACTGAAGCATATTTTCATGCAAAATCCCGAACACAAATGTTCACTGCAGCATTTTTCATAATAGCTCAACGTGGAAACAGCCCAAAGTGCGTCAGCTGATGGGTGGAAAAACAAACTGCTCTATCCATACAGTGGGGTATCATTTACCCGGGGGAGAAAAGGACGCTCTCCCACACACTACATGGGTGTGCCTTGGCATCACTGTGCTGGGTGAGAGAAACCAGTCGCAAATCCCATCCTGTGTGATCCCCCTGACATGAGATGCACGAAGAGGAGAATCCAGAGGCAGACGGCAGAGGTGGGGCTGCCCAGCTGGGGAGTGTGGGGGACAGCTAGTTGGTAGGGTTTCTTTGGGGGTCGATTGTGCTGACGGGTCCCTTCTCTGCATAGGTGAGAAAAGCCGCTGAACTGCACCCTTCCCAGTTGTGTGGCACGTGACCTTCCTCAAAGCCCTTTTCACACGTACAAACGCACATGCACCCCTTCCCGTGCCGGTCACTTCGGTCCCGGGGCTGCGTCTGTCCCGCGTGCCTGGGCACCAGAGGGGATGCCCTAAGCCCGGCGGGACGTGCTCGGAGCTCGGAGGAGACACGTGGGCAGCTGGAGCCCCGGCGGGTGGGTGGGGTGTGCGCGGGGCGCGGGGCCGGGCCGGGGCGCCGGGTTGGGTTTCTGGGCGGCTGGGAGTGAGGCTGGCCGGGAGTTCGGGGCGCTGCACTGAGTCAGGGGAGCCCGCAGCCGAGGCTGGGGTGAGGGGCGAAGGGCCAGGTGGGAGGAGAGGAGGCGGACCCCGAGGTGCGGGAAAGCGGCCCACCTCGGTCCTGCACCGGGGCAGACGGATGGACGCGGGTGGGCCGGGTCGCACAGCGGAGGCTGGGGCGTCTGCAGGGTAGGAGCCCAGCGCTCGGCTCCCGAGCCGCCCTCTCCTCCTGCCACTGCCGAGGGCGGCGGCCTCGGGGACGCGGCTGCCCCGGCTCCCCCCGCGGCCCGGGCGCCCCAGGCTGGCCCGCAGGATGGGTGTTCACTCGCCTTCGGAAGCGCAGACCCCGTACCCGTCTTCAGAGTCACATTCCCCTCTCTTCCCTCTCCCTGGGCCCGCCCAGCCCTCCTCCTCCCGGTTGGGGGTTGGGGCTGCATCCCACCTTCGTCCTTTCCTCCGTGCAACTCGACCCCTTCACCCTCGGGCAGGTGGGACTATTTTGGGGAACGTTTTTATGTGCAATTTAGAGTGCACCTCTCCACCGACTCCGGCAGAAATAATCCCTTTAATGTGTGTCTGCACCATCCTGCGTCAAGCCTGAGGTGAGGGCAGATTTACACCCCCAAATCAAAAGGAGATGGCGGCAGCGCCTTCCACATTGCCTGGCAATAAGGGGTCAGCCAGGGAGGCGGCCGCCGCTCTCGCCTGTCCTGCCCACTCGGAGGTGGCCTGCAGCGCCGCTGCATTTGTGAATCATGGTCCTTTATTGCCAGGGGCAGAAACAGGCCGCGTCGCAGACTCTGCGCCTGGCGGCTGGGGGAAGCTGTGTCAGCCGGTTCCCGGGACGCCAAGCGGGAGGAAGGGGCCGGGAATTCCTGGGCAGCTGGTGGCCAATGGCCTCGGCCCCCGGCCTGGCTGCTCCTGTGTCCTGGGGGTAAAGAAAAAAGTTTCTTTGTGTTTTTTTATTCTGTTAGAGAAGACGCGGGTCTACAGAACACCATGCATAAAATGCAGGGCTCCTCTGCACGGGCCACCACCAACACCGGGGAGTGCTGCGGGACATTTGTTCCCCTCGACAGGAGGACATCCCATAACTGCACTGCTGAGACAGCCCGTGGTGTGGTCCGTGCCCGCTGCGTGGTGGACGGCCATGGCTTTTAAGAAACTTTTCATTGTTACCATGTAAACCATCTAACATTCCTCTCCTAACCACATTCAGATACACACAGGGCTGGAGAGGAACAATTGTGCAAAGTCACACGCGGAAGTTCACAGCACGTTTCCCAGGAAGTTCCAGCATCAAGTAAAAGAGTCGCGGGAGGATTTAAGTCAGAGCTCCACTGGTGGTCGGGGCTGATGCTCTCAGCGCCTCCCGCTGCACATTTACTCACGGGGTGAAGGGCAAAACCTGGAGCCCCCAGGGACAGTGCCACGAACCTCGCCATGCGCCTGCAGGCGGGGAAAAGAGACCTTCAGGGGAACGGCGGCATCTCCCCGTGACATGGCGTGATTGTGATGTGGGCCTTGGTTTTCTTTTCCAAGTTCTCAAGGAAAACAAGGTGCCAGGGGTGGGTTGATTCAGGAGGAGGCGGCGGAACCGCAGGGCACACGGCTGGAGGGCGTGAGTCATCCTCCCAAAGAAAGACGGGAAACGAGGGAGGGAAGGACGCTTCTCATTAGGTGGGGAGCCGATGCAGCTGGGGTGAGGACGGGGGCAGGCTGGCCTTGGAGGAGGCAGCGCAGGGCACGGCCCTGTCCCCCGCAGGCGCCGGCTGAGCCGCTCCCCACCCGAGGGCTTGGCCGAGGGCTCTGCGGGCCGGGCAGGGGCTGCGGGCGGGGGCGACTTCCGTTTTAGAGGTGAGGACACAGTTGTCGCCTCCTAGGCCTTGATCAGCGAGGAAGGCGGTCGGGGGGGAGCTGGTCCCTACGCCGCGGCCGTCATCTCAAGGTGGCCGGTGACCACGTGCAGCGACAATGTAGCACGAGGCAAGTCTCCGCGCAGGACTGGAGCGGCGCCGCGGTGCCACCTCCTCGTCCCAACCCAAACACTTCCATGCCCCGGAGACGGCGGCGGGAGGCCATCCCGCTCTGCTCCCCACCCCCATGTCCCCCATCCTAAACACCGGTCCCGCAGTGTGTCCTTTTGTCCGGCTCCTCGGTCTCTGCCAGCCTCTTTCCGCGGTCCCTGCCGTGCAGATGCGTGTCCAGCCCGAGGCTCCCCAGAAAGCCCGGCTGGCACCCTAAGGCCCAGCTGACCGTAGCCTCATGGGGGGGGGAAGCGGGGGGGCAGCGGCGGTAGGGCCAGGGGACGCCGGAGTGACCAATGTGGGCCAGGAGAGGCCGGGCCTGGTCACCACAGGACCCTCTGGGGGCCCCGGCCTCTGCCAAGGGCCTGCCCAGGATTGAGGAAGAACGGAGCTCCACGAGCCCTGGAATGTGATCGCCCATGGAGGGGGTGGCCAACCCCCTGGGCTGGGGCCTGGAGACCCCGTCTGGGCACCGCCACAACGGAGGCTCTTTCCTCCCACGGGTCTGCCTAATGCAGGGCCCGGCCGGCGGGGGCCGGCACCTGGCTGTCCAGCCCTGCCCGGCCAGAGCAGCCGCGCCCTCAAGCCCCCACCCCCAGCTGGTGGCCACGGCAGGGCTGGGGGCGCTGGGCATCCTGCGTTGACGGCAGTGTCGCCCTGGAAGGAGGGGCTGGTGAAGGTGTCACTGTCGGTCAGGCTCGACGGCCTCAGGCTGAGCCCAGCAGGCACGACCCCTCCTGAAACGGGAGCCCCGCGGATTCACTGGGACAGGAGGTGGCCGAAACGGGACAGGCCTGGGCACACAGAGCTCCTCTGCGGTGGCGAGAGGGCTCTGGTAAAGGAGACAGCATTGCGAGTGTAAGAATGCCACTGAACTGCACGTCCAAAAGGGGTGAAACGGCTGAGTTTATGTTACCACAATAAAACTAAAAGCAAAACAAAGCAAACCCACAGCCGGCCGTGGCTCAGGCGCCAAGGCAGACCCAGCTCGAGTCATCACTGTGGGCGGCCCTGTGGGCAGGGGCGGTGCCCTCCTGCCTTCCGGTCTAGGAAATGGAGCTCAGGGCACCTGTGTCCGGGGTTGGACCAGGACTAGGGTAGACAGCAGTTGCCACCACTGAGAGTCACCCCCCTTGCAATTAGCAGCTGTCATGATTTAGATGGAGAAAGACTCTGCCCACAAAGGAGAGCCCTGGAGCTAGCAGCCTCCCCGGGTCGCCGCTGTGCAGTCCCACCCACAGCGGGTCCACAGAAAGTGGCAGAGAAGTGGCAGTCCCTTCATGGCCAGCCTAGGAGAGACACTGGCCTCACCCTCGTCCCCCACTCTGGTGGAGGCCAGCTGCCACGTCCTGAGGACAGTGGGGGTGGCTCAAAGAGGGCCACAGAGAGCCCCCAGAGAGGCCACGACAGGCCATGGAGGGCCCACAGAGAGCCCCCGGAGAGCCCCGGGCCTCCCAACCGGCTGGCCACCACTCAGGGTGAGAAGTGTCCTAGTGCTGGAGGTAGCTGCAGTCAGCAGCCAGCCTGAGACCCGGCTGAGCTGCTCCCAGTTCCTGCCCCCCAGAGACGGTGGGGATTACAGAGCTAGGCGGCGCCTGGGGTGCTATGCGTCACAATGACCCTGGCTGGCCATTGCTCTCAGGCCTGGGGCGGTGACCCCAGGATCCTTGGACTCTCCTGGGATGGGCGTGTCTGCCACACCCGAAAGCCCCTGCATGCGCAGCCTTGTGGGGGGCTGCCCCAGAAAACCCAGCCCTAGGGTTGGGGTGGGGGTGTGGCCCGGGCTCCCTGATTGAGAAGAGGCGACTCTGAGCCGGGGGGGGGGGCGAGACAAAAGCCTCAGCCTGTGCACCCCTTCTCTTGGCTTCTTCCTACTTGTGTCGTTTTCCTGCTATAAAACCCTAACCCTGCGTGGAGCGCTTTCTGGACTCCGGGGGGCTCTTCTGATGGAGACCCGGCCTGGGGTTCAGGGACCCTAAGCCAGACGCCTCGGCGGTTGGGGCTGCAGTGCCGGCTTGGGGAGGGCGAGAATGGGGCGGGGGATGGGCAGGAGGAGGCGGGCAGCGCAGCCGCGGGGAGGGCGGGCAAGGAGAGGCCCCGCAGGCTGGGGTGAGCGGAGAAGCGAGACCCCCGCAGGCCAAACGCACTGAGTCACCGCCCTCCGCTGCGTACAACGACAAGTGCCACCTGGGGCGGCGGGGTGGGGGGTGCTGCCGAGGATCGTGGGGCGCTGGGCCGGTCCTGCGGGCTCACCCTGCCCCCCAGGCAGGTGCGGAGCGGCCGGGCGTTGGGAAGGGGCGGCGGGGGTTGGGTGCCCGGTCCCCCCCTTGGCCTTCCGGCCAGAGGAGCCTTCAGTCTCCGCGGCCTCACTCCTGCTGGCCCTTAAGGTGGGCGGGCAGGCGGCCTTCCTGGAGACTGGGTGGGCGCCAGGGGCACGGCCGCATGTCCAGGCCATCGCAGGATGCCACCCGCCCGACAGGCCATGCACACCGCGCCTTGCATGGGTGGCTGTTCCCCGGCCGTCCCCCTGCCATCCCCTGCCTGCCCCCTGGCTATTCCCTGGCTGTCTCCCCGCCGTCCCCCAGCCATCCCCTGGCCGTGCCCCCGCCATTCCCTGGCCATCCCTCAGCTGTCCCCTGCCCGCCTGGGCCCAGAGGCTGCCCCTCCCCTGCCAGGGCGCCAAGCAGAGGGGACTCATGTTTTGACTCTTCCTTTTCTCACATTTCCCTTTAAACATAGCCTGCCTCACATCTCCCTTTCTTATTTTTGTTTCTAACCCCCTCTGTTCCTCTTCAATGTAATCTTAAAGTGAAAACACATGGCTGCAAACCCAGGGGCCTCCATTTACTCAGCTGCACCTACTTATTCAATTTAAGCTGGAAGGCTAGTTTACAAACTTTCAGAAATAAGTCCTGGGCCAGTGCAGAGAACTGCATAAACACAGGTCTAATTTCATTTCTACTTGTCCCTTTTTTTCCTCTCTCCCTCTCTCTTGCAAATAACTTTCCAAGTATAAAAGCCAGAAACAGGCATGTGCACACACATGCTTTTTCTTTCTGGAAGTTTCTCCTTGATTTCTAAATCTGTGATAAAATAAACAGATCTTGAGCAGAAATGGAGAGTTTGTAAGAGATGGTTTCCAGGAAACTGTCAATTAACATTAGGGCCTTCATTCAACACCACGTCAGTTGAAAGGGCTTCGGAAGGAGTAAGTGAATTGCATTCCTTCTAAGAAAGGCACTCATGCTAGTTTGTCTAACTGCTAATCCTCGTTCTTTATCACTTTTGGAAGGAAAAAGAACAAAGCTTCAGAATATGGGGCAAAGGACATAATTTCTGGCAGTCCAGCTTCTTGTATAAGGAAACAAGAAATTAAGCCCCGAAAACTCTGAAAGTAGCTTCGAGTTGCTCTGTCTTAAAACTCCCAGGGCTGTGGCCGAGTGAGCTTCCTGGTGGGCCCCACCAAGCCACGCCATGTCGACCAGATGCTTCTAGAAGGTACAGAATGACCAGGAAGAGTCGTATAGACCTCCGAATTATACTAAAATGTAACGTATGATTTTCTCCTACGTGTGGGGCTCAGGATTCCACATTTCGCCTGAGACCCTCCCAGACCCCGTGACGGGCAGATTCACACGCCCCTTCCAGGGCCCGGAGGTCCGGCCCGCGGTTCCCCTAGAAGAGGCAGGTCCCGGGAGGGCGGCAGCCCCTCCCCTCGCACCCACCCGGCCCGTGGGCCGCGTCGAGGGTGGCAGGGGCTGCTGCTTGCTTTCCTGTCCCGCGGAACCGGACTCTGTCCTCAGGGCGCCAGACATTTCATCTGCCCAGAGGCCTCGATGACAAAATCTCGAAACGTTCTTGAATTTGGGACTTTCTGGAAGTGAAAGATTAGATGACTGGCCACACGCTGGACGAGAAAACCTTAATCCCACTATCATAACCATGCATTAGAAAGATTACAGATGAAATGATAGAATTAACTTTTATTTGCTCATTTAAAAAATTGATGTAAATCCTTCTCTGGGTGTGCGCAGAACTGCCCCCTGCCGATGCCCACCCTGCTGCTCGTGTCCCGTTCCAGCCTCCATGCAAAGGGGGGTCTTATAGGGCCTCTGTTGCTTTGCAGAAGAATTCTGTTTGTAGCTATGCAATCGTTGGGGTTCATTTACAGAACGTCGTCTCGTCAACATTATTTCTAACGTGATTTCCTTCTTGCTTTAGTTTCCGCTAGACATTTGAAATTGGTTACTCTCTATGTTAGTCTGGAGGCTGTATGCACCCCAGAAAAGGCCATTCTTTCAATCCAACCCTGGGGGTGGGACTGCCCAGGGTGGGGCCTGTGGGTTGGGTTATTTCAGCTGAGAGGTGACCCGTCCCCTTCAAGGCAGGTGTTAATCCTTTACTGGAGTCCTTTATGAGGATAGAAGATAAAGAGATGAAATTCAGAAATGCTCCCAAAGAAGCTTAGAGAAAAAGCCACAGACAGAGACACCAGAATCTGAAGCAGTGAAAGCCGGGAGAGAAAGCCCAGTGGACGTGGCCATGAGCTGGCTGCTGACACAGGGGCTCAGGCTCACTGGTGACCGGTCTTCAGAGAAGGTATTGTCCTGTTGATGCCTTAATTGGGACATTTCCATGGCCGTAGAACTATATATTTGTAAAGCTGATAAATCCCCACTGAAAAGCCAGCTCACTTCTTGTATATTGCATTCCAGCAGCTTCAGCAAACCAAAACATTCCCTACTGATAATCGTCAGCCGCACGATTCTCTGTTCTTCCCCTTAAACGTTCTGCTTTACTGGCTTTTCAACTGAAGGGCAATTTCCTGATTGGGTCCACCAGAAAACAGATTCCCTACTGGGGTCAAAGCACCTTCACCCAACCCCATGGGATGTCGTTTCACATCCCTTGTCGCAGTTACCCAGAGATGCTGTTATTACTTTTAACCATTGTGAGTCTTCCTTGGGATGACCAGAAAGCTTGTTATTTATCCCGATTGCTCGCCACACTGACTGGAGCTGAAACCGGCTGCTGGCTGCTCCCACGCCTTGTCCTGCCTGCCCTTCGGGCACACAGCGCTGTCTTCCAGCTGTTGGTCTGGGGGCTCCAGATGCGAAACCTGGCCTGCACAGGCGCGGGGGTGGCCCGCCACGCTGGACATGGGAGAAGCCCTGCATCAGCTTATTATGGTGACCCTGGGTCCGGTGGGCAGCGCTGGAGTGCAAGGTGGGGGCTGCAGGACGCAGCCGTCCCCACTGACCGCCTCGGGGCCCCTTGATCCCAGGACGACCTCCCAGCTCGGAACCCACCCACCTTTCCTCATCTGACCCACCGTCTTAAGCTGAACAAAGTCTGAAGAAAGGAAGTTTTGTATTTAAATTGCTTACAGCGTTTTCTTATTTAAACGAGTAGGACACACACAAGCCTTAAAGTCACCCCCGATGGAGAAGCAGGACGCCCAAGGGAAGGAAGGGAGAGTGACCTTCTCGCCACTCACCAGGGGACGGTCTCTGCTGGGCTGGGGTGGGGGGGCTGTGGCCCCCTGCGGGCCCCCGAGGAAAGGGGTCTCCCAGCAGCCTCCAGGCGGTAGGACACAGGAGGCAGGTTCACCTGTCCCCACACCACGCCCTGGGGCCCAGGACCTCTTTCCTTCCTTCAGAACCCATGCATTAGACCTGATCACTAGTACCATTTATTCAGTCTGCTGTTCAGATCTGCTTCGGCAGTGCCTGGCTCTGTGCAGGGAGAAGTATCCGTCGCTTCTCTCAGGGAGAAGTATCCGTCGCTTCTCTCCCACCCATTTCCTTCAGCTTGAAGAATGTAGAGTCCATTTGTGAAGTTCTGTTATTGTTATGCTCTCAGCTTCTGCTTATCCGAACATATCTTTATTTTACTCTCATTCTCGACAGATAGTTTGGTTGAGCATATAATATTAGGTTAACTATTATTTTCCTCTCAGGGCATCGCAACCGTTACCCCTTTGTCTTCAGGTTCCGTTGTGGACAATCTGCTTTCTGTCTGTTTGCTGTTTTGTAGGCTGATCTGTTTGTTCTCTCTTAGGATCCTCTCTTGTTTTTGGTGTTTGATATTCTACATTGCCACTACAGTGTGATTAGGTGTAGATTTATTTTATTGATCCTGTTTCCTGCTTTGGGTTCTTTGTGTTTCCTACATTTGAAAATTTGAAAATGCCTTTCAACAGTTTTGGAAAATTATCAGCTGTTATCTTTTTTTCTTAAAGCATTTTTATTGAGATAAATTCACATACCATTCAGTCCACCTAACATGTGCAATCAGTGTCTTCTAGTAAATTCACAGAGTTGTACATTCAATACCACAGCCAATTCCAGAACATTTTCACCCTCAGGAAGGCTCAGCGTTCTCCAGTCGATGGTGCAGCCTCTGACCCTCCTGCGAGGGGCACGTTCCCCTCCCCCCCACAGCCACACACAGGCCATTGCTGTCACCCATTCCCAAACCTTTACAATCAACCGGATCATATAGTCTGCACAAATTAAGCATCAGCTCTCTATTACTTGCCCTCATTCTATTTTTGGTTCTACATTCTAGATGTTAGCACCATGAGTCAGTGAGATCATGCAATATGTGTCCTTGTATGTCTGACTCAACATAATGTCCTCAAGGTCTATCCATATTGGTATATGCTTCATGACTCCATTTCTTCTTACAGCTGCATGATATTCCATCTTATGTGTACGCCACGTTGTATTTCTCCATTCATCATTTGATGGACACCTGGGTTGTTTCTATCTTTTGGCAATTGTGAATAATGCCACTGAGAGCATCGGTGTGCACATGCCTGGGCCTCATGTGGTTTTGGTTTGCATTTCCCTAGTAAGTAGAGACGTTGACCATCTTTTCATATGCTTTCAGCCATTTGTGTATCCTCTTTGGAAAAATGTCTACTCATGTCTGCTGGTTTGAAGCTGTTATGCACCTCAGAAAAGCCATGTTTTTCTAATCCATTTTTGTGGCTACAGACCCACTGCGGGTGGGACCCTTTCATTGGGTTGTTCCATGGAGATGCACCCCCCAGTTCATGGTGAGCCTTAGTCCTTTTACTGGAGTCCTTTATGAAGAGAATAAAGCAGAAGACCCAGAGACACAGATACAGAGAGCAGAGAGTGAAACCAAGTGAAGGATGCAGAGAGAGAGAAGTGCTTTGGAGATGCCAAGAAAGGACCCACGGGGCCTGACAGAAAGCCACTGAAAGCATAAGCTCAGCCCAGGGGAGAAGGACCCGAAGGCTCCAGCCGTGCGCCTCCCCAGGGGACAGCGGAACCCAGGAGGGAAGGGCCTGCAGCCGCTCCTCAGAGAAGCTGTCTTCCTCTTGATGCCTTAATTGGGACATTTTCATGGCCTTAGAAATCTTAGTAACTCTGTAACCTAATAAGTCTCCATTGAAAAAGCCAACTCATTTCTGGTATATTGCATTCTGGCAGTTTTAGCAAACCAAAACAATGTCTGTTGTCCGTTTTTAAAGTAGATTGTTTGTCTTTTTACTGTTGAGTTGTGGGATCTCTTTACATATCCTGAGTATTAAACACTTAGCAGATATATGGTTTCCAAATACTTTCTCCCATTGGGCAGGCTGCCATATCACCCTCTTGACAAAGTCTTTGGAAGCACAAAGATATTAAATTTTGAGGGGGTCCTGTTTAACATTTTTTTTTCCTTCTATTGTTTTTGCTTTGGGTATAAGATCTAAGAAACCACTTTCTACCACGAGATCTTGAAGATGCAACCCTACATTTTCTTCTAAAAGTTTTATGGTAATGGTTTTACATTTAGGTCTTTGATCCATTTTGAGTTAATTTTTGCATAGGGTGTGAGAGAGGGGTCCTCTTTCACTCTTTTACTTATAGATATCTAGTTCTTTCAGCACAATTTATTGAAGAGACTGTGATATCTCAGTTGGATGGACGTGCAGCCTTGTCAAAAATCAATTGACCATACAAGAGGTCTGGCACTTATGAGTTTTTTCTTTTTTCTTTCTTTTGCTGGAGAGATGCAAATGTTCAAAAAATGATCATGGTGATGAATATACAACTATGTGATGATATTGTCAGCCACTGATCGTAACCATGTCAAGAATATTTGTATGTCAAGAATGTTGGTGTGTCTGTTCGTTGTTTATAATAAAAATATTTTTTTAAAAAATCAGTTGACCATAAATGTGAGGGTCTATTTCTGGACTCTCAATTTGATTCCTTTCATCAATATATCTCTCTTTATGCCAGTAAAAACCATGTGGTTTTTACCATTGTAACTGTTTAATATGCTTTAAAGTCAGGAAATGAGAGTTCTCCAAATTCATTCTTCTTTTTCAAGATGTTTTTTGGCTATTTGGGGCTTTTCCATTTCTGCAAACTGGGCTGTGGGACTTCTGATTCAGATTACATTGAACGTGTAAATCGGTTTGGGTGGAACTGACATCTTAACAGTATGAGTCTTCTAATCCATGAATATAGGATGTCCTTCCATTTATTTAGGTTTTCTTTGATTTCTTTTAGCAATGCTTTATAGTTTTCCGAATACAGGTCCTTTACATCCTTGGTTAAGTTTATTCCTAGACATTTAACTCTTTTAGGTGCTATGGTAAATGGAGTTTTTTCCCTGATTTTCTCCTCAGATTGCTCATTATTAGCGTATAGAAACACTACTGATTTTTGCCTGTTAATCTTGTTTCCTGCCACTTCGCTGAGCCTAGCAGCTTTGTTGTAGATAAAACAAAGATAGTGAGAGTTTTACCTCTTCCTTTTTGATTTGGATGCCTTTTATTTCTTTTTTATTGCCTAACAGCTTTAGCTAGAACTTCTAGCATGCTGGTGACAAGGGGCGTTTTGTTGCCGACCTCAATGAGAAAGCTTTCAGTCTTTCACCACTGATTACAGTGCTAGCTGTGGGTTTTCATGGATGCCCTCTATCATGGTGATAAGATTTCCTTCTAATCCTATCTTTTGAAGTGTTCTTATCAAGAAATGATACTGGACTTTGTCAAATACCTTCTCATCAATGGAGATGACCACGTGGCTCTTTTCCTTTGATTTGTTAGTTTCGTGTATTACATTAATTTGATTTTCTTGTGTTGACTCCCCCCCCACCCTGCACCCAGACACCTGGGATAAAACCCATCTGATCATAGTGTTTAATTCTTTTAATGTGCATTTGGGTTCAATCTGCAAGTATGGTGCTGAGGAATTTTGCGTCTATGTTGGTTAGAGAAACTGGTCTGTCATTTCATTTCTGGTTTTGGTATTAGGGTGATGCTGCCCTCATAGGATGTCAGGTACCATTCCTCCCCCTGCAGTTTTTTGGAAGAGTTTGAGCAGGATTGGTATTAATTCTTCTTAAAATTCACCTGTGAAGCCATCTGGTCTTGGGCTTTTCTTTTGAGGGAGGTTTTGATGACTGATTCTCTTTACATGTAATTGGTCTGCTGAGATTTCTTCTGGAGTCACTGTGGTTGTTCATGTGTTTCTAGAAAATTGTCCATTTCATCTAAATTGTCCAATTTGTTGGCCTAAAGTTTTTCATAGTATCCTCTTATGATCTTTTTTGAATTTCTGTAGGCTGGTAGCAATGTCCCCCCTCCCATCTCCTATTTTATTTATTTGCATCTTCTTCCCTTTTTTTTTAAACAAGGTTAGGGCTTGTTAATTTTGTTGATCTTCTCAAAGAACCAACTTTAGATTTTGTTGATTTTCTCTATTGCTTTTTCTCAATTTCATTTATTTCAGCTCTAATCTTTGTTACTTGTTTGTTTGTATTTGGGAATAGTTTGTTGTTCTTTTTCTAGTTCTTCCAGTTGTATAATTAGGTCTTTGATTTTAACTCTTTCTTCCTTTATAATGTAGGCATGTAGGCTATAAATGTCCCTCTCAGCACTGCCTTTGCTGCACCTGCTAAGTTTCAACTCGTTGTGTCCCTGTTTTCATTCATCTCGAGAAATGTACTGATTTCTCTTGCATTTTTTTTTGTCCCACTGATTAAGAGCATGTTATTTAACCTCCATAAATTTGTACATTTTCCAGTCCTCTGCCTGTTGTTGATTTCCAACTTCATTCCATTATGATCAGAGAAAGTGCTTTGTATAAGTTCAATCTTTTAGAATTTGTTGAGACCTGTTTTGTGACCCACATGCGGCTCTATAGTGGAGAATGATCCATGACCACTTGAGAAGAATGTATCTCCTGATATTTGGGGTACATGCTCTGTATTGTCTGTTAGGTCTAGTTCATTTATCAAATCATTCAATTTCTCTGTTTCCTTAATGATCCTCTGTCTAAATGTTTTACCTATTGATGTGAGTTTTGTACTGAAGTCTCCATGACTATTTCTCCCTTAGGTTTTGCTAGTGTTTGCCCCATGTATTTTGGGGCACCTGATTAGGTACGTATATATTTATGATTGTTATTTCTTCTTGGTGGATTACCCCTTTTATAATATATAATGTCCTTCTTCGTCTCTTATAATGGCTTTGCATTTAAAGTCTTTTTAGTCTGATATTTGTATAGCTAAGTGATTTTTTTGTATATACTATTTGCATGGAATATCTTTTTCCAGTCTTTCATTTTCAATCTATTTGTATCCTTGGGTCTAAAATGAATCTCTCATAGACAGCGTAGAGATGGCTTATTTTTAAAATCTATTCTGCCAGTCTGTGACTTAATTGTGGAGTTTAATCCACTATTATTCAATGTTATTACATTTTATCCTTTGACTTTTATACATCATATCTTATTTCTGTCTCTTTTTATTCCCTTTTAGTTACCTTTACTGATATTTTTCATTTTTAGACTCTCCTCCAGGCCTCTTTCTCTCCTGTCCTTTCCTGTCAGCCTGCAGGATTCCCTTTAGTATCTCATGTTGGGTAGACGTTTTGTTCGCTAATTCAACCAGCTCCTGCTTACTGGGAAATATCTAAAATTCCCCTTCATTTACGAAGGGCAGCATTGCTAGGTAGAGAATTCGTGGCTGGCAGTTTTTCTGTTTAGTATTTTGAATATATCATACCACTGCCCCCTTGTCTCTATGGTTTTTGATGAGTGGCTGGCACTTCCCCTCATCGGGCATCCCTTGTATGTAATGAACCTTGTTTCTCTTGCTGCTTTCGGAATTCTCTCTTTACCTTTGGCATTGGACACCCTGGTTAGTATGTGTCTGTTCAGATTTATTCTGTTTGTGCCTCTTGGACCTGGATATCAGTGAGGAAGTTCTCAGCCTTTATTTCCTCAAATGCTCCTCCCTGTTCTTCTACCACCTCCGTGACAGCCCCCTCGTGTTGTCCATCAGCTCTGAGACCCTGCTCGCTTTTTCCTTTCTCTATCTGCTTTTTTTGTCTGTTTGAATTCAGATGCTGTTTTCTCACTTGCTGATCCTTTCTTCTGCCTCTCCAAATCTGCTGTTGTGTCTCTAGTATATTTTTAATTTCCTCTATGTGCCTTTCATTCTTGTGAGAGCTATTATTTTTCTTTGCATGCTTTCAAATTCTTCTTTGTGCCCATCCAGTGTCTTCTTTTCTCTTTAGCCATTTTCTTGAAATGGTTTAGGAGATTTGTTTGAACATCTTTAAATAATTTTTCCAGAATCTGTAACTCCTTTGACATTTTTATTTGCTCCTTTGGGCCATATCTCCTGTTTCTTGAAATGGCTTGTGTTTGTTTGCTGCTTTCTGAGCATCCGATTATATTGGTAAGTTTACTCTGAAGGTCAGATTCTCTGTCTTGTCAAAGCTTTGTCACTGATGGGTTTGTAATGATGTTAGTTCTGGACACTTGGTTCATCAGTTTCACCCCAACTGGGCCGAGCCAGGGACTCGTGCAGGAGGTACCAGCTCCATAGACCCCAGGGAAAGTCATGCATAAAGCTTTTACTTCCATTCCCCAGGGTGCACTTTCCTAGCCTGTCCAGCATATGGCCTGCTTCACCCAAAAGCCGTTTAGGTCTTCCTGCAGGTGCGATTTCCTCACCTACTAGAAGATGGTGTCTTCGGCGACCTCTTCCCTCAGCCCTCAGAAGGCAGGCTCTTCTTAGCTGCCGCCTCCAGGCAGTGCTGTGGCTACTGTGCCTTGGCAGGTGAGTTGAAACCACAGGTCCCAGCAGTTCAAATCCACTGGCCGAAAGCTGGAAGAGGCGAGACCATGTCCTGCCCTGTTTCTGGGAGTGGACCTCCGCTGCCCTTCCAGGCTGCCTCTGCTCACATGTCGGGAGCCAGTGACCCTGAGGCTTTGTGCCCTGAGAGTGGGGTGGTGCCAGGAGCAAGGCTGAGGGTGTCACTCGCTCTCACCAGAGCTTCTCCGTTCTCCTCCTGCACTTTCCTGGGGTTGCACAGCAACTGCCCTGCCCCACCCCAGTCTCCAGAGCTTCAAGCCCTTTGCCCCAGACAGTTTCTTTGTGTTTCTTAATTGTTTTTGGGGGGATACAGGTGAGCCCATTCTCTCCTTAATCCACCATCCTGGATCTGTTCTCATTAGCTTTTTATTAATATTGCGTTCCTCTTATTTTCTGAACTGCAGTTACAAATATGAAGAAATTTTCATTCTACCCTTCATGTCTTTATATTTTTCATCCCTTTTCTTTCTGTTCTGGATTATAGGCAGTTTCTTCAAGATCTAAAATTCAGTTCACTAATTCTTCAGCTGGATCAAATCTGCTGTCTAACCTGTCCATTAAGTTTATATTTTCTTATTTGTATTTTTCATTTCCTGGAGTGATTTGGTTATTTTTGAACTCTGTGTTATCTTTTTGGATAGCCTCTTATTCTTTGCTTAATATTCATTGTCACTTTCCCTTTATTATATAAGTTTCCTTGAAAGTAGCCAGTAGAACTTTAAGATATAAACAAGCATATATTAGGAACGTAAAACACATTAAACAGCATTTAAAAACATTTTCATTTTGATTTTTCCAGTATCAGTAGTATTTAGGGGTCTCATTCACCTGGTGGCTGTTCGTACTGACTCTTGTTCCTGATGTTTCATGGTGGAAGGTGAGCGGGAGGAGAGCATGGTGAGGGGCCAAGTGAGAGGGGGGGGAGGGGGGAGAGGAGGAGGATGGGGCGAAGAGAGAGGAGAGAAGGAAAGAAGGGGCGGGGGGGGGGCAGTGAAGGAAAGGGGGGGGGAGGGAGAGGAGAGCGGCGAGGAAGGGAAGGGGGAGGGAAGGGGGAAGGGGGGCCAGTGACCCCCCAGCCTACCTGAGGGGTGCCCTGCTTATAAACTGTCACCCTGGCCCTCCCCTCCCCAGGACCCCTCTGCCTTCACAACCGTGGGGCATCTGAGGGCGGGGCCTGAGGGCAGCAGGGAATCTCTTGCCACCAAACGGAAGGAAGGTCCGCAGAGGCATCCCTGCCTCTGTCCACAGGCTTTCGGCTCTAGAGGCAAAGAGGGAAACGATTGCATTTTTCCAAACGAACGGTCACTCTGAGAAGGCCCAGTGGAGAACTGCTCTCCCAGCACTGCTGAGTGGCTTCTTGTTGTTTCTGCTGACTGGGAAAGAGTGTTATAAAAGCACACACACACACACAGACACACACACAAACACACACACACCACCACCACACAAACCAAATGCAACAAAGGCTTCCTTTCTTCTCAGATGCCAACAGAGATGAAATCCAAACCTGTCCACAAGTGGTGGTGAGAAGACAAGGCAGGTCCCGTCCCCCGCACAGTCCAGCAGCTGGTACCAGAGGACCCCGCAGCTTGGGGATGATGCCTGGCGTTATGTGGCGCTTTGTGGCTTACGATTCATGCCGCTGTCCCATCAGCTCTGTCTGGTGCACCCGTGAGGACACAGCGTGTCAGGAAAGCTGACTAAGGTGAGACTTAGGGCTCGGCCAGGACGCTGCATTCCAACGGGCCCCAAAGAACCAAATCACTCCAGGAAATGAAAAATACAAATAAGAAAATATAAACTTAATGGACAGGTTAGACAGCAGATTTGATCCAGCTGAAGAATTAGTGAACTGAATTTTAGATCTTGAAGAAACTGCCTACAATGCAGAACAGAAACACTGGACATCAGGGTGTCAGTGTTTTCCTTCCACTTGACCTGCGCGTTTCCTTGCTCAGCGGTGCAGTCACGCATTCGGGCAACGGTTCTCAAGGGCTTAGTGGGTAGGCGCACAGCCCAGAGGGGAAGAGAGATGCATAGATGACAGTTACAATGCAATTTTGGGCTAAATGTTGGGACACCAAAAGGGAAATTCCCTGTGGATGATTTGTCATCTAGAGGAAGCGTAAGGCATGGAAATAGGCTGGGGGCGGGAGGCGAGTGCCGAAGGAGAGCTGGTGTCTGCCCTTCTGGGCGGTGCAGGGGGCACCATGGGGTGGGGCACTGGAGGACAAACCCTGCAGGTGGCCAGCCAAGCCCAGGAGGGGGGCAGGTGGGGTTCGGCTCATGCTGCTGGTGGCAGAAACAGCCTTTGCTGATGAAACGTGTGGGTTCATACAGAGTGGCTGGCATGCCCAGGACCTTTCCTGCCTCTCCATCTTCAGGGTGGCCAGGGCTCCGGGGGCCAAGGTGCATGGCCAGAGCTGGGCTGGAGGGGCCCGGCTGCCAGGGGGGAAGGTTTCGGGGTCCAGTTTTAGTGGCCGCCTGCAGTCAGCTCCGGGTGCCACCAAACGCCGAGGACAGGTGTCTGGACGGTGGTGCCCACCTGTCAACAGAGGGACCCTGAGGTCTCCCGACCTGCCCTCCCAACAGAAGGTGGCAAGGGCGTGGGGTCTGGGGGGTTCATGACCCCCACATCACCGTGCATGGCCCACTTGGTTTAGGACAGTTTGGGACAAGGCGTTACGGGGGGGGTGATGCGGGCAGAGGCAGGAGAGCCTTAGGTGGGGTGGGGTGGGCCTGAGGGAATTCCCTGTAGATTGGGTGGCTTGGGGAGGTGGCTGATGAGAAGGCGCCCCCCAGGAAGGCATTCTGTGCCCTGAGGAATTCGGGCTTAGCCCTCAAATGGTGTTGAAGACGTGCCCAGGGATGCTGGACATCAGGGTGTCAGGTGGGGTGTGGGTGCCTCAGAGAAGCTGCGCCCAGGTGGCCGTGGCCTCGGTGGGGGAAGCTGTGCCCGGTGCCTGGGTGGGCAGCTGGAGCTGGGGGTGCCGCCAGGGAGGGGCTGCAAAGGTGGGTGATACGGGGACAGAGCAGGCCCCTCCTGCAACCCAAGGTGGCTGTGGAACTGTCACCCGTGGTCCCGCCACTGCATGGCCTGGGCCCCCTCCCCTCCATGCTGACTTGGGGGGGCAGGCCCTTCCCCGTGTCCCTCC
The DNA here is from genome assembly GCF_023851605.1 of Tamandua tetradactyla. Taxonomy (NCBI): domain Eukaryota; kingdom Metazoa; phylum Chordata; class Mammalia; order Pilosa; family Myrmecophagidae; genus Tamandua; species Tamandua tetradactyla. The sequence continues at coordinate 200,352,931 of NC_135330.1, read as the reverse complement.
CGCCACCCGTGTGGTCGGCCGTGCTTGGCTCCTGGGTGACCCCCAACCCCCCGGTGTGTGAGGTTGGGAATTCTAGGAAGGGTGGTTCCCAGGGAAACGGGCGTGCGCTAAGGCTCAAGGAATGCGCACGTAACCCTCGCCATCGGCTGGATTTGGATCCCTATAAACAAAACGCAAACAGCTGGAAGAGGGGACTAGCTGGCACCGCCCCAAGGCCGCATCCCTGGGCCCCGCCGCATTTGGGCCGCCGCGAGCCCCCCAACGTGTAAGACGACGTGGCAGAGGCACTGTCGCCATGTGTCCAATGAAACGGGAGCTATTCAGTGAATTCTTTGCATATTTTATTTTTCTTTTTTGATTTCCAACTCACACACATCTGGCATATTTTACATCTTTGCAGTAAAACATGGTTACAATAGCTTAAGGAATTTATATATCCAAAATATTTCACCATAGTCTCGAGATGAAATGAACTGTCTCCCAGACGGTCGCTGGCCTCCCGGTTCTAAGCTACAAACTCAAGCTCCGGCTCGCAGCCTGGTGATGAGAACTTAATCGTTACACGGAGTGCCCGTAACTTCAGAATCTCATAAATACAAATAACAATGAGGAAGGAATTCAGGGCTAAAACTTACTAGTACAAGGTGGATAACAAATAAGTAATCACATCAATAAATAATGATATGTTTCTGGCGCAAAGTGCCAATACAAAGAATCCATTATCTTGTTTTATCTTTTTAAGTAAATGACTGCGAGTGAGTGTGAGTTCTGAGAGTTTACGCTCCTGTGACATGCCTCATAGCCCTAGCGACACGCGCACACCTACGACGACACAGCCACCTACTATGCGGCGGGCACGGGCTCTAACCGCCCGAACTGCCCGGAAGGACGTGGAACAGCAGAAAGGGTGGCACGCTGGGTCACGAGTGGCTTTAGGTGAGAATCTCACAAGAACCTAAAAGAATAACTTCGGTTACTGTTGTAGTAAAGTCCAAATCGTGGTTAAAGAAACTAAGCTATTCAAGAACCAAAGAGGAAAAACAACCGTTGGCAGGGCCTTGCCCCCTGCCAGGCCGCTGGCCGCATGTGTCCCGGCCAGGGGTGGCCGGAGCCCACCCGAGGGCCCTTTCTGCTGTGGTTTCAGCTGGGAAGGGTAGGGCTGAATCGTCTCTGTATAAAGCACCCAAACGGCAAGCGACGGCTGCGTATCCAAATGCTTTATGAGCAAACTTCACTTGGAAGGGATGAATTTAGGTTAAAAGGTGCAAATCATATTTTGGTGAAAATGTCAAAAACTACTGATTGAGCCCAAATCCGACCCTTTCCTGTGAGCTGTGCCCTCGGACAGACCTTCGGTCTCGTGGCGCCGACCACCTGCTTCCCCAGACATCAGGAGCAAAGAACATGCAAGCTGTAACTCCACAGTAAAATTAAGAAACGTTTTGTTCTTTATACAAGGTTTTACTTTTACAAAAGTATCCCTTTAAATAAGATGCATCTGATGTACAAAGTATCAAACGTGTTTTTTTTTCTCGGCTGGAAAAGAGGCTGGAAATGGGATGCGGGTAGGTTCAAAGCGGAAACCAACAACTGGACACCAGGGTCCCCAGAATTGTCCAGAGTCTCTTGCGAAGTGTCCTACGACCTTTCCTCGAGAAACAACAATACATGAAATAATTGCCCAGACATCTCCTAATCATATCATTTACAGGAGAAGCTCGCCGGAGAGCAGCCGGAGCTTGGTGGGGACACGGTGCGGTGGCTGTGACGACAGGGGTGCTGCGTGGGAGGCCGGGCCGGGCTCAGTACCTGTTCTGGTGCTCGTAGTGCCACCGGTTGAAGTCTATGTTGAAGGCGACGATGCTCCCGGAGGCCATGCCCGTGATGAGCGTCCTGCGGGGGACAGGCTGTTAGGGGCAAGGCCTCGGGAGAGAAGGGCCCGGCGGAGCACCCCCGCCCTGGCTCCGCTGCCCCCCGGGCTTCCCGACGCCCTCAGCCAGGGTGTTCTCCGCAGTCCCCTGGGGCAGGGGCCGCCCCGCCGGCCTCCCGGGCCCCTCCCCCCTTCCAGCAGCCCCTCCCGGCCGCTGCGCTCCGCTTCGGATCAGAAAATCACTGGTGAGGCCCTGGGACGGCAGCCACAGTTCACAATCCACGTGCAGGTACGTTTCACAATTAAAGATGTTAAAACAAAACAAAACAAAACCGGAGGGGCACAAGGGTGGCTCAGTGGTAGAATGTTTGCCTTCCACGTGGGAAACCCGGGTTCGATTCCTGGACTGTGCACCCCCCAAAACACTGGAGGCGCTCAAGGGCTGGAGCTCAAGCTAGAAGTGGCTCCTGCCCCGCCGCCTGGCTGCGCGTGGGGGGCGCCTGTGCGGGGCTCTGGGGTTCAGGCCTCGTGGGCGCTCACCTCTGGTCGTGGGACAGGTCCATGGCTCGGATGCCCGCGTCGCATCCCGGGTAGATATAGAGCTGCTTGAAGTCGCAGGCCTGCCACACCTCCACCACGCCACTGTCGCCGCCCGTCACCAGGTTCTGCCCGTCGCTGCTCAGGAGCACGGCCTTGGGGGGGGGACAGAGTAGAAGCCGTTTCCCCGCGGCCCCCACCCTGAGGCCCGCATGGCCTGCACTCGGCAAAGCGTCTGAGTTCCGCCAAGGCCAGTCTGCACACCTGCAGAAGTGAGCTCAGCCGTGCACGGGGAGCTGCGTAAAAGCAAACCGGGCTGCCCAGAGCGCGCACTCGCCCTGGCCGCGAAGGGTCACGAGGGAAGCACCCGCTGTATTGTCAAGTCCCGAATATCAACGACATGGAGACTTCGAAATGGCAGATGCCTGTCTCAGGCCGGTTTTTAATAACGATGAGCCAGCAATTACATGCCTTTGGCAATGAGGAGCCATTGCATATGTGCAATTCTGGTCTGGGGGTCTAAAGAAACTTCTGCTGTGGGGGTGCAGCACTGAAACGATCATTTGTAAAATGAGCTGAGAAAACCTTAAGGCCACCATCAGCAGTTACCATCTCTTCAGTCTAACTCCCGAGTTCATTCCTCGAGACCGTGCGAGCTCTGGGACCTTCTGGAACCCGAATACGAGGATTTAAATACTTTCCGGAACAGCACACACATACCTGGGCACCAGGGAATCCACCCTGAATCACCTGATGCAAAGCAGCTGCGCCTCCGTCCCTGGGCTGCAGGTCGCCCGCGCACGCCTGCCCATGCACACCCGCGCCCGCCCGCGCACACCTACCCGTGTGGAGTCGTTGATCTCCATCTGGGCCAGGAGCTTCCCGTTGATGCTGAAGTTGCTGAAGCGGCCGCGCTCGTAGTAGATGATGCAGTGGCCCTCGCTGGAGACGGAGATCAAGCGCGGGAACAGGCAGTGCTCGGGCCCTTCAAGGGCTCTCAGCAGGTCCCCAGTGATGGTGTGGACGAGGCAAGGGCCTTCTGCAGTGGGAGGGACCGGCGGGGTCAGGCGGGGGCAGGACAGGGGCGCCCGTGCCAGGGGACTGTGCCCCACCCTGCCGCGTCTACACTAGAGGCACCTGGCCCTGTGTGTGCCTCACTGGGCGCCGCCCTGGCGGCCACAACGAGGGAACACGGCCTGCAGACACTGCTCATCCTCGGCGCAGCCGCCAGGAGCTCTTAAAAACAGGGCCTGAGCTCTTAAAAAAACGGCCCATGCTGAAGAGCTCCCTGTTTCCCAGGAAACCTATGCTAGGGTAAAGGCCGCCACCCTGAGTGACTGGCCGCCTGCCCAGCCCCTGCGTCCTGCCCGGAGCCTCTCCCGGGGAAACGGCCTCTGGGCCGACTCGGCGAGAAACGACACCACCTCCAGGCAGCCACTGGGCCAGGGCCCATCCCCTCCTCGTCCCCCCTCGACCCCTCTGCGTGCCCCCTGTCCCCCGTCTCCCTTGTGCCCACCCCACTCCTCTGTGCCCCCTCCCCACAGTGGATGCCGCCCCGTGCCCACTGCTCCCTGACGGCTCCCTTGTTGTCAGGGCTGCGCTGTCTTCACAGAGATGAGGCTTGCCCGGGGACGGCCGCAGGGACGATGCCCTCGTAGGGCGTTTTCTATCAGTAAACACTGATAAAAATCTGAATAGCTGCGAAGAGTGCAGGGAGGTGCCGCTGCCGGATGTGAGGACGCACCACAGGGACGCACTGCTGACCTTTAGCACCACTGATGACGAGGCCCAGCTCCGCGCAGACGGAGACGCAGACGACCTCGTGGTCGTGGCCAGTGAGGACGGCTCTCGGCGCGGGGTAGTCACCTGTAGGGGAGAAGCAGCAGTCACCGCACCGCCTGGCCCGAGGGGCTTCCCGTACGGGGGCCCAGGAGCGTGGGGGCCCAGCTGGCCAGAAGCCCAGATGTGCGGGAGCCCAGGTGCGCGGGGGCCCAGGTGCGTGGGAACCCAGGTGTGCGGGAGTCCAGGTGCGCGGGGGCCCAGGTGCGCAGGGGCCCAGGTGCGCGGGCGGCCCAGGTGTGCGGGAACCCAGGTGTGCGGGAGCCCAGGTGCGTGGGCGGCCCAGGTGTGTGGGAACCCAGGTGTGCGGGAGCCCAGGTGCGCGGGGGCCCAGGTGCGCGGGCGGTCCAGGTGTGCGGGGGCCCAGGTGCGCGGGAGCCCAGGTGCGCGGGCGGCCCAGGTGTGTGGGAACCCAGGTGTGCGGGGGCCCAGGTGCTCGGGGGCCCAGGTGCACGGGGGCCCAGGTGCGCGGGAACCCAGGTGTGCGGGAACCCAGGTGCGTGGGGACCCAGGGCTGCGCCTACAGCCTGCATCCTGGCTGCGTGCGGGTGGCACCCCGTGCCCAGGAGCCCACGCGCTCAGGTCCCCCTGCCGGCAGCAGCTCGGGCGAGCCCGGGGGCTGCAGACACTGCCCTCCGCCCACGCACCAGGTGCTCTCAAAGCCCCGCAGAACAGGCCACGCTCACTCTGGGAAGGGCCGATGCCGCCCCGCGGGGAACCGGACATGAGCCCTGCAGGCGCCAGGCGGGAACAGGTGCAGGGGACGGCGCCTGGACCACAAGCTTCGCGGAGCCCCAGCGCCCACCGGACCCCGCACTAGGGCTGGGTGGGCAGAGCCGACGGCGGCTGCCCCGGGGGGTTGAGGACAGACACCTCGCAGCACCCCCCGCAGCGGCGCCTCCCGCGTCCACCAGGCCCTGGCGCCGGGCCACTGCCCCGTCTCCTTGTGGAGGCTTTTTGATCTAGACCCCTGGCTGCCAGGCCTTAGGAAACCTTGAAATGTTTTCCTCTTGGGTATTTCTCACACTGGGGTCAATATACTTGGGATCTGTGGATTTCTTTCTTGAAGGTGAGAAAGTGCTATAAAAAATTTAAAATGTCATATTTGCATTTTAATGATATTTTAATTTTTAAAAACCAGTTATAAAGATGAAATGTCCGTGCTGCATAACCCAGGCTATACTGATTCTTTGCTGTGGCGATTTAAAATTGAGAAATGCTCTAAAACTTCAGGTGAGCTGATTAAGTTGGTTTCTCAAAGTAGGGCTCGCCCAGTCCAGGAATGCACTCCTCAGAGTCTGACTGGTGCGAACGACAATTTCCCTCATTTCAGGAGGTGTCGGTGCCCCACTCAGGTTTGAGAAACACTGTCATGGTCTGTTTTTCCCTCAAATGCAAAAATTCCTTTCCAGTTGGCAGCATCCATGCAGCTACCAGATTTTCATGTTTTTAAGACTTTATTTTTTACTTTTTGTACATAAAAAGAGTATTTACAACATAGATGATATGATAAAAAATAAAACAAAAGAGGACTCTCCACCCAGTTTAAGGAACATAGGATGCCTCTTGCACACCTCAGTGACTACCCTGGCCTTGCAGAAAATTCTGTGTCCTTTTCCTGGGCCCCTCTGCTTCACATGGGGTGGTGTGAGCCCCCGCGGGGGGTGAGGGTCAGGGGCTGGAGTGCCTGTCCCGGGGCATGGCCAGGACCCCGGCAGCTCCTCTGTCCCCAGTGGCAAGAGGGAAGGTAACTCACAGCTGAGCACAATCTGGGGGCTACAGGCGCATAGCTAAAGCCCCCCAGACCCCGCCGCGGCTCCTGCGTGCTCGGGCATGTCTGCTGGCCGCGTGCACCCTCCCCTCGCCGGCCCTGGGCACTGTGCCCACGTGCTCTGCCTCTTTGTGGATCCTGCTCGCATCTGCCAGCCGTTCTGGATTTGACCAAACCATGCTTCAAATTTACAAAACTACCCTGGTAAAATGAGGGCTAGTCCTGATAAGCTCTTGTGTGTAGCGCTACTCTTAATGTTTTGCAGTACTTATTTCATTTAGGGGGGACTGGAACACTGAAAAACCCTGAAATTACTTATTTTACAAAATTTATATAAAGTCAATCCAAAGTAAAGAGTCTTCAGAAACCTTTTCCTTATATGCTATACGGGAATAAAAGCAATCTAGTTCTCTTGCAGGGTATGCTGAGAAAAGGCATAAGAATATAAAAAATATTCTTTATGTAATGTGAAAATAATAAGTTTTCCTTTATGAAATAAGTTTTCCAAAGACCTACATATGACTTGGAAAGTCACTGTTTTGTTTTTCATCCAATTTCCTCAGATCTTCTGAATAAACTGTGCAACCTATCTCTTAGGGAATTTGGTTTCAGGCTTCCTGAAAGCATTGCTTTCCTCTTGAAGCTAGAGAAAAGTAAATAAAATGTCACTTGAGCTTTTGAGTCAGGAAACCTGCAGCATGGCAAAGCATGTTTCCTGCATTTCATTTTGTTCCCAGGGACAGCTGTGCCTCCCACCCCAGCGACCACTCAAAACCTTGGGGACATCGGGTGCCTGCTGCGCCGTGGGTCGATGGGGACAGGTGCGTCCCAGCTGGTCATCGTGTACAGGGACAGCTCCCTCCTTACTTTAATCAGGGGTCATGTCAGCATTCAGCATGGAAGAGGACAGGGACACCCAGGTGGGCTTCGGCAGATGTGTGGGGACGGGTTGTGGCTGGCAGGGGGGTCAGCGTGCAGGGCCGAGGCACAGTGGTTGTGGGAGGGCACTGCCCAGCAGGAGGCCGGCCCCTGTCCTTTCACAGAACCTGGCACGTGGGCTAAAAGACCAGGTTTTAGGAAGTAGGACAGAAAAGCAGGATGACGGCATCATGTTGTGTCACTCAAGGAAAATTTGTAGATTTGATCTGAACAGGTGAATTCACCCTCTTTCAAAGTTATATGTTATTATCTTTCAAATTTTCACCCCTGTATCATCTAGCTTTCTATAAAGGACCTTATATTTGGCATAAACATTAAAACCACACACTTCGTGGATTTTGGATTGAGACCCCGACTTAGTTTAAGTCTCTGTTGAATAGACAACACCATTAACGCACCTCTCCATGTGGCGGGAAGCTACAGCTCGTGATGAGAAATGTCAAGTCCCGAGATCAATGGAATCTGGAACTCCAGGGATTCGGCAGGAATCCCTTTGATCTGCCTAAGGAACACCAGTCGGGGATGGGGCAGACAGGACTGCGGAGGGGCTCGGGGGACAGGTGGCCAAGTCCAGGACACAAACCTGACAAACCCAATCGGCTCCTAGCACAGACGCCTGCTCTGCTCTCCTTTCTTTCCTGCGGTAGGCTGCTTCCAATTAGAATGCGCAAATTAATTTTTATCACTTCCAAATTAGTTTCAGTTATTTGTGCAAAAGCCTGTTTCAGATGAAAGCATCTGTCCCTCACTTCTCTGCATTCTGTTATCTAGTTAGGGCCCTATTCAAAACCCCTGAGATAATTTTCTAAGTTCAAACTTGGAAGTTTGAAAGAATAGCAGTGAATGTGCTGCACAAGGTGGCCTTTCCTTTTTTTTTTTTTTTTTTTTTTTTTAAAAGGAAGGAAGGATAGAAGGAAGGAAGGAAGGAAGAAAGGGAAACATCTTTAAACATTTTCTTGTTTTATTGTACTCTGTTTCTCCGTATTTGTTACATGGGCTGGGGCCGGGAATCGAACCGAGGTCCTCCGGCATAGCAGGCAAGCACTTTGCCCGCTGAGCCACCGCGGCCCGCCCTGGCCTTTCCTTTTTTTATGGTCTGCAACTCTCTTTGTAATAACCTGTTTAAGATTTTCATTGCTGTTTGCAATTTCATTTAAAACCACAGAATTAGACTATTTACTATTTCCAAGATTGCTAAATTAGTAACAATTACATTTGATACAATGAAACCAAAGATTCTTTCTACCTACCTAAAAACCCGCAGTCATGTTATTCCTGTTTCATGGAGAGAGCTACCCTGGAAGATGACGATACTACAAAAGTGACAGGAACACACGAAGGGCAGCCTCCCCAACGCCCAGGCGCTGGTGGGTGCGGCCTCTCCTGGTGTCAGGGCCTGCCTTGTGGTCACAGGAGCTGTCCGAGGCTCGCGCCAGGGCAGAGGCTGGGCTGCCACAGCTGCCGAGGCTTTGCTTTGTGCCAGGCCCCCAAGCGTGCGTCAATACCTGCCACCATTGAAAGCAAAGGGCCCGGGTCTCAGGCCCTTTGATGTGGATTTGGACGCAACGTGCCTAGTGGCGTTGGGTGGTGATGCCTGAGGAGGGCACGGATGGCCTGGGGCTCTGGCCCTCGGGACGCACCTGCGCCGAAACCAAGGCTTCTCTTGTGCATGTGAGCTTTCTGGTGGCAAGGGCTGTGACTGTGCTGACCCCCCACAGCTGGCCACTGACGTGACAATCGGTTCAGGACATGCTGTGGCTGCCTTCACAAAAGGGAGGCGACCAACATGTACAGCTATTCGAGTCACAGATCTACGTGCATCTGGGTTGGCTGTTTTTTAGCAGATATGTGAGCCACAAACCAGTCAAGCTGGCCAGACACTCGACCTGACTTTATTTCTTGTTTTTACTATTGAACAATAATATTTCAAATATCCAATCATCATCATCATTTTGGACATCGCCATTCGTTTGGACCCAAGAAGTCGCGCCCAGCGGCCTGTGGGTGCTCAGAGGGCTCGTCTACCGCAGAACCCGCAGCAGCCACGCGTGGGCCCACGCGGCACCTGAGCCCCTCCCAGCAGGAGCAGCAGACCGGGCCCGCTCCCTGCCCTCCCTGTGCGGCCAGCAGCATGCGGTGGTCAGCCTTCCTCCCGAGGGCACTTCCTCCTCTCGGGGAGGACGCCGGGCGGAGGGACGCTGCCCCACCTGTGCCCACACGAAACTCCTAGCAGTGGACGGCGGGCTTCACGGGCCTGGCGGGGTTACAGCAACCATAGCCATTTTTGAGCGAAAAAACCAAATGACTCTAAGATGGAGGCAATACTGAAAAACACATATTGATAATATTCTGCCATCGTTCCTGAAGCGTAATATTTTGTCCTCATTTAAAGGTTAAATAAAATATTGCTCTTAAGAAAAATAATCTTCACAATTTTGTCCTTAAATAAAGATTAATAAACATTTTGTATTTACATAGCTCTTATCGTAAGGAATTTTAAGTGTTCTAAAAATTATCTGATTTAACTTTTCTTGCCAGCTGATGGACCAAACCTACAATCAAGAACTAATCACGTTATCCTCTGGATTGAAAGATCTAACATAAAGCCTCCACCCAGTTAATTACGGTAATCCACAAGCCGCACTCTGCACTGCACCTCCACCCTCCACCGCTGCCCTTCAGCTCTCGCTACTGAGAACAAGGACAAGCCTGGCCTGAGGTGGTTGTCCAGCCCGATCTCCCCCCGTCCTTTACATGTCCTTCTGTCTGTACCCTCCCCTCCCCCCGCCCCTTACATGTCCGTGTGTCTGATCCTCTCCCGCCCTGCCCATTGTGCAGAATTCCTGCCAGAGGCATGAAAGTGTGCACGTGGGGTGGGGGATTTGAAGGCTTGACGAACACTTTGTTTTCCATCCCCTACCACCTCCCAGGCTGGAAGTGATGGAACTGCACAGGTTGGGGGGAGGGCAGGCAGCCATGGGGTGGGGGCCGCCACGGGGGTGGGGCCGCCGTGGGGTGGGGGAGCCATGGCATGGGGACAGCCGTGGGGTGGGGACACCTGTGGGGTGGGGGCAGCTGTGGGGTGGGGGCTCCTGGAGCTCTTGTCCTCTTACTAGGTTTCAGCTGCAGAGGGCAGGGCCCCTGGGACGTTCTCACCTCTGCTGTCTCATCAGTATCCCCCAACTTATGCTGTGGTTTCCTCTGGATGCTGCGACCAGGTTGTGATTGAAGTCTGTGTGGTTTAGATACTGTCACATTATCTACACTGTACAGAAACCATTCTCTACTTCATAGGAAACCCACGCAGTAGAACTATCGAAAGCCTGGAATTAAAACCAGTTAATTATGTCTGGCAATCTCATATTAGTTCCTCACTCACTTAACAGTAGCTATTGAAAATGCGTCATGTGTGTTCCTACAGCAGGGCTCAGACACTTCAGGTGGGAAGAGAGAGGCGAATGACCCACCCCAGGGCTTCCTTACCATGACAGGGCCCAAGGGTAAGAATCACTCTCCCATGAACAAAAGGTGCTGTGGGGTAGAAGTCTGAGAACCCGCGGGCTAACCAGATGTCAGCACCCCCATTTGCCCCCAGGCCCAGGGCTCGCAGTCGGAACACGCCGTGTGGCCCTGGTTTGTTTTGGACGAGGGTTAGGCGTCTTAGGGGGACTCCGCTGAATTGTTTTCACTCAACCGAAAAACCACTTTAGGAATCATCCCCAGCAGGGAAACGCTCTTGTGGGGTGCTTGCATCCCTGAAGCTTGTTCCTAGTGGGGTCTCACTAACCATTTTCTGAATGAATAAACAGAGGGATCTGCCACCGTTGAGGCCCCTCACGGGGGAAGGCAGTGGGTGCCCAGCGAGGAATTCAGGGGAGGAAGAGGGCACTTTCTGCCAAGAGAGAGCCTGATGGGATGACAGCACGGGGAGTTTCTGGAGGAAATGTGGGGGGCCTCTGGAGCTTGGTGATGGCAGCCTTGCAGGGGGCACTGTGAGGAGTGCGGGAGGCGCTGGGTGGGGGCTTATCGCGGCTGCTCTTCTTCATACTTCAACTGGAACTACATTCCCAGAAAGGCTTTCCTGCTCGGGACCCCCACGCTCTAAGACCCCTGCCATCCCCAGGACAAACGAGGAGGGTGGAAAAGGCAGGGCAGGGGCAGGGGGCGCGCAGAGGCACTCACTGCTGTTGGGGTTGTCCCCGATGATGTGGTGCCGCCCGCTCCAGTACCACAGCAGCAGGGTGGCGTCCCGCGAGCCCGACACGATGTAGCAGTCCCCCCCGATGTAGGACTCAGACCTGGACAGGCACGTGACCACGTCCCAGTGGCCAAACACGATCTGGGTCAGCTTTCCTGCAAGCAGAAGCGGCAGCTTGACAGCACTGCCCTTTGCCTTCCCTTTCATGCTAATAAACTTGACTTTATTCTACTAGATTGGTAAAGAGCGAATCTGTAGAGGCACAAATTTATAAGGTAATTCAAACCCAGCTACAGGTGCTTTCCTGCACTGCCTCCGAAAACTGATACAAGAATGTCTTTGAAGAAAGGGAAAGGCCTATGAAATGAGCATGCTTTTCCTCGTCAGAGGTGGAGACTGACTAAGGGCAAGGTTGAGGTCTGCAATGGATTTCAGTTTGGGGAAGGGGCCACAGCCCTGCTTCTCCTGTGAACTCAGGGCTCGGGCCGAGGTGCGGCTGTGACTGGCTAGTCAGCGTCCGGCACGAAGGTGGCACCTGAGTCCTGGCCACTCAGACCGACGAGCGCTGGAGAAGGCCACGCTGCACAACGCGGCTGCACGGAGGGCTCTGGGTGAGGCCGGAGTCGGCTGCGGTTACCTGTCTCTGTCGAGTACACTCGGAAGCTCTTGTCCCAGAAGCCGCAGATGAGGACGTAGCGGTTGTCCGCCGTGACCACGAAGCAGTGCGCGTTCATCTGGATGCTCTGGTCCACCAGGTCCGTGATCTGCCGCCGGCCCACCCCGGAGTTGCTGGCTGGAAGGAGCGGACAAAGAGCCTGAAGAGGCGTCCCCAATGTGCACAAAGGAAAGAACACATCCACACTTCATTCGCTTAGAAACAGGCTTTCCAGGTTATAGGAGTATTAAGATTTTAACATTTCCTCCTGAGGAATATAAATTTTTTAGTAGTAGTGATTATTTATGAGCCATATTACACATTTAAAATTATGCCAGAAATTTACATTTGCGCTCAACCAATAAACAAAAACAATACGAGAAACCAAAGACAACACATTTAAACCATAATGAAAATATTTAAACGCATTTAATTCTACAGATGTTCATGATGCACGAGTTCCTTAGTGTCCACCAAGAATCAAATGAGGAATGGAGAGTGTATGGCGCGCGCCACGTAAGGAGAGTTGCCCCTGTCTGCCCCGGTCTGTCGTTCTCGGGAGGCTTGACGAGGGAGGGGTCAGGCTGGCAGCCCGTGGGCAGCTTTAGGCCAGCACACAGAAGGCCCCTTGGGCGGGCTGGCGGGCCGGGGAGGGGCTGAGGCGTGCACAGAACCTGTGGCGAGCAGCGGGACCGAATCTGAATCAGGCTAGGACTCAGGGCACTGTCTGCTTTCCCTGAGCCTGTCCGGACCGCTGGCCCGACCAGGACGAGGACAGGGCTGAATTCTCAAACAGGAAGGACGGCCCTTGTGCAGCTGTGGCCTCCACTCGCTGCAACACCAGCCCCACGGCTGCTGCCGCCTGCAGCTGCCCACTGAGCACGAAGGGAGGCAAACAGTAATGCCCCCTCCCCCCTGAAAAAGGCAGCAAGGGAAAAGAGAAAGCACAGGTGCTGGCTCACGTAAAACTACATGACCAGTCCTTGTAGGGATTTCTGTCTGCTACAGAAATCATGGTTACCCGCTACCTGTTATCAAATGCGTCACTGCGATGGGAGAACAGCTAGACTGAATCTAAAAATATTCTTGATCTTAAACCTACCCTCTCAGAGACAATTAAATGTTACTTTGTATAGGGGTATAAGTAACGAACTGAAATTGTTGTATCTTATCTCATTTCTGGGTTCCGTGTCAAAGGGTGAATTAATTTAACAGCAAAACAACAAATGTTTTTACATAGCTTACTAATCTTTCATAGAATTTTCTCTTTTTTTCCCTAATTTCTCTAAATTGCCACGATAGGTGTGACAAGCATTACACAGATGATCTAAGGGCGGTAAACAAAGGTGCTCGCTCACTCATGTGGCTAGTAAATGTGCACATGGCTACTAGTTTTGTGCTAAATAAAATATAATGAATATCTGCTGCAAAGAGCTATCGGTGATGAGTCTGCAATTCTTTGAAACTTTTAATTTAAAAATATATTTCAACTCTATTGATTGGAGATTTCTAGAAAAGACGTTCTCCAGTATTAGTTTCACAGACAAAGGCCTTCGTGGGCTAAGCTCGAATCTTTAATAACCTCTTTGAGTCCTTATATTTTGAATATATAGAGTTGTTCAGGAATATTCTAGGCTAAAAGAAAAGACAGTTTGGAATTATTTGCGTTGTTTAGAACCAACTTAAATGACCTCCTATAATATCAAGAAAATACACAATTGCTTTAATGACAAAAAGTTCTTACATGGCATATTGTTGCTTTCACAATTCCTTGATGTCACGCTCACATTAATGATGTGGTTGGAAAAGTATTATTCGATGCTCTGTGGTGAAAACACCCACATGTGCACCTGCGGGCCACCAGCACCCAGGGGATAAGAGTTGGGGGCACATACCAATCAGAGGGCCCATCTCTATAGGAAGGTCACATACCAATCAGAGGGTCCATCTCTATAGGAAGGGCACATACCAATCAGAGGGTCCATCTCTATAGGAAGGTCACATACCAATCAGAGGGTCCATCTCTATAGGAAGGTCACATACCAATCAGAGGGTCCATCTCTATAGGAAGGTCACATACCAATCAGAGGGTCCATCTCTATAGGAAGGTCACATACCAATCAGAGGGTCCATCTCTATAGGAAGGTGATGCGCCTGGTCCAAGGAGTAGCCTGGGGCTCCTCTGAGGCCTGAAGGCAAAGGTGAGAAAGCGCCATGAACTTCTCCGAGAGGAGGCAGAGCCTAAGAGCAGGGCTTCACAATGACAGCACAGTGTAGCTGGTTACAAACTATTTGATGGACCATTCTAAGAGTGATTCGATCATGCCACGTGTCTCTGTAGACACCATTAGCCCCTCAGCACAAGGACTTCGGACTTCTACCTTAGAGGGAGAAATTGGAAAGATCGTTGTCCCCACCCAACAAGGACAAGCTGACAAACAGAAGGCTGTGATGTTTGCTGAAGCCCCCGGGAACCTGGGCCTGAGGAAAGGGGGCCTCCGAGCAGGGACAGGACGTGGCGTGGACCTGCCTGGGCAGAGGGTGGCCGGCCATGTCCAGGGCTCCTCTTTGGGCTCCTGTCAGACCTGACCCCGAGGCGCCCATCAGCTCAGCCTCGGAGGAGCCATGCTAAGAGGGCTGACTCATTCGCCGATTGAGCGTGAGTCATAATTTCCCTCACCTGATGATAGGACAGCTCTAATCCTCCTGAACAGTTTGAAAGAGAAAATTAGGCCATTAGAGGTTTCTCTCAATGCAAAACAATTCTAGAGGCTAAGCCTCCTGAGAATAATAAAAGCCATAATTTTTTTCTTAAGATGCTTGCTACAAGTTTGACTGAACAGAAATCATTCCACCTCACCCTGATGACGTCAGTCACAAAGCACGCACCTTCACAGACTCTTGGGAGGTAAGGCTGTGATTTAAATCACTTATTTTTCTGAGCAATGAAGGAGTCAGTAGGGTTGTAAAAGCCTGTTTAACTCAGCACAGCTCATCTATCCAGTCCCGGAAATAGCAGGCATCCTGGGGATTTCCAGGATGATCTGAGTGAGCTGGGCCAACTAAATCATTTGGTCACATCCAATTCTGCCCTGGTTAAATAACTACCAATACTTGTGAATTTTCACAAATATTATATCACTTCAAGAGTATTGGCTGGAACTTTCCAAAGTAAGTCTGGAGAAAACACTGGACAATTAAGATTTTGTCATTTCTCAAAGACGCTAAGCTGTACAAAGACAAATGAGGCTTGTCCTGCTCATGGCTGAATCCCCGCTGCTTGGTGCTGTGTGACATATGCGAGCCGTTTGAACAGCTGCTAAACTAACGACGTGGAAGAAAGAGGGATCGGACACCATCATCCTAAACGCCAGGTCCCCACTCACTTTGTTCAACATGGACGAGAATGTCCTTTTTTGGGGTTGGGGCTGGTCACGAACTATTTGGTAGATTATTCTAAGAGTGATTCAGATCATGCCACGTGTCTCTGTAGACACCATTAAAAACCGCTCTGCCCAGGCAGGTCCACGCCACGTCCTGTCCCTGCTCGGAGGCCCCCTTTCCTCAGGCCCAGGTTCCCGGGGGCTTCAGCAAACATCACAGCCTTCTGTTTGTCAGCTTGTCCTTGTTGGGTGGGGACAATGATCTTTCCAATTTCTCCCTCTAAGGTAGAAGTCCAAAGTCCTTGTGCTGAGGGGCTAGTGGTGTCTACAGAGACACGTGGTATGATCGAATCACTCTTAGAATGGTTTACCAAATAGTAAATCAAGTATGCTCCATTCACGAGCTGTGTCATGAGCTCCTACCCCATGGCCAGGAGCGGGGGCAGAGGGGAAGGGGCCGGACATGCGCTGTCCAGCCCCATGGCCGCTGCTCCTCAGGCTCCTCCTAGACTCTCTGACGGGTGAGCTGACCCCCTCCCCGGGTGGTTCTGGAAGTGGAAGGGCAGCCGCGGCCAGGTGCACGTACCCACTGTGTTGTGCCACCTGTTGACAGCAAACAGCCGGCTGCAGGTCACAGTGGCCACGGCGGGGGTGGTGAGGTGGGGGAGCGTGTTCGCTGCCACGTGGGTCACCGGGGAGTTGGACGGGAACTTCAGCACCATGATCACGTCCTGCTGCATCTGGTCCTTGAACATGAGCGGGCTCTGGGGGAGAAAACACTGGGCACAGGGGAGAGGGCAGGAGACAGCAGAGGGTAAGGGTAAGTGAGAGCCCAGGGCAGGGCTTCCGGCAGGCCCACTGGCCAGGGGTCACCCTGCCGAGCGTGGCTGAGACAGAGCAGAGAAGAGCCAGTGGGGCCTGTGCGGAGGCTGTGGCAGGACGCCCAGTTAGCCCACTGCCTCCATGTGCACACGGCCAGTGTGCACGGTGTAAAGTTGGCACACTGACAGGTCCATGGGACGGCCACGTGGCCATGTGGTAGAGTTAAAGAGCCCTCTGATGGGAAAACACGCCAATGCGTTACTGACATCGTTTACGACCTGAACCGGCTGGCACTTTCATTTTTCTCTGCTGGATCTGGGGCCCCAGCCGTGGACTAAATGAGTATAGGCGACAGTCTCTCTGCAGTGGACCCTGGCACCCCCACCCCTGGCCAGGTCGCCTCCGCCTGCCAGGCCCGAAGGCACTTCTCTCGGATCTTTGTTTTTCAAACACCTAGCAGATGACTCAAGAGGAAAGACACATTGGAAGCTCCACTGTGGGTCCATAAAACACTGCAAATGCTACCGTGAAACAGTATAAAATAGGGATCCTGGAAATAAACACGATGCAGCCTCCACACCTGCTGTGCAGTTACCTGCAGTTACCTGGATTCTCTGCAAGGTGAACTCAGAAGGCTCGTTCTTTATAAACAGCTCCATGCCAACTCAGTCTCTAGCAAGTTCCCCCAGGAACCTGATGCATTCTGACTGCACATTTCTCCAGGACGTGCACTATTACGACGACCACTATCACCCCGAAGAAACAAACCAGGGAGTAAAACTCCAATGCCAAATCAAGAAAGCATTGTGGACGTTTTCCTGGACAGTTTATTAGAACTGCTTTAGCTGCAGGGCTACATTCCATGAATACTTTCTGCCTGGGCATCTGGGCAAGGGGCCTGCTGCAAACCCTTCTCTTCTGTCTTGCAAAAGGACTGCTGTCGGTGCAAATGGTTCATCTGTGCCTACTCCAGGGGGCCCAAATGGTCTGAGCTACTTTAGAGAGAGGAAAACAAATCAGACTTGGCATGCCTCTGCTCCCCTCTGAGGCTGACCACTGGCTCCTTGAAGGCGCAGCAGGCCTGTTCAGCTCTGTGCCCAGTGCCTCACGGCCTAGTGGGACACAGAGGACGTCAGTGAAAACATGGAATAACTGGAGACGTGAGACTGCTTCCATCACAAGGTAACAGCACATGCATTTGTCATCACATACATTATGGACCATATTCCAGCACTTTTTACTTAAAATCAGGGTATAAACTGCCTTCATAACTGTTTAGAAAAATCAATGTCTGGCTTTGGTAGTCTGTAAACACATTTCTGGCCGTGTTTTAATTAAAACTTAGTGAGAAGTCTCAATTTATAAAGTAAATTCTAAAGTTTCTCAGAAAATTTTTACCTTCTTTAAATTAACTAAAAAGGATGAAAAGAGAAGAGTAATGACCTATTTGCTAATATGCTGGGTGGGACAGTTTTGTTAGCTGGAAATGGGCTTCTCCTATTCAGGCTGAGCGCCTCGAGCCTGCCCGCCTCCTGGGCCGGTGGGAACAAGGCCTCACGCACAGCAGCACCTGGGGGGCCGGGGACAGCTCTGGGCCAAGGATCACAAGGCACTCGCTGGGCCCTGGGCGCAGGCACGGTCGGCCTGTCTCACAGGTGCCGAGAGGAGACACGCACAGCTGGCCCCTCTGCCCGGGGCCCTGCCAGCCGGGGGCAGAGAGGCGCTGGCCCAGAAAACGAGAGTACATTTCTTTTATTTTCTTACAATGAACTACTCCCCTGTCCCCCGCTTCGCCCCCAAAGATTACATTTGGCAACACCATACAGTGTCGGAACTGTGATTGCCAATGCGGCTACAGACCTAGCGTGCTGGTCTGGGGACGCCTGGCTGCGGGGTGTCTGCGTGGAGCCCACGTGGGCAGAGGGGCCAAAGGCGGGCTGCTGGCCTGGGGCTGGGAGACCTGCAGTCTCTTCTCTACTCCTCCCTGGGTTATCTAGATATTCAGGCCAAAGCGTGAACTATCAATAGAGGGGCCCTTTAAAAATGCTGCTAAAATCACAATTGTATTTGATTTATACACAGGTACAAAGGAAAGGAAAAATTTCAACAAGCTGACAGGTCTCACCAGATGCATGGCAGAGCTCCGAGGCGGATGTGGCTCAATAAGCAACTGAGATGGCGTCTGTCCAAAACTCTGTATCTGAGCCTCCATGGCCTGCAGGGAAGGAGAGTGGCTGTCATGACCAATACACATCAGAGAGAAGGGCAAGGCGCTCCTTGACAATGCAAGTGTATCCCGAGTCAGCCAGGAGAAAGGCCGGAAAAGCCGCGGGTGCGCCTGTCTCAGGGTGCAGAATCACCCAAGTGCAGGTGCTTCTGTAGACAAGCTTTGCTTCTCCTTGCAAACATACTTCCGTTAGCCACGTAACTAACCTCTTTCCAGAAGCTAGGACAAATGTGGAAGTGCTAATCTGCAAGTCCATGCAAGCATACAAAGACAAAGAAAATCTGTAATACCGAATATAATCCATGCACCGCAATAAAGTCCTTTGTAGGAAGGAAAGTATGAGGATCTCTAATGAAATAAGCTTCTGGAATCTTAATGGGAAAGAGAATGAGACATAAAGTCCACCAATGTGACAAAATAAACTCAAAAAGTACATGTTCCAGTCCACTCAGAGGACAGTAAGCAGAAAGAACACTAAGACTTACGTATAATAATTAAATATGACAGAACTTTCACTTACAAAAGTATATTTTAGAGTGCTCTGCTATCGTAAGATGGCTCCTACAACATTTTTATAGTGTATGAACTTATTTCTCTCATAATTTTTTCCTGAAATTTTAAAAAGAACTAATATAAAGAGGAAAGTATTCTTTGAGCATCCTGAGTAAGATATTTCATTGAAGTATGTGTAGACGGAAATATTAATGAGACTTTATGGCTTCCAATGAATTAAAATACGTTTAGACCTCAGAATGTCTGGATTGTATAATATACCTTCTTTTGTGCGTATCAAAGAGATACTTTAAAAAGGACTTAAGATTTCTTCTATTCTTAACATTCTATAGGCAGAATATTTCAATATATTAAACTAGACCGAGAAATATTTTTCTGAAATATCCTAAGTATGAAATTTAAGTCAACAAGGAAAAGCATAATATTAACTATGATCATTACTCTGTTACTGTGTTGATTTTTTTCCCTTAAAATTGTGAGCAATTTGGTTGTACATAAAAGTGAAATATGAAAACACAAAGAATGACATATGAAAACAGGTGCTCGCGGGAGCCCAGGCAGGGTGGCGCGCAGTGCAGCCCCGTGCGAGGCGCCTCGCCAGCTGCGACTCCATTAGAAAGTGCTTAAGCTTAACAATCTGTCCTCTGGGGCTGCGCGACAAGACAATGTTTATCAATGAAAACGTTTTCAAGTTTATTAGCAGTATTAAACATGAATGTGTCATTATCCACCATATTTTAGCAACCTCATAAATGGGGCTCCCATTTGCCGAGCGGGGAATGAATTATTAAGTCTCCGCGGGTGTTGTCCAGCTTTGCACACACGTGTGTGCACAGCGCCCACACGCATGCGCGGGCCAGAACCTGAGCCGCGCCTGCCCTGCCAGCAGCAAACCCAGCCTCCGCAATGCACGAGTCACAGTTATAAAAGGGGAAAGACACCATTTCTGGCTAGGTTCACATTGTTAACAGTCAGCTCTTGAGAAGTATTTGGGGGAAAAACCCAGGGAGCGCAAGCTTTCCAGCAGCAGTGTCCCCAGCTGGTGGCCCTCTACGACCTGGCCTCCCGGCGGAGGCTCGGCAACAACAGCTTCCTCCGCGGCAGGAGCCCTCCAGGCCCACAGGAGGGACCAGTCAGCACCCGGGCTATCCCGACTGCCATTCTGTTTGACAGGATCTAGTACAACGCTACCTGGCCCCGCGGCCAGCTCCTGAGGCCGGACAGGCACAGCACACATGGTGTCCCAGCTCCCCTGCGGCAGCAGCCGGCTCAGCTCCCCCCACCCCCGCAGAGGGGGAGGCCACCCGGAGCCCTGCTCCCCGCCAGCGCGGTGTGGACTGCGCAACCTGCACCAGCCGTGTAGCAGTTTCGTAACTCTGCCTTTCAGTGATCCCACACCCTCAGGTTAAAAAAGGGCAAGTCCTTCCCATGTGGAAAGGAGCAGGCTGTCTCTAACCCTCTCCTTGTCATCGTGGACCCTGGGGCGGGATCTGCCCCTGCCACCCACCCTTCAGCTGTTCTGAGAACGACTCCTTCAGGTAGGGGAAGTACCTCCCCTCGCCGCAGCCCTGAGTTCCAGAACCTTCCCTTCCCGACTCCCCCAGCTCGGTGAGTGTGTCCCAGGTTTGCACAGCCCTCTGGTTTCCCATTACTGCGGAACTGAACAGGCAATTATCCAAGTGTGTGTGTGCAGAGGCTGCACCCCTAGGCCGCAGCCCCCTCAACCTTCACCATGCGACCCCACACACACGACTCAGTAACAGACATTTACTGGCTGCCCACTCTGTGCCAGGCAGGGGATACAAAGTCAGACCTGAACTTCCCTCTAGAGGCTTTCAACCCAGGGAGGGGCACGAGTGGGCTGGGGTGTGATGGGGGCAGCTGGGACAGGGGCTGCCAGGGGTCCAAGGGTCAGTGGGAATTCACTGGTCAACAGCATGACAAGATTTTCACCATTTAGAATCTTCCCTTAACAAATTCCAAACGTATCAAGTAAGGAAGGAAACCGATTTCGGGCTAACTGTAAGGTGGGCTCTTCCTGCACTATCAGAAACGGCATTGAACAAGGTTCCCAGCGCTGTCTGGTTCTGCCCGAGTCTGCGAGCCTGGAGAGTTCGGGTCTCCAGACACCGACCTGGCGCCCTCGTCCTCGGTGCGGGACTGCAGCAAAGGGACTGGGCCCGCCTGTGTCCGGCCTCGCTTATTTATTCCTCCTGATGCAAGCCCCTTTACAATCTAAAAACCAAAACTTCAACTGGCATTAAAAGAAATCTATTTTAATACAGATTGCACTTTCCAGGGATGAAAGAAGAACAAACACAGCACATGTGAGTGTCTCAGTATCTGGAATGTTGTCCCGAAGTTGCAGATGTGTAGAGATGCTCACAATGCAACTTTCTTCTCCGAACCTAAAAGTTCTATGTTATCAGAAGAATCATTATTTCATATTTTATCATGAAGTAAAAAAATGCTGCCAATTAAACTATGACAAATCATTGACGGTAAGACACTAACTTAGCTGGAATACTGAGATACGGAGGTGATAGGCATGCTAAAAATCCATGAAGTAGAGTCACTTGCACATGAAGTAAGGAGCGGCAGAGTGAGTCTTGAAGAGCTCGTACAAATGCTGCATGGGTAACAGATGAGACATGGATGTTTTCAAAACAAACGTGACTGACAAAAACCTTTGGTGTATCACAAAAATGAAAGACCATATTTACTCCTGGGCAACTTTTTGGTGGAATTACATGAAAATACGTATCTGCTTATACGAACAATAACGTGATTTCTGAGATCTCTGTAGGTGCTTGAATTTGGGTGCCTTGGGTTTAAGCTTCTTTATGTGCATCTACTTTTCCTTTCTGAGGCTCACAAAGACAGAGTGAATAAAATACACTAACATTAGCGTTCGGCTCGCCGAGCACACACACCTCTCCTCAGACACCCCTGGTCACAGCGCAGGGCTGCGGGAAGGCACGGAGGGCCTGGGTCGCTGGGTGTGCCCACATGGAATCCCCAGCGTCGCAGCCCTTCCTGCCCTGCCCTCTTCCATTCCACCATTTTGATGTTTCTGCTTAATTTTTATGCTCTTGAATTTCTGATAAATGGAAAAATACAGCACATGCTTTTCTGGGTCTGCCTCTTTCTGAACAACGTGAGGTCTCTGAGGCTCAGCCATGCTGTTGCAAGCCACTTGTCTGCTCCTTCGTATTGCTGAGTGGTGTCCCTGCACGTCCCTCCCACAGCCACCGCCGCTCCAGGTTACGATGAGGGTCTCGTTGGCGTCGCCTGGGGGGTCAGCAGTCCCTTCTGTCCAGCAGAAGTCGAGGACCTGGTCCCTTAGGCTCTCAGTGCCCCTGGACGTTGGGCCTCTTTCCTTCTGAGACCCAGACTCAGCTGTACCTCACAAAACAGTCCTTTAAGAACAGCCACTCATCTCATCATCAAGGGCTCTTCAGACAGGAATGGAAATTAAGTTCGTTTCTTAAGAGTTTAAACCCCTGTTGCTACACGGACTCTTATTTATTCTCAAAAATCACTTTTAGTGCAGTGTTTACTGGGCAGTCACCATGTACCCTGGCATTTACTTTTCTCTCCAGCTGAGGCCCATCAAGAAGTATGTGGGTCATAAGAGCAGAAACAAAAATAAAATAAAGGTCTTTTTTTTTTTTTAATTTACACCTTGGGGAAGGTTTAAACATGGAATTCTGCAGGGGTAATGTAGCAGTGAAGGGAAACATGAACAGAGGTATTCGTGAGGAACAAAGTAAGGAAATCTGAATCGTCTAGACGTGGGTTTCACAACGCACAGCTCGGTTTCACCTGTCACTTGTAACAGAAAGTCCCCATTTCCTTATTGCCCCCTCCTATTTTGGGGTTACCCCATTTCTCAGTCTTCTTAGGCTCTCCACTGTAAAGCCTTCCAGAACCAAACCAAATGACAAATCACCCACACGGCCACCACCCGCCTCACAGGAGAGGGCCTCTGCACAAAGGTGCCCTGTCGGGGGCAAAGGAGGGGAGGAATCTGACTCTGTTCCCAGCGCAAGGGGCCCCTTTGGTAATTCACCCACTTGAAGGAGTGTCCTTCTTAAAGGCACAAGGGCTGCCTCCACCATGCCCGTGAGTGGGCCATCCCTCTTGCCTTCCCTTCCAAGGATAGAAATCCACACCTGGAATCAATCCTTGGAAGAAGAAACAACATGCGTGTGTCTGCGTGTTACACATGCCTAATAATATGAAAGGCTTTCTAAGCAAGGAAAAAGCAAGCACACGACAGGTAAGACAGGGTTGAGAAAGATGTTCAAATGAAAAATGTATTTAAAAATATTCCAGAAGAAAAGAAATTCCTATTTAGGGGAACAAGTGTGCTTTCATCTATCTTCTCTGGTGAGCGGTTAGATACAACTTTGCTTACTCCTGCTGTGCTGCTCTGACTCTGTGCAACCCAGAAAAGCCACGCTCTTCCAATCCAGCCTTGTGGGGGCACACCCACTGCCGGTGGGGTCTTCTGATTAGGCTGTGTCCATGGGGACGTGACACTGCCCATCTAAGGTGGGTCTTAATCCTTTCCTGAAACCCTTTCTGAGACAGACCTGAGAGCAGCTAAGAGAGAAAGAAAACGCCTCAGTAGAAGCCAGAGGGACCCACAGGAGCTGAGAAAACCATTCTGAAACCAACCCAGGAGAGAAGGGCCAGCCGCCATCACCAGGTGCCTTCCCAGGGGACAAAGGAGCCCAGGACGCCAGCGGTCTCTCTCAAGTGGAGGGATCGTCTTTGTGATGCTTAATCTGGCCATACTCATGGCCTTAGAAGTGTAAGTTTGTAATCTAATAAATATTCTTTGTAAAAGCCAGTCCACTTCTGGTATATTGCATTCTGGCAGCTTTAGCAAACCGAAACACCTATCTTTTCAACAATGCAAATAAATTTAACCCAGAAGCAGCTTTCTTCCATAGAATCTTTACAACTTCCAGTTTGTTTTTGTAAACGAAACTGAGTATTATCTTCTAGATGAGATGCCCTCAAGATTACACTCCCACGAGGCTGCCAAATGACCCATTTCATCCATGAACTATGGTCTGTTTAAGGTTTTGAACTATTTTCCAGAAAAATCAGCATTTACAAAGTACCAAAGGTTATGCCACCCTCAATGCAAAATACTAGACTATGTCAAAGTAACTGGTCAATTCACTGATTATTTTCTGAAAATTCAAGAAAAAATAAGTAAAAGTGGATGCCTGGGAATGTGGAAAAAGATCTTCAAAAAATTTCTTTTACATTGTATTCATCTCATTGTACAACTCTTAATTATAATGCTTTCACCGTAATGCGTGAAAGTAGCTATTCTTTTTTCAGTAACAGAAAATACAACTTTGATGCACAATAACAAGTATATGTGATTTATATCATCCTTCTGTTCCCCATTCAATTCTACCAATTCTATTCTAAATAGGAAAAAATAGACAACAGACAATGGAATTTTGAAAAGTCTGAAATGATAAAAGGTAAGGCAACTTAATGGCAGACCGTATTTTAACTGTTAAGCTTTTGCTTCTGGTTTATTGTTGTAATAAAACAAGATCATATAAAGCATTACTTTTTAATGCTGGAAAAACAGGAGCAAAATAAATCAGGCAAATAATATCTGTAATTTATTATTTCTTGCTTTCCAGACATTAAGCTATATAAAAAATTAAAAAGCTACTTTATATTCAACTGTTTCTGATTTCTCATAGAGACCACAAAAGGGAAAACATTTCCCCTCATTTTAACAATCAACTGCATTATGACTACGTCTCTATCTATCAGAGTTATTAAAATAATTAAGCAAATATGCAGTAACCAGTAAAAAAGGATCACACTTGCTTTAACTTTCAGACTACGTTAGACAATGTCTGAAGGAGGGGACTCTAATTTGTTCAGTCACCTGCCTCAGTTCTTGGTTTTAGTTTTTTTTTAGTGTAAACCTAAACAAAATGCAGTGCAGACTTCTGCTGATTTCTATTTCTTCCTTGGAATGAAGAAGTGCAATGATGCTACTCCTCAACCGACTCAACAAATGAAAACCAAGCACCATTCCCCTGGAGAGAAAAAGCTCCAGAACATTCTCCCCTCAAATCAGGTTAGCACTCCTGGTGGCATGCTCTCTGCATGTCTCTCCTTGGAAGTGGGCCTGGGGTGGTGGGGACAGGTGCGCTGTGCTGGGGACTGGCCTCCAGGGCCCATGGCCAGTCCATCAGCGTCCAGCCCGGTGGGTGGGACGAGGGGGAGGTGGTGCGGGGGCTCAGGGGTGCCCCAGGTGGCGAGGGTGGGGGCACAGCCCTGGCCATCCCACGTTGCCCGCACCTCTGGGAACCAGGTGTGGGGCACAGGGAGAAGTGTCGGCTGGCACGTGCCTCACGTCCGTGAAGGACTGACCAAAACAGGACTGCATCCAAGCAGGAGGTCTCTGCGGGGGCACTTGGAATATCGGGGTGGCAGCGGCTTCCCAGGAAGTGGGTGGGGGGGCTCCCGCAGTGGAGAGCCAAGTAGCTCCTGCCTGGGCTTTGGGGCTCTGTGCCCGGGGCTGGCCAGGCCCTCCGCCCTGCCAAGCTTTCCCGGCTGGACCGGTTCGTGGAAAGTAAAGCCTGTCCAGGCCGACAGGGCGGGGAAGGAGGAGAGCGAAGGCGGGCGTGAGGGCGGGGGCACTGGCAGCTCAGGGGGGGCCTTCTTCACGGCACAGCACAGGCGTCCGCAGGACGTCTAACCACCGAAAGGAAATACACGCTGACACGGAATTTCTTAGGATGGAGAATGACGGGCAAAAATTATAGGTGATAGTATAAATATTCTAAAATGGAAGAACACGCTTGTATTAAACTAAATGTGGATTAAAAATAGGATTGCATGTATGCTGTAGAACAAAATGTCATTTGATTTGACATAAATGGGAAACAATAATTTAGATACACTATAGCAAGACTTCAAATGGCTTTACTTAGGTCCTTTACCAATATGTTCAAAATCTTTAAAAATGAGGCTAAACATCTAACTGAAATGCTTAGGTACTTACACTGAGTAATAGCTACTTCAACACACTGACGCACACAGTAGGTTTTGAATAATTGTTAATTTATGCTGAGGTAACAACTGTGCAGCGTAACTGAAATCTATGTTAATAAAAGATAAGGAACCCCCTTCCAGCTATTTCTATTACAAACAGCAGGCTGCAATTTTCACCCTTCTTCCCTTGAGTAAAATATGAGCTTAGATGCTTATGAAAAGCATTTACTATGAATTTCTGAAATCAATAATGAGCACTTCACAGTATAGTAAGAACCGAGGTGGGAGGGCACCCTGCCCCACCCTCCCGGAAGAGCCGCGGGTGAGGCCCCCCGGCTGAGAAACCGCGGCATGCGTGAGGAAGGCAAGCCTAGTCAACGACAAGTCTAGTTAACGAGAAGCTTAGTCAACGAGAAGCCTAGTCAAGGACAAGCCTAGTCAAGGACAAGCCTAGTCAAGGACAAGCCTAGACAATGACAAGCCTAGTCAACGACAAGCCTAGTCAATGACAAGACTAGTCAAAGACAAGCCTAGCTAAAAACACACTCTCTATCTGGAACCAAATGTGCACTCACGTCCACGTGGCTGCACAGTAGCCCCCGTAGCTCAGGCCTCCTACTTCTCTTGCTCCCCAAACGATGCTGACAGATTTAAATATACCTAAGTGGATTTCCAATCCAATAATCTAAACTGTAGGGTTTTCCTATTTTAATTCAACTTTTGAGATTGGCAGACCTCTCCGTAATTAAAGGGGGGGAATTAAGGTTTTTGGTTGTGGATAAGTTGTTACAATCATTTCTCAAAATACCTCACTAGGAGAAGCAGCCTGAAGCCCTGGTGAAGCTGCCACCTCTTGGGGCTCAGGGTGGGCAGCACCCAGCCACAGCCCACCAGCAGGTTCAGAGGGTGTGTTGCTGCCTCTGGCCAGGCCAAAGAAAGAGGCCGAGATGGGGGGAGGAAGGGGTGACGAATTTGCAGCAAGGATCAGCAAGGACGCTGAAGCTCCCATGCTGTCCCTTGGAATGTCTTCATTATATAATCAGAATAAGCATGCTAATATTTCCCCTATACGTTTTATGAGTTCCCCTTCCAGGGAAAGCCAGCACTGTAGCTGTTTTGGTAAAAGACACATCTGTCTTGGTTTTTGACAGCCTGATCATGTCAGTGCTCTGTGGCAGCAACACGAAAATAAAGTGAAAATTGAAGTGATCTATCCCACTTCCTACGGGTGTATTTTCACCACAGCAGATCCAAAGGGATGCTTTGTTATCCCTGTCAGACCAAAGAAAGAGATCAAAGAAGAAACTATAAGCCAAGAAGACCAAGAAATGCTTGTAACAAAGTAAATCAGACTAAAACTACATATTTTTATGAGTGTTGGCAATATTGACAGATATTTAATAATTTCATCTTTCAAGAATAAATAGATAAATGTGACTCTATAAATAAAATTGTACAGCTCGCCCACATGTTCTAATAGCTGCCAGCAAAACAGTCCTTTACAATAGGCTTACATGTTTTTACCTCTCACTGTCAAAGCGAAGTTACCTAAATCATTTTTCAGTTTGACAGTGTCGGCCGTAGGTAGATGACAAGCATATGACAAGCTCAGAACTCAGTATCTTGTTAACAATCTCTCTGGTGTGAGCGCACAGCTTCTGTTGGAAATCTCACTCCGGCTTTTTCTTTTGCTTAGCAGGTACAACTTTAATGCTAGTACCAAAGTTATCCCAGTTCACTTGAAAATGTGACAAACCAAAATAAAATGCAATTTTATTTTATTTTTGATGCTAAAACAAAATTTAAAAAATAGCAATAATAATAAGGGATGGAAATGCCAATATTTACTTAGGTCAAGACAAAGGAAGTGTGCTACTATCCACTAACAGGCTACAATTCGGCCAACTTTACGCGTTTTGGAGACATTGCTGAAAAGAAACTTTTTTAAAAAAGCAATAATTTCTTTTAACAAAATGATAATAAAACCCAAATTAACAGATCTTATTTGTTGGTATAACTGATGTTTTTTAATTAAACTGGTAATTTTGGTATCGTATTAATAATTTTAGAGAAATAATTATTAAAATGAAGTTCTTAATTATACTATTGGGTAACAGTAATGAGTATCTATATAGTGCTTTATCACTTACAAAGTATTTTCATGTATCTTTTTTATTTTTTTCACATGGGCAGTCACCGGGAATTGAACCCGGGTCCTCTGGCATGACAGGCAAGCATTCTTGCCTGCTGAGCCACCGTGGCCCGCCCTTTTCACCTATCTTTTCTCATGTGGTCCTCAAACACCGTCCTATGAGTTAGGTATCATTTCTGTCACTATTCTATAGATAGGAAAACAAAGGGACCTAAAGCTGGGTGACTCACTTAATGCCATTCAAGTAATACCAGGCGGGACAACGGCATCTGCTAGTCTGATTTTGGTCTCTCTGCCACCTCTTCCTGCCTCCCTTGCATCATAAAATTATACTCTGAGGCAGACAGGCTTGGATAATTTTGTGTACAATCCTAAGTGTGAAAACTTCTGAACCACTGGAGAGTGAATTCTTTTTTCTTCATTAAAGCAGAGTAGAAAGTCTGACCACACTGGCTGGCCTGGTGAAGCCCACCAGCCATGGCAATGCCGGTCCTGTCCCACCACACTCCCCCGAGAAGTGCTTAAAGAAAGTATCAGCGAAATGCCTGATAAAGATTCCTAAAGCCAGTTCAATCTTTCCCTCTAATTTTTGAAATTTTACTAAGCTGAACGCTTTAATAAATTCAAGAGGCTAAACAAAATAGAAGGAAAAACCCTACTGTCTGAATCTGTGAAATGGAAATACACATTAGAATTCCCTTAAATTTCAGGCATTGTTTTGGAGGCATGAAGAACGTCATCCCTAAAACAAGTAACCTTTGTATCCATTTTGTTATTTTAAGATTCGTCGGAAACCCAGGCACTGCGGTCTCTGAGCCAAAGCTCTGGCATCACCTCACTGGGGTCCCAAGAGGCTTGTGTTTTAGCTGCGATGGATGGAGAGGCCTGGGGAGATGCCCCCTGCCTGCACCTCCTCCCTGGATGTTCCGAGGTGCCCTGGGCTGGGAAAAGGGGCAGGAGATGGGGAGTGGGACAGTGCAGAGAGGTGGGGCGGGGGTGCAGAGAGGTGGGGCAGAGGTGCAGACGAGATAACGTTAGGACTTCGGAGCTTGGGAGACGGGTACCTGGGACCACTATACAATTCTCCCTATCTGTGCAGGAGAACAAAAGGTTCCCCAGGTGACTCTCACCCACCTTCCTGCACGTGAGTGCCTCAGGCAAGCCACCTGGCGCTGCTGCTGGGCAGGTGTTCTGATTCGGGAGGGCTGAGCTCTAACTCATCCCCAGTGGAGCTGTTGCATGCGTGGTCGCAGCCCTAACACCTGCACCCTGAGTCTCTCAGACACTGTTCAGTTAGCAAAAATCCAATTAGTACCCAAGTGGATAAAAAGAATGTTCTTATGCTAAAAACACTGCTCAAGAAATCACTTGTGCTCATGTATGAAAAAAAGTGTCTAGAAGACGACACATATTGCGACTTAGGGCGATCTAGAGCCCACGCACTACCGCGCAGCGCAGCGCAGCGTTTGCACATTTAGGGGCGTCCTACACGGGCACTGCCGCCCACACTGCTGCCCAGCAGGCTGTCAGGAGAAAGTTTATTACCAATTATTGCTTTACAAGTACAAGATAAATTAAGCTGCCATAATTTTCTCAGCCAGAGATCCTAAGCTGTCAAAGAATGTCAATTTTTAATCTGACACAGAGAAGAAAATTATCTGTTATTCTGACTTCTAATTTCTTGACATTTTAATGCCATAATTGCTGTGGTTAGTGCCGCTTCACGACTTCACCTGTCAAGGAAGAATGAACCCCATCTCTCAGGGGTTACTGCTAACTTAAAAGCTCAAAGTTGTACGCAGATTAGGGAACATTTTTCTTGATGTGGTATTCGCATATTTCTCTTTTTAAATCAGTGTTTAATTTAAGCATTAAAAAACCATCTTCCCTAGACTAGCTGGAGTTTAATATAAAACTACATGATAACTATAGCCTTCTTTTGGTTTTATCTACTTGAAAGGTGGCAATCTTATCTTTTAAAACCACTAGGTTGAACATTATCAAATAAAAGGAATTTATTGAACTCAATAAGAGTTAACATTTGTCATCACCAACATGGCGATATGAGACATCCAGGCATCCTGAGAGTCCATAAGGAAGAGAACAAGCCCCACGTGCTGAGCACTCGGGGGGACGGCAGGTATAGGAGAAGGACTCCACAAATGCTGAATCGAAGAAAAAGAAAAGTCTCACGTAGGGCCCGCTGGCCCTCTTCCCTCCCACACTTGGCTCCCAGCAGGCCCAGATCTGGGGCGCTCATTGCCGGGAGGCAGGGCCCCCACCGGGTCCAGAGCCCCGGGTTCACTGAGGAGGGCTGCACACAGCAGGTCCCCGGGCAAGCGGAAGGAGGAAGGAAAGAAAAGCAAAGACCTCGCTAGAACAGTGGCTGGCAAAATGTGGGCTCTCTCTTAAAGGAAAGTAGGACTTTTCCCATCTGGCTTCCCAGGGTGGCACACCTTAGTGGGGAAGAAACAGGAGGCAGAAAAGCCTCACAGAATTAAAAAAAAAAAATGCATGGGGATAAGTGGTTAATTGAACTGCTGTAAGAAAAGAGGGTCCAGGAACTGTAAAGTGTAACGAAAACGGGGCACTGAGTGAGTGAGGGAATTTAGAAACATCATAGGAACTGGGGAGAAACTTCTGTACAAAAACAAACAGGACAGATCAAGACCCCTGAGGAAGAAAGAGAGGAAAGGAAGCTTTCTCGTGGAGGTGAAACAAGTACACCGAAAGTGCAGCCTTAAAGACCGTGCCACATATCCAGGGCAAGAATCAGAGGAAGAAGAGCTGGGAAAATCGGATCAGTTAAACATGGGCTACTCAGAGGTCCAGGGTGAGTTGGATGAAGTGTCAAAGAAGAGCCTCCACACAAAGGGGTTCAACAGTAAAATCCCAGACGAGGGAGAACCTGACCTTCAGAGGTAACTCATCAAGCTGATCAGATGCTCAACATCTGCAAAAAATGACAAGCCATTCTAAGAAACAGGAAGATAGGTTCAGTCAAGCGAACACATTAAAACTTTTAGAGGAGACACAGAACTTGGAACAACTAAGCAAGACATTTAAACAATCCATTCAAGGAGATCAAGGAGGAAATGTGCATAAAGAGATAAAGATACTAGGAAGACGTGTGAGCATAAAGAAGAATTAGAAAGTATAAACACAAACACAGAAATTATAGGAATGAAAAGCACAAAAGTAGAGATTAAAAACACACCAGAGGCATACAATAGCAGATTAGAACAAGCAGAAGAATGAATCAATGAATTTGAAGGACAACTGAAATCATGCAGTCAAAAGAACAGAAAAAAGAAGAGAAAAACTAAGCAGCGTCTCAGGGAATTGAGTGAAAGCATGAAGGGCACAGAGTATGCGTCCTGGGCGTCCCAGAGGAGAAGCTGCTCGATTTGCTAAGACTGCTGCAATATACCAGAAATGGACTGGCTTTTTCAACAGGGATCTATTAAGTTATAGATTTATAGTTCTGAGGCCATGAAAATGTCCACATTAAGGTATCAAGAGAAAGATACCTTCTCTGAGGAAAGGCCACTGGCATCAGGGTTTCTCCATCACACGGGAAGGCACATGGTGATGTCTGTGGGCTCATCTCTCCAGAACCTCCTGGTTTTGGTTTCAGTGACTATCTCCAAATGTCTCTGGGCATTTCTTCCTCAGCTTTTCTAAAGTTCTCTGGGTTCCCTTGGCTTTTACAAAGTTTTATCCTCTCACAAAGGATTCTAGTAAAGGATAAAGGCCCACTTGATGGGACTGGGTCACATCTCAATTGAAATAGTCCAATACCGTCACACTTGGGAGAGCACACCTAGGAGAGCACGCTTAAGAGAATACACGCCCATATCTAGGAGAGTGCACACCCACACCTAGGAGCGTATATGCCCCACACCTAGGAGAGTACACACCCACACCTAGGAGAGTACACGCGCACACCTAGGAGAGTACACACCCACACCTAGGAGAGTGCACACCTAGGAGAGTACACACCCACACCTAGGAGAGTGCACACCCACACCTAGGAGAGTGCACGCCCACACCTAGGAGAGTATATGCCCCACACCTAGGAGAGTGCACGTCCACACCTAGGAGAGTGCATGCCCACACCTAGGAGAGTGCACACCCACACCTAGGAGAGTACACACCCACACCTAGGAGAGTACACGCACACACCTAGGAGAGTACACACCCACACCTAGGAGAGTGCACACCCACACCTAGGAGCGTATATGCCCCACACCTAGGAGAGTACACACCCACACCTAGGAGAGTACACGCACACACCTAGGAGAGTACACGTCCACACCTAGGAGAGTACACGCCCACACCTAGGAGAGTACACGCCCACACCTAGGAGAGTGCACGCCCACACCTAGGAGAGTATATGCCCCACACCTAGGGGAGTACACACCCACACCTAGGAGAGTACACACCCACACCTAGGAGCATATACGCCCCACACCTAGGAGAGTGCACACCCACACCTAGGAGAGTACACACCCACACCTAGGAGAGTACACGCCCACACCTAGGAGAGTACACACCCACACCTAGGAGAGTACACGCCCACACCTAGGAGAGTACACGCCCACACCTAGGAGAGTGCACACCCACACCTAGGAGAGTACACGCCCACACCTAGGAGCATATACGCCCCACACCTAGGAGAGTGCACACCCACACCTAGGAGAGTACACGCCCACACCTAGGAGCATATACGCCCCACACCTAGGAGAGTGCACACCCACACCTAGGAGAGTACACACCCACACCTAGGAGAGTACACGCCCACACCTAGGAGAGTACACACCCACACCTAGGAGAGTACACGCCCACACCTAGGAGAGTACACACCCACACCTAGGAGAGTACACGCCCACACCTAGGAGAGTACACACCCACACCTAGGAGAGTACACGCCCACAACTAGGAGAGTACACGCCCACACCTAGGAGAGTACACGCCCACACCTAGGAGAGTACACACCCACACCTAGGAGAGTACACGCCCACACCTAGGAGAGTACACACCCACACCTAGGAGAGTACACGCCCACAACTAGGAGAGTACACGCCCACACCTAGGAGAGTACACGCCCACACCTAGGAGAGTACACACCCACACCTAGGAGAGTACACGCCCACACCTAGGAGAGTACACACCCACACCTAGGAGAGTGCACACCCACACCTAGGAGCATATACGCCCCACACCTAGGAGAGTACACACCCACACCTAGGAGAGTACACGCCCACACCTAGGAGAGTACACACCCACACCTAGGAGAGTACACGCCCACACCTAGGAGAGTACACACCCACACCTAGGAGAGGCCACGCCCACACCTAGGAGAGTACACACCCACACCTAGGAGAGTACACGCCCACACCTAGGAGCATATACGCCCCACACCTAGGAGAGTGCACACCCACACCTAGGAGCGTATATGCCCCACACCTAGGAGAGTACACACCCACACCTAGGAGAGTACACGCACACACCTAGGAGAGTACACACCCACACCTAGGAGAGTGCACGTCCACACCTAGGAGAGTACACACCCACACCTAGGAGAGTACACGCCCACACCTAGGAGAGTACACGCGCACACCTAGGAGAGTACACGCGCACACCTAGGAGAGTACACACCCACACCTAGGAGCATATACGCCCCACACCTAGGAGAGTGCACACCCACACCTAGGAGAGTACACACCCACACCTAGGAGAGTACACGCCCACACCTAGGAGAGTACACACCCACACCTAGGAGAGTACACGCCCACACCTAGGAGAGTACACACCCACACCTAGGAGAGTGCACACCCACACCTAGGAGCATATACGCCCCACACCTAGGAGAGTACACACCCACACCTAGGAGAGTACACGCCCACACCTAGGAGAGTACACACCCACACCTAGGAGAGTACACGCCCACACCTAGGAGCATATACGCCCCACACCTAGGAGAGTGCACACCCACACCTAGGAGAGTACACACCCACACCTAGGAGAGTACACGCCCACACCTAGGAGAGTACACACCCACACCTAGGAGAGTACACGCCCACACCTAGGGGAGTACACACCCACACCTAGGAGAGTGCACACCCACACCTAGGAGAGTACACACCCACACCTAGGAGAGTACACGCCCACACCTAGGAGCATATACGCCCCACACCTAGGAGAGTGCACACCCACACCTAGGAGCGTATATGCCCCACACCTAGGAGAGTACACACCCACACCTAGGAGAGTACACGCCCACACCTAGGAGAGTACACACCCACACCTAGGAGAGTGCACGTCCACACCTAGGAGAGTACACACCCACACCTAGGAGAGTACACGCCCACACCTAGGAGAGTACACACCCACACCTAGGAGAGTGCACACCCACACCTAGGAGCATATACGCCCCACACCTAGGAGAGTACACACCCACACCTAGGAGAGTACACGCCCACACCTAGGAGAGTACACACCCACACCTAGGAGAGTACACGCCCACACCTAGGAGCATATACGCCCCACACCTAGGAGAGTGCACACCCACACCTAGGAGAGTACACACCCACACCTAGGAGAGTACACGCCCACACCTAGGAGAGTACACACCCACACCTAGGAGAGTACACGCCCACACCTAGGGGAGTACACACCCACACCTAGGAGAGTGCACACCCACACCTAGGAGAGTACACACCCACACCTAGGAGAGTACACGCCCACACCTAGGAGCATATACGCCCCACACCTAGGAGAGTGCACACCCACACCTAGGAGCGTATATGCCCCACACCTAGGAGAGTACACACCCACACCTAGGAGAGTACACGCACACACCTAGGAGAGTACACACCCACACCTAGGAGAGTGCACGTCCACACCTAGGAGAGTACACACCCACACCTAGGAGAGTACACGCCCACACCTAGGAGAGTACACGCGCACACCTAGGAGAGTACACGCACACACCTAGGAGAGTACACACCCACACCTAGGAGAGTGCACGCCCACACCTAGGAGAGTATATGCCCCACACCTAGGAGAGTGCACGTCCACACCTAGGAGAGTGCATGCCCACACCTAAGAGAGTGCACACCCACACCTAGGAGCGTATATGCCCCACACCTAGGAGAGTACACACCCACACCTAGGAGAGTACACGCACACACCTAGGAGAGTACACACCCACACCTAGGAGAGTGCACACCCACACCTAGGAGCGTATATGCCCCACACCTAGGAGAGTACACACCCACACCTAGGAGAGTACACGCCCACACCTAGGAGAGTACACACCCACACCTAGGAGAGTACACGCCCACACCTAGGAGCATATACGCCCCACACCTAGGAGAGTGCACACCCACACCTAGGAGAGTACACACCCACACCTAGGAGAGTACACGCCCACACCTAGGAGAGTACACACCCACACCTAGGAGAGTACACGCCCACAACTAGGAGAGTACACGCCCACACCTAGGAGCATATACGCCCCACACCTAGGAGAGTGCACACCCACACCTAGGAGAGTACACGCACACACCTAGGAGAGTACACACCCACACCTAGGAGAGTACACGCCCACACCTAGGAGCATATACGCCCCACACCTAGGAGAGTGCACACCCACACCTAGGAGAGTACACGCACACACCTAGGAGAGTACACGCCCACACCTAGGAGCATATACGCCCCACACCTAGGAGAGTGCACACCCACACCTAGGAGAGTACACACCCACACCTAGGAGAGTACACACCCACACCTAGGAGAGTACACGCCCACACCTAGGAGCATATACGCCCCACACCTAGGAGAGTGCACACCCACACCTAGGAGAGTACACACCCACACCTAGGAGAGTACACGCCCACACCTAGGAGAGTACACACCCACACCTAGGAGAGTACACGCCCACACCTAGGAGAGTACACACCCACACCTAGGAGAGTACACGCACACACCTAGGAGAGTGCACACCCACACCTAGGAGCGTATATGCCCCACACCTAGGAGAGTACACACCCACACCTAGGAGAGTACACGCACACACCTAGGAGAGTACACACCCACACCTAGGAGAGTGCACACCCACACCTAGGAGCGTATATGCCCCACACCTAGGAGAGTACACACCCACACCTAGGAGAGTACACGCCCACACCTAGGAGCATATACGCCCCACACCTAGGAGAGTGCACACCCACACCTAGGAGAGTACACACCCACACCTAGGAGAGTGCACACCCACACCTAGGAGCGTATATGCCCCACACCTAGGAGAGTACACACCCACACCTAGGAGAGTACACGCCCACACCTAGGAGAGTACACACCCACACCTAGGAGAGTACACGCCCACACCTAGGAGCATATACGCCCCACACCTAGGAGAGTGCACACCCACACCTAGGAGAGTACACACCCACACCTAGGAGAGTACACGCCCACACCTAGGAGAGTACACACCCACACCTAGGAGAGTACACGCCCACACCTAAGAGAGTACACACCCACACCTAGGAGAGTGCACACCCACACCTAGGAGCGTATATGCCCCACACCTAGGAGAGTACACACCCACACCTAGGAGAGTACACGCACACACCTAGGAGAGTACACACCCACACCTAGGAGAGTACACGCCCACACCTAGGAGAGTACACGCCCACACCTAGGAGCATATACGCCCCACACCTAGGAGAGTGCACACCCACACCTAGGAGAGTGCACGTCCACACCTAGGAGAGTGCATGCCCACACCTAGGAGAGTACACGCACACACCTAGGAGAGTACACACCCACACCTAGGAGAGTACACACCCACACCTAGGAGCGTATATGCCCCACACCTAGGAGAGTACATGTCCACACCTAGGAGAGTACACGCGCACACCTAGGAGAGTACACACCCACACCTAGGAGAGTACACGCACACACCTAGGAGAGTACACACCCACACCTAGGAGAGTACACACCCACACCTAGGAGCGTATATGCTCCACACCTAGGAGAGTACACACCCACACCTAGGAGAGTACACGCACACACCTAGGAGAGTGCACACCCACACCTAGGACAGTGCACACCCACACCTAGGAGAGTGCACACCCACACCTAGGAGAGTACACGCCCACACCTAGGAGCGTATATGCCCCACACCTAGGAGAGTACACGCCCACACCTAGGAGCATATACGCCCCACACCTAGGAGAGTGCACACCCACACCTAGGAGAGTACACGCACACACCTAGGAGAGTGCACACCCACACCTAGGAGAGTGCACACCCACACCTAGGAGAGTACACGCCCACACCTAGGAGCGTACACGCCCACACCTAGGAGAGTACACGCCCACACCTAGGAGCATATACGCCCCACACCTAGGAGAGTGCACACCCACACCTAGGAGAGTACACACCCACACCTAGGAGAGTGCACACCCACACCTAGGAGAGTACACGCCCACACCTAGGAGCATATACGCCCCACACCTAGGAGAGTACACACCCACACCTAGGAGAGTGCACACCCACACCTAGGAGAGTACACACCCACACCTAGGAGAGTACACGCACACACCTAGGAGAGTGCACACCCACACCTAGGAGCGTATATGCCCCACACCTAGGAGACTACACACCCACACCTAGGAGAGTACACGCCCACACCTAGGAGCGTATATGCCCCACACCTAGGAGAGTGCACGTCCACACCTAGGAGAGTGCATGCCCACACCTAGGAGAGTACACACCCACACCTAGGAGAGTGCACACCCACACCTAGGAGAGTACACACCCACACCTAGGAGCGTATATGCCCCACACCTAGGAGACTACACACCCACAGCTAGGAGAGTACACACCCACACCTAGGACAGTGCACACCCACAGCCAGGAGAGTGCACACCCACAGCCAGGAGAGTGCACACCCACACCTAGGAGAGTGCACACCCACACCTAGGAGCGTATATGCCCCACACCTAGGAGACTACACACCCACACCTAGGAGAGTACACACCCACACCTAGGACAGTGCACACCCACACCTAGGAGAGTACACACCCACACCTAGGAGAGTGCACACCCACACCTAGGAAAGTACACACCCACACCTAGGAGAGTGCACACCCACACCTAGGAGCATATACGCCCCACACCTAGGAGAGTACACACCCACACCTAGTAGAGTGCACACCCACACCTAGGAGAGTACACACCCACACCTAGGAGAGTACACGCACACACCTAGGAGAGTGCACACCCACACCTAGGAGCGTACACGCCCACACCTAGGAGAGTACACGCACACACCTAGGAGAGTGCACACCCACACCTAGGAGAGTACACGCCCACACCTAGGAGAGTGCACACCCACACCTAGGAGCGTACACGCCCACACCTAGGAGAGTACACGCCCACACCTAGGAGAGTGCACACCCACACCTAGGAGCGTATATGCCCCACACCTAGGAGACTACACACCCACACCTAGGAGAGTACACGCACACACCTAGGAGAGTACACACCCACACCTAGGAGAGTGCACACCCACACCTAGGAGCGTATATGCCCCACACCTAGGAGAGTGCACGTCCACACCTAGGAGAGTGCATGCCCACACCTAGGAGAGTACACACCCACACCTAGGAGAGTGCACACCCACACCTAGGAGAGTACACACCCACACCTAGGAGAGTACACGCACACACCTAGGAGAGTGCACACCCACACCTAGGAGCGTATATGCCCCACACCTAGGAGACTACACACCCACAGCTAGGAGAGTGCACACCCACAGCCAGGAGAGTGCACACCCACAGCCAGGAGAGTACACGCCCACACCTAGGAGCGTATATGCCCCACACCTTGGAGACTACACACCCACACCTAGGAGAGTACACACCCACACCTAGGACAGTGCACACCCACACCTAGGAGAGTACACACCCACACCTAGGAGAGTGCACACCCACATCTAGGAAAGTGCACGCCCACACTTTAGTGCCCCGGGAAAGTATACACCCACTCTAGGTTTCTTAGAGGTGAGTTATCAGGTTGGGAAGACGTACATATAACAATGATTTTGGAGTATATCTCATTGAACCTCAGTTTTGTGATCAAATACATAATGATTGAAGGACAGAGTCCCAAAACAAGGCATCCTGGTATTCAAAATCCCGTTTTACTCTATGGCCTCAGAAACAGTCGTGGAAAACTCTTCAGATGGTCTTTATGCAGAGCAAGCAGCGTGGAAATATTTTCCCATCCAAGAAAATATATTTAAAAAATTATACATGTTCACATAAAAATCACTAGGTATTTTTATATGACTAAAGTAACAATCAGTATATGCATGTGTAGAAAGTCTCAATTCTAATCCCATTTCTGTCTTTATTCTTGCTTAGACATGAAAATGGTGACACTCTCTGTGCACTTCGAGCCGCCATGCACTTCCGTCACCCAGAAGATGCTTCAAATAATGGTACTTTGCCTAATGGGATTAACTTAGAATCTTCTTTATAAGGAAAAAACTTGATAGTGACTAATGATACAAATGTATAACAAAAATAATGCAGAATGAATAAAAACAAAAAATAAAATCTTCAGCAACAAAAACGATATGATATTTAGAAGTGAAAAAAACAATTCTGACCTATTCCAATTATTTTTATCTGATTGGTTTAAAAAGGAGCATGGAATTTGTATGGAGCTGGTGTAAGTGAGGGTGGGGTAAGGAGCAAAGATGCAGTCAGGAGAATAATTAAGCTCAGAATTACCTCCTGCAGTGTAGCCTGGCAGAGTGTGCACACAACAGGGGAGGGCACTGTGAGTAGCACAATCCCTCGTTCCCATGGCATCTGGCTTCTCTCTCGGTCACTCATCCCGCCTCTCTCTCTGCTGCAGGCCCTGACTCCTTGCCTTGGCCATCCAGCCGGCACAGGGCAGTCCCTGAAAGCTGCCTGCCAGGCGTGCTGGGGCCCAGCTCCCACAGCCCACTGACCCGGCAGGACCCTCTTCCCTGCTTTGCCCGCAGCCCCATGGGTGTAAATTCTTCAAGCAGTGCTTCATTTCCCAAATCGACATGTTTTTCACCTCTAAAATTCAGAATAATAATAATAATAAAAAGCATTCTGCTGCCTGGAAGTGCAGAACTGATGATGTGCGTTGCACAGAGCAGATGGAGGCGTCCTGGTGGAGGTATCAGAGGGACATGCTTCCCTGCAGCCACACTTACCTCACAGCTGTCGCATCTTCACTCTTTTCCCCTACCTGAGAGTACTTTATGCAATGTGGAAGCTTTCAAATAATAGTTTAAAGAATATTTTCACTAAAAATACTTACACACATACCGAGCATATAATTCCCAACTGTTAGCTGCAAACATTTCAGTGTGAGAACATCTGGGAATAAAATACTATTACCTCATCTATTTTACTGATGCATTTTTTGAGCACTCTGTCTAGAAGGTTGCAGTTTTGCTTTTATGTTTAAAAAATACAATGGCATATTATTTTAATATGAAATATTCATAATTAAATATTCAACTCGTTCTTGTTAATCAACATATAGTGTATTAAGCATTTTTTAAAGATTCTGAAGTAAAACAAATACAACAGGGATACTGAAGTGCATCCTATATGCCCACAATTCAGAACGGAAAAACATATGCATCTTGTTATTTGTGTCTAATATGCAACATATTTACTTTCCCACATCTGTCAAGAACCTGAAGTTTTGTAAAAACTTGTGCTGAAAGGAAATCTATACAGAAAGAGACAGAAAGTCTAATTTGCATTTCAGAGATGAGAGAACCTTCTGGAATAAAATGCCCCCAACACGCACCTCCCTGAGCATGGGGTCGGTGACAGCGTCGAGGTTCACGGAGCCCTCGTAGGTCAAGTGGTGAAACACGTTCAGGGCACGCACCGCCTCTGGGCCTCGCTGTTTGTAGCCAAAAATAAGGTCAATCCACTGATGGAGTTGGCAAGAAACAAACTCACTTTCCAGGGCCTGAAATGGATCAAGAAAGAAATGAGAGACCATGCAAACTTAGTGAGTGCCGGAGCCCTTTCTCGCTCTGAAACACCCTGGATAAATAAGGAGAACAAGCATTTTATGCTGTGTTTGAAGTCCATGCAAATCATCTGTTCCTGGAAATGGCAAAGTATTCCCTCCAATACAGCACAGACCTAAATTAAAATTCTCTCTTGCTCTACTTTCTATTTGCTTCCTTAGGTTTACTATATGGATTTTAATATTAAATGATGTCTTACAAAAGCACATTCACGTTTAAAAGAAAAGTAATCTGAAATGCCTGTGTTAATACCATCCTACAATAATTTTCGTTCCTAATTTTTAAAAATCAGTTTGAAATTAAATCATTTTGCTAGAGGTGTTGATACACATTAATTTTCCTGCCCAAAGTGCCCTGACACCACTAGGAGGCAATGGCCTCCCTGTGCCTGGAGGTGATCTGCTCCTACAGAGTTCTGGATTTCCGGGCACTTTCAGGGCCCACTGGCTACTGGGGAGCCACAGCTCAGGGCGGCGCCCTCCCAGCTGGCCCGGACTCCCCTGCTCCCGCCTCGGAGGCTGCAGCGGGTCCCTGCAGGGCCCCGGGCCCCTCCTCTGCGGCCCTCACTTCTCAGCCCTTCCTTCCTCACTGCTTGAAAGAAGACACTGGCTTAAACTACAGAACACAAAGCTGGAGATCTCGCATCTTCAATTTCAACCACGTGCAGCCATTTAAGATATTTCTTTCAGTCATAGCTGTAACTCAATATGCGGATGAAGTCATCCTGACTGCACACCCGTGTTCCTGAGGTGTCGGAGCCAATTTGGAGCTCAATTAATACATGAATTCTTAAATTAGCACTCAGAAAATCATATTTCACTTTTTAAATATAGAAAATATTCTGAATAATACCTTTCATTTTTTCCTGACACAACATTTAACTAATAATTTATCATCCTCTGTGACAGCTTCCTTTTTAGTTTACTCCTTTCAAAATTTTTGGCTAATATTTTATTTATACAAATTATTGTGGCTCCCTTCTCACTTGGGAAGGTAAACAATCCGATTTTATGAAATGATTGTGTTTCCTTACTAAAACCAAACATATTTTCTATATGTTATACCTCATTGATCTTGAAATAACAGTTTAAATAGAACACAGGAAATGGGATAAAAATGCAGAAGAGGCGTTGCTGGTTAATGCTGGACTGGTTATGTCAACAATACCACGTGGTCAGTTAGCAGAAGCAACTCTGTCAATTCAGAAGAGCTAAACATTGAAGAAAAATAGAGGCTAAATTCACTAATGCTTTCAGTGCCTGGTGCAATAAATGAAATGATGAAAAAAATGAATAAATGTTGGTTTATTATGAATAGCCACTGTCCAAGTCTATTTATGGGAATTCACAATATTGGTGAAATCAAATATATTATTTAAAGGAAGATTTTAACAATATCACCAGTTGAGCAAGACTCCACCAGACATACTGCAAAGACGAGACTGACTCAATCGACTGAAACCATTATTAAATAAAACGCATACTGCAATCATGGGGGTGGCAGGGATTGTGGCTGTTCCCCAATATATTCCTTCCCTTCCATCTCTACCCTGGCTTCTGTCTCCTCTTCCACCGCAGGCACGTTTATGACGTGTGCAATGTCTGCCTTCTGCGTGCATGTGTCCTCATGAAACTTTCCTCCTCCTCTGTCGGTATTTTTGCTGGATTAAAATGGCACAGGTGACAGATTTTACTGTTTTTCCATCTCTTCACTTGGCACTGCGCCTAAGGACGTACTATGTTGCAGCCGCGAGTGCCTGCGAGCGCGCGCCCCGATGGCTGGCGAGGCACACCCTTTGGGGGCATCTCAGGCCTGGTCCTGGGAGAGGACTGCTGCCTTCCGCACCAGGAGGTCTGAGCCCCGCGCCCACCCTCCAGTCCCCCACGAGGGTCTCCCTAGCGTCCCCTTGTTAGGACCCAGGTTCCCAGTACTGGGCAGTGGAC
The DNA here is from genome assembly GCF_023851605.1 of Tamandua tetradactyla. Taxonomy (NCBI): domain Eukaryota; kingdom Metazoa; phylum Chordata; class Mammalia; order Pilosa; family Myrmecophagidae; genus Tamandua; species Tamandua tetradactyla. The sequence goes on along the minus strand of NC_135330.1, from coordinate 200,309,927 downwards.
CAGATACAAATAACCCTGTTGCTGTCACTGCAGCCCGCTGAGTACCAGCACGTGTGACACCTTTTACGTACTCATTGGTCCCTGGGCTTTTCTTATTAATTAATAATTAATTGTAGTTAAATAACTTTGTACCAATTTTGGTACATTTCTTGTTCATGCCCCTTGTCCATTTTTCTGTCAGGTTCCTGCCTGTGTTAGTTAGATTCAGGTGTCAACTTGGCCAGGTGAAGGCACCTAGTTCTGTTGCTGTGGACATGAGCCAACGGTAGGTGAATCTCATCTGTTGCTAATTACATCTGCAGTTGGCTAGGAGGCGTACCTGCTGCAATGAGTGACGTTTTGACTTAATTGGCTGGTGCTTAAATGAGAGAATGCAATGTAGCACAGCCTAGCAGCTCGGCATTCCTCATCTCAGCACTTGCAGCTCAGCCCAGGCCTTTGGAGATGCAGAAAGAAGTCACCCCGGGGAAAGTTGTTGGAACCCAGGGGCCTGGAGAGAAGACCAGCAGAGACCATCCTGTGCCTTCCACGTAAGAAAGAGCCTCAGTGGAAAGTTAGCTGCCTTTCCTCTGAAGAACTAACAAAATAAATCCCTTTTTATTAAAAGCCAATCCGTCTCTGGTGTGTTGCATTCCAGCAGCTAGCAAACTAGAACACTGCCTTTACCTTGTTGATTTACAAGAGTTCTTTACATATTTTGGAGATTAGTTCCTTGCTGGTTCTAGGCTCTGTAAATTCCTTCTTCCAAGGCATCTTATGTCTATTTACTTTGTCTATGCTGTTCTTAAGGTTACAAAAATATTTTGATCAATTAGCTTTATATTTATGGTTTTACTTACACATTTTTAACCCATCTAGAGTCTACTTTCATTCACACATGGTATTAGGGAAGGACCTGGTATAATTTTTGCTTTTATAATGAGATAGTTTTTCCAAAACCATCCATTAAACAAAGATCCTTTCTTCATCAATGTGTGGTGTCACCTTTAGCGTATAAATATGTATATATATATATATATATATATGGAACAAAGATATAGATAAAGGATTGCTATTATTTGCAGATAATACAATAATCAATCCAGAAAAACCAATACAATCAACAGTAAAACTATTAGAACCAGAGTTGGCACATTCTTCGCTTTCTTTTTTTTCCCCTCCTCCGTCCTTGTTTCATGCTTCCTTCCTTCAACCCTCGCAGTCTTCTCATCTACATTTGGAGTCAAGGTAGTCTCATAAAATAAGCTGGGGGCTTTCCATGTTTTCTGGAACAACTGGCATGAAAAATGAATTAATTATCTCTTAAAAATCTGGTTAAATTTACCTGTAAAGTAATATGGGCCTGGATTTTGGGGAAATGGGAAGATTTTATCATAAAAATTTCTTTAAGGCTTATATATCTCTATTTCTTCTAGTACCAATTTTGACATTTTTAATTTTTCTCAGTATTTATCCATTTCATCCCAATTTTAAAACTTACTAGTTCACAGTTGTTCATAATAATCTTTACTTAAATCTAGAAAATATCTGGTATATATTTATTTATACTCTTCTATTCTACTAGAAAGGCAGCAAAATGAATCAATCAATAATTAATTGTAGTTAAATAACTCTGTACCAATTTTGGTAATAAAATAAAATGACAGAGGAATTTAAACAGATGAAGTCTTACAGATTTTGTTTTCCTAGTTACCATGCAGAAAGAAAAGAAAATCCAATTTAGAACATGTCAAAGCTAATCTGTTCTAAATCAAATGCATATCTAAGAGTTGAATATTATATATCAAGTAATTAAAGTATATCAACCTATCTAAAGCTTAAGTGTGACACTGAGCTCCTTAACTAACATAAACAGTATTACGTTTGTCACTAAAACATAGTATCTGTTTATTCTCTTCAAAACAATTTCTTCAAGCACAAATCCACTCTGGACTCTGAAACAAGATTTTAGTACCAGTACAACTGGCAAACATAAAGAAACCCTGTTCCCCAAGAGTGTGGGTGGAGTCACACAGCCTTGAGCTTCCTGACTTGACCCTGTACTTGCATCTAAAGGCAGAAGCAATAGCGTTCAGCCAGGTAAACCAATTTCCCATCCACACCCCTGCCCGGGGGTAGGTGGGAGGAGGGAAATGAGGGTGTTATTTAAATCAGAGAGGAAATCTTGTAGATGAATAGCATTTACCTAATTCTAATTTCCATTTTGTGCCAGGGGTATGAGAGGGGAGAGATTTCTTTCTCTAGCGCACTTGGGATAGAGCTTTGTTAAGACTTATGAAAGGAAACTAGGCTACTGGAATTAACTGTGAGGAGAGAACGCTTGTTCCTCCTGAATCCCTTATGCATGAATATCGAATCCTGCCTCCTCGTCCAGACTACAGCAAGAATATTTCCCATCCCCTCTGGGATTGCCTCAAAAACTTGCTTTTGGGAGCTGCATGCGTCCGAGCAGACAGGAGCCATCCCATGTCATGCTTCCGTGGCGTCCCTGCCGCTTCCCCGCAGGATCAGGTGACGCTGCCGCTGTTACCCAGTGAAAGAGCCAGTTACTCAGCAGAAGCGCAGCGTGGCTGCAGTGCTCGGCCCCGGTGTCCTGGTCCTCTCGGCATCACCGACGACCTGGCTCTGTGGGCCCTGCCGTCTGCCCCGGAGTTGGGCGTGACCCCAGCTGGCGGGCGTGGAGCCCACGCGCTCCCGTGGCCCCTGGCGCCCTGCTCGTGGTTGGCCCTCGATCAAATCTCACTGAGCGCACAGATGCCAGGCTTTAGGGGCACAGGGTCACCGGGTCGCCGAGCGCCCACAGGCTGCGGCCACGGGCGACAGAGCGGGGATGTGAAGCCCCGAGCTGCACAAAGGACTTCCGACAATTTTCACCCTATTTTCACCAAATCCTTTCCGCGAGTTTTTTTTCTGTACAATAAATCCCAAACGTAAACTGTTCCGTGTCACACAAGACCTTCTGCCCTAAAGCCTCAGAGGCCATGACAGCAGGAGCAAAGCTGCCCTCGGTGCCCGCGCGGCTGAAGGGCCTCCTCTAAAGCACATCTGAAGAGGCAGACGAGGACCGGCGAAGCCAGCAGAGGTCCACCTGTGGGCAGTGCCAGCAGAGGTCCTGTCTGTCCTGTGCGAGCAGGTCCGGTGGAGCGGAGGCCGAGTCCTGAGGTGCACATGGGCGCATTTGGAGCTTACTGGAGCAGCTGCCACAAGTGCCTGCATCTCTCTTCCAGGCTTCCAAAGCTTCCACGCTTGGGACTTCAGGATTTCAGGGAAATATGAGCCTTACCATTATATTTACAAAACATAAATCACTCTGATTACATATATTATTGCTCACACTAAAAAAACAAATAAGATGGACTAAAAAAACCACCACTGTAAATCAAAGCACTGTTATAAGCAAAGGTGATGAGGTTGTAGACAAGTAAAGATTTCCACAAATGCACCAAACACCTTTTCAATCGCTCACTTGACAACCACTGCTCTCCCTCGGACATGTTATTTGTCCTCTTTGCCTTGACTTTCTTGAGGACAGCTCAGAGGGAGGCGGAGGGGCTGACACAGGGCCGTCACCATCTCTTGGGGATGTGACACCTCTGTTAATACTGTAGACTCATTACAAAGAGACCCTTCAAATGACTGAAGATAACCCCAGCCCAAGTTATAAGTGTGCTAGAGCACATTTCCTCAGCCTGAACTAGATCTCATGTGAACTACCCAGCCACTATAAAGTTAGTTTTTAATGTTACAAAACAATAGCAAAATGGAAGTTGCATTTATAGAATTTATGGGAGATTTAAACACTTCTTTATTCATTTTAGTATCTAAGCTTTGTATATATTTCTCTAATTTCCCCCCAATAAGTATCCCTTCAGCAAAAATGGAAAGATGCAGATAACTGGCTATATTTTCTAGTTTTAACATGGACGTCTGGCCCTATTTTGGCATGATATTGGCATAAAGTTGGAAAAAAGGTGTTGGGCCAGGGCGGGGGGGAGGTGCCCTTCTGGGCAGGAGTGGGGCCGGGGCGGCAGGCACAGCTCCAGCCTCCCACCTCAGGCCCTGCTGCCTCCGGATGATGAAGTGAGACGGGGGCAGTTTGCCTTTCCTACACAAGCAGAACTTGGCATAATGCCAGATTCTTAACAGACTATCACTTTCTATATGATAACAGGAATCTGCTTTCAGACAGAGGAAAACCCTAGTGGCCTTGTTTCTTTCATTTCTTCAGGAGCACAAGTTGGAAATGACTTCTCATAATGAAAATGCACTCTTCATTTATGAAAATGTTTTATGATAGTTTCAGAAATGCACAAGTATATGCAGTTCTCATAGTTTAGTCAGAGGTTAAACTTAATTCTTTTGAACAGGTGAGAGCAAATCCTGGAGGAACAGAGCTTGCCCTACCATGCGGAATCCTTACAGGTGCTACCCACCTGCTTGGAGAACATGTATTTACGGGGACACCAAAGAGTGAGACTTATTTTAAAGAAGCGCTGCTCTTGGAGTGGCGAGTCTGCTTGGCAGCACTGCAGCTGCTAGGGAAAGCAGACAGAAGAGTAAGATGTCTTAGAAACACAAGACAGTTCTTGTCACGAATTGGTCATGTTAGCACCAGGAGTCAATTATTTCTTGCATTTCATTTATGTGCCATACAAGCACTCTGAGGAATTATACATAAGAAAGAATAATTTATTCATTCCAAATTTTCATTCATTAATTTCTTTTTCTTTTAAAGTATAGGGGAAACACTATTTTAGAATTTAAGTTTGCTTGGCAGTATCTTAGCCATTCCTCAAGTGGTGCCTTCCTGAAAATAACCTGCTAATTCTCTTGTTAAAAGCCACATGATGTGAGGACATTTGGTGGAAATCAAGTATTTCTATGGAAAAGAGAATTTAATAAATCCGTATGGTGAGGAGACTGACACGAGGCCGAGGGCTGGTGAGCTGCAAGTCCAGGTGATGGCCGGAGGCTGGAGGTCACCGAGGAGCTGCATGCCCAGGTGATGGCCGGAGTCTGGAGGTCACCGAGGAGCTGCACGTCCAGGTGATGGCCGGAGTCTGGAGGTCACCGAGGAGCTGCACGTCCAGGTGATGGCCGGAGTCTGGAGGTCACCGAGGAGCAGGCACAGGGGCCATGATGACAGACGACACCCCAAGGGTCTGTGATAACTGAGCGTTTGGGACACACTTGCAGCAAAAAGAACATTATTCTAATCCGATTTTGTTCTCAGATCCGTCTATAAAGCCATACTCGATGCAAACACAGATGAAGGTTTAGGCGCACAGTGGGTCTACAGGAGGCCACGCTGAGGTTCTGCCCTCGCGCCAGGCATGAAAAGGCAGAGACGGTACTTGGGCCCAGACCTTGGGTCTATCTTATTCTAGTAATGGTCCACTCCAGCTCTCAGTCCTGTCACTCCAAAGGGTAGAATGTAAACTGATGTCATTCCTGCCATCCTCTCACACCTGCTGGGCAGCGGGAGCTGGGACTTCCCCAGCTCTCCACGAGGTGACATTTCCGTGGCAGAAATAGGGCCGCCCGGAAAGAGTGCTGCTGGGCTGCTGGGGGCTGGGCCCGTTCCCATCAACCTCTTTCTTTTCTTCTGCTGACCGGAAGGTGCTGGCTCCTGGCTGGAAGGCCTGCTTGCTTCTCTTCTCTTTTCCTTCCCCTCTCTCCCTGCCCATAGCTCCTCTTACCACCGCAAACTCTCTTCTGGAGACAGCAGACAAGAACCACACACCACTGGTAAGGAGGTAAGACCTGGGAAGTTCCTCTACCTTCCCAGACTTCAAGATTATCCTGAGGTGGTAAGAACAAGGCGCCAGAAGCTCTCAGTACAGCAGCTGGCATAGCTGGCACAGAATAAGCACTCAACAGATGGTACGAGTGCTGGCACAATCAATGCCATCATTTCATCCTGGACAGCCTCATCAAGAACTCAAGACTCTTAATGGGGTTTGGGGCAAAGTGACCAGGATTTGGGGAGCCATTCTGACTGGCAGCAGCTGTCAGCAGTACATCTTGGAAAGAGAAAAGTGGAGAAAAACCACATTCAGCTACAGCATGGAGGTACGAAGGGTGTTCTGTGGCCACCCAGCTGTCGTAGGTAAAGAGGTGCAAAATGGGTGCTGTCTGCAGCAAAATCCCACTTCCTAAGGGCAGCATTCTGTGAAGCTCGTGTTTCAGTACACAGCTCCCAAGTCTGGAATTAATCAGACCATGGTCAGCTAGAGAAGATTATAAGCAACAAATTCTCATTAATATGGCAGAGGACAATTACAGGGAACGTGGAGTGGCAGCGAGAGTGCAAAGGGCTGACAATCTGAGGAAGAATATAGGAATAATGACAGGCACAGCATACTGCCACTCCCTAGAAAGACAATGGATACTCGTGATGAACCTGATTTTTAAAGGGAAGAATTAGGTTTCATAGTCTTCATTTAGGAGGACAGGAAACCATGTTGTAATAAATGTTTGAAAGAGAAACACAACAATGCTTTAAAAAAGTCCCCACTTATCTAGAAAGTCCGTTTATGTGGATTGCAGTGGTGGCCACACACGGGACAAGGGGTGCTGCGGCCAGGACTGGGTGGCCCTGTGTGCACAGCTCGCACCCACACTGATCTAGCTGAAGGGCTCTCATCCCTGAGAGTGGCTCGCTGGCTGGGTATGAAGCATGACCGCCTTTCCTTTTTCCAACTACGTTTATCAGTAGTAATAAAACGACAAATTCTGGAGATATATGAACTTCTTTCACCAAAGAAGACAACAAAGGTTGTGTGCATACTGAGTCACTACTGAGCTGTCTCAATAAGAATGTATCTAGGCAGGATTTAGCAGCCAAAAGCACATGAAGATGCTGCCCATCAACAGTCACCAGGGACATGCCAACCAAGACCCCAATGAGACACCACCTCACGCCCACCAGGGAGATAAAACCAAGACCTCAATGAGACACCACCTCATGCCCACCAGGGAGATAAAACCAAGACCCCATTGAGACACCACCTCACGCCCACCAGGGAGATAAAACCAAGACCCCAATGAGACACCATCTCATGCCCACCAGGGAGATAAAACCAAGACCCCATTGAGACACCACCTCACGCCCACCAGGGAGATAAAACCAAGACCCCAATGAGACACCACCTCACGCCCACCAGGGAGATAAAACCAAGACCTCAATGAGACACCACCTCATGCCCACCAGGGAGATAAAACCAAGACCCCATTGAGACACCACCTCACGCCCACCAGGGAGATAAAACCAAGACCCCAATGAGACACCACCTCACACCCACCAGGGAGATAAAACCAAGACCCCAATGAGACACCACCTTATGCCCACCAGGGAGATAAAACCAAGACCCCATTGAGACACCACCTCACGCCCACCAGGGAGATAAAACCAAGACCCCAATGAGACACCACCTCATGCCCACCAGGGAGATAAAACCAAGACCCCAATGAGACACCACCTCACGCCCACCAGGAAGTTGCCAACCAAGACCTCAATGAGACACCACCTTATGCCCACCAGGGAGATAAAACCAAGACCCCAATGAGACACCAACTCATGCCCACCAGGAAGTTGCCAACCAAGACCCCATTGAGACACCACCTCATGCCCACCAGGGAGATAAAACCAAGACCCCAATGAGACACCACCTCACGCCCACCAGGATGCTACAATGAAGACAACAAACAATAGGCAATGAAAGCATTGGCGAGGAGGAAGAGAAACCCTCATACTTTGCTAGTCTGAATGTAAAATGGTACAAACACTTTGGAAAACAGTTTGGCAGTTTCTTAAAAAGTTAAACATAAATTCACCACATAACCCAGCAATCCCACTCCCATGTGTCTATCCAAGAGGAATGAATATCTATGTCCACTCAAAAACTGGTACCTCAGCGTTCCTAGCAGCATTATTCACAGCAGCTGAATAGTGGAAACAATCAAGGCCCTCAGCTGGGGACCAGCCATGCCAGGGGCTGATATGTCCACCTGACGAGGCGCCACTGGGCAAGAGAAGGACGCCGCACTGACAGGTACAGGCACCAGCAGGGCGGGCCTCCAAAAGACTGTGCTAAGTGAAAGGGTACAGATCCAAAGCTCTCAGTTCTATTTATATGAAACATTCAGGTTAGGGAGACCTAGAGAGAGAAAGTCACATGCGTTCTCCTGGGTCTGGGGAGGCGGGTATGGAGGAGACAGTAAACAGGCAGGGCTTCTTCCGGAGCCAAGGAGAGTGCCTGACATTGGGAGGGCAGTGATGGTCACACAACCCTGCAAACTCACTATTGCACATTTAAAACGAGTGAATTTTATGGCACGTAAGCTATGCCTCAACAAAGCTGTTAGAAATGTGTAAGCATCCTCTACCTGGCAGCCAGAAAATGATTCTGCACCCACAGCCTGAAAGCCCTGCGGCCTGAGGCCCTGGTTTCCTGGGCAGCGAGAAAAGGGAGTTCTGTGTGGGAGTTCTTGAGGGACAAATGGCTGGGCACTTTTTTAAGCATTTTATCTGTATAGCCTCTGATTTTCTGTAAAATCAGTTTATTGAGGAATAATTTATATAAAGTATCATTTACCCTTTGTAGTGTACAATTGCATCAATTTTGACAAACACACACAGCCATGTAACGCACACGATCAAGCACAGTTTCATGGACCTGAAAACTTCCAGGAATCTCTGTGGTCCCCCCACTTGGGACCCCAGCCCCTGACAAGCACGCGTCTGTTTCTGTATCTGTATATTTGCCATTCCTATGGTGTCACATAAATGGACTCATACAGTATTTATCTTTGGGAACTGATCCATGGAAAGTACTTTGTTCCCTTTCATTGTTAACTAGTTGCGGACATGTACCACGGTTTATCATTCACCAGCTGAAGGACATTTGGGCAGTTTCCAATTTTTGGCGCTAACGAATAAAGCTGTAAATTCCCATTTTGCTTGGGTTACCGTCTAGACCTGGGTGGCAGGGTTATATGGTCAGTGCGTTTAACTTTACAGGAAACCATCCTCCCACCGCTAGGGTCGGTGGGTTCTGGCTGCTCTTCACCCTCACCAGCACTCAGCGTGCCAGTTCTGTTCAGTCTTGTGGTGGCCATTCTAACGCGTGGCGCTGTCCCACTGCGCTCTCACAGTGCCCTTTCCTGATGATAATGACACTGAGCATCTTCTCAAGTGCTCTTTCGGTATCTACAGATTTTTTTTTTTTGAAGTGTCTGTTTAGATCTTTTGTCCCCACTTTAAAAAATTAGGTTTTCTTATTATTGATTTTTCAGTTCTTGATATATTCTAGATGCAAGACTTCTAACAGATGTGTTTTGCAAATATTTTCTCACAGTCTATAACCTGTCTTTTCATTTTCTTAGCAGTGTCCTTCAAACCATAGAAGTTTTAAAAAAGCCCAATTTATCAATATTTTCTTGATGTTATATCTAAGACATCTTTGCCATCCTGAGGTCACAAAGATTTTCTCCTATTTTTCTTTTAGAAGTTTTGTAGTTTTAGGTTTTACATGTAGGTCTGTGATCAATTTTGAGTTAATATTTGTATATGGTATGAGATTAGGACTGAGGTCCTTTTTTGGGGGGGGGCATATAAATTTTCAATTGTTCTATGATCATTGGTTGAAAAGTCAATTTCTTTTTAAAACCTGATTTGCCACGCATCTCTTGATCAAGTAAATCCACAGCAGTCGGTGAGCAGAGCAGAGGAGCCGAGACGGCAGAGCGAGGTGTGGGGCCGAGGTGAATGGGGGAGCACTGTGGGGCCCCCGGTCCTTGGTTTTCTCTGCTAGGGCACCTCTGGCCCAGGGCATGGAGGTGCCCTCAGAAAGGACGTCACGGAGGGCCTTGGGCTGCAACTTTAGCTCTTTCACAGAGCAGTATCCCTGGCTAGCAGTTCCGATTTCCAGGCAGCCTTCTGCTCAGAAGTAACTGAGTACTAGTTACCCTACATCATTATCCTCGGTCTCACCGAAGTCTGCTCTTGGAAACGCAACTAATGGTGGTTGTTGAGAAACGTGTAGGGGCAAAGGGGCATCCAACCCAGCCACACTGCCTGCCTCTCCCATGGCCTCTCTCCAATACAAGAAGGCTCTTCTGAACCCGCTTCCAGGAGAAATCCTGGGTCGAGAACTGCCTCCGAACATGCAAAAGCCAAGTGTCCTATGCTTTCCACAATATAATTAGCTAATTTCATTGTCCACATAAATGAGAAAAGATGGAATAGATGGTATATGTGAAAAGCGTTTCTTCTAATTTTTTTTTTTAACCTAAGAACTTTTCCTATGTCTTCCCTCCCCTTAAGACTGTCTTATCATCTTTTTAGTCTTTTATTAAGAATGCACATCCTTTTCTTCTTTGGGGACTGGGAACCATGGAAAGCAGTTTACTCCTCTTAGGATCATGGCCTCGTCCTAACACAGGAAACTGCTATCCAGCTGGCTTTTCTGCATATTCAAAGTCTAAGAAAAGGTCATACAAAATGTCCTAGCTGTGAGATCAGTTTTTGGCTAAACATGAGCAAATCAAGAAATGTGAAATGTCCAGCAGATGGAAGAAGATAGATCTATCACTATTTTCATTTTCTGCAAAGCTAAAATTAGTGAACTTGCAGTATTTATACAATGCTCTGTGCTAACGGCATCCATGAAGTAAAGAAACAAACAAACAAAAATAGGAAATAAATGAAATCTTAATTGACAATCTCAAACCTAACCTACAGCTCCAATAATCTCAGGGGATTTCACGAAGAAGAGAAAGCATCACAGACAGTGCTCTCCTGGAAGGAGTATGACTTATCAGATTAAAAAAAATTCCTGCTCTTGAGTCTCAACTCAGCCATTTACCAGCTCCAGTACCCTGGGTAATTTATGGAACATTTCTGACCTGCATATTTCTCATCTGTAAAATGGAGGAAATGTGAATGTTGAGGAAAATAAGCTTCCAGTCTGACACACACGTGCTCCGTCAACCATTGGGCAGCTTGGCAGGCAGCGAGGGCTCCCGCGCCAGCTCCTCTGCCTGCCTGGTGAAGCGTGCACTCAGCTCCGCCAGTCTGGACCTCGCCAGACCATATGGCGGTGGCATGAAGCTGACCTGCCCCATAGGATTCATCCCTCCGTTCACTCCCTCAGCAAAGGCTCTCTGACCAGCTGCTGGGTGCCGGGCATGGTTCTTGGCACCGGGAGACAACAGGATGGCGTGGCTGAGAATCAGCTGTGTGGTGGGTTTGTGGAGGCTGAGTGTGTAGACCTGGGCACCCTACAGTCCAGCCCATGATCATGGGCCGCCAATTAAAACAAATGAGCACAGATTTTAGGAATTACTGAAGTAGAAGGATTTAAGAAATAAGACAGTGAAGTCCCCTAAAAAAGGCACACAAAACTGAAGGAAGAATGAGAACCACATATCACATGATTTGTACATAAAATGCCCAGGGCTAGAGGAAACAGGGAGATGGGCAGGACAGAGTTGAGTGGGATGCTAAGGCTACAGGGTTTCTCTTTGGGGAGATGAAAATGTTCCAAGATTGATGGTGGTGAAGGTTGCACAATTCTGGGAATACACTAAAAATATTCAATCGTACATTTTAATGAGTGGACTATACTGCAAATAAATTATATCTCAATAAAGTTGCTACTTAAAAAAAAGAAGTTTAAGGGGTATGTCAAATCCATTGCAACATGTGGACCCAATTTGAATTCTGATTCAAACAAACTGTAAAAACAAACTGAAACATGCTATGAGAGAGCTGGGAAAAATTGGGAGCAGGGGAACACTGCTAAAAATACATTTTGGATCACTGGCTTTATTAAAATAGTTGCTCAATTGACCAAGAAAACCAGTACACTGGAGAGGTTGTTTCGTAAAGTGGTTCATGTCCATGTGCCATAACCGTGCTGACACTAAAATCTCCTTAAATTTGGATAAAAACAGGAAAATCTATAAAATTCTCACACACAAATAGTCTATTTATGAGTCTATTTGGATACATGAAGACAATTGTCACAGATTAGAAGCAATGGCTTGCCCCAGCTAAGAATGTGTACTAGCTAGGTGCTCTCTTCTAGGTAAGTGTACCCTTTTTTATTCATTCAGTTTTTAACAGAGAAGGGATCCTACGGGACCCTGTGTGCCAGCACACAGCCCCACGTTACTCTCTCGATGGCTACCTGGTGCTCCACAGGGCAGACGTTCCCAGCTTGCGTGACTGTTTTTCTCCTAGGAGGAGGACGAGGTGTGTGCACAAAGAAAGGCAAGCTCTACTACGGCTGCTGAGTCCCACGCCCGGAGGCACACACCCTCCCGAAACCCCCGGACGTCAGGTACAGTTCTTCGCCGTTACCAGCCACCGATACCATGACAGCCATGTGCGTGGCACCACCTGGGCCCATCTTCTCTCTTATAGAAACGAGAGTGTTCCATCTGGGGTACACGACAGCTTAAAACTTCCTACATACACACTTGTTCTAAATATACTTTTTTTTTTTCCTGCCCTGAGTATTTTAATTAAAAAAAAAAAAAAGAGTGCAGATTTAACCAGTAGACAAAAATCAGGGCTGGGCATTTATCTTAGGCATTTAAGAACATGTCCTATTGAGTCAATGGAAGCTCCTCAGCTTGCCTCCCCTGCAGGAGCAAACATAACGGAACGACCCTCCTTCCTTAGGCCTCGTGAGGGAACAGCACTCCACAGTCGTGGACAGCAGAGGAAATGCTCTCTATTTTTCTCTCCTTAAATTTTTAACCCTGTGTTTGCAGATGTAAAATGGCAATTTGAGATCGGTTAAGAAACAAACTATAGACTATTTTAACTTCCTGATGACTGCTAAATACAAAACAAGTTCTTTCTTACCATCCTGTTGATCCGAACGAAGTCTTCAGGTTTTTTTGCCCAGGGGGGAAGATGGATGTCATTGACCACCACTTCATCTTCCCTGACGCCGAGACTGTACCCATTGCTGTTGACAAACATCTCGGGCAGGTAGTAGAACTCTGGGATTAGCTCCTGCCAGGAGTAACAATGAAGCATATTAGATGTAAATTATAAAACCAGCCGAACGACATCAAACAATTCCCCTATTAAAAACTGATACCTGAAGCAATTCTAGTCTTCATTAACTTCCTTCATGGAAGTTACACATGTTGTCCCATGTGTGACAAGGGACAACGCTTTTTTCTTGAACAATTCACTTGACAGTTTATGTTTATAATACACGGGATTTAAAAAGCTTACTCATTTTCAATCTTATCCTTGCACAAATTAAGATAAAGCGGTATATGTACTAACAATAGTTCACAATAGCACTGGTAAACAATGATGTAAAGCTCTATGAAAAATTTTTTGCTGCTCAAAAACCTCTGAATATTATTCATGAAATGTCCAAATTAAAAAAAAATTGTTGTCAGTGTTTATTAAAAATCATCTAATATCTTCTACTTTTTTCTTTTTCCTAAATTGGCAATTATAATTCATGATTTTATAAAGATACTCAAGGTTTACTTATGATGGCTAAATATATAATTTTTAGTATGTACCACTAAACACAATGAAGAGAAGATATGTAACATATAATCAGTTTTAAATATTTATAACACATGCTACCTAAATGGAGAATTCTTAAAAAATTGGATGCAAAGACAACTTGTATTACTCGTTGTAAGTCACAAACAACTGGAGTCCAGGAAAAGTTGCAATTGATGCACAGTGTCTCAGAAAACTTATGTTATGTTAGAATAAATCTGAAATTGCAATGAGCTGATTTTAAGATTAAATTAAATATTTTAATTTAATGTTTTTTTTAAGAAACTGGGAGAAAATGAAAATTTTTTAAAAAGTGCAGTTTTCATTTTCATGCATACCTTCTCAACTTTTCTCAACTATCTAGATGAGGATGAATTTACTAAATTATGTTGTGAAGAGCACAAGGGCATTTATTTGTGTGAAATGATCAGCGCTGATGGGGCAGTACCTGAAATTCGAATCTCACTCTGGCCTTCTCTAGGGATGCAGAGGAGACATTAAAACCAACAGACACTCAGGTCTTCAAATAGATTTGCTCCTTCACATTCCAGAAAATCAATCCCCCAAACTTTCTTTTCACAGGGTCTCTCACTAAAACCAACCTGCACCTGCCATAACACCAGTGGGATTTATCCTTGTGATGCTCTGTGGGAAACTGCCAGTATCTATTCTTATCAACAATAAGATAACAGACAGCAAGGTTTATTTTCTCCAGCACTGTGAGAACGGATTCATGTAACTGAATTTTCTGGATAAATGGAGCTTAGTTTTTAAAGATTTAGAGTTTTTTCTTCTATTTAAACCATTTGAACGGAAATCTTTCTAAAATTCATTGCATACTTCCTAGATATTAATTTATTCACATAGGAAAGATTTTGAGAGGGAAGTGCGTGGCTCATATTAACAATAAGCTAAGACATCGAAGGTACAATGTACTAAGTAGGGAAGGAGGATTAAATTTAAATTACTATAAATTAATGTAAATATTCACCGACATGAAGGTAAAATGGGAAACTGAGAAGGGGCTGTAGGAAAACGTTTGAGGTAAACAGATAGGCATTCTTGCGGATGATGGGCCTGGCTGATGGATAAGGTGGGTACTAAAGGCTGCAGCCGTGTCCTATCAGCAGTGGTCAGGACACGCTCGGTCCAGCGTACACCAGGCCGCGACTGAAGCAGCTTGGTGAACGTGTGTGGTCGCTGATTAGGAGAAGGCGGTAAGCATCGCAGTTGCTTTCCTGTCTGTCCCCAACCAGAAATGCAGAGTTACCATCTCATCATCTCAGTGTATTAAAGTGAAGCATGCTTGTGATCTTACTCTCACTGTTTTGGGAGAAAAGGGGCAGAGAGTGAGAAAAACACTGCTATTTGCACACATGTGATACCGACTAGCAACACCATTCCCCGAGGGTCTGAAGCAGGAGAGGAAGTGAACGCGTGCAGTGGCTTGGCATGGAGGGTGATTTCTATGCTGTGCCGCGCCTGTCACCAGTTATTTGTGCTCACGTTCCATCTCTAAAACTAGGCTACCTGAACTTCTTGAGGACAGAGAGGAACATGTACCCATATGGGTATAGTGACATAGATCTATTTACTTAAGCAGCCCAAAAAGTCTCAGTTTACCTTCAACTATCTTGGGGCTATGTAATGTGTTTCACATATGCTCTTTCCCCTTCTTTTCTGTGGTGGAGCATCACATAAACTACGTGGTTATTATCAGCCTACTTATCACTATGACACGATTTCACTGCATGCCATTAGGTTAGAGTCACAAAGGCACAGGGAACATAGGGTTTCATAACAACAGTTTGGGCAAAAGCAAATGGTGGAGCCTTACTTTGAGAGGTTTGTACTTTGTTGAATCCCTCATAGCTTCTGGTGCTTTACTCTGCACGCAATAGCTGCTCCCCAAACATTAAACTATTGAAGATATTATATAAAGTTCCTAGAAACCTTCTGGAGGATGTGTGGATGGTGGCAGAAGTGCTGGAGATGGGGAAGGGCCAAGGCCTTTCATTCAATGAAAGAAAAAGGATGAACGCAGAAATGAAATGTGGACCTTTGGAGGGGAAACTTTTGAAGTTAAAAAAATGTTAACTTTTTAAAATTCTGATTACATTCAAGAGATTCAAAAACGTAAAAGAACTTGGTTGAAAAGTAGAAAAAGTTGGTCTTAAAGCCGCCAGTGGGATCTGACCCCAACTGCAGAAGAGTTCCTACAAGCAAGACCCACTGGTACAGAAGCAGTCCCGCCTCAGCTGGGTCCGCCTGAGGCCTACTAGGAGTGAGGTGGGGGGCGCCCAGGGAGGCATCCGGGGGGCCAGTCAGGTGGGGGCCTGGGGGGCACAGAGCCTTCAGGACGGCCCTGCGGTAAGGATGTTTCCTCCGGCCATCTGGTCAACCAGAACGCTAGGTTAACTGTGGAACTTACTGTTTGAAGGGACAAAGCAACTCCCCATGGCCCCCGACCATGGGAGCAGGCGCGAGGCAGCAGTGTGGCAGACTGTGCAGGCCCCGCAGGCCTTAGAGCACCAGGGCGGTCAGTGGCCAAGACTGTCTGAGCCCTGAAGTTGCTGAGTGAGGACAGCGGGGGTTCTGAAGGAGAAGGAAGAGGCGGCAGACAGCAGAGCATCTACGCGGCTACAGCAGCTGAGAGCGGGCAAACGCTCTTCTCATTGTTTTTAAATCTTGCTTCCAGAAGCGATTTTTATTTCAAGTTACTATGTCAATACAGGACATTATTATATACTTTACATTCACATTTATATAATTTAAATATTTTCATTTTAAAGATTAAGAACATAATGAATAAGAGTTTATTTCTGACATTTAACTGGTTATGTACAAGAAGTCCACAATGACAGTATCTTGCTCCAAGACAAGGAATCGGCTTAAATGAGATTTCCGGTCATTCAATCTTAAAATAACATTTATTTATTTTTATCTTACTATTTTTTAGCACTGTTCTGTTTCATATATATACATATAAAAATATATATAAATATATATTTTCTTACTTAATCTTCACATACCTTCATGAGGGAGGTTCTCTTACGATTCCCATTTTATAGACAAAGACACCGAGGCAACAAGCGGGTCACCTGCTAAAGGCTACACTGTGAACAGGTGGCAGAGCCAGGGCCCAAACCCAGACCCTTTAATTCCCTGGCCTCTGCTCTCACATTCCCTACTCAGCCTTTCACAGTGGGGCCATGTCATTCTATGTAAATTCACTGTGTTTCATGTTTCTGTAAAGAAATTACTACTGGGCTATTGCTTGTGTGCCCCACTGTAAGGAAACCCCACAGCAGTGAATGTTTGGCAAACCACTCACATGCTAAAAATAGTACATGTGCATCATACGTAACATATCTTCGCGGAATAAATAAATGATTCAGTCATGGCTATATGTTCATCCTATCTTGAACTTCAGGCATGAAAGAGTGAAAAAATACGAAGGCCGTGGTTTTCAAATGGGGTGTGTAAAGCAGAGGTCCATCAGGGTTACCATCTGAAGGCACAGAGAAGACTTCTTCTACAAGGGAAGTGCTACTTCACGTGCCTGGGAGACAGACCAGAGTTTAAATCTGCACTTCTGCTAGCCTGGGCAAATTTCTTAACCTTTAAAAAAATGTATTTCATCTGCAAAATGGTGATGATAGGAATTAACTCACAGGGTAGGTGTGAGGATTAAATGAAGTGGTGGGTGTGAAACAATGCATTTCACTACTTTACGTAAATAAAACACTTTAGTAAACAATTCCATTCTATCAGTTTAATCAGGCAACTTTTTTTCTTGTTTTAAACTTTTTTAGATTGCAGATCAAAAATATCACTGCCGAGGTGATACAATATCAAAGTGTACCCTGTAATTCCGTAAAAAAAAAGTTCTGTCATTTTGGATGTTTGCATCTGAATCAGGACCTACATTAGATGGCTCTGATGATTCAAGTGCTTTTATGAATCATATGGACTAACTTGTGTGTTCCCAGACTAGTCAGATATAGTTTCATAAGTTATTCTTACTTCATATTTCAGCTATGCCTAAATATGCAATCTGAATGAACTGAATGGCATAAATAAAACTGGGCATTTGTAATTGTTTAAATCAGTGGCTTGTGGTAGAGTTTTCCCAAAGATGGTGGCAACGACCTGTCCCTTTCCACATGCCCTCTGCCAATCCCATTTCAACTCTTCTCCCATCGTAAGAAGCAGCTGTCCCCTTCCTGCTGCATACAGGCCGGGCCAGCTCCTCTTCACAACCGGAACGCGATGGACATGAAACTGCAGGGCCCCCAGGCCCGCCTTCTGGGCCGTGCCCCCCATGCCCCTCACAAGCCAGTGGCCACAGGGAGCAGGGCACCGTGGGCTGGACGGTCTGTGTGGGGGGACGCGCCCAGGCAGCCTCAGCTGTTCCACCACCTCTGAGTCCCAGCACGTGCGGCACGGGCCAACCCAGGTTCTCCAGCCAGCTGAGCTGTCCCAGTTGCCACCCTGTGGCCCAGAAATGACCTTAACTCCAACTGCAGAATTGTGAACACATGAATGGGTGCTGCTGTTTTCAGCCACCAAGTTTGGGTGACTGGTTCCATGGTAACAGGCATCTGATAGAGAAATGTACACCTGGAAGGGAAGGTTGCAGCAATAAAAACAGACTATATGGCACCAGCCTGGCACCAGGCAGAAGGCAGAGGTGGAAGGTGGCTCAGAGGTGGGTGGTAGAGGTTGGAAGACCAGGAAGGAAGTTGCTACTGGAGAAAAGCAAGCTGTACTGAGGGAAAGGTAATGAGACAGTCTCCTGCAATCATTCTGAAAGATAGAAAAGTTTTCCAGTGAGTCTGTGGCTCTGGCTAAGGAGATTTCCAGGCAGAGTGCTAAGAGTGACCATTGGTTTCTCCTACTATTTGGATGAATAAGATACTGTAAGAGGAAGATGAGGTAAGGAAGAAACTGTTCACTTGGGAAGACATGTAAAGGCCTAGGACAACCCCTCCAGACACAAAAATTCTCAGAGTAAAGAAATGGGTTCAGGGCAAGGATCAAATCCAAGGCACTGCAAATAAATTGTGGCTGCAGGTGAAGCTCAAATCAAGAGCACAGCTGCAAAACCCCTTATAAGAGCTCAAAGACAGTGGCTTATAGAGCCTCTCAACTTCGTCAAAGGGTACTGGAAACAGCGTCCTAACTCACAGAAGCCTGTCTCATGGAGCCAGAGATCTGATCATTAGACAGGCCATAAAGTTTTAAAGGAGTTGCACCAACTTGGACAAAAGAGGTCTTGGCCTCCAACTCTCTGTGATCGGGAAGCTACTTGCCCTCAAGCAGTGGCTCTTTCAATGGAAAAGAAAGGGTGACTCAGAGGGCCAGGCCAAGATCCCAGAGGATGCAAGCAGTGCATTAGGGAGCTGTGCCCAGACAGTGTGGCTGGGTCCTGGTCAAAGGATATTTCCTGTCCCCAGAGTTCATGAACCTGTTAGCATGTGTCTGGTTGGATTTCAGAATTGCAGTGTACCTTCCACATTCTCCCCTTTTAGAACAGCAGTGTCTCCAAAGACAGCCACAATACTCTTCCAATCACGTTCCTTTGAACATCAGAATGAGGGTCCATTTCTCCTTTCCTTTAATGGGTTGGCCCTGGGACTTGCTTTGACCAGTAGAAGGGTGCAAAGTGATACTAGTTACTTCTGGGCCTAGGCCTTAAGTGGACTTGCAGCTTCCATTTTTTGTCCTCTCAGATGCAGGCATCATGAAAAAGTGTGGCAGTCTTGGTGAAAAGGCCATGTAATGAGAGAGAGGACCAGCCAAGCACCAGCGATCCAGCCACCGAACTAAGGCAGCAGACATGAGAGGATCATCTTGATTACCCAGCCCCACGTGGGCCAACCTAACTGTGATGGATCCAATTGTGTCCCCCAAAATACATCAACCTCTGGTCCTGTGAATGTGAACTATTTTGCAAAGAGGGTCTTTGAAAATAACTAAGATGAGGCCCAGCTCTGCAAATAAACTCACTACTCTTCTCCATATGTGGGGTATAACGTCCAGGGGTATATGTCTCCCTGGCAATGTGAGACATGACTCCTAGGGATGGGCCTGGCCCTGGCATCATGAGATTGACCTTGCCTTCTTAACCAAAAGGAGCAAGAAAAATGAAACAAAATAAAGTCTCAATGGTTGAGAGATTTCAAAATAGAGTTGAGAGGTCATTCTGGAAACTATTCTTATGCAAGCTTCAGCCAGATATTGCAAATTGCCACAGTATGCCAAGCTCCAACCAACAGTATTCCTGAAAACCCTATGGAATGCCCTGGGCTCTGAGACTCTATTAATGTATTATATAGTGAGCTTATTTTGTTAGAAACTTAAAGCCTCCAGTATGTTCCCATGCAGATAAGCCCTGGATCCCAGAGGTCGGTCCCAGTCTCTCCAGGAACATCAACCAGTTTTTTCCTTTACCCATGAGGTCGACACCCCTTTCCAGTATGAAGTTTATGCTGGTTTGAAAGGATTTATGTACCCTAGAAATGTCATGTTTTAATCCTAGTCCCATTTTGTAAAGACAGCTGTTTCTTCTAATCCCCATTCAGTAGTGTATGTTGAAAACTTCAATTAGATTATCACAATAGAGATGTGACTCAATCTAGTGTGGGTATTAAAGTTGATTAGGTGGAGATGTGTCTCCAATCATTCCAGGTGGATCTTGATTACTTTACTGGAATCCTTTGAAAGAAGAGCATTTTTGGAAAAGTCTTGAGATTTTGAGAGAGTAGAGAACGACAACAGAATGACATGGCCATGAGAAGCAGGGAGACCCTTTTGAGAACGAGAACGCCGCAGAACCACGAAGCAGAGAGCCCACCAGCCAGTGACTTCTGGAGATGAAGAATGACAATGCTTCCCAAGGAGCTTCATGAAACAAGAAGCCAGAAGAGGAGGCAGGCAGATTTTGCCATGTGCCATTCCAGTTGAGACTTCACTGGCCGTCTTGAACCAAGGCATCTCACCCTGGATGCCTTAGATTGGACATTTTTATAGACTTGTTTTATTTTATGATTTTTTTTTTTTTTTGGCATGGGCTGACTCCAGGAATTGAACCGGAGTCTCCAGCATGGCAGGTGAGAATTCTGTCACTGAGCAACTGTTGCATTGCCCTAGACTTGTTTTAATTGGGACATTTTCTTGGCCTTAGAACTGTAAACTAACAATTTATTAAATTCCCTTTTTTAAAGTCATTCTGTCTCTGGTATATTATATTCCAGCAGCTAGCAAACTAGAACAAAGTTATTACAGTCATTGCCGAGATATGCCTGAAGGTTGAGAGAATGAGCAAATGAGAGGGAGGAGGGTTAACTGAGAAATTAGGATTTACAAATGGTTATGACTACTGACTCATTATTTAGATTTTTTTTATGGTTTCTAGTGTATTAGAATAACCAGAAGGAAATACCTGAAATTGTTGAACTGTAATTCAGTAGCCTTGATCCTTGATAATGATTTCATAACTATATTGTTTTTATTATGTGACTGTGTGATTACAAAAACCTTGTGACTAATGCTCCTTTTATCCAGGGTATGGGTAGATGAATAATAAAATAAAGATATATATGAAAGAAAAATAGGATGGTAATACGGGGGAAAAATACCCGTACATAAACTATGGACAATACAGTACTACTTTTTTTTCATCCCCACCCCCACTCCATGTTTGGAAAGTTACCTTTATAATACCAGACTTGCACCTACATCTGTGTCTATGTACGGCCCTTTAGACGGCTCCATTGAGCCAAATGCACATTCCTTTCTGAGGACCACCCTGCTCTCTTTCTTGTGGCCTTATAATAAGTTTTAATGCCTGGTGGTGCAAGTTTCCACATTTATTATTTCTTTCAGATAGGTTTGTGGCTGTCCTTGCACAGTTATGAACTTAAAACCATTTTGCCAAGTTCTCGAATCTCCTGCTGGATGTGTTTTTTTATGCTCTCAAGGTAAATTTTATTTTACTCAATCAAAGAAGACTTGTTTGTAAGTAACCTGTCCCAACATCTTCAGTTTTGTTGGTGATCAGAAATCCTGATCTCACTAGACAGGGGGACAAATGTGACCGGGTTGGGTAAGACTTCCATGTGACAGGAGGTCTGCTCTGAAATGGGAAGTTTTCTGAGGAAGGCTTCTAATCTTCTGCTGGATATTGATTGGTATTTAATTAAATATACTAATTCATTTGGGGAATACTGATAACTTCACATTATTGAATCTTTCTACCCTGGAAAGTGACACATGTCCAAGACTCTTTCGTTGCACAAACCCAGGGCCACTGCTCACACTGAAGTTGTGAAGTATTCAGCCTGTGTGGCTCTAGGAAGAGGCCACAGATACACCTTCCCATGTATCCAAGGCGTCTTTACATCCCTCAGGAAAGCATTATAACATTTTTTATGTTGATCCTATACATTTCCCGTTACATTAATTTTAGGATCACACATAGTTTTGCATACATAATTTTGATCCGGCTCTTTTCGCCCTCTGGAATTTTCCA
The DNA here is from genome assembly GCF_023851605.1 of Tamandua tetradactyla. Taxonomy (NCBI): domain Eukaryota; kingdom Metazoa; phylum Chordata; class Mammalia; order Pilosa; family Myrmecophagidae; genus Tamandua; species Tamandua tetradactyla. The sequence continues at coordinate 200,287,845 of NC_135330.1, read as the reverse complement.
CCCGTGTTATTCCTACTATGTAGAGAGTGACTGGTTTATGTATTTTTATTTTATAAGTGACACCTTTACTGAATATTCTCATTTATTCTAGCATAGTTTTTCAGTTGATGCTTTTGGGTTTCCAAGCTAGAAAATCAGATCATCTATAAATAACATCTTTGGTTTCCTCTTTCTACTGTTTCTGCCCTTTGTGTAAGATCAATAAACTGTCCTCTGTTAAATGAGAGTGATGAGAATTAGCTTTCAAATCTTGTTTCTGACTACAATGGGGATATGGCTGATGTTTCACTTTGAGTTCAATGCTGGCTAGAGGTAGGAGATATAGGCATTTCAGTCAAGGAAATATCTTTTGATTACAATTTTACTAAGAGTATTTAAAATTAGAAATAGAAGTGGAATTGTGTTAAGTATTCTTTGCTGCAATTTCAAGATAATCATATGGTATTTCTCATCTGATCTATTATTATAATGAATCATTATATTAAGTATATAATACTTAATAGTATTGAACCATTCTTGCATTCTTGAAGTAAGCCTTATTTGGCAGGGTATATTATTACTTTAATAGACTGCTGTATTTTATTTGCTATTTCTTTATTTAGGATTTAAAGAAAATCGATATGCAAGCATATTGTTTTGTGATGTCTCTTGTCAGGCTTGGGAATCAACACGTTGGGTTTGTGCAAGGACTTGGGAAGATTCCCATATTTATCTTTGTCTAGAGCTACTTAAATGCATGGGACTCAGTCATTTCTTGACAGTTGAGAAAAATTTGCTCATAAAAGTGTGAGCGCTTAGCCTTATTTGATGGTGATTCTTCAGTAACCTTGATTTTTCATATATGGCTCTTTTCTCTTTCTTCAGTTAATTTGAACAATTCATAATTTTTTCATAAATTGTCAATTTCTCAAGATATTTAGCATGGAGACATATATAATTTCTCCTATAATTACAAAATCTCATCAGTATTTTTGGTTTGTTACCTTCTCAATTTTAATGTCATATTTTCTGTGTTTTCTCTTTTTACCTGGATTAAATTGTCCTCAACTATGTCTAACTTATTGGACTTTTCTACAAAACTTCTCTAGCTTTTTTTTTTTTTTTTTTTTTTTTTTTTTTTTTTTTTTAAAGAGAGAGGGAGGAAGGGAAGGAAAGACAGAGAGAAGGAAGGAAGGATGGAAGGAAGGAAGGGAGGAAGAAAGGGAACATCTTTAAACATTTTCTTGTTTTATTATATTTTGTTTGTTTGTTTGTTTTTTACATGGGCTGGGGCCGGGAATCGAACCGGGGTCCTCCGGCATGGCAGGCAAGCACTCTTGCCCGCTGAGCCACCGCGGCCCGCCCCTTCTCTAGCTTTTATTGATTATTCTACTGGATTCTTGTTATTGAATGTATTCATTTCATTTTAATCTTTATTGTCATTTACTTATTTATTCTTCTTATATTCAGAGGTTAATTTTATTTCCTCCCTTAACTTCTTGAGCTGAATGCTTAGTTGGCTAATTTTTATTGTTTCTTCTTAAAATATTCTATTAAATTTTCTCCAAGGACAACAGTGGCCCTACAAATTTTGTTAATAGATGGTGTCCTTCTTTGTCTCTTATGATGTCTTTACATTTGAAGTCTATTTTGTCCGATATTAGTATAGCTAATCCCACTTTCTTTCTTTTGGTTACAACTTGTGTGGAACATCTTTTTCATCCTTTCACTTTCAATCTATTTGTATCCTTGTGTGTAAAATGAGCCTCTTGTAAGCAGCATATAGCTGGATTATACTTCTTAATCCATTATGCCAATCTGTATCTTTTAATCGGTAAATTTAGTCAGTTAACATTCAAAGCTTTTACTGAAAAGGCATTTTTAAAATTTCATTATCTTATCCTTTGGATTTTGTCAGAACTATATTCTCTTTTCCCTGTTTCTGTTTTTATCTTTTAAGTTACCCTTACTGGTGCTCTTCAATTCTGTGCCTTCCTCCAGATGTTCCTCTCCTGTTTTTTTTTTCAACTAGCAGAACTCCCTTCAGTATTTCTAGTAGGGCCGGTCTCCTGTTAACAAATTCTTTCAGGATATGTTCGTCTGTGGAAATTTTAGTCTCTTCCTCAGTTTTGAAGGATAATTTGGCTGGATACAGAATTCTTGCCTGGCAGTCTTTCTCTTTCAGGATCTTAAATATATCATACCACTGCCTTCTTGCCTCCAGGGTGCTAGCTGAGTAGTCTGAAATCAGTCTTATGTAGTTTCTCTTGTATGTAGTAGATTGTTTTTCTCTTGCTGCTTTCAGAATTCTCTGCTTCTCTTCCACATTTGACAGACTGATTAGTATGTGTCTTGGGGAAAGCCTATTTGGATTTATTCTATTTGGAGTTCATCAGCTTCTTTGACTTGTATCCCAATGAGGGTTGGGAAATTTTCCCTCATTATATCCTCAACTACTCTTCCTAGCCCTTTACTCTCCTTCGGGGACACCAATGATTCTTATATTTGTGTGCTTTGTTTTGCTTATCATTTCCCTGAGATTCAATTAAAATTTTTCCATCTTTTTTGCCAATTACTGTTTTGAGTGTTCGAAATCAATTGTTCTGTCCTCTAGTTTGCTTATTCTTTCTTCTGCCTCTGCTGTTAAGTGACTTGATTATATTTTTCACTTGGTCTACAGCATCTTTGATCTCTGTGATATCTGCTATTTTTCTATTTATTCTTTCAAATTCCTCTTATGCTCTTCTAGTGTCTTCTTGATGTCCTTTACGTCATTAATTATCCCATTTATTTTATTTAGTAGAGTTATACGAATATCTTTGATCAGTTGTTCCAACGTCTGTGTCTCCTCTGCTGTTTTGAACTGGTCATTAGGCAGGGTTATATCTGTCTGCATTGTGATCTGCTTAGTGATCTGCTGTCTTCATGGCATGTAAATATCTTGATTGGTTTGCTTTGGGATTTGATTTCCTTCAGGAGTCTAAAGACTTGTATTTGCGGGATGGATGTGGAGCAAGGTGTGGTGTGTGGAGTTGGGCATAAGTGCAGTAATGCGTTGATGCCAAGAAGTCAGTGCATGAATGTGTGGGTGCCTGGCGGCGGGGAGCAATATAGTAGTACTTTAGTAATTGTTCACCAATTATAACAAATGCAACTACTATTAAAAAAAATTATTAAAAAAAAATTTGTTACATCATCAATTGTAACAAATGTTCTACACTAATGTAAGTTGTGCTGGTGGGGTGTGTATGGAGTCCTGTATTTTATGCATAATCGTTCTGTAAACACACAATGTCTCTAATAAAAAAAAGGTTTTTAATAATAATAAAAAAAGTTGAGGCCAAACTGGGTTAGGGTGGGCTCTAATCCAGCATGGCTGATGAGGTGGAGACTGAGTGACGCCACTGCCCACCGGCAGCCCCAGGGTCCGCAGCCTTCGGAGGAAGCGTGGCCCTGCTGATGCCTACCTTGGCCTTCCAGCCTCTAGCCCTCGGAGACCACAGGCTCCTGCTCTTGCTGCTGCCCTGTGCGCAGCCCTGAGCCCCAGCTGGCACCAGGTGGGTAAGACACACAACCCAGGGGCGGCACTGCCAGGAAAGAAATGGCTGAGCTTTCTAAGTCACTGCATTGTGAGAGGGAGTGTTACAGGCAATGCATGACCAAGGTATAACTCAACTAGTCAATCACTTCAGAACAGCCCATGGAGCTGGAGGGGTTACACAGTCCCACAGTGGAAGGAAGGTGGGGGAGCAGCTGTGTCAGGTTCCCAGAGAAGTCCCACAAACCGGGGGCTAAAAGCAACAGGAGCTTGTTCACTCATAGTTCTTGAGGCCACAAGCCCCACGTTGAAGTGCTGGGAGGTCTGCGTCTTCCTAGCGGAGAAGGGGCTCCCTGCCTTTTCCTGGCCTGTCCCTGGCTCGTGGCTGCATCACTCCACCTCTGCCTCTGTTGCCACATGGCCTCTCTATGTCTTCGCACGACCTCCTAAGGGGGACGCCAACCAGTGGATGGACGGTCCATCCTAATTCAGCATTCCCTCATCTTAACTAACATATCTGTAAGGAGCCTACTTCCAGATAAGGTCGCATTCTCTGTTCTGGGTGGACAGGAATTAAGGTGGGGGGAGGGCAGGGAGGGCACCAGTCAGCCTAGGGCTTCATTCAGTGGATAAAACATTGGAAATGCCTGGGCCGGCCAACTCAGACAAACCACGTAATAGCCGTGAGCCTCCTTTCTAAAACAGGGATAACGACAATAACCCCGTGATTCTGTTCTGAGGATTCCATCTAATAACTGATGAAAAAGCCTGTCTGAAAACGATTAAACACTATTCCAATGAATGGATATTTGAATTGGCTAAGATGGGAAATTTTAGGTTTGCATGTATGTTAACCAGAATAAAAATTACAAACAAACATAGAGCTGTATAACACAAAGAACGAACCCTAATGTAAACTGTGGATTATAGTTAATGGCATAATTCTATTATTCTTTCATCAGTTGTGACAAGGGCACCACACTAATGCACAGTTAATAACAGGGAAACCGTGTTGGGGGTGGGTGGTGTACGGGAACTCTGTCCCTGCTCCATGACTTTTCTATAAACCTTCTCTAGCAATAACAGAAAAGAACAGAGGCTACTGTTATAATCGGTAAGGGTGCTCCTACCAAGCCACACTGGGCTGCAGATTGCCTACTTAAGAAAACCGCTGCTCTGCTCACCCCCGTCCAGCTGATAGATTTCTGTTAACCAGACTCTTTATAAGGAAAGAGTACAAGCAGATTAAAATCTCTTAAGTGAAAAACAGTACAGAAAGACAACAAATATTATTAAAGGAATGGCACAATGAAAATTGTATCAGGCATTCTGTGTCTGCAAATGTGATCTCTCACTTATTTTAACAGCTATACTAAAACCCCATGGCACAGTTAATAGCATTATATGTGTTCCATCTACAATAACAAAATACCCACAAACACAACTTCTAATTTACAAGCTCATGACAAGTTCAAGCTGCTGAGACATTGGACTTGAAAGTATGTCTTAGAATGATAGGCCATTATCAACACCATCATAACTGTATACCTATTGCCTCATAGCTGACATTTCAGTTTAATATATTTTGCTGAGAGAGTATATAATTTTATGGCTTCCTAGTGAAATCAAATCCAACCCAGACGTTTTCACTTTTCTAAAATAATTCATTGCAAGGCTTTAAAGCTGCCATCTCTTTTCTTTCACTCTTTTCCAAAAGATTGATCCCCTGGCATGTGTTAATTCCACACACGCTCATAATGGGTCAGTGAGTTGGTGGTGAGAACCTCCATTAACTGTATTAATTTACACTATGTCACCCTAATGACATTTTTGTCAGGGTTACCTTTTCTAATATCTACATAGCTGTTCAAAAAGTAATATAACAACTTTTGGCGGCATTAAGGAAAATTAATGGAGGAACTTTAGTTGAATATCATTGTTACCAAGACTGTGCTAGAGAAGAGAAATAAAAAAATTAAAAAATGAGCTGTTGTGAGGAGACCTTCCTCCTGGAGCATCCTTCCTTCTGTGTGCAGCCTGGGCCCCTCCTGTGGAGAGGTGGGTGCCCCAAAGAGGCAGCCTCAGCCCTTCCACTCTATGTTACTGCTTCCATGTGTGGCTATCTGGTCAACCTAGAAGATAATGCAGGAAAATTTTTCCTCTCCCGAAATGAAAGTATATTTTCTTAGAAACATGGCAAATGCTATATTTCAAAGGCTTAGGGGTAAGAAATAAAAAGGCTTAGCTTTTAATACACTTAGGAAAACTATTATTACTATTAAAATATTGTTTTCTGCCAAACCAGAAACATTTTAGGAAATCATTTTAGGATAAAATATATTGTACACTTGAAATACATTCAAACAATAAATTTAAGTATATTAAAACAGAAAATTTTCAAGTTACCACCAGAATAGCAAACAAAACAAAAAAAAACAAAACAAAACCATATCTTCTCTCTAATATCTCTGTCATGAGGACCCCAAAATCAGATACTAAAAAGGGAGGCTGATTCATTTGGAGACAGGCACACAGAAAAGTCCCCAAAACACAACTGAAACATAACAAAACTGCAAGACTAGAAAAATCATGCTTGCAGAGCAGCTTTCTTGAACTTCAAAGACCTTCTCTAAACCATAAGAAAAAGAAACATACCCAACTGAAAAAGGGGCAAATGATTGTCACTTTACAGATCAACAAAAATGTATATGAAAAAATGATCAGTTTCGGCAAACCAAAACCAGGAGACTCCCTTTCTGACTCACCAGATCGGGAAAAGTTAAAATGCTCATTCTCACAGCAACAGTGAGAGCCGGGGAAGGCACCCCCAGCTCAGGTTGCTGCGGGGGACTTTGTAATTTCCAGAGCCCCTGAGCCAGCAGCGGGAATCTCCCTTAGGCACACACAGAGGTTAGGGTCCCAGCGCCACGGTGTTCACCGCAGCCTTGGGTTTACAAATACAAACTGGGGTGGGAAATAAAATACTACCCACCAATAGGGGATTTTGTAAGTAAATTATTGCACATATGTACGCAGCAGGCAGCCTTTAAAAATAAAAGACTGGGTCTGTATGGAATACATTCAAGATATTTTATCCCATGATATGCAGAGCTCAGGGGGGTGAGGGGAGCACTGAAAATGAGAGCCCCCTGTGCGATGTCAGGCTGAATGAGCTTATAGACTAATGATGTCTTGCTTAAAAAAATGAAAATAAAAATGTACTTATTTGCTTTTGGTACAGCTGCTCAAGGACAAAAATAAAAATCCTCCCAAGTTAACGAGAGCCACAATGACACTGTCCTCACTGATACAAGTCCAGAAGCCAAAGTATCACAATTAGTGACAGCATGTTTGGGAAGATTCTGGAAAGTTTCTGAAAATGTCAGGGAAACTGCTGCACTTTTGAGGGGCAAAGGGTGAGTGGGCTGTTAGTCTTCAGAAACTGAAATGCAGCTTGCCTGGCCTCTAGGGGGTAGGACAGTTGGTGGGCAAAGGCATGTGAAGTTCCCAGAATGGAGAGGAAAGCTGAAAGCTGCAGCCACAGATGCAAGGCAGAGGGACTCAGCTCTGTGTGTGTGGGCAGGTGACAGGCCTTCGAATGTTCTTTTTGTGAAGATGTCAAACGACAGTGAAGAGGCATTTTCACTTAGAATAGTTTGATACATTGTGGATGCAGCTCTGAATTAAGATATAAATAGGAAGCTTCAAATTACAGATTTAATTGCCATACCAAATATTTATTCAGTGTTTGTAAACACTGTGCTAATTCTAGATACTACTGTTCAGCATAAGTCTAAGGACTCTACACTTTTATCTGTTAATTCTCAAAGTGTCATTAAATGAGAAGTGGATTTCCATCCTAATGTCACTGGTAGCAAATCCAGTGGAACTAAAATATGCAACTTTATGGATATTTTAGTCTAATTTCTCAGTAAAGTTATAAGACTATTGTTTTAAAAAATGTGGCCTTCAGAATTTAATAGGCTAAGAATGCATGTTAAATTCCACGTGAATAAGTTGTATGTAAATTAATACTGATTTATGTAAACTTTGATGGCAATGAATCGAACACAGTTATGCCACAAACTGCTTGGTTTCACTGATTTTGTTTTCTGTTTGGAAAAGAACCAAACAAAAATTCATCCACTGTTCTTATAATTCAGTAGGAGGACTGTAATTGCCTTTAAAAAATGTTTTGCAATAGATAAGCATAAATAAGTAGATAATTATTTCAACTTTAATTCACAGCTTTGAGTTGGATTAAGTAAGCCCCAAACAGAATGTACTGTAACATTTTTTAAATTCAACAGTACGACGGACAGTGATAGGAAAAACATGTTGCCTTGAAGGAAAAGCACTGAAAAGAAGAAACACACGGATACCTGTGCGCTGTCCTAATAATACACCCTTACTATTAGGAAAAAATGAGAAAACTGGGAGGACTAATGTAGTTTTACTGTTTTGAATACAAATTTTTTTTTTAACAAGAGCTTGTAAATGAGTAACAAACCTTTCTAGTAGCAATGGTTAAGTAGCTGCAACCGTGAAATCGGGTGTGCACTGGTCCAATGTCGTGTGTGTGGCTGGACTGCCTCCCAGGCACTCTAGCAAAAGTGAAGGCTCTAAGAAAAGCCAGCGTTTAAATGGGTCTTGCCATTAATGCTTTATTAATCGCCCCAGGCTATGCAAACCCAAAGCCCAGTGAGCTATAACAATATGACACTTTAAGGTCAAATCCAATTCCTGCTTTGTTTTATGGAATGGGCCAAATATTGAGTTAACAGCAGGAAAGGCAATTTATTGGCTTTTCTCTCCATTTTCTGATTATTTGATCTAAATTAGATAGGAATTTTTTGAAATAACTAAAACACCCAGGGTAATATAAAACAATCCTGAGTCATTTGCTGTGATGCTCAAAATGACCTGCTGTGGTTCTTTTTTAGGTTAGTATGCCCTACAGTTAAAAAAATGGTGGGACAAAGCTGCAATGTTGAATGTTTTATATTTAGCTTGAATACTTGGGTAAAAAAATCAAAATTGAAACACATTTTGAACTTGAGTAATGTGAGAAAATCAAAGCATCTACCTTCACGTCAGAAGTGTCCCTCTGACTGGTTCTCCAGGACCGTGCGACCGACGAGAAGGTCCGGTCCGGGTGGTCGAACTTCCCGTCATTCGCGTTGAGGAAGAAGGTTGTGAACGGCTCCTGTGCACGAGACAGAAGCAGGTGGCTGAGGACCAGGAAGGCTCCATGGGGGGCGCGGCTGGGGGTGCCCGCCCACCTCCCGCCATGTCCTCTTGCCTGCGCAGGGAGGGGTTTAAGATTCTTGGTTTTACGACAAACAATTTTGTTCTCTGTGAATTCACAACTCAGACTTTCTTTCCGGTAGCTACGGCCACTGCCAGGACTGCGGGCGTAGGACACTCCCTCGGGGCCACGCGGGGCCTGCTGGCCTTTCTCGGCATGGTCCGGTGGGTTTGCCACGAGGCCGAGGCCCGGGCCGTGCCCACCCCTTCAGCCTTCTCTCTCCCCGGCCCCCTCCTCATGTTCTTGGACCCCGACTCCTTGTCCTCTGTGCGTGACATTCCCGCAGCTGGGAGCAAACGTCTCCTTCCCCTCGCTAAGCCCCAAACTGTTCAGACCCAGCCAAGATGTCGCTTTCTCCTGGGAGACCTTCCCTCGCTCCCCCCACCCCCTGGGCTCCCCACATGCTCACACAGCACCCTGCTCTCTCGAACCCAGCACCTAGTACCCTGCTCACGGGGCAAGGCCACATCTAGCTGATTTCCTATTTCACCCCCAGACTGAGAGCAGCTCTTGGTACACAATGAATGTCTGTTGAATGAACACACAAAATTCTAAATGAGACGACATCAACTCTCAGGATTCTTTTAGAATTCTGTGGCTGTCACGTCAGGGTGGCACAGAGCCTGCTGCCCACCATGTGCCCATGTACCATGGGACTGTGGCCGACCTCGTCCCAGGGTCACAGTACCCTCAGTTTTAAAGGGATTAAATGGCATTCAACCTCAATGATTTCTTGGTTATGGACAAGCAAAGCAAAGACAAACACATACCTTCTCTTCCACATTTCAATTTCTCTCTCTATTCTAAAATGAATGATGTGCAACCCCTAGGTTCAATAATGCCAAGAAATCTGCAGGACACTAGTTTTTTCTTTAATATGTAATCTCTGTTAATCTATTTTTATATTCATAAAGCATTAATTTGCCCTTTAATTTTCCTTTCTTGCCATAAGAGCCATCAGGCAACAGCCTGCAAACATCCTCGCCAGCCTCTCCCGGAGATGTAGGTGTGCTATGTTGTCATCAACTGTATCAATCTGGAATGTAGAGGCAATATTTCATGTTTTATGGCAAATTATATAAAAGTGTGTTGAAAGGGAAAGTGTCCATCATCTTTGTGCAGCCTTTGCTGGGCTGCCTACCCCACAGGGCACCAGCTCTGGGGACTGACTCCAGACTCCAGGCCCTGCAAGGGACTCGCCTCTGGAACCCCAGCCCCGGGACCGAGCTCTGTGGGCATTCACCGTGGGGGCGGGAGGAAGAACACGTCTTTCTTTTCATCTCTTCACCACTGGGAGAAGTCGGACCAAAGAGCTGTATCTGCCTGATTCTAGATGCTGAAGTGAGGCGCCTGTCTTCTTCCTCTGCAGGCAGCAGAGCTCAGACTGGTCTCCAAGACACTTAACCTGAGACCCATGTATACATGCAAAGTCTTACTTCTCATCATCAGCTACTACCCCAACCTAAATCATTAAGCCCTTCCTGGTTTTCAGCCCTTAACAAAGACATGCCAAGAAGTGCACTGATGGACGCAGTGAAGAGAAATACTGTATCAGGGAAGTTTTAAAATTTCTGGCCACCAAGCTTATGAATCTTCCCATAGAGAGAGTTCTGAAAAATTCCTCATCGCAGTTTTAAATAGCCTTTAAAACACCTCCTTCAGGGTCTCATACTACATTATTGACCTCTGTTCTCATCGTTCCTGAGGCTTCCAGCTGCTGCAGCGGTAGGGCACTAAGGGAGAGGGACACCTGCTCGTCCTCAGGGGTTCTGACCTGCGGGCTGTGGACGGCTGTTCACGGCTCACCCTACCACCTTCGAGGCCTCCATTCCTCACGTTCCTGCTGCTTGGCCGGCAGAGGGCCGGGCTCCGGGTCTCCTTAGGAAACTCGGACATTCATCACCTGACATGTGGGGACTGAAGCATTTCCTATCGTACGTAACCACATAAGGATTTTATCACTATACTAGAAAAGCTTTCTGTTTGAAGGATAAAATGCACAAACGAATCAGTATTCAACAGGAATTGCAGAAATTGAAATAATGACACTTGCTGGTTTTTAAATCTTAGAGTGAGGTCCCTTACTCAAGCAGCCAGCGGCAGGCTTGCTCTCCTGCACCCACCCGCCACCGCTGCACCACTGGCCAGCGTGGAAGGGGCATCTCCCCTGCCCCTGGCCGACATGCGCGTCCATCAAGAACCTGCGTGGCTCTCACAGCCTCTGTGGCCAGTAGCCGGCCCTGCTTCCTTGGTCCATCTTCTCTCCTCATGCCCTGCATTCACACGCCTCCCTCTATTTGTGCTTAGTCTTTCAGACAGAATCTTTCCCTAAGTCTCTCTCCCCTTGTAATTTTCTTCCTTTACTTCCTTTCATCCCGTTTGAAAGCCAAATGCAACCCACTGGTGGTGCCTGGGACACAACTACGTCAAGGAAAAGGAGAGGGACATTCGGGGATGAATGTGAAGTGCGATGGAGACTGAAGGGAAGGAATCGCAGGCTGCTGAGCCCCTTTCAGGTCAGGCAGGGCATCTCTCAGTGGCTCACTCTGCAGTTATCCTGCAGAGAAGGGAACATTATCCCCCCAGAGCATGGAGCTCAGGGGCATGGCACCCCGCAATCGGGAAAATCCACATACAACGTTGTTCTGGTTTGCTAGCTGCTGGAATGCAACACACCAGAGATGGATTGGCTTTTAATAAAAGGGGATTTATTTCGTTAGTTCTTCAGAGGAAAGGCAGCTAACTTCCATCTGAGGTTCTTTCTTACGTGGGAAGGCACAGGGTGATCTCTGCTGGCCTTCTCTCCAGGCCTCTGGGTTTCAACAACTTTCCCTGGGGTGATTTCTTTCTGTATCTCCAAAGGCCTGGGCTGAGCTGCCAGGGCTGAGATGAGGTATGCCGAGCTGCTTGGGCTGTGCTACATTGAGTCTCTCATTTAAGCACCAGTCAATTAAGTCAAACCTCATTCACTGCAGCTGGCAGCCTCCTAGCCAACTGCAGATGTAATAAAAAACAGATGAGGTCCACAGACCATTGGCTCATGTCCACAGCCACAGAACTAGGTGCCTTCACCTGGCCAAGCTGACAAGTGAATCTAACTACCACAAATGTTTTGGCTCTCCTTTTGCACCAGAAACGAAGTCTTCAATCAGTTTCTTCAGGGTTTCAGGAACTTCCTAGCTGCCTCTTGATTGGTAGATGCTGGCTCTCCCATACTTTCACATGGTGTAGGAGAAACCTCTTTTTAACATTTTCAAACCACCGTTTGCTGGTCTGAAAATCACCTTCATTTTCCTTAAGGAAATCATATGAACACCTAGCCTTTTCAAGTACTGCCAGACTCTAGAGGAATGCCTTTAATAACAATCTTGCACCCAAAAGAATGTTGCCCCTTCTACATGCAAGAGATGTGGGTTTCATGGTTTATGCAAGTGCTTTGCAGTTGCTGGTGTAGCTGCAGCAACAGCTCAGCAGATTTCCTTCTCTTTTTTTCTTGAGGTCCATTAACACTGTAATGGCAGTCAACTGCAGCAGCTGTTTTGTGGCTTCCAGAAAACTGCACCCAAATCCCTGTGTTTGTTGCTAAAGCTGCTAAAGCTGCCAGAATGCAATATACTAGAAATGGATTGCCTTTTTCAAAGAGGATTTACTAGGTTCCAAGTGAGCAGCCCTAAGGCCATGAAAAAGTCTGAACTAGAGCATCCAGAGAAAGAAACTTCGGCTCTGAGGAAAGGCTGATTGTGTTGGGGTTCCCCTGTCACACAGGAAGGCATAAGGGACGTCTACTGTCCCTCTCTCCCGGCTTCTGGGTTCACACAGCTCTCTCAGCTCCTGTTTCTAGTGGCCTTAACTCTAAGCCTCTGTGGTTCCTCATTTAGCTTCTCCAGGGTACCTGGGCAGACTCTGGGTTTCATCTCTAGCTTAGCATCTCCAAACATGTGTCTTGGTTTCATCTCTCTGTTTTCTGTGTCGGCTCTCTTAAGGCCTCCAGTTAACTAGCTAAGACCCACCTCAAACGGGCAGGCTCCCATCTTCATGGAAATAATCTAATCAAAAGGTCCTATCCACAATTGGTTGGGTCACATTCCCATGGAAAAAACGCAGTCTAAAGATCCCACCCACAGTAGGTCTGCACCCACAGGCCTGGATTAAAATAGCATGGCTTTTCTGGGGTACAAAACAGTTTCAAGCCAGCACAATAGCCATTTAATTTCTTATGTCAACCTGCAATATATTGAAAAGTCACAATGTGGAAGGGATAACTGTATTATTATTCCCATTTTACATGTGAGAACATTCGAGAGCACACGCTAGCAAGTGGATGGACCCCGCCAGCATTTGACCTGGAGCCAGCATTTGACCTGGAACCAACATTTGACCTGGAGCCAGCATTTGACCTGGAAGCAGCATTTGACCTGGAAGCAGCATTTGAACTGGAGCCAGCATTTGACCTGGAGCCAGCATTTGACCTGGAAGCAGCATTTGATCTGGAAGCAGCATTTGACCTGGAACCAGCATTTGACCTGGAACCAGCATTTGACCTGGAGCCAGCATTTGACCTGGAACCAACATTTGACCTGGAACCAACATTTGACCTGGAACCAGCATTTGGCCTGGAACCAGCATTTGACCTGGAACCAGCATTTGACCTGGAACCAACATTTGACCTGGAAGCAGCATTTGACCTGGAGCCAGCATTTGACCTGGAACCAGCATTTGACCTGGAAGCAGCATTTGACCTGGAAGCAGTATTTGACCTGGAGCCAGCATTTGAACTGGAACCAGCATTTGACCTGGAAGCAGCATTTGAACTGGAGCCAGCATTTGACCTGGAGCCAGCATTTGACCTGGAAGCAGCATTTGATCTGGAAGCAGCATTTGACCTGGAACCAGCATTTGACCTGGAACCAGCATTTGACCTGGAGCCAGCATTTGACCTGGAACCAGCATTTGACCTGGAACCAGCATTTGACCTGGAGCCAGCATTTGACCTGGAACCAGCATTTGAACTGGAACCAGCATTTGATCTGGAACCAACATTTGACCTGGAACCAGCATTTGACCTGGAGCCAGCATTTAAACTGGAACCAGCATTTGACCTGGAAGCAGCATTTGAACTGGAGCCAGCATTTGACCTGGAGCCAGCATTTGACCTGGGCTTTCCCTAACTGCAGAAGTTAATTTTCTCCCCATTGCTTTTGAAAGAACCCAGGAGTATCTTTCACTGTTCAAAAGGCGTCTCCACTAGTTGACCTAGATTGTGTGCCACCTCAGACCGGGCTCTTGGTTCACTGACACCCCTCCATTGTCCTTCACCGCCTTCGAACCCCACTACTGAAGAGAAGCATGATGGCTACACATTATTCAGTGGCGCTATACTTTTAAAGCTACGTTCTGGTTTAAACAAGCTCTTGGGTGAGCTTTCAAAGCAACTGATAATTTATAAAGTTCCAAAGTCTAAACATATGATTTAGAAATGAACTTCAGCTGTACAACCTATTTAATTCCCTCAGAATTATGATGAAAGGTTTGAGAAGTGAGTTCTAAAGAGTAAGGCAGCATATACCAAGTTTGCAGTTGCAAGATGGGCAGGTTACCAAGGATTGGAAAGGTCAGAGGGTAAGATGCAATTGCTTCTGCACAGTATTGTCCAGGGTAAGATTTAAAATAGAACATTCCAAGTAAAAGATGTGCTTCGGTACTAGTTAATATCTGAGGAAACTCCAAACTCTGTACAATAGTTTAGTCATCATTTGGCCAACACTGGCTATCAAGAAAATAGTTGCTGTTGTATATTAGACAAGTGATATCACTGGAAGTGTGTCTAAAATAATATTTTTAATTTAGAATAGTGAGGTATATAGTTAAGTAGCATTTTAAGCAATTTTTATCATTGTCATATCTAATATATTGACAAACTAATAATGAGTTTAATGATTAGGTCTGAAAGGCTTGAAAGAAAAGGGCAGACACTTTAATCTCTATTTTTATTTTTATAAACAAACTCTTAGTTACACACATTTTAATGCATTCTATCTTTCATAAATTCCTCGGGGTGGGAATTAGGAAATCACAGTTCCCTGGGTCGTTAGCTTAAGCACTTAGCAAAGTACTAGACCAAGAAATGCGGGGGCACAACACCAAGAGAAGAGATGAGCTGGCTAAGCGGGCTCCCATAAAAGCAGCACTGGCTGTCCTCCGCCCAGTGCAGGAGCCACCACCACACATGCCCACTCAACACTGGAAGTGGGACTAGTTTGCATGAAATACACTCTGGATTTTAAAGACAGAGACGGAAAAAAAACAATAAATATTTCATTAAAATTGTGATACTGGTTACATGTTGCAGTACAGTTACAATATTTTGGATGTAATGGGTTAACTAACAGACGTAAAAATTAATTTCACTTGTTTCTTTTTACTCCTTTAAATGTGGTCATTAGAGATTTTAAATTATACAAGCAGCATTAGATTTCTATTGAACAGGGCTGCTACAGACAATACTAAAAAGGCACGGAAAAGATAAAGGTGTAGAGTATTCTTCCAAGCTTTTGCATAGATTCAGGTTTTTGTTTTATTCCACTGGAATCATAAATTGACTTAAGGATGAATTGTGATTTCTGAATTGAGAAACGGTTTAGCTAGTTAGGAATGGAAGTGGGTTAAATAAATTAGGCTGCTGATAACACTTATGCTTATGGACTCACACTTGCAAGGGACCTGAATAATTTCCCTGAGTCTGGTTTCCGACTAAGTTAAATTAAAAAAAAGCAAAACATCAAATACCATTTTATACTTCCAAAATACTATTTTAATTCATTTAATTTAATTCTCATAATAAACCATTTAACTTAATTCATTTTAACCCATTTAATTTAATTCATTTAAATTTATTTAATTCTCACAATAATCCAGCTGATAGTTACGAAAAACGTGAAATCTGTGTTGAATTATAAATTTCTTACTGGAACAACTGTTGGTGGCGGTTTACAGACCAGTTAAACATTTCCGTGGTTGGCTCCTGCAGGCCAGCGGGGCCTGTGCAGGGTGGGGGGTGGGGGCCTGGCCACCACGGCAGGAGCGCAGGGGACCCGACTGTGGGCGGTCGCCACAGGAGATGCTCTGCTCTGTTTTTAAGTTGGAGAGACTTGAAAGTTACTACGTCTTAGAAGAAAGATAGGGTAGACAGAAAGAGGTCTTCAAAACACTCAGAAAGTCTTTAGAACATATAATGCCAGAGAAGCCAGAGTGAGAGGGAAGGGCCAGCGCCAGGAAGAACTGCTCGTGAGACAGGAGGCCATGGCTGGAGGGAAAATCGAGACGTCGCCCACAAATTTGGCTCCTTTATCACAGGTTTAGGTTTCAGAAGCTCACAATAATTTTCCTTACCCGATTTTGCAAATGAGATGATTCATTTTTTTTTCTTTTAAAAATGCATTTAGTTTTTGCTCGAGTTTGGAAAACTCTAATTTCTACTTTACTCTGCTTTAATTCTTTTCAACCAAACAAGGGTATTGGATCTTCCCTTAATTTACGTAGGTTAAGCACCTGGAGGGGTTAAAGGTGAACAGAGCCCGAAGAAGATACTCACAATTCGTAGCAGCCAGGACAGGGTGGCGGCCGCCGTGGAGTAGTGCGTGCTGTAGTGGTGGGGGGGCCCCTGCTCGTCCCCCCATGTCTCGTAGCGCTCAGCGTAGAAGACGGCGCGCTTCGGGTTCAGGGCGCCAATCGGCTACGAAAGAGCCAAAGGACTGTCTTGTTTAATGCAGTTAGAGCAGACGTTCTAGATTACAAGTCTCTACCCTGAAAGCTTTACACTGTTGTCCATCTTATCCACACAGTGCAGACAAATCACCCTGCATTACATCTAAACTAAACAGGACTGTGATCTCAGCCGCTGACCACTATGCCTGCCAAAGACCACCCGAGAAGAGGATTCCCGTGTGTGACGTTTCTAGACCCACTCAAAGCTTTAGTGAAGTGGACCGCCGCACGGCGATCTGCCTAAGCTGCGAGGGCCAAACTACTATTTTCATGTGACGTTTCTACATGCCATACAAAATACACAATGAGAACTCGGCATGGACCACAGGAAATCCAAGGAGGAGTCTGGGGGCGGCAGCCACCATGTGGAGGCCTCGGGACATCAGTCCAGCTCTGTCTGTCGGCAGTGGACCCCAAGCCCGAGCGTCCTGTGGAGGGAGGTGTCCAGCCCAGGCCCCCAGCAGGCATCCGCAGCCCCTGCCCACGAGGACTGGATGCCACGCCCCACAGTGGAGCCAGTCCGGGCCAGGACGGTGTTCTTTCTGTTAACAGTGTCTATGCAACTGGACCCTGTCTGAAAGTTTTCAGCAGACCCAGCCAGGAAGCATCTCTAGTCTGCAGCCCTCATGATTTCCAAGAGCGCACTGAGTTTGGTTTCATGGTACACGGAACCCACTCTTACACCTGACAGCCACATCATTTTGCTTTATGTTGTATAATATAAAATGTTTATATAGAAAACAAAAGACAAGCACTAAATATAATGTATAACTCTTTTATTTCAAAATTTACTATTATTAGTTAACTGTGAACTTCCCCCAAGGCTTAATTTTAACAAGAGAAGTAGTAGAAAATTAGTGTTTCAACGGAAAACTAACGTTACACAAGAGAGAAAGATCTGCTCATAAATTGCCTATGAGCTTTTTTTTTGGTCCCAGGAGCCAAATTCAAACAATACAACGATGTCAGCAGTTAAAAGTCTGTTAAAATTTCCATAATAAATGCTCATAAGCAAGGGTTCTTATCCTGAATATTAAAACTACTTGCAAATTTTGTTAACTTTTCTTTAGCTATGACAATATAGCAAATTTAACTTTAAATATTTTAAAGCTATATTTCTTGTGCACAACACAAGATATCAATAATATTAATATATTAAGGTTCCTAAACTGTTTTTTATGCATTTTATGTTATTTCTCATTTTTTTACCTAGATTTTTAAAAGTCAATGTACTTTCATGAAATGTCACATAAAACATTAATAATATTTTAAATGAGTATATAATTACTTTTTTGGTAAAAGGGTAATTATTACAAAGAGGAGTGTGAGTTCTGTTATTGAATTCAGAGTATGTTTTTCATTTAAAATGGCTCACATATTTTATACTTTTTTAGTTGTGTAGGTATCTGTTTTTCTAAGTCACTATTATAAAATATACTTTAAAAAACATTTAAAATACTTAACACTTTGCTCTGTCTTGAATATGCTAATAGATCTTACACGTGCATGAAATATCTGTGTAATCCCTAAGGGTGAATCTCATCTGATGCAGTTGGTTCTGCAAAAGGCCTCACAAAACATTCTTGAAAAAACAACAGGACTCTTCCTCTAATCTTTCCCAGCCTGCTCCTTAACTGCTGGAAAAGGTATAAAATAAATGTTCACATTTTTTTAGTGAACTCAAGCTTTATCAAAGTGATCCTGAGTGTTTTACAGAATAAGATTTTGTAGGGAACAGCTGTATATTATTAAAATCGTATATGCCTGCCTCCATTAGTGACTTTTTTAGAAGATGTAAAACAGAAAAATTTAATTAACAAGCATATTAAACATATTCAAAGGAAAAAATGTAACAATCCAAGGTACACATCATGATAAAATGATAAATTTACGAAATCCTTCACTTGACAGAATTTCAGCCTTTTGCATCTGCTCCTGCTTATCTTGCCATCATCTTCTCCCCGTTGCTTTTCCATCTCTTTCCCTCTTGCTTCTCCTGCTCTGTGGTTGCACCAGCAGATTTCCCCTCACCTCTGTGGCTGTAGAAAGTTTACCCGTATACAACCTAGGGTGGTCACCATTGTATCTCTTAATACACTCTTCAACTTTACCAACCTCTAGATACTACCAATAGTCTTCCTCTCCCCTCACCGCAAGTACGCTGTTAGCTTTGCATCTACACTCCCCGGGTAGAGAAACAGTACTTTACTTTCCAGTTTCACCTGCTGATTTTGGATGTGTGTGTGTTGGGAGGAAAGATACTGAGCGTCTATATTTGTAGTCACATTGGAATGCTACAATATATCTGCCAGTAATTCTTTCAAAGAGGGTATAAAGAAATAAATTCACTGATTTCTTCAATATCCAAAAGTATCTTTGTTTTACCTTCAAAATTGGATGGCAGTTTGTCTGAGGATAGGTTTCTAAGTTTAAAATTTTTTTCCTGCAGAAAGTTTATGATATTGCCCCATTCACTTCTAGCATCTAGTATGTCCAGTGACAGATCTGCTGTCTATCGGACTCTTGCTCCTTTGTAGGTTATCTCTTTTCTCTGCCTTTATGGAAGCTTTTGTGATTTTCTCTTTATCACTGGTATTCCAAAATTTACCAAGATGTGTCTAGGAGTGAGCTCTTTTCATCAATCTTATTGGGTACTTTGTAGGCTCAAATTTTGCTTTAGCTCTAGAAAGTTTTCTTCAATTATTTCTTTAGTTATTTTCTCTCCTCCCTGTCTTTATCATATTTTTCTGGAATTCCCATTAAACAAGTCTTGGAGCTTGTGGTTTTATCCTCTAGGCCTCATAATCTTTTTTTGTTCATTATCTGCTGGGGCAATTGCATTGTAGTCTTAGATTTTAAATTATTGATTTTTTTCTTCAAGTATATCCATTTCCATTAGTAACTTTTAAAAATACGTGTCTAATTTTATTTTTACCTAAAGCATTTAGAAATGAATTTTATAAAACATGATGTAAAATGATTTGGTTTGCATTTGTTTTCTCTTGTGTTGCTTTTAATAACTAAGAAGCAATAAATCAATCAAAGAAAAAGCTTCAAAATATTTTTTTAGGAAATTAGAATTTCAACATGGATGATGCATTTGGATGTGTGATCCAAACAGCTATATTATCTATTATCCATCATCTACCTACCTATCCATCCATCCATCCCCTACCCACTTACCCACTTACCTTCCTGAATATTTTATTGATCTGCTTGTCTGCCTAACTACCAACCTATCTATGTACAAACTGAAATGCCTGTAAATTTGTTACCCTTTTAAAATTTAAGCAAATAAAGCAATATAATGCTATTCGGATTTAACAAATGATAAGCTAAGAATTCTGTGAAAAAAGTAAAATGATACTTCATGAAATTTATAATTTAATTTGCAATCTTTTTAGAGCTTTATTATAGTTACTACAGCAAGGATCCATTTCCTTTCTCTCTTTTTTCCTGGGTGCATGGTCTGGGAATTGAATCTGAGTCTCTTGCACAGAAGGTGAGCATTCTACCACTGAACTACTTGAGCAGCCCCCATTTCCTGTTCTCTTAAACAGTGGGCATTTAGGTACAGCCAGCTCTGCTATTATTTAGGTTTTTCCACCTAGAGGCATAAGTGAAAGTTTAAAACTTTCTATTAGATTTATTGTAACTTTGTCCTCATAAGTTTATGTTACAAATCAACAGATAATAAAATGATGTGAACAGACAATGCAAAAATCTTTACAAATGTTCTACCTCTGAGACATTTCATTATAATTCAGTTTTTAAAACTGAAGCCTACATAACTCGCAAAATGCACTATTTTCAATGAGTCAAAAAATGATCACTATTGTATAAAACTTCACATCTCTTGAATAGAAATGTATAGAAAATTATATGTGTAACATCACTATGTCTATATGAAGCACTGTTGTGTTTATAGAAGAAATGACTGTTGAAAAGTTTCTCTACTCTGTCACTCACTTTCCCCTTTTTGATGTCCAAAGAGGGTAATTTGTCTCACATGGGCCACCGAAAGCTTTGTTTTCCTGAAAAAAAATCCAAAAACTGTGTTTTCTGATCATATGGCACAAAAATTCTGACACATGCTCATGGAGATTTACATTATTAAATATGAGAAATACTACTGTCAATAGATTTGTTTAATCCAGTGACTCCCTTTATGTATTTTTTATGAGAACCTCATCCTTCTTTTGGCTTTCATAACAACTGTTAACCTGCAGTAGAAGGTGCATTCTTTAGAAGGCACTTTGAAAATCTCTGGTTAGAATTCTTATGGTACGTATTTCTGAGTGCTTTTACTTTGACTTCATTTCCCTATTTTCCCTTTCTGTTCTCTTAGCTTTGACCTACTGATACTTTTCTATTTTGTAAAATCTTGCAAATTATATTAATCCCTTTTTTTGGGAACAGGTCATATAAATTAACTAAAATAAGCAAAAATGACCAACAAATATTATATAAGTAAAAACATACTTATTTGGTAAATGGTACTAAATGAGGCATTAAAGAACATTAGGGAAAGTAAAGGCTGAGTACAAACTAGGAAGGTCTGAGGAAGAAATCAGATATAAAGGTGGACCGATTCGAGGCATCACAGTGCCATCAAAGTAAATGGTTATATTTAAGAATAAAAAAACCCAGTTAAAGATATATTAATAAAACTTATTTCTGATATAAAAAAATGAAAGCCAGTTTAAGTTGGTTTTCTGTTTCTTATAACCACAAATCATAAATACACACTTACAATTCTTAAAATGTCAAACAAAAACAATTTTTACTTATTAGAATGTCAAAAATTATTAAATTCCACAATATTCAGTGCTGGCCAGGGTATAACAGAACACAATTCAAAATGCCATCAGTGGGAGTACAAAAGTGTCATATATTTCTTAGGGGGCACATTGGTAATACATATTTTTTAAATGCCCTTATTTTTTATCAGGTTATTTCACTTGGAGTAATTTAAAATATGGAAAGAATCGGATGTAAGGATATTTTTCATAGTACTGTGTGCAGCGGCAAGCACCTGGACGCACTCCAAATGTGCAGTACGAGGCAACTAAATAAGCGACGCGCCAGCACTGCTCTGTTTTATGCGATTAGAAAGACATGTTCGAGAAGATTCCAAGATACATCCGTTCAGTGAATACTGACTGAGTGCCAGGAGTTGTTCCAGGCCCTGGACACAAAGCAGAGGTGGCTCTCGCCATGCTTGCGCCTGTGCGCACACACCTCGGGACAGGGGACAGGCTGGCAATGCCCAGAGGAGCAGCCAGAGAGACGCAGGACCTGATAAAGAGCACTCTGCAGGCAACTAGACGGAGCAAGAAGGCGGTGGCGATGGCTGGGAGGGAAGGAGGCGTGCCTGGGAGCTGAGATGGCCCTGACAAGGAGCTGGGCATGGCAGCAGGGGACAGGGGACGGGGATGGCAGCAGGGGATGGGCATAGCAGCAGCGGGTGTCAACACGCAGGTGGGAACAGGAAGGCGCCGTGGCGTGGGCAGAGGCAGCAGAGGACAGGAGGGGAGGATGCTGGCTTTGCAGAACAGAGCGAGGAGGCTGGTTTACCTGTGAGTGGGCAGAGAGCCACTGAGAGAGAGAGCAAGAGGGAAAATGAGGCAACCTGACGGTGTTGTGGAAAATGGATTATAGGCAATAGGAAATTATCATTAGTATTAGGATAATTGGAAGGAAAAAAAATTGCAGAAACAGCTTTGTATTTTTAAAAATCCTATAACTGTATGTGTTAGAGTTTTGCTTAAATATCCAGAGGAAAAAATATGTGACGAATATACCAGAAACTTAATCAAACTCCAGGGTGTGGTTAAAAGAAGACTTAGAGTCTTCCTTTTACACCCGTTTTTAATGGTTTTAACAAGAAATTGGTTTCTTCCATGCACAGAATTTTAGCTGGGTTTTTCAATTCTATGACCCCAAAGTATCTCCCAAATGTGAACATTTTATTTTACCTTTAATACATTTTAATTATAGAAACTATGTTTTACCTGCTAAACAAAAAAGACCATATATTTTCAAATAATCCCTATTATTGACCACTGTTATTTGACTCATCATACATTAAAACCTTGTAAGCTCAATAAAATTAAATGACAGCAGGGGGAAGAGGAGCGAACTCTGGAAGGTGGGGCATGGTTGTACAGGGCCACAGGAGCCCCTGGCCAGTGCATGGAGAAGGGGACAGGAGGCTGCTCAGACTGCAACGCTGCTGCACAGCCCTGCCCGGGACCCTGTAGGGAACAGCCCAACTCTAAAAGACATGTGGAAGACAGGAGCTGGGAAAGCCTGACCATGGGCAGGGTGCTACCAGACAACTGCAAGTCGGTGGCAGTGCTAACAGTGGCATAATGGTGCTCTGATTACATAGGGAACGTTAGTAAGATTTTGTACACTGAAGCATTTAGGGGTGAAATACCACTTCTTAGTTTACTTTAAAATATCTTAGGAAAACAAACAAAAAAGTTAATATGTCAACAATTATATCCAGGTACTGGGGAAATGGGTAGTAATTATTCTGGGTACTTTCTGTTTAAAAATTTTCATAATAAAAAGTCAAGATAAAACGCAGTGCAAAAGCAAAACAAAACCTTACAAATTCACGTAAGTTCTTTCTATGGTGTTTATTTTCTTGGGAAAACTTTAAAATGATTAGTTTGAAAAGTTATGCTCTAAAGTGTGTGAGCATTTTGTCCTCTTAAAGTGGCTTAGATCCCACCTTTGTGATTTTATGCACACTCCTTCTCAGGTGGTCTTCAGCTGATTTCACACCATAATCTACAAATGCATCCTTACTAAGTGGAACATGAATGGAATGAGCCCTCGATCTTGGGGTTCGCCCCTATGAAACTTATTCTGGAAAAGAACAAGCTAAGCCTACTTATAATTATGCCTAAGAGTCACCCCCAGAGACCCTCTTTTGTTGCTCAGATGTGGCCTTTCTAAGCCCTGTCGACAGATGAACTCACTGCCCTCCCCCAACATGGGACATGACTCCCAGGGGTGTAAATCTCCCTGGCAATGTGGGAGAGAAATCCTGGGATGAGTTGGGACCCAGCATCAAGGGATTAAGAAAGCCTTCGTAACCAAAAGGGGGAAGAGAGAAATGAGACAAAATAAAGTTTCAGTGGCTAAGAGATTTCAAACAGAGTTGAGAGGTTATCCTGGAGGTTATTCTTATGCCTTATATAGATATCCCTTTTTTGTTTATGGTGTATTGGAGGGGCTGGAGGGAAGTACCTGGAATTATTGAGCTGTGTTCCAGTAGCCTTGATTTTTGAAGACGACAATATAACGCTACAGCTTTTACAGTGTGACTGTGTGATTGTGAAAACCTTTGTGTCTGATGTTCCTCTTATCCAGGGTATGGACAGATTAAATAAACCATAGTGGGTACAAGCGATGAAATAAAGTGGGTACATTGAAACTCTATTGGTGAATGAGAGGGAGGGGTAAGGGTTATGGTATGTATGAATTTTTTCTTTTTTCTTTGTATTTCTTTTTCTGCAGTGATGCAAATGCTCTAAAAATGGTGATGAATACACAACCATGTGATGATACTGTGAGCCATCGATTGTAACCATATGTGCATGAAGATTTCTCAATAAAAATATTTTTAAAAAATGGAGCATGAAGCAATGAAGCATTCATAAATGAAAGTGTTAAGATTGATATTTCGCTTGCTACAATTGAGTGAATTTCTATTTCCTTTCATAGCACAGAAATAACACATCTGAATATATTATTGTGGTAGTTAGAGTTCAGTTGTCCACTTGGCCAGGTGAAGGCACCTAGTTCTGTTGCTGTGGACATGAGCCAATGGTACGGGAATCTCATCTGTTGCTGATTACATCTGCAGTCGGCTAGGAGGCTGCCTGCTGCAATGAATGTTTGACTTAATTGGCTGGTGCTTAAATGAGAGACTCAATGTAGCACAGCCCAAGCAGCTCAGCATACCTCATCTCAGCACTGGCAGCTCAGCCCAGGCCTTTAGAGATGCAGAAAGAAATCACCCCAGGGAAAGTTGTTGGAACCCAGAGGCTTGGAGAGAAGGCCAGCAGAGATCGCCCTGTGCCTTCCCATGTATGAAAGAATCTCAGTTGAAAGTTAGCTGCCTTTCCTCTGAAGAACTAAGGAAATAAATCCCCTTTTATTAAAAGCCCATCTGTCTCTGGTGTGTTGCATTCCGGCAGCTAGCAAACTAGAACAATTATGAAGAAACATAAACTTTTACCCAAAGTTGCTTTTCGATTGGAAATACATCAGCTCCTCCCGACTTGGACAGGGACCCCTAGATGAGGCCCCTGCAGGTGTCTGACAAGCCTCCTCTCCAGGGGGGCGTTGGGCAGGGGGTGCGGTGGGGGCTGCCTGGACAGCAGATGAACAGTGCCAGGGCAAGTGGAGAGATGGGAGCCCCTAGGGGGTGCCAGCACCGATCTACTGTGTAGAAGTGCCAGGTGACACAGCAAAGGGAAATCCAGCGACCGAGAGGGGAGAGAGCAGGAGAACCTACTTGGGGGCCGCCAGCATGGAAGGACGCAGGGCAGAAACCTGCCCGGAGAATGCCTCAGACCTGCAGTCCCCCGTCTTAACGGAAAGAGCACTCCCACGTGAAAACAACAAGGCATGGGCGAGTAGCTCGAGAATGCAGATCAGTCCTACAGGTTCTAAGAGGTAAGTGTGGGTGCTGACGGGCCACAGGACCCCCCTGACCTTTCACACTCTATGTCAGCTGGAAGCAAAGATAAAGGGCGCTGACTTTGGCCTAGCTGGGCCTGCAGACGGGACTCGGAGTTATGAAATGCGAAACCCCACGCGGTGCTGCTTCCAGGACTCTCCCCAGTTCCTGCTACTAGCTGAAATGTTCAGGCTCTAGTACTCACTCCCCACCCCTCTCCCTCTGTGGGGCACAAAAAAGAGATTAAGGGGCCATCAACCATAAGGGGACAGAGCCTAGGCACTGGGCTGGGACAGACAAGCAGGCAAGCAATAGCACCTCAATATTTCTCGGGACCATCGAGTCTATCAGTTAGGCTTTTTCTTGTCTGTCCTTTTCTTCAGCCATTCTTTCTTCCTCTCAATTAGAAGAAAAAGAAAGTAATATGCCACTAGGTGGTATGGACTGGGTTGGCAACAATTGCTGGTATAATGAAAAATTGAGCAAACAAAGAAAGCCATTAACTTAAAAAATATCTGATTTTGAAATTGGTGGCCTGCTGCACCAGCCTGGACTGTTCCCTGAGTCCTAGAGTGACACTGACACTGACCACGGCCCTCTCCTGTGCCAGCCTGGACTGTTCCCTGAGTCCCAGAGTGACGCTGACACTGACCACGGACTTCCCCAGTGCACTGCCACGCAAGCAAGCCTAAAAAAAATCTTTTTCAACATGCGCTTATATCAAGGCTGAATTCAACATACATTTAGATAAATGTCAGATTTGGCAACAGGTTTTTCAGGTGTTTATCACTGAATTATACATTCACACCTTCACCATTTTTGTCATCACTGTCAGCTACTACTGCACTTACTAGTTACGTCCATATTTCATGTTTTGGTGTCAAAAATTAAGCATTGGGGAGAGCATATTAAAGTAAATAAAACCAATTTCATGGTTTTCTAATTTCTAATTTCATCTTAGACTTTAAATTACAGGAAAAATAATCTTAAAATAACTGTGGGAATGGCCAACTGATTTTTGACAAGTTCCCCAGATCCCCTGAACTGGGACAAAAAAGTCTTCAGCAAACAGGCATGGGAGAACTGGATTTCAATAGTCAAAAAAATGAAAGAGGACACTTAGCTTACACCCTATACAAAAATTAACTCACAGTGGATCAAACACCTGAATATAAGAACTAACACCTTAAAGCTTCTGGAAGAAAATGTAGGGAAACACCTTCAAGACCTCGTAATAGGAGGCAGCTTCCTAAACTTTACACCCAAAGCACAAGCAACAACAAAAAAAATTGATAAATCGGAACTCTTCAAAATCAAATGCTTCTGCACCTCAAAAGACTTTGTCAGAAAGGTGAAGAGGCAGCCAACTCAATGGGAGAAAATATTTGGAAATCATATACTGGACAAAGGTTTGATATCCTGTATACACAAAGAAATCATACAGTTCAACAACAAAAAAACAAAAAACCAAATTATAAAATGGGCTAAAGATATGAATAGGCATTTTTCTGAAGAGTAAATGCAGATCAAGACTATAATGAGATACCACCTCACACCTATAAGAATGGCTGCTATTAAACAAACAGGAAACTATAAATGTTGGAGAGGATGTGGAGAAACTGGGACACTTATGCACTGCGGGTGGGAATGTATGATGGTGCAGCCACTATGGAAGACTGTTTGGCAGTTCCTTAGGAAACTAAATATCGAGCTGCCCTATGACCCAGCAATAGCACTACTTGGTATATATCCAGAAGAGCTGAAAGCAACAACACAAACAGACATTTACACACCGATGTTCATAGCAGCATTATTCACAATTGCCAAAAGATGGAAACAAACCAAACGCCCATCAACAGACAAGTGGATCAACAAAATATGGTATATAATTATGATGGAATATTATGCAGCAGTAAGACAAAATGACGTCCTGGAGCACATGACAAGATGGATGAGCCTTGAGGACATAATGCTAAGTGAAGTTAGCCAGACATAAAAGGACAGATACCATATGATTGCACTTTTATGACCAGCATAAAGGTATAATCAGAGGCTTATAATACAGAATATAGGGGACTTAGAACACATAGAAGCTAGAGATGGGTGAACTGTTAGCTGATGAGATTGAACTCCAATGTAAGGGAACAGATAGGAGTGAAGGTGATTCTCTAGTGGGTCTATAATTAATATTATCATACCGAAGATGAACAAGATTGAAAGGGGTTGTATGGACCTATGTGTCCCACTGATTAACACTACAAACATAAATTACTTCTTGCAAGAACTATTTCAAAGGTATGATTTGTGTACAAAGAATGTTTAAGTCCAGGGTACAGGGGGAAACAGCTATTGCATGCTATGAACTATGTTCAACAGGAAGCCATCAGCACTACCACAGCAACAGCAGAGGTAAATAATGGGGGGAGGGACAAGAGTTAAGAGGAGGTTTAGATTTCCTATTTGGTGAGGGTGTGTGTATTGGTTTTCTTTCTCTTGGGAAAAATGAATTTATCTAAAATTGAGAATGTTGATGGACTGTGGACTTTGGGCCCCCCAAATGATGCCTGATGAATGCAGGTGGCTGAAGGATGCACTGACAGAGAAGTAGATTGGTGAATGATGGTGTATGCTTATAATCGAATGTTGTGCTGCTACAAAAAGGAAGTCGTGAGGCATGCAACAATATGAATGAACATGTGGGACATCTGGTGAGACAAAATAAGCTAGAAATGAAAGAACAACAATGGTATGGTCACCTTTAGAAAATGCTTACAAGAAAAAAAGGGCCTAGATTGTAAGTTCTTACAGCAGACACATTTAGTCTGGAGTGGTAATTATTATTTCCAGATTCTGAGAGGCTGTTTTATATGTATAATTTGACATTTAGAGATAAGAATGAAGCCAATTAGGTAGGGTTAAAATAATTCAGAACCCAGGGGTAACAAAGACATTGTCTTTATTTTAGAACTACACATAGTCTTTGAGACCAAAGGAAGAAAGGTTTATTTGGTCTGGAAATGAAATCTTCTGTAGCACATAATCTAACTCAACCTATCTGTATAAGCTCATTTGAACTGAGAGCCCAGAATAAGCAAGAGGGCCTTTAATCCTGTTTCACTTAATGTAATGCCTGGATACGTCCTAGAGTGTATTAAGCAGATAATCAAAAAGTATTGGCAAAGTCCCTTGAGGGATGGGAGAAAAAATATGGAACTATTAAGTTTTATCATCAGGGAATCCCCTGATACTGTGTCAAACTTTAGGGACACCAAATTCAATAGGCCAAGCCATTGATCTTGAGGCTTACTCTTATGAAGCTTACATAGGTAGTGGAGGAGCTTACCTTACCCATAGGCACACCTGAGAGTTACTTCTGGAGGACCTCTTTTGTTGCTCAGATGTGGCCTCAGTCCCTCTAAGCCCAACTCTGCAAGTGAAACCTTTGCCCTCCCCCCTATATGGGACATGACATCCAGGGTGAAAGTCTCCCTGGTGGCGTGGGAGATGACTCCCAGGGATGAGCCTGGCCCTGGTACCATGGGATCAACAATTTCATCCTGACCAAAAGGGGAAAAGGAAGTATAACTAATAAAGTATCAGTGGCAGAGAGACTTCAAACAGTTGAGAGTCTACTCCAGAGGTTGCTCTTACACAAGTTTCAGTTAGACCTTGCACCTATCATAACTCACCAACCCCCAAACAGGACCATTCCAGCCAATCCTAAAGAACACCTAGGGCAATATATAAGATTCCCAAAGTGTTTCTAGTCAAGATGTAATGGAGAGGCTGGAGGGAACTGCCTGAAAATGTAGAGCCATGTTCCAGTATTCATGTTTCTTACAGATGATTCCATAATGATAGAGCTTTCGCAATGTGACTGTGTGATTGTGAAAACCTTGTGTCTGATGTTCCTTTTATCTACCTTATCAACACATGAGTAAAACATGTGGAATAAAAATAAATAATAGGGGGAACAAATGTTAACATAAATTTAGTAGATTAAAATGCTAGTAATCAATGAAAGGGAGGGGTAAGGAGTGTGGTATGTATGAATTTTTTTCTGTTGTCTTTTTAGTTCTTTTTCTGAATTGATGCAAATGTTCTAAGAAATGATCATGATAATGAATATGCAACTATGTGATGATATTGTGAATTACTGATTATATATGTAGAATGGAATGATCATATGTTAAGAATGTTTGTGTTTGTTTGTTGTTATATTTTTAAAAAATTAAAAAATTAAAAAAAAAAATGAAAAGAAAAAGATTCCCTAAGAGTTCTTTCCATGCACTAGAGTAACTTTCCAGAAACCTACAACCTCCAGATGGGTCCCTGGTCCAGATAACTCTTGAAACCTAGAGGGCCCAGCCTCTCCAGAACATCAGCCAGTTCCATCCCCCTACCCCATATTAGTGACAGCTCCTTCCAATGTGAAAAAATTTAGAATGGCCATAGCCCAAACACCCCTAAAGAAAGGACAGAAAGATCAAAGGTGATGGTGGAGTTTTACAGAGACGATAGGATTTAACAAACGAATATGAATGCTGAATCATTAAATTGATATCTCTTTTAGTCTCCAGTATCTTAGAGTAGCTAGAAGTAAAAACCTGTAATTGTGGAATTGTAACCCATGTTAAACTCTGAAATACGTTCTACAACTAATTGTGGTGCTGTGTTTTGAAATTTATTGCTTTTTTGTATATACTTTTTGTATATATCTTTTCACAAAAAAGAAAAAAAAAGTCAGTTGTGCTGATAAAACAGTATTTATTCCTTCTAGCCTCCTATATTCTGGAGCAGCTGAAGGAAACTCTGAGATGATGGTATGGTGCCCATGACAAACTCTGGGATCTGTCCTGTAACTACTCGTTGAAGAGGCCTTTGAAAACTACTGCTTTTTCTTTATCTGCTTTGTATATATGTTATATTATACAATTAAAAAGTTAAAAAAAACAAATGTGGGAACCTGCTCTCTCTTGCGGAAATGAGTGTTCCCACCTAACAATGGAGACGCCCACCCTCAGCGGCACCTGGTGACTGGGTGGAGGGGACAGGGAGGAGATGGTGAGGGGATGGTGGGGAGGGGGAAAGGGAGGGGAGGGGGTGGGACGTCTTCACGCTTGGTCACATCCACATCTGCACGATCACATTCTGAAGCCTCAAGGCATTATCACTTTCTCTTATTAAGTGGAATAACAATTTGGGAAAATGGTTATGCTTATCATCATCTGTCAATCAAACAATTCCTGTGTTAACAAAATATATCTTTCCCTGTATCTTTCCCTGCAACGGCTGTGTGTGACACTCATGCTGAGTCTCCACGAGCAGGACCTGCTTTGTGATGGAAGGATTTCAGGTCTAAGTGGGCAGGGCGGGGAGGACAGTCCCACTCACCCTGCAGCAGCCAGGCTGTGCTGCACCCCGAAGTCATGTGACCTCTGCAATATAAGAAAAAAGTGCAGGTGAGTGTTCATACCTAACTGAAATGCGAGCCAACAGTGTGTTTTAAGATGGATTTCACCCCAAGGTTATGTCTCTGTAAGGAAACTCTATGTAAATTGAGAAATAACCTCTCTACACCCACTGTTGGCTGAGTACTGTAAAGGTACGTCAACGGCAGATTGCTTCATTCGCTGTTCATCATGTCTAACAAAAGTAACCTCTAACTTGTAGCTGCAATAAATAAAATCTGAATCTGTAAAGTCAAATAAAGTAGGTGGTCTACTATATCTTACTGATAAAGAATTTTTATTCCGCCTGTAATCTTTAAAAGTTCAATTAATTGGGCTGAAGAAATGGCAAGAATATTAGAAATAGAAACCATATGAAATGTAAAATATAAATATTTTAGTCTAAATAAATGTGGATTTTAAGTTTTCATATGTATTTAATTGAGCCAGTATTTTGATGTTTAAGGTTTTGATAACTTGATAATTTAAAAAGATGATAAAATAGAATTATTTTTCAAAATATATTGCTCTTTATTTTAGTACAATAAAAATAAAACAATTAAATCAATTAATGTTTCAATAGAGTTTTTTCAATTTTGCCAAAGATAGTTTGAAACTGTTGTGCACTCCAGAAAAGCCAGGCTCTTTAATCCTCATTCAATGTCCCAGGCTGGATATTTGTGATTGTTCCCATGGAGCTGTGACCCACCCAATTGCGGGTGGTAACTTTTGATAAAAAAAAGTTGGTTTCCATGGAACTGCATCTCCACCCATTCAAGGTGGGGTTGTTTACTGGAGCTCTTTAAGAGGGAGCCACTTTGGAAAGTGGGAGAGAGGACAGAGACCTCTGGAGATGCAGATGGAGAATGCTGCCAGGGAAGCCTGATGAAATGAGGAGACAAAGCTAGCAGATGTTGCCATGTGCTCTCCCAGCTGAGAGACAAACCCACCAACGTCATCGGCCCTTTCTTTGGAGTGGAGGTATCTTTCTCTGGATGCCTTAATTTGCACATTTTCATGGCCTTAGAACTGTCAACATGTAACTTCTAAATTTCCTTTTTAAAAGCTGTTGCACTTCTGGTATATTGCATTATGGCACCTTTAACAATGAAAACACCCCAATTTGCAATTATAAGAATCTGCTTTGTAGCCTTGTCACTAAATGCCACTTGTGCCATGCATTTCACTAGGTACTTTACCTACTTTAGTGCATTTAAGTCTTTTGACAACCCTGTTATGCAAGTATTATCACGTACACTTTAAAGGAGAGGAAACAGAAGGTCAGAGAGTCAGGAAGCCAGCCTAAGGGGCAGAATGTGGCAGAGCTACGTTGGAGCCAAGTCTGGTTCTGGTCACCATGCTCCACATAATAATTCTCAATTATACTCCTGATCCAAACAGAGAAAGACAGAAAAGCTTTGTTAATTTCAGGACTAACATCCCCAGCATCTAATAAAGAGCAGAAACCTCACAATGCAGCTTCCTAAGTAAAAGAGAACCGAGTGCGTGGCATGGCTGGAGGACTTTGACAAGAGCTAGAAAGTCAGCTGCAGCTCACACCATCATTCTGTACAAATCATCAAAGCCCCATCACGGTAAGCATTTCTGGAACAGAGATATTCATTTACTTTGTTCCTCATTTTTCATTCTTGTCTGCACAATTCCATAAAAATGTCAAGTTAATAATTTTTTCAACATGCATCAGAACCATAATTTTGTCAATAATGTAAGTGAAGTGTGCAGGAAGCACATGTGAGGGTGGCATGAGGACCTGGCTCAGGTATGGGAAGAAATGTGACAGGGTGGCAGGTGCTGAAGGCTCCCTGTACTGTTCTTGCTCACCTCCTCCATGAAGGCATCCAGGCTTACTCAAGACAGAGCTCCTTCCTCTATATTCAGGGGAAGATTCAGATTTGTGAGGCTTGAAGTTTAGACAATTTGGAAGAGGGGGCGCTTTAAGAAAGTGAACGTGAAACGATGAATATAAAAGTTGGGGTAGAGTATAGGAAGGAGTTCTTTAAAGCAGAGGGGACTTGAAATGTCAGCATCATTAGCTTTGTGGCACATTTATCTCTACTCCACTTAATGTCCATATGTTATACATATATGAGAAGCAATTTACTACCTGCTGATTTTTTTCCTTTTGATTATTTTTCTCCTAAACAATGGGTATTCCTAAGGTCATGGCTATACCTTAAAGTCCTCTCAGCACTCTGCAAAGCTACTTTTATGTAATAGCTATGTGTATACAACCCTGTAATTTATTTCTTACTTTTCAGATTACAGAATTTATAAAGAAGAAATTCTCAAGTACATTGTGTTTTTATACCAACAAAAGTGAGTTACTGGGTAGGTAATGGTGGTTCAGTGGCAGAGTTCTCGCCTGCCATGCCAGAGACCCGGGTTCATTTCCTGGTGCCTGCCTTGGTAAAAGAAAAAAAAAAAGTGAGCTATTTGCTGCCCACCAATAAATCCTTTTCTCTGGGGAACTGGCATCCACATTTCCTCTGGTAAGCTACCCAGCCACCATTCTTAGACAGGTGTCTTAGGCCTTCCCAACTCGAGCTCTACGTCCAAGCAGGGGGGATGATTGGTTTATCCCAGACTTTAGCAACTGGCTCTAAGATGGCGGGAATAACAAGCATCAATGAGACACGAGGAGACATTTTCTGGATAAGAAATATTTCCTCTAACTTCCACAGGAGCTACCTGGTGAGCTGTTCTGTTCTCTTTGGATGGTATGATGTGAGGTCTGGAACTGCTGCAGCGGCTTTGCTACTAACGTTTTTGGAGCTGGTAAGGCCATTGAGCAGAGGAAGAGGATGAAGCGCACAAGGCAGGAAACGGAGCAGGAGCAGAAAGAGCAGACCCTGTGGCACTCTCAGAGCCAATGGGTCAAATCTTGTCGAAAACAAAACCTATCTCTGCATTTTTCCTTTATAATAACCAGTAGCATTAATTTATTATTCAGGTCAATTTGATTTGGGTTTTCTGAAACTGTCATTCAAAAGCTTCCTAACTGATACAACACAGAATTTTTTAAAGTCTTTATAATGTGTTAGTATAAAGAAAGAAATTAAATAATTCAATATTTTTAAGATTGTAGATTTCATAGCTTCTTAATGTTTTTATAAACTACAAACTGTAAAAATTATTTGGGGTCCCAAATATTGTTTATTTAGGAACAAATTCTAGAAGTATTCACTGCTAGGACTATTTAGGATTCCCAATCTTTGTTTACAAACAACTATTTTTGCTGTTAATTCTTTTAGAATGTTTCTACTTAATGGTGTCATTCAAACGCTCCAATTCTTCCTGGAACTTCTGAAGAGTAACAAACTCCAAATGCCCTTTTGGGTATGGCTTAAACTACAAGAACCCCACGTGCTTGGTGGCTAGCTCTCCATTTATGACACTACTGCAATACAGCAATTTTTCTTTCCAATTATATTATTATATTTAAAATGTCACTTTCCCATTAGGCATGTAATATGATATATTTTCATAAATTAAATTCTTGTTTATTAATAATTTTTATACAGGATAGTCGGGTTTCTAGCCCATTTGGAAGAAGTTCCTATTAAGAAATGCAATGAAGCATGAGAACAATGCAAGAGTAATTTATTAACACGTCATGAGGCTTTAGTTTGGTAACACTTTCCTATCGTGTTAGTCTGACAGAATATAAAGAACAACTTGC
Source organism: Tamandua tetradactyla (assembly GCF_023851605.1). NCBI lineage: Eukaryota > Metazoa > Chordata > Mammalia > Pilosa > Myrmecophagidae > Tamandua > Tamandua tetradactyla. The sequence continues at coordinate 200,253,405 of NC_135330.1, read as the reverse complement.
TAAAGTATAAGATATAGTAGGATTAGAAGAAAATGCTATCTTTTTTTTTTTTTTTTTGGTTCATGGTCCAGGAATCGAAGCCGGGTCTCCCGCACGAAAGGTGGGCATTCTAACCACTGAACTACCCATGCACCCTCCACCGTCTATCTATTAGGAGTCCTTCGCTTTCAATATTCACAACATGAAGGACTCCCTGCCGGTGAAGGAGTGCTAGCGTGACTCAGTCTGCTTATTCTTCCACTCAACACCATGCGAAGCTGGGGGAGACCAGGCAAGTGGCAGAAAGGAGAGGCTCTGCCAAGGAAATATAAATTCAACAGACCAGCACAACAAACTGAAGAATGTTTCTATCTTCCAGTTACTTTAAAAATAGTGACTTCCTCATTTAATTTATCTCCCATTTTCTATGTAAACTAAAAAGCTATAACTCGTAGCAAGCACTGTACCTTAGGCCCTCCGTGACCCATACCCATCATAATGACAGCTGTACCTTCTCTGGCTGGACACTATTCTGAGACTGTCTGGGTTCGAATGTCCAGGGCACAGTCCCTGCACCTGCACTCTGAAATACGGCCTCCCGCCCGCCTTTCTGTCAACTGCCAGGGTTTTCCCCTCTGCTCAGGAAGGGCCTCATCCACGAGTGTGGCCATTGTGTCTGATACTCATTCTTGTACACCCTTCCATTGTCTGACACATAGCAAATGCTTGATAATTTTTTTCTTGATTTAATGACTGAAAGAATGAAGAAATGAAGGAAAGAAAAGACTCTTAGAGTAATTTCCTTTCAGTAAAATATCCCAGTAATTCCAACAAAAAATATCTCCTTTCCCTTTTTTAAAAAGAATCTAAAAATAAAAAAATAAAAAAATTTAAAGTTGCATAAAAGACATCAGCTCATGAGGTCCTGATGTGTTACTATGTATCATGCCACCTGAGTATCCAGACTCTACCCTCCTATTGTCCATATATTTTTATAGTATATAATATATAAGGGACACTCAATTGATATTAAATAAAACATATGCAGAGATTTTGTTGAAAAAACAACCAGTTTAATAATTTTCATCATCACATTGATGCATTTGTTAGGTTTGGTTTTATACCCAAAGATTACACTTCCAACTTTAGCAAGTCAGAAATGCATCTCATTCAAACATTCTGATATCAACATGGATATGGCACTATATAATTATCATCATTATTTGAAAGACAATTCAGAGTATATGGCCTGTTATCATGATCTACTATTCTTATATAGATAGCATTAGCTAATGTTATGGTCCAGGTACTGTTTTTAAGTTCTCTACATTTATTAACTCATCAAGTCCTCATGACAACTATAGGAGGCACTACTATTATTGTTCCTGTTATACAGGTAAAAAAACTGAGGCACAGAGAAATTAAATAACCTGACCAGGGCCCCACAGCCTGTAAGTGTTAGAAACAGGATATACTACCTGTTGTGCCAGTCTTCCTACATAACTGAGTACCTTAACATTTGATTTTGGGGGAAGCAATCTTATTATCCAGATAACCAATAACTAGACTTGCTCCCTGAGGGCAGGCCTCAGTTGCACTGCTTCTTTCTCCCTGAGCCTGAAAAACGACATGTTTATGGAAAATTAGTATATTTGTAGTCATTTTGGAATTTAGTTGCTAGCTTTTTTCCCAGCTGTGTGACTTTCAGTAAGATGTTGGCTAACTGATCTCTGGATCCCTCTAAGCACTTTGAATCCTATAAGTAAGACCTGCAATGAGCTTGCAACTAAGATTTGATCAGAAAGTCACACAAAATAAGAGAACTGGAGAAGAAAATGACAGATAAAAACATGGTGACTCAAGCAGGAAGAATTCTCATCTGCCATGCTGGAGTCCCGGGTTCGATTCCCGGTGCCCATGCAAAAAAAAAAAAAAAAAAAAAAAAAAGGAAAATTAGTAAATGGGGCTCAAAAATAGCCTGAGAGATACTTTGTAAGTAATAATAATAGCTGATATTCACTAAGTGCTTCTATGTGCCAAGCACTATGTTACCTTCTTTAAATACTTGCATCATTTGATATTTATAATTACTATGTAAGGTAGGACAGTATTATTATTCTCAACTGCAAATGGGGAAACTGCTTCAGGTCTTGCACCCTGGAGGTAGTGGAATGCACACCTTCAAATTAGGTAGGCTTGGCTTTCAAAAGCAAGAGACAAGGCAAGAGAAAGTGTACTGAGTTAAAAACCATTTATGGGATTAATTTTAAATTGGTGCAATGTAGTGCTTTCTCTGACATACCTCCTCTCATCCACCCCTTTCACTAATTCAGTTCCATATATTACCCCAAATGAAAATATCAAAATAGACGCTCTTCAAGTTCCGTACAGTTAAGAGATCACTTTTCCCCTTCAAATTGCCCCAATTCCAGTGACCAGATCCATGGAGTCTATCTCAGGTTTACCTCAAGTGAAAAAACCAAACCAAACCAAACCTCTGTACTGTACGGTAACCATCACTGAAAAAGAAATGAGCAGTTCCTCCAAAAGTTAAATATAGGCCCAGCAACTCCACTACTAATATATACACAAGAGAAGTGAACACAGATGTGGGGCTGCTTGCACGTGGATGTTCACACAGCATGATTCACTACAGTCAAAGGGAGAAGGAGCCCAAACAGCCATCAAATGTGTACTCCCCATACACCAGCAGATGCCTCGGCCACACAAAGGATGAAGTGCTGCTGCAGGCCACAGGGGAACGGCCTTGAAGACATGCTGCTACAGGTAAGGCACCAGCCAGAGGGCGGACACGATGGCTCAGCTGGCAGAGTTCTCGCCTGCCACGCTGGAGACCCGGGTTCGATTCCCGGTGCCTGCCCACGAAAAAAAAAAAAAAGAGCCAACTGGACAAGACAGCGCAGCAGCACAACTACCGCTCACGTGAGATGTTCAGAGAAGGGCCGTGGCAGAGGCCGAGATGGAGAGTGGCTGCCAGGACTGAGGCGTGAGCACTGAATGGGCGCAGGGTTTCCAAAGGAAATGATGAAAATGTCTGGAACTAGCCTGAGACGACGGCTGCAATTTAGTACAGCGAATGTACTAAATTTCACTGAAATGTACACTTTAGAGTAGATGATTTTATGCTATGGGAATTTCCCCTCCATTAAACAAAGAAATCAGATATGCCAAGAAAGAAATTTTCAAGAAATCTTGTAAGTCTACCTTATTGGGATTTTTTAAAGGTTTAACCACTTGTGTAAATGCCTTCTTAATCAGGATATGCTAAACATGATTCAAACTTTTTGGACACTTCTGGACAATCTAGCATAATCTAAGTGAGCCTCAGGTCCTCCTTTATCACATGGCCACGACTTCTCCTTCTATCTAGAGAATCTGACCCTCCTTGCACGTTTCGTGACTCCCAGGGCTTAGGCAGCCCTTCTCCAGGACACCCAGCCCCCAAAATAAAACAAAAGAGCCTGTACACGTGTGAGACCTTCTGCCAAGTGCTAACCCAGGACATGGCGCTGACAGAGGAGAGAAACGTGAGGCCCAGCTGTGGCCACCAGACACAAACGCTGGGGTGTGCTCGGACAGCCGCATAGACTGGAGAGAAGCTTCCTGGGTCCAGCTCGCACTTCCTCACTGCCATTCAAATAGTTTATATCCCAGATAAGGCCCTCCAGACAAATGAGGTGAACCAAACACAATTTGCTTTATATTTCTTATCTTTCATTTGGTATCTTCTTGCCAGGTTGTGTGTGTGTGTTTTATGGTCAAGATAACGTGCCTTATTAGCCAAGAAATACGTCACAGAAATGGCTCAGCACCCTCAGCTGTGTGGCCTGGGGCACAGGACCTGAGCCGTCCTCTCTGCCCGTGGCCTTCCTGAGGCCCCCGCAGCTCCTGTCTGTGCTGAGAACTGAGGAGGTGTGGACACTGGCTAACAAAGGTCAAGACAACCACATTTACTTTCTTACAAACATTAGCTGAGTGTAAATACTCTGGTAGAAAAGCTTTTAGAATACAGTCTTATGAAGAAAACTGACTTCTCTGTATTTAGAGATCACCTTTGATAGATCCCTGAAGTTTCCTGGAAGCGTCAGGTCCAGTTCTTCCGACTCATAGTTCGTTAACACCCAGGGAAACACAGGGTATTGGTTCAGGTCATTATATGTCCGTCCTAGTACAGAAAAAGAGAAAAGAAGTTTCACGGACATTAATTGCTTATGAACTAGCTCCTATTCTTGTAAGAAGTCAGGCACTAGCGTATGCACATCAGATGAAAAGTGACTCTTGTTTACTGCACCATGCCTTTGTTTAACCAAAAGACTCCAGCAGCAGTGTGTTTCAATGGACTTCTTAACTCAGGGATATGAAATGAGAAGCCAGAATGACTATCTGTGACATGAGGCTGCCAGCTGTTTATCAGAATCGATTCTCCTCTGGGACCAGGCGGCATCTCACAGCCTCCCTCACAAGCACGTGTGGAGGCGCTGGCCCATGGAGTGTGCCACGTGGGGGTTTCACGCCCCTCTCCCTCATTGCAAGGTGGAAGCTGCACCTCGTCGGCCTGGGCCCTGGATGAGAGTGTGGAGGGGCTGGCCTGCTGCCCAGCATTCTAGCAAAGGGAATATGCACCTAGGAATTTATTCCCAGTGTGCAGAAGAAGAAGATTCTTATATCAAGAATCAGTGTAAAGAACACGGAAAGCATCAGGAATTAAAAACACATTATAACATGGTTACTAATTAGTATTAAATTTATTTCAATTTTGGTTATTTAGCTCCACTTAAGAATTCAAAAGAATAGTGTTTGTTTCTTGTTCATAAGAAAAATGCTCCAAAATTAGGACTCTTATAAGAGTATTTTAGTATAATTCTATAATAAGGAAATGACACTTCTATTAGGAAAGCAATTAGGTTTGTAATGGGTACATACTGTGTGCCAGAAAGTACCTGAGCATTTAAACAAAAATAGATGCAAGAGGATATACTACAGTAATCTCAGGGAGGCAACTGCCCATAACCAGATATTAAATTCAGAAATTAAGAAATTAAGTTAAGACATAACCAGACCATCATCTATCACCAAACTCTATGTAATTACTACATAAAACTTTTTTACTCAGAACTTTTAACAGCCAATCACAAGTATTCCAAAACTTTAGATACATAAAGAAAATGCCTCAAAAGAAATCCACCCAGAGTCTATCCCTCAGGTGAAGCTTAGACATAAAATACTTGAATTGATAAATGCCAATCATGCCGAACCAATTTTCACAACCAACTAAATTTCACAATATAACAAGGGAGAAACAACGTGTTAGGTAATTCGCAAAAATGTCATGATATTGTCTTAAAATCATCAGATTAATGCAAAATAATAGCATTCTGAATAGGAATTTTTTAATATTATATTATGTTGATGAGTTCACAAAGTATTTGGCACACACCAATCTTATGTTGAGATGCTTGAATATCTAAATTTATTTTCAAAACAGAGGAATAATCATTTGGGGATGTTGAGAGGCTGGGTACAGAATAATTATAAATTATGTATTTAATTTAAGAAACTCTTAGAGGTTTAGCCAATGTGGAGTGTTCTGGCAGACTTAAGTAAATCTAAGATTTGATACCTGATGTAAACTTCGCTTGCTTTCATAAAGAATTGCATGACAGCTACAGAATAGTGAATACCAGTTTCCCCAAAATAAAATGAAACATTTCCTTTGCATATACTTAAAAAAAAAAAAAATCAGGGTAGAGAATGTGCAGGTTAGCAATGGTGCTCTGGGGGTGCGAGGGTAGCTCAGAGGTAGAATTCTCACCTGCCATGAGGGAGACCCGGGTTCGATTCCCGGCCCGTGAACTTCCCACAAACAAACAAGCAAACAAAAGAAAGAAAAAAACAAACAAGCAAAATTCAACAAATGGTGCTGCATTAATGGGATACTCACACAGAAAAAGAATGAAATGTGACCCCTGCCATATAGCATACAACAAAAGGGGGAGTGGGTTCTGAAGCCAGCAATAAAAGTACAGAGGCACGTCAAATATGCATTTTTTTTTATTTCTTTAATTTCACAAATTTTGGGGGTAGTATGTTGTTACACCTTAATGGACAGCCTCTGGACCTCAGGTAGGGGTGTCTGTTTATCTTGTGATACAGTCAGGACTCAAGCTTCTGGGTGGGATGCTGAAGTTTGTGGGAGTGTGGAAAGCTGAGGGGAGCACAGCACTGGGTCAACCTCATAAAAGTACAACCCTTAATGCAGCATCAGATGAAATGGAGAGAACCTCTGATTCTCTTTGGAACAGAGTCCAAAGAAAACTTTTGTCAGATAAGATTTTTTTTTTTTGTAAATGTGTTACAACCTAATTATGGGTACTTTAAAAATTTTCATTGAAATTCATATACCTAGCAACTTCTCTGGTATTTAGTAATACAGCTTTTGTCCAGTATCTTGTTGCACACACTCAAATATCATAATAGGATAAATTATGTATACATTACCTTATTTGGTTCACAAAGTGACATTAAATGATACTCTTATAGCAACTGCTAAATGTGACTGTGAAATACAATAAACAAACCACAATCTGAGTAGGAAGTAAATCTGCTAACAGCTAAAAGCATCAAACCAAACCAATTAATTCATTTAGCAAACATTTTATTGCATGACCATTTTGTCTGCTTATTGTCTGAATCTTTTCACATACTATGTAACTGGTGAAGAGCAGAATGTTGCTTCCACTTTGCTTCTTCCTGGGATGTGGTGAGAGCTGGGTTAGAGTCTCCCCGTCCTTCCACCTTGGCAACCCTATAAGCCCCTTGGGCAAACACACAGCGCTGTTCACTGCCTGCCGCCGGTCTGTGCAGTCACGAACGCGTGTATGTGTGTGTACACGCTAATCTCTGCGTACTGGCACGTGCTATCTGCTCAATAGATGTCTGTTCGATGAGTGAGCATCACATGATAAAAATGGGATAAAGTGAACCAAATCTTAAGTTATGAACAGAAATAAGCCAAGAAAAGAAGGAACTTGGCAGAATGGTGTCCTTGGAGAGTGAGGGCTCTGCACAGGCAGGGAAATCCATGGGAGAGGCAAGGGCATGGTGCAGGTGTGCACTGACCTGGATGGAAACAAGTGAGCTGGTGTCTGTGAGTCTGCTCTGGAGGACAGTAATAGGCATGGGTTTCTCTCTGTAACTTTTCCATACATGCAGATGTTTACACACACACACAGACTAGACTGGCCAGGCATGGCTGCTGCTGGAATCCTAAATGGGCCCATGGCATATTCAATGCCCTGCCACAGTTTTTGGGGAACTGTTTTCCACAAAAACTGGTAGATCTCAACGAAACACAGATCTTCCAGTATTCAAGTATATTTTTATAGGATTAAGTGGATGCTATTTATATAACGTATATTTGTATTATTTACATAAATCAAATAATAGCTAAAAACTAGGTACCATATTGTTTTAAAAATTTCTGATAAAGGTTTCAAAACTTAGATACTAGGAAGAAAACTGCCATGAAAATACATAAAATAGACGAGAAGCTAAGTCACATGATTTACAATTTATATACATTCTAATCAGCATGTTTAAATGTATCACAGAAATGCAAATAACATAAAAATAGACACCATTTTTGAGGATACTAGCCATTTAATAGAAATTATTTTCTAGTAAAGAGGATGGTATAATGCTATTTTTCGGAAAATATATAAAGGAAAACTGCATTCATTATTTTTAAAAACACGTGCAAAAATAAATTCATGCCAGTAGTCAAAGCTCATGGAAATTTATCTGTCCTGAATTTTTTTAACACAGTTTAAAATCTCTAGAAGTCTCTCTGAAAGTAAAAGCTGACAAAAATTAATAATTTCTAAATTAAGAATGCTTTACAGCAACATTTTAATTCTAACATGCAGTAAATTTTATAAGGAAACGTACTGACATAGTTATGTTAAAACCTTTTTAAATAAAAATTTCCACATAAAGCCTTGGAACAGGGACAATCCACACGTATTTTTTATTTGAATTAAACATGCACAATGTATTTAATAGCATGCGGAAGAAAAAGTGATTAAGTGGTACAGTGGGACTTTGCATTCAAATGCTTTACTCATGAATCAGCATGATGGCTTTAATTATTTTACTGAGTAATTTTATGATAAAAAGTCACTGCTTATTTATTAACCAAAAGGTGATACCAAAAACGAAAAATCCCACAAAACTGACACAATTAGCTATTTATTTACCATTTTTTCCCCTTTTTCTTTATGACTGTTAAAATTTAGTAAATAAACTTGTGCTGTAATTGGCAGGCTTCTTCTTTCAGCAGTGGTAAAAGCAGTTTCAATTTTTCTAACGAGTAATGCTTCTAAGGATTACTCTCAGAAGATGAATATTAAATATTGCAGGTCTATGACTCTAATCTACTAAACAATAAAACTGAAGCACCGTAAATGAGATCTCAGAAACAGTGGATATGTTTCTTCATTTAAAAAAACCTTTTTAATTAAACCATCCAATTTAATGTTTTTATATGGCACTTTGGTTTTGAAGGTAAAGAGAGCTAGAGACAGCTGACAAAGGAATTATAACTGCAATTCCTTCGTGAAAATGTTAATGACAGCAAAATATTGTTTAATTAGAAGACTGCCGCATCTGGATTAGCACTCTCTGAGAACGATGCTCCTGTGCTTGCCGGCTTCCTCACACTTTACAGACATTTTGTCATCTCTAGGTCATTAGGAAAGAATTTTTAATGATTTTTCTAGAAGCAAGCGGTTCAAGTTACATCTAATTAGATGACAATAATAAGCCCAACACATGCAGTAGCTAAATATATACATAATTAACCAGTGAGGGCTTGTACATCACAGAGTAAAAAAGTGGAAAATGCTAAACAGGAGAAACAGACTGGGGCTGGGGGAAGTTGTGTAGAATTCATTAGCTGATCATATGAAAAACAACTCAAAAATCTTTGAAAAAATTCTCAAACCTAACGGGATCATCATTTACATGAAGCCATGTTAGTAATCTACTTTCTATGCATGAATGCCATCGAGTTTTAATATCTTCTTCATAGTAGTAGCTAATAAGATGTAAAATGAAGTACAGGTTATACCTTTCAGAACACAATGAACAGTGATCAGCTCAACTCAGGGAATTAGAGATTGAAATCACATTTTTAGCAGAACTCTGAGCATCATTAAAATTCTTCTATGTAATTTTCCAAAACTTAATATTCTTTAAAAACTTCAAAACAACCCCCAAATGTTTCAAAAATAGTCAAATAAATTATCTGGCCTACACTGGACCCTCATTCAAACTTGACCTCTACTTTCAAGGGCTATTTAGTGACTTGGAGACAGCAGGAAGCCAGCCTGTGTGCCAGGTTCCCCATGACACGCCACGCAGCAGACCACAGAGAGCTCGCCACACACTCAATGCCACTTAGGGTTACGTGTGATGTCAACTTTCTTAACTATAGTTTCCTGTATTTCAAACTTCCTATATTAAGTACTTATGAAGTTTATACATAGAACAAAATAAAGGCTATGGAAACACATATGGGCTTTTAGGGTAAGTATCTTTTAAAAACAAGATGCTTTCGGAATATTTGACAATCTTCTTTTACTATGTAAAGAATCTTTATAAAACTCACATACATATTTAAAGAAAATGTGAAATCTATTAAGTCACATTGACCTGAATTTGAAAAAAAAAGTGACGTCAGAACAGACTGTTTCATCTCAACCAAGTTTCAACTCCTTTTCTGCTCCTCAATCCAGAAAATATAAAGAATCCCACATGCAGCAATTCTAGCGAATACACAGACTAGGTCATAGAATCAAAGAAAACCACACACTCACCAAACATAAACACTAAACCAGTACAAGTGGACAGGTGTTTATTGAAAGTGTTTTTTCTCCTCAGTGACCTCACAGTTTCACTGGAAGATAAGGTACAGACTTCGACAGCTAAGTGCACACTACCCCTTGTGCCCAGACGTGTGCTACAGACGATGGCCAACATGACCTTGGGTGTGGTCCAGGGAGCAGAGGTACAGTGCAGTGGTTCTCCAAGTGTGGACCCTGGACCAGTGGCCTAAGCATCAGCTAGTGGCCTGTTAGAAAGGCAAATTCCTGAGCCCCTCCCCAAACCTACTGCATCAACCATGTGACAGCGCCCAGCAGGCCGTGATTTAACAAGGCCTGAAGATGATTCTGATGCCCCCAAGACTGAGAACCAGTGGGACAGAGGGTCCTGGGAGTGCTGATGGTTGATGGTGCCCAGCTAAGTGGCTCTCCAGCAGTACCATCATTAGAAGGGAACCCCTCAGCCGGGCCTTTCTCCTTGCCCAGAGATGGCACCGAGTGGCTGCCGAGCAGCGTCCCAAAGGCCCGGCCCCTGGCCCAAGGCAGAGCCCCTCTCAGTTGCTATCCTAGCTCCTGGGGATGGGCCGCTGTGCAGCGGGACTGCTTGGGACATTGCAAATCACGTAATAAACATGGCCTATTATTTGCTCTTTTTTCTATCAATTTAATAATTAGAGAAATGTTTCAAAAACACTATTACAAGATACAAGCCAAACATTTCTTGGCTCTGGATTACCTAGGAAACTAAACATAATCTGTCAATAAATTACCAATATCCTCTCAAGAAATGATAAGACTTCAGTTTTAATCAATTGACTTAAATTTAACAAGCATTTTCGTTTGCTGAACAATAATTGTACCCCTAAGACTGCTGGGAGATGATTATTTAGTGGAATCCATGCTAGAAAAAGTGATACTGGTAAAACATAATGTCTTCCTAGTGCCCTTTATTCCAGGATCCTCAGGGAATCTGAAAAGCATTTCAGTAGGAAGAGGATGATGAACACGTAGCGCAGGACAGGAGGTTCTAACAGTGGGCTTCGCTAACAAGTATTTAGTTTCGGCTTTAGTGAAGCTTCTCGCTAAAGCCATCACCCAGATCTTCAGTGCTCATGGTTAGTATAAACTGGCATCCCCAATATAGATTCCAAGATGTTGTCAAGGGAGGAATTTACAGGAATATATCCAGGTATGCTGGTTTAAATCCATAACGGACGCTAGAAAAGCCAAGTTTTAATCCTGATCCTATCTTGTAGAGGCAGCCATTTCTTTTAATCCTGATTCAGTATTGTTGGGTGGAAACTTCTGATTCGATTATCTCCACTGAAGATATGGCATGCCCAATTCTGGGTGTGACCCTCTGATTAGATGGAGATGTGACTCTGCCTGTTGAAGGTGGGTTTTGATTAGTTTACTAGAGTCCTTTAAAAGAGGACACATTTTGGAGAAAGCTGGGGGCTCACATAGCCAGAGAGCTCTGGAGGTGAAGAGAGAAAATGCCCCTGAGGAAGCTGTTGGAAATAAGAAGCGAAAGACCCCAGCAGACACCAGCCACATGCCTTCCCACCTGACAGAGCTGTTCCAGACCCACCGGCCTTTCTTGAATTAAGGTGTTTTCCTGATGCCTTAGTTCGGACATTTTTATAGCCTTAGAACTGTAAACTTGTAGCTATTGAATCCCCTTTACAAAAGCTGCTCCATTTCTAGTATGTTGCATTCCAGCAGCATTTAGCAAACTAATACACCAGGGATGTACCTTTATAAGTCTTTCCAACTGTCATTCTATCTATCTCTGTATAAAGGTTCGTTTTGCCTGCAAAATCATCTCCTCTTAATAAAAATCTTTTAAGAGTTCATTTAAAGTCCATCTCTTCAACGTTTATTTGGTGCAAAATTTGCATTTTCAGTAACACCCTATCTAATTTAACTTGTATGGTCATCTTATTCACACACTATAACTTCATGGAACCTTGAATAGGGAGTGAGATCTTACTGGTTTGATGGTGTGATGCCCTGAGACATCCCAGAGTAATTTGGGCAAAAGATTAAAAGTATTTTCAAAGTCCCCTTGAGACACTGGGGAAAAAGGTAGAAATATTAAACTGCCCCACCTGGAGAAGACCTGATATTCTTTTTTTTTTCTTTCCTTTGTCAAAATTTTTATTTATTTATTTATTTTTTATTAATTAAAAAAATTAACTAACAAAACATTTAGAAATCATTCTATTCTACATATATAATCAGTAATTCTTAATATCATCACATAGTTGCATATTCATCATTTCTTAGTACATTTGCATCGATTTAGAAAAAGAAATAAAAAGACAACAGAATAAGAAATAAAACGATAATAGAGAGAGAAAAAAAAACCTATACCTCACATGCAGCTTCATTCAATGTTTTAACAGAATTACATTACAATTAGGTAGTATTGTGCTGTCCATTTCTGAGTTTTTGTATCCAGTCCTGTTGCACAGTCTGTATCCCTTCAGCTCCAATTACCCCTTATCTTACCCTATTTCTATCTCCTGATGAAGACCTGATATTCTTGCAAGCACTGGGGACTGCCCATCTGATAGACCAGGCCCTCGACCTTGGGATTCAACCCTATGAAGCTTATTCCTGCAAAGGAGAAGCTAAGCCTACTGATAACTGTGCCTAAGAGTCACCCCCAGAGAACCTCTTCTGTTGCTCAGATGTGGCTGTTCTCTCTAAGCGAACTCACTACCCTCCATACTATATGGAATCTGACCCTCCAGCAACATGGGACAGAACTCCTGGGATGAGCCAGGATCTGGCATCATGGAAATGCGAAAACCTTCTTGACTGAAAGGAAAGAAGAGAAATGAAACAAAATAAAGTCTCAGCGGCTGAGAGATTCCAAATAGAGTCAAGAGGCATTCTGGAGGTTATTCTTATGCAGTATACAGATATCCCTTTTCAGTTTTTGGTATATTGGAGTAGCTAGAAGGAAACACCTGAAACTGTTGAACTGTAATGCAAAAGCTTGGTTCTTGAAGATGACTGTATAACTACAGAGCTTTCCAGGCGTGGCTGTGTGATTGTGAAAGCCTTGTGGCTGATGTATCGTCAGATGAATAAGAAAATAAAGACAAAAATAAATAAATAATGGGGGGATGGGTGGTATGGGATGTTTTGGGTATTTTTTTTTTACTTTTATTCTTATTCTTTTTTTTTTTTGGAGAAATGAAAAAGTTCAAGGATTGATTGTGATGATGAAGTCAGAGCTATGTATGGTACTGTGAATCACTGATTGTACACTTTGGATGATTATGTGGTATGCAAATATATAAATTACATTAAAAAAGAAAGCCAGCCCATCTCTTCCAAGAAGGCTTCCTGAACTAGACTATTTCATACTAACCTCTAAATTTAATTATACTTAATGGCACTTAATTGCGTACTTCCTTGCGTGGTCTAAGTGTTTTCATATACAACTCTTGTTCTCATAATTAGACTTTAAATGGCTACAGTGATGGTGCTCAGACGCCATGCTTCAGAGCCACCTGGCAGGTGTGTGAACCACACAGCTTTGGGCTCAGCTGGTCTGGGGTAGGCCCACTAATTTGCAGCTCTATAGGTGAGTTGCCAGGCGAGGACGTCACAGTGACGTGCACTCCCACATTCTGGTATTGTGCATAACAGCATTTCTTTCTTTCTCTCTTTTATTTTGTTGCCATATGTGCTGCCTTATTTCAACCTAACTGTCCCCTGAGTAAAGCTTCTCCTAATCTCTTAGTTAAGTAATGGCTTCTAGAGCTGCAATCTAAAGAGCTTTGTCCCTTCTCCCGTTACAGTATCTGTGGCTTCTGACTGGAACTGCTGGTGTGCATGTCTGTTTTCTCACTCTTCTATGAGTTCTTCAAAGGCAAAAATCATACTTTACTTGCCTCTGTAGTCTCAGGGCCAAGTAGAGCACGCAGCACATAGCAAGTGCTTCGGAATGATACAAGAGAACCGACCCAATGACCCCGCATCTCCAAGCCAGAGATGCTCTCCCTCAGCTCTCCGTAACTCTAGGCCTTGTCGGTCCTGAGTCATGCTGCACACAGTTACCAGTTAATTCTCCTAAAACACCATGTTGCATTCCCTTCTACTTCTAAACTACACTGAATCCGAAAAACCCAAGTTAAGACTTTCTGCAACCTGGCTTTTACCTCTAGCTCTGCTCTAGAGATGCGGGTCTCATGTTCACTGCACACATTACACTTATTCAACTCGCAGAAATTTCCAGAGCTCTGCTCTGCTTTCTCCCAAGCCAAAAAAGCCTTTAATTCCTCTGCTTAGCTCTTGCAGCAGTCATAATTTATAACAATTATTCACTACTTAACATCGGTTGTCTTAAAATGCTCTCTTATTTATGTATATAGCATTTGCCCAACTAGACTGTAAGTGCTCTGAGTTCTGGCCCTGATTTGTTTTCATTGTTTTTATTTTATTTTATTTTGTTCTGGCCCCTATTTTATACTCCCTTTATCCCAGGGCCTAGAACACACCACGTTTTAATGTTTAGTTACGAAAATGTAAAGAAAGTACTCAATAAATTCTTAAAGTCAGTTGAGTAAAATAGGACCCAGCGCCTCAAGAGAGAGCAGGAAGACACTTTTAGGCCTCTTAGTGTCTGCAGGCTCTGGCCCAGAGACCCAAGGAGTGTCCCAACAAGAAAATAGCTTCTCCATCTCTCTGCTGCTTGCACCTGTTTCTTAGATGTGGTCATGGTGAAAGCCCAGCCTGGCCGCCCTCTTCCCAGAGGCAGAAAGCAGCAGGGAATGAAGGAGGTGGCAGCAAAAGGTAAGGCTCTGTGCCATATCCTCGGGAACAGACTCAAGGCAAGTGAAGTGCCATGGGAAGGGAGGAGATCGGAGGTGCCATTTAAAAGAACGAATGAGGGAACAACAGGAGATTTTTTATTTTTTTCCATGAATTCCATCCATCCACTCTTGAGCAATTCATAGAATTCCCTCACAGACCAGCACAACAATGCAAGATGAATGCTGGCTGAACTGCAAGCTGAGCTGGGAGCAGGGCACATCACTCTCTTTTCCTGTTCTACATCAGCAGCCCCAAGGCATCACCAAGGAAAAAGTTATGCGTCTGCCTAAAGGTATACACTGGGTCTGCATGGAGCATGAAGAAGAGAGAAAGAGAAAATCGAACCCTTGGGGGATGTGGAAAAAAATACTGCAGAAGACCATCAAGAGAATATTCTCTTGAAAAATCAAACAGAGATCCACGTCAGTGAAAACAAAATCCTTCAGGGACATGGAGGAAATTTTAATAGAGAGTTTGAGATCTTTCTTATGATGCAAAAAGCTGTAGAATAATCTTTTATCAATTTTATTGATTTTAATCCTAAAATAAAAATTTAGTAGTAGTCTAGATTATGAATAATAAATTGCATTGAAAAAGATAAGGAATGAATGAGAAGTAAAATTGAGTCAAAGTTCTTATCTTACATGGAAATGATAAAAAAAAAGTTGATACATTTTAGAGTTCAAATTAAAAGAACTATAGTTCAGAGAGTTTTAAAAAATTTACACCTAAGCTCTAGAATAATTAATAACAGGATGTCTATGTTCTAAATCAATAAAGAGGTGGGGGGAAAATATTTATATGGCTGAAGAAAAACAAAACAATTTAAAAACATGAAGGCATTGAAAACAATAGCATAAAATAAGCCAAACATATCAGTTATTACAATACATGCAAACATATTAAACATTGCTATCAAAAGATTAAAAGCCCAAGATAGAGTTAGAACCTGAAATTCTACCTCTACCCTAGGAAACAAAGCTGGCAAAGAAATGGCAGAGCAGGGACTCTACCCCTCTTCTCTTTGGCAAAAGGCTTATGCTCGTTTTATTAACTCAGGTTCTTTACCTCATACACTAATGAAATCAGGCTCTTTACATTTCAGATGATTATGTTAATTTATCTACATATGTAAACAACATGCTAATTAATAGAGGAAATTGAATCTTTTATCTTTGAGGAGTAAAAAGGTTTCTCTAAGATGTGTGTGAATGATGATACATATAAATATAAGATGTATGTCATGAAGATATATGTATATAATTGCGATACATGTATACAATATATAATAAAATATGATAAATGTAATAAAACAGTGCTTCAGTTGTTCTAGTACCTTATTAGCAAAGGCACTAACATTACAATATGTACTAAATGATTAAAATGCAAAAATACATTTCAACGTTTCAGATGACTTTTTTGATCCCTTCTCGTTAATGACATTCTCCTGCCTACCTATTTAACACGTATCTATAGCATCCATATTTAATACATACCTATAGCACCTACAGTCATACAGATTTAGAATAGTATTCCTTTTTAAGCAATGATTCAGAGAACACTGCTGTGAATTCATGGTCTGAGCATTCATTCATAACACAACAGTAACCATAGGTAAGCCTATATATTTACGGAGTTATATCAACACATCTGATTGCAAAAAGCTTTTGTAGAGGCTGATTTACAGAAGTGAACGCTTTATAATTCAACATGAATAAGGACTTTAGATCTTATTTGGGGAAAAAAAAAGAGGTACTTAAATCTCATTGACATGTTGAACCCTGACAACCACTGATTTAGTAGGAAACCCAAGCTGCTGCCTTCTTTCAATTTACAAGCCTGGTGCTGGCAAGGCTGATGGCAGTTACTCATCATTTAGAAAACATGATCTGATTTTATGTTTTTACTTGAAGACTTTGAGGAAGAAACAACATCGTGCTATGACCCAGTCATCCAGGACCCACATGACATCTTCTCCTCTCTACCTGCTCATGCTAGCAATAACAACATGGTGAAATCACATTTTCCCATTATTGTTTCCAGACACTCTCTGGCAATGGTTTGTTGACTCTAATAAACCTTCAGACAAAGCTGTCAGCAAAGGAGATGGCAGAAGGAGAGCAGGGAACAGCCTCTTCAATAATAAATGCATCTGCAGTCTTTGAGTTAGCCTGGACAGTTTCTGCTGAAATTTAATGTGAGTGCCTCAATATTTATTCTAGTGCTAATAGTCAAGTATTTGAATTTCAGAGAGAAAAATGTATTCTATCAAATCATATTACTAATGATTTTGATGAACATAAACATATTATGAGATTAAAGAATGAGTTATCTTACCTGCGATAGTATTAAGAAACATCAAATATTCAAAGTTTGAAATCTCCCTTCTTTGCCAACGTTGAGTCATATTGGAAGATTTATAAAGTTGTCGTGGAGTGGCCAGTGAAATCCTCCTGTCAATTAAGCATATCATAAAAGACATGGTTCCTTTTAACTTATGACTTAAAAATTCAATATTAACTAATATGTTGGTTTGATACCATTCAATTTAGAATAATTTATGGCCTATTTTTCCTAGATGAATTAAATATAATTAATTGTAGAAATTAGCAATAACTAATAGAGAAGATACATCTAAGCAACTCTGTTTTGTATAATGGATATATTACAGGTCAACAAGAAGAAAGGTAAAACTACTCAGCATAAATCATTTATGGTATGTGGAGTCATCTGAAGCAGTGTGGCACTGCTGCTCCATGCTAATCAGCCAGGCAGGGAGCTAGTCAGGTACCAACCTAAACCTTAGATAGTGGTCGCTGCTCCTGAACCCTGTGCACCTGCCCCCACCCACACATAGCACACCTGTGCATGGCCTCTACCTGAGCAGATACTGCAAATGATGCAAAACATCAGGCAGACTGGCAAACCTGGACACAACCCACTGGTTCAGAAGATGGCACAGCAGAGGAATGGCTTAAGGGAGCGAACCAGGATAATTTGTGCAAATGATGAAACTTCTGAGGGTCAAACTGCTTATCTAGAAAAGACTAAGAGCTGGCTGTATTTGTAAAAGTACGATAAGGTCACTGAATTTCTAAAATGATTTCCACTTAAGACAGAGGGTCCCAAACTTTTTCAATTCATGGCATCCTATTAGCAAAGGCACCGACAATACAGTAAATATTACATGATTAAAATGCAAAAACATTTCAGTATTTCAGACGACTTTTTCCTCCTTTCCTATTAACAAAGTTCTCTTGCCTATCTACTTAATAAATATTTACATCTTAACAATTTACTGGCTATCAGAAAATGTAATATTCATAAATTGAAAGAAACAATGCTATTTTTACTGTATTCTTATAGAACCATAATCACTCCTTAATGGAATGTGTATGACAGCTTCTCAAGTCTTGGAATCGAGTCTGACACCCCTCCCCCCATTTCCTGTTCCACACTGATTTTTCCCCTTGTACTGGCTTTTTATCACAGCAACCACCAAAAAATCAGTTTCAGAGAGATAAGATGTCATCGAAAGGAATGCAGCACTATGTATGGCTGAACTCTGAACTAACTTGGAGTACCAGTCTCTCCAGTGCCTACCAGACTGTTACTGTGCTTCCCTCAAAGTATCCAACACCCTGTGCATGCTGTGAGCTCACAGCTATGCCCCACGGAGAGAAAAGCACATGGTTTGGGAACCACCCCTGTGCAGGCTGAGAGCTCACAGCTATGTCCCATGGACAGAAAAGCACATAGTTTGGGAACCACAGGCTTCAGAAGGTTTTTGTCACTCAGTGGATTGTTACCAAATGTTTCTATTCATGTGAAATCTGAATAAGCATTGTCCTGCACATAGTAGGAGCTAAAATACATGTTAGTTGATGGAATGGAGGCAGGGAAAGAAGGAAGAGGTAAAGAAACCCATGTTATCTCTATTTCAAATCTGAATTAAGAATTCTAAGAATAACTATATGTAACTCAATGTTTAAAATATTAACTTAATAAACTGCAGCAGCCTGTTCACAATTATAATTTGGGAGGAGCTTTCTTAGTTACATTGTTTGAGAAAATAGACCCTATCAAATCCAAAAGAACTGCATTAGTCTCATGATTCATTTACTTATAATGGTAAAGAGTAAACATATTTAACATTTTAATCCTGTAATTCAGTGCATTTTTCAAGTAAGTTACAATGCGGTTTTCACAGGCCTACAGAAAGGGCTTCAAGATTTTGATTCAGATTGGCACCAGTATTTGGATTGACTCAGGTACACTTCCACCCGTACACCTGTGGCAACATGCTAAAATGTTTTCTGAATTATCAAAGAATCAGTACACTATGCTTAGTCTAGTTTGCTTGTGTCAGTATTATAACCATGCTCTTGGGAATCTGGTAAAGTTCTTATGTGTTGCATGCTCAGTCTGCTAAAAGCAATATATACAGTGAAGTTCTGAATTCCTTTGTTGACTCTTTGAACCCAGAAAATTTAAGAAGTGAACTGCTGATCTGGAAATAATTCTGACCACCAAAAAAAAAAAAAAAAAAACGCAGCCCCAACCCAACCCAACCCAACCCAAACTGCTTGGTGGTAAACTGTAAGTAATGAGAGCCACTGGAGAAAGTCATCATGCCATTCTTAGAACATGTAATAGTGAAGAAAAGAAACGTGGGCATAAGAAATAGACTAAGAAGGGCAGACTATGAGCAAGTCCGGGGAAAGGATCGGTGTCTCTGCTGACTCTCTGTCCTTCCCACTACCAACTCCTCGAGAGCAGAGGATGTCTCCGCCACTGCAGTATCTTCAGCATCTAGCGGTGCGGCCTGCCCGGGGGTGTGTCAGGGAGTTCTCACCACCGACTTGAAGTATCATCCACCCTAAAAGGCAAGACCACTGAAGAGAGACCTGAGGCCAGGAAGTTAGTAGTTCAGTCACAGGAAGAGGAAAAATGGGAGGCAGAAAACCAACTGGGCTGCTCAAAGTGTCCGGTAACGAGTGTAGCTATGAGAGTAAGTGCGCTTGGTACACACTCGGGCTACATCAGCATTGGAGTCTAAAACGAAGATAAAGATGCCTGCTGAAATAAAAACTATTAGGTATCATAACAAACAGTGACCATTTCAAATCAGGAATCCCATGAATACAACCAGGGAGTGTCCTTCGGAATGGAACTAAGTGAAGAATCTCAGCAAATGCAGAACAAACTGATGGTAGTGACTATCTGAACAGAAAACGTGTTAAGCTGAGGCGGGCACTGGGTGGAGATCAGAGAACAGGACATGCCTGCTGGAAGCTTCCATCATGCATAGGACCCACACGAGTCACCTGGGCACGGTGCCCAGAACAGAGATCCAGAGGGTGGTGGGCTGTGACTTCGGGGGTGAGATGAATCACTCTTCTAAGTCAAAACTTTCCTTTGTAAAATGGGATATGAACCTCTGCTTTAAGAATTTTGTTGTTTTAAGATTTAAAGGAAATAATGAGTATGAACGAAAGCATGACGCACAGTCCCTGGCGCGTGGAAGTACTCAATAAACAATACTACTAATATTGATTAATTAAATGGGCATTCATTAGGCTACACAGGCTTAATGGAAATATTCCCTTTGTTTTAAACCTTTGCTTACGAAGCAGCAATCTGATTTGTAACATGACCTCAGCTAAGAAGTGGACTGAATTATTCTAGCAGATATACCTGCTTTGAAATTGATAAATTGGAATTTTCATTTATAAATCAATCTGTTATAGGTTTAGCTTACAGTAAGTTCCCCAGAGTCTGATAAATTCTGTTTAAACTGGCAAAACTCAAAGACAAGAGAGCCAAGCCAAGACCGAATCCCTGGGCCTCACTGGTTCCACAGTCACCTGCCGGCAGATAGTCTGGACTTGTAGGGTCAATCCACCATCCCCTCCGGCTGGCAATTTCCTAAATGTAACAAGATCTCACACATCACAACACACACGTCCATGGATGTGTGTCTCTGTCCATCCATCCATCCATCCACGTGTGTGTGCGCACGTGTACAAGGCAGAGAGCATGTGTGTTCACTGTGCTGTCTACCTTACGAAGTCCTTCACTCTATTATCTCAAGAGGTTCTTGTGATGTCTCTTCGCAAAGGCACCGCCCCTGCCCCACGGAACATGGAAATGGCCCTTCTCTGCCTGCTGCGGTCACTCCTCTGCCAAGCAGGGGCTAGTGTGTGCGATGCACCAGGACCAGCGACTGTCCCTTGACTCAGGGTCCCCTTCTGCTACTTCTAAGGCTACATATCTCTAGAAATACGCAGAACTGAACCTGCAAGGATATTACTGGGAAACTAGCCTCCTGGGGGAAAAACAGCAAGAAGGTGTCATCAGAGAGAATGGCTTATTAAGGAACAGAGAAACTCAAACTACTGAATTTCTGTTTTGCTTCTGGCTTTCCTGATAAAGAGAATGCGCTTCCAACTGTAAAGGGGAGACCAAATGTGGCGAAAAGGACAGTGATGCCTAAAGTAGGGAAGGAAGACAGTGTGGAGTCTGGTTGTTTTAAACGGATTCAGGTGCAAGCCAGCCCAAGCATCCTGGAGGGAATTACACGTCTCCAGGGAACCTTCGGGTCATCCTGGAGAAAGTGTATCACTGAGAGACATCAGGAGGCAGGAGATTCGTTTTTGAAGGAAAACATCAGATCCAGGTAGTAACTATTTGTGAGTTCTTAATGTCAAGTCCTGGAAAAATTCTTGAATTGATGATTAAACAAATGGCTAGGAAGCACTTGGGAAAGGAAATAATGATTACTATGAGTCAACTTTGATTCAGTAAGAACGAATCTTGTAAAACTAACCTCAGTTTCCTTTTTTGACAGACTAAATGCATTTTCCTTCAGCCTGTATTTTATATAAGGGCTTCGCTATCTACTAATGTCTCCATTTAATCTTGCCATTCTACTAGCAAGTATCCTGAACGTGTGCGGACCTGTCAGTGAATCACTTCTGCGGCTGTAAGGCAAGGTAACGCCAGTTGAATAGCACCTGAAAAGCACCTCAGTAATTAGGCTCTGTGCTGGGTATTGTAGATTAAAAGATAAACAAGACACAGTCCCTGTCTTTAAAATGCCTGTAGTCTATTTAAACGAAAATTGACAAAGATTAGTTTTCCTTTCTATCTATGCAGTGCCCTGAAATAACCCTCAGGAGAATAAAAACCTAACTATTAGACACTGCTCTACAAAAGCCACTCTCTCCCTTTCCTCTGTGTCCACGGAAACCCCGTTTGGTGCAGGCATCAGGTGCCAAGGAGGGCAGAGGGATTTTATTTCCCTAACTCTAGGGGAAGACTGGGCTAAGCCAGTAAATGCACTCCCCTTTGCCAGGGATTATTTTAGGGGTGTGTGGGTGACCCCATTCTGGGCAAACAGACCTGAGATAAAGATTCCTGACGGCTTCTGAGAAACGTCCTCCTTCCTAGAACAGAGACGTTCAAGGAGAAATCCTGTGTGTCCTTTCCCTACCGTGATACAGGGAGGTAAAGACGTGGTGTGGGAAACATGAGGCTGTGTGAAGGCTGCCCTCACCAAGCCTCTGAAGGAGGCGCATCTTCTCTATTCAAAGAAACAAACAGAAGCTATCGTTCCAGCCACCTGGGGTCAGGTATTTGGCTACCTGTAGCCAAAAACAGACTAACTGATATCGCTTGTCCATACCATGTTTTCTACTTGGACTACTAGATTTCAATGAAATAAGATTTCAAAATACATACCAAGATTTTTAAAATACAAAGATGAAAGGTTTAGGACATGGTTAAAATGACATCATAATTAATGACTATCAATCTCAATACACTTTAACAGTTTTATTACTTGAATGAAGAGGAATGTATATATAGCATTTATAAAAGCATAATTTATATGCTAGCACCCAGCAATTAATCACAAATATGCTGAGTCTTTTAGAATGACTCTTGCACGATCTTAAAATTCAAAAATGTTTTAAGAATGTGCTAGCTATGATATGCAATCAACTCTTTTTACTTCCTCATTTATATGAGTGTTTTGGGTTAAATGAGAGTATTCCCTAAGTATTTTGTTATTCTTAAACAGCTGTGCTTCACAATCTCTTTCCCTACAAAGGACCTGAAGAGAAAGAAAAGTCTTAAGCCCTCAAAACAAGCATACTGGTTATGACTATGCTTACATTTCTGTCATACTGAGATTGAAACATGTTAACAACCCATAGATAACGGATAATATAAAATTACCTGGCTTGTGGCAGTCCATAGCTGGTGCCCACGCCAACCCGAGGCAAGCTATAGACGACTTTTTTTACTGTTGCTTGATCAGGGAAATTAAACATAACTGAGGCTGCAGTGAGAAGAAAAAACATGATTCAGAAAACCACAGGAGAGCTAGTCATCAATTTCAGAAATCATTTTCAGGTGCCCATCATGATTTATCATAAAGGTAATACATTTTCTTGGAAAATCAGCTTCTTGTAGAACTGCATCCAGGTGAAACTGAGGGTTAACATCGTTAAACAAATTTAGTTATTTCTTTATTTATATTTTATTTATTTGTTTCAGTAAGAGCATATCAAAGAAAGAAAGAAAACAGCAAGGGAAAATCAAGACAGCATCACACCATGTAAATGAATAATATCTGAATATAAGCACATTTTCTCTCATAATATTTTAAGGGACTTACTTCGGTTTGCCATAAATACTTCCAAAGCAGTGTTTTGTAGGAGATAACGTCTTGAAAACACAGCTCGTATTTCGCTGAACATCCATTTTCCATGAAGTCCCTCAGTGTATGCAAGAACCTAAAATAAACAGTTTCAAGGGAGGTGTCAACCAATAAAATATGTATCTAAGGCTTATTCTGACAGCATCTTAGTCAGTGCTGTATCTTCCTGAATTCATGCTATATCACAACATTGTCAATCATTCGATTTTTTATATTTGCAAAATTCTGCCTTTCTAAATTTTCTTGGTTGACTTATGAGGATATGAAGGAGCAAAAAAGTTATTCATTCAAGGTGACCCTGGGACTTAAAGAATGTAGTAGGGCTTTTGGCTTTATATGTAATAATTGGGTGACCACTTGTGACATACACAGTTGGTTCTTTTCCAATCCTACTCCTGCCCCTTCTTCCTTGCTTACTAGAACTGTGTAGCATGAAAGCAGCCAGAGCTGATGCATGTATGAGTGGGTGTGGCTGTATTTTAATAAAACTTTATTGACAACAACAGGACGAGGCTGAATGTGGCCCAGGACCACAGTTTGGCTGATCCATCGCCTAAGCCAATCATAGCAGTACTATTCCCAACTTTCCCAGATTTCCTTGCAACTGCAGAGAGGACATTTGGCCAATCTCTGGCTAATGAGTTGGGTTCGTTTCAGAAAAGCTTACAAAACAAGTCATATGCAGCTGGCACATCCCTTTCTCCTTCTCACTTAATGAAGATGTATGTGATGGCTGGCATTGTAGCAGCCATTGCACAACCACGAGAGGGAAGGCCAAGGGAACTGCAGCGAGGTGGCCCTAACACTGAGCTGCTGACACAAACTCATCAACCATGCACACCTGGACTTCCTGTTCTACGAGAAAGAGAAAACCCTATTTGATTTTGCCACTGTAGCCAGGTCTCCAGCAAACGCATTCCTTCTGGATACACCAATGAATATTAAAGATACAGAAACACATTTTCCACTTGCATTGGCATACTGTGTAATTAATTACACTTATATTTTATCTGGAGAAAGTAGAAAATACTTAATGAGTTTTATATACATAATGCTCATTAAACTTTGAAAACTAATTATGAAGTTCCTTTTCCTATTTCCTTTCTCAAGACTTAATAAAAAGGAAGACTTCTGGTCTTTTTATTTCTTGAAAATTCTATTCTCTAATACCTGAATTCAGTTTTTGTCTTTCCTTAGATATGGGAAGACTTCTGGAGGTGGTCAGATCTGTCTTTAAGTTCTGAGACATTGGAAGCCAGTCAGACTCCTATTTAAACCCTAGCTTTGCCATTTACTAGGTAAGGGACACTGGAACGAGGATTCAACCTCACCATATTTTTGCCATCTGTCAAAACAGTAACAAAACCTGTTACCGGTAGTTTGGGTAAAGACAATGGATATAAAGTACCCGGCACTAGCTATCGTTTAAATTCTGTGCATAAGTTCATATGTCCTTATTGTTGAGAGAACTGGTCACTGTTTGTAACTTCCTAAATGCCAAACACTTCACAGAAAGGTCATAGTGACTTCCTACAGTTTACGTATTTATAAAATCTTAGTTGAGTGCAGTGGTTTCCAAATGTGACTTTTGTAGACCAGTATAATTTAAAAAGGGACAAGGGTGCTGAGACAGGGTTGTTAACTTTTGTTCCATCGAGTAGGAAAAATTTTAAGACAAATCAGTCAACAAAAACTACCTTCCATTAAGATCATTATTTTACTAATAAAAAAAATATATATTAAGTCCATCTGAACACCCAAACAGTAAAATGAGTATAATGGCCACATAACTACCCATGAAAACACTGGTATGCCAGGAGTGTACAAAAAGGCACAAAATATACATTATTTTAATTATATATTATATACAATTACACCTTACATATGACATATACATACATATTTTTATTTATTTTTCTTTCTGGGAAAGAAATAAAGATTTTTTATTAATTTTATAAGAGGAGTTACGGGTTTGTAGGAAATACAGAGCTCCCGTATTCCACCCGACCTCAGACACACAATTTGCATTAGCATGGTACCTTTGTTACAACTGATGAGCCAATAATACAATAATGATACTACCAACTGTAGTTCATAATCCACATTAAGCTTCACTGTTTCATATATCCTATGTTTTTTTAAAGAGTAAGTTGATTCTAGAAACATATATCTTAACAATATTGAGTCTTTCAATCTGTGCACTGCATAGCCTGCTGACCCCCTTGCCATCCTCTGACCAGGAGGCCTGGTGGGAGCCCCGAGTCATAGGGGGTGGGGGGAAGCAGCTCAGGGGGCCGCCGGCTGCGTGGGCGGGGGACGAAGCAGAAGTGCCAGCAGTCTGGAGGCAGAGTGACCAGTTGCGGGGCTACTCCAAGCAAGTGAGGAGGACATCCTTAACTGCACACACCTTGGAAATGTAAAGGAATATCCTTATATCTGATCACACATGGAGGTCATGGCCCATTCTGTAAAAATCTGGGCTTCTGGCCCAGGATTGAAACACGATCCAATGCTATGAAATTGCCTTTATTTTATTTATACCTTTACCGGGAATATAATGCTTTATGTTTCAGGACCTTCTATAAGAATTTGTTTTCCGTTATAGTCCAAATGATCTTTCTAAATCATTATAATCCTCTCCTCTCGACTTGAAATTTGTGGTTTCTCTTTTCTCTCTCACGTTGACCTTCCCACACCATCTGGCTTGTGCCTGCCTCCTCTGAGATTACGCAGGAATCTAATCAACAAATAGTACCTACTTCCTCCTGCTTCATTTTCTGAGAGTCGAATGAACACAATTTTATTACTTCACAGAGGTCATAAATAAGATTATTAAAGCATCCTGATCCCCAGACTTACAGACGTCTTTCTTACGGAAGGCTTTCTGAGGTGGCCTCGCCCGCTCCTCACCAAGCGCTGAGGAAGCAACCAGAAACAGCCCCGGTGGGCCCCGCAGCCCCCAACCCCCCCCACTCGAGCCCCCTGGTCCCCCAGAGTACCCCCCACCACCCCCAGCCCCTGGCAGGCGCTCAGGCCACTTTCACCTTTTCTCTGTAAAGGAGCTAATGTTGCACAACCTGAAAAATACTCATTTGGTGATGGCTCTGTTGATCTCAGATCACCTAACGCCACACGGAACAAGTGTCACGATGCCTTTTTCTCTGAATATGAAAAATCTAGATTTTGCTCCCAGTGCTGTTTCCTGTTCAGGACGGCGCGATGCCGTGGAAGGGGGGGGGGGAAGTGTGGGGACACGCGCGGCCCCGTGCCCACGGTCTTGACCACCAACTGCCCATCCGCGGCTGGGCGGGTGAACTGGTCGCTGGCGCTCGGAAAGAGCCACCAGGCCAGGGGGAGCACCTGTGTGCAGCGTGGAGACAGCGGGACAGAAAACAGTGTGCAGCGGTGCGTGGAGGGATGGAGAACTTAACAGCAATGTTTCCAGACCTTCAACTTCCTGAAACCCATCTGTCTGAAAAAGTGCCTGTGAAGGAAGTACAAGTTCACTTTCTGACCTCCCTTTTCATGTTGCCCACCAAGAAAAACGTAAGATTAAGAAAAGATACCTCTCAAAAGGAAGAGGAGGGAACATTTCCTAATGTATTCTATGAGGCCAGCACCATCCTAATGCCAAAGCCAAGGCTAACATTGCACCTAACGGAGAAAAACTGAGCTTTCTCCCTGACACCAAGAGCTGTTGCCACTGCTACGCACACTGTCCTGGGAATGCTAGCCTCAGCAATTAGGCAAAGAAAAGAAATAAAATACATCCAAATTAGAAAGAAAGAAGAAAGATTATCCCTATTCACAGATGACATGATCATATATATGATACACTGAGAAGAAATTACATGAAAAGTTACTAGAGCTAATAAATGAATTCAACAAAGTGGCAGAGTAGTAAGATCAATACACAAAAAATTAGTGGTGTTTCTACACACCAGCAATGAACAATCTGAAAATGGAATCAAGAAATCAATTCCATTTACAGTAGCAATTGAAAGAGTAAAATACCTAGGAATAAATTTAACCAATGATGTAAAGGACTTATTCACAGAAAACTACAATGCACCACTGAAATTAAATAAAACCTAAATAAATAGAAAGATATTCTGTGCTCATGGATTGAAGACAATGTCATTAAGACGTCAATACTATCCAAGCAATCCCAGTCAAAATTCCAAAAGACTTTTTTTGCAGAAATGGACAAGCAAATTCATATGGAAGGGCTACAGACCCTGAGGCCAAAATCATTCTGAAAAGGAAGAATGAAATCGGAGAACTCATACTTCTCTATTTCCAAACTCAGTATAAAGTCATAGTAACTAAAACAGCATGCTTCTGGCACAAGGACAGCATGTAGACCCAATGGAACAGAACTGAGAGTTAAAGAAAAAAAACACAACAAAAACTCACCCACACATATGTGGCCAAGTGGTTTCTGACAAAGGAGTCAAGTCCACGTGATAAGCAAGAAATAGTCTTAGAAAAATGGTACTGGGAAAACTGGATATTCACCTGAAATAGAATGAAAGTTGACCCCTACCTTACACCATATACAAAAATTAACTCTAAATGGATCAAAGACCTAGATATAAAAACTAAAACTATAAAACTCGCGGAGGAAAAAATAGGGAAAATCTTCAGGACCTTGTATCTGACAATGGATTCATAAGACTTCATACCGAAATTGCAAGAAACAAAAGAAAAAAAACAGATGAAATGAAATTCATCAAAATTAAAACCTTTTGTGCATCTAAGGACCTTATCCAGAAAGTAAAAAGATAACTAACAGAATGGGAGAAAATGATTGGAAACCATGTATTTGACAGGGGTTTAATACCCAGAATATATAAGGAATGGTGCAACTCACTAACAAAAAGATGAACATCCCACTTAAAAATGGGCAAAGGAGTTGAACAGACATTTCTCAAAAGAAGATACAGAAATGGCCAATAAGTTCATACAAGATACTCTACGTCATTAGCCATTAGGGGAATGAAAATTAAAACCAGAATGCAATACCATTTCATACCCGGTAAAAAGGCAAATACTAAAAAGAAGACAAACAGAAAATAATAAATGCCAGTGAGGATGTGGAAAAACAGGAATATTCATAGTCTGCTGGCAGGAATATAAAATGTTGCAGCTGCTGTGGAAAACAGTTGGGAAGTTCTTCAAAAAAAGTTAAACATGGAAACAGCATATGACCCAGCAACCCTGCTTCCAGGTATGCACCCCAAAGAGCTGAAGGCAGGCACTCAGATGGATCTTGCACACCAGTGCGCAAAGCAGCATTAGTCACAGCTGCCAAAAGATGGAAGCAACCCAAGTGTCCCCAACAGAAAAACGGATAAACAAAATGCATACAATGGAATATCATTCAGCTGAAAAAGGAATGAAATCCTGATACATGCTATACCACATGGATGAACCTCTAAGACAGCATGCTGAGTGACGTAAACCAGACACAAAGGGACAGATACTGTATGAACCGCTTATGTGGATTATATGGAATAACTGGAACATGCATAGGCATGGACATGGAAGGGGTGGGAGGAAGGAGGATTGAATGCAGAAGGGGTGCAGGACTTCTGGCTGGCTCCACGGGAAAGTCCTGGTAATGGGTAGCAGTGAGTGAGCTTCAGTCCCACGGAATGGTGTGCTTGGAAGGGGTGGAGATGAGAGTGTGTAAGCTGTACACGTTTCCAGAAATTTAAAAAAAAAAAAAGAGTGACTAAAGAGACAATGACAGTTAAATGTAAGACATGACCTTGGGCTGGATCTAAAAATAGAGGACAAAAAGGCCCCAAGCACATTATTGGGAAATATGGAAAAACTGGAATGCAGACTGTCAGCTTTATAGCATGTCAAAGTTCCTGAATTTGATAGCTGCATCTAAGGTAGTGACCTGAGTGAATATCCTTGCTCTGAGGAAATGTATACGGGGAATACTTTGTGTACAAGCAGCATAATGTATACAATTTACTTCCAAATATTAAGAAAATTGAAAGCTAAATAGACAGAGAGAAGAAGTGAGAGATGGACAGATGATAGAATGATACAGCATATGCAGAATAATGTTAAAATTGGAGGAACTGGTTATCTGGGTGGGGTGGAGGGTAGCGAGTGATGTGTCGGAGTTCTCTGTTTGGGTTTTTTATTTGTTTTTGCAATTGTCCTATAAGTTTGAAATTATTTCAAAATATACAGTTTAAGGAAAAAAAAAAGGAACCTCTGAGATCTGCTGAGGGAAGCCTCAAACAAGAGACAATCCAAAATATTGATGCATGCATTAGGAAAGCGTGTGCCCCTAGCAACAGGGTTAAAAAATCCTTTTGCGAGTCAGATGGCTTCCCATATGTCAGTTGAGAAAAGAAATAATTTAAAAATTATTATAATTACAATTAAATAATTTAGAAGGAGTAAAAAAAATTGAGTAATGCTGATATCATAAAACCTCAACTCTCTGCTATTTACTTATGCGAACAAGGTTTCTCAGCACTTTCACCCGTAAAGGAGAAAATGCGGAGGCCCTCTGACATTGACCCTTGTTATTCTTATCAGTAAGTCACATTCCTCTGTGCATATATGTTCATCATCCACCTCATTTAGAGATGAATTTTCAATATCATTTCACCTTTTATGTTTAAATAGCTGTTTTAAAAATACTATTAAATATATTTATGTTGTTTTGATTTAAGTTGCTGTATGACTAATACTAATAATATTCATAACAATAATTTATTCCAGAATAAAAATTTTAAGCATTTAGAATTTTATGTTTTTAAGAATAAAAAAATAAAAAAACCTAATTCATATGTACATACACTTTTTCCAGATTAACAGGGTGACCAATAAAAGACTTCCAATAATAAAATATCTTAATTAGGTAATTTTTGGCAGGGAATGGAATGGAAATATGAGTTCAAAGAGAAAAAGCAATGGTTAAAATATTTCCATTTTAAAAAGCTTATTTATATATTTTTAAAGGGATGATAGTAATCAAACCACTATTCTACTGATATATTTGATTCTACTGGATATATCTGACATTTAGAACATGCTGTATATTGCTTCCTTTAAAAATGTTTCAATTGATGAAAATTTTCAGGTTCTGAGGGCACTTCTTATATTTATCTATTTTATCACATGCATCTCCCCCAAAAGTCTAGCCTCCATGAGGGTGGAGATGAGAGTTGCCTTCTTTCTTGCATTGCTTACAGAACCTGCACACAGAAGGAACTCTGCCAATCTTTGCTGAATGAAACATTTAAAAATCTAATTTATAAACAAGACTTGGGTGGCAGCCGCAGTCCTCTGTGCCTGCCTCATCTCCACATGCACACTCGCTCACTGGCAACACTCTCAAACGGATGACGTTGGCAAGGCTGCCGCATCTTTGCCCTCATCATGAGTGTCCCCATGTGTAATTATCATATCTTTGGCTGTGTTTCCTCATTTTCTCAAATTTGGCAAACTTTAAAATCTTGTATTTTTTCTTCTGCTATTTAAAAAAAGGGAGAGGGTGAGGGAAGGGAACTAGACTTTACACTATTGGAAAGAAACTGATTTCTCATTTCTAGCATTTACTTTCACGTCCTTGCTGAGTGTGCTAACTTCTCTTGTATTATTCTGTATAGCTACAATTTTTTAAACTAATTATATTTATATGTTGCTTATCTTTTCGATTTTTTTTTCTATTTCAGATCATTTGACTTTGTGAGTTGCAGTTTTCTCTTTGAACCAATTTGATAAGAGGGTCTGATTTTGTAGCTACTGCAAATTGTCAGCACAAATGGTTTCTTCTTTTTGAGAATAATTTAAACTTTTAG
Source organism: Tamandua tetradactyla (assembly GCF_023851605.1). NCBI lineage: Eukaryota > Metazoa > Chordata > Mammalia > Pilosa > Myrmecophagidae > Tamandua > Tamandua tetradactyla. The sequence goes on along the minus strand of NC_135330.1, from coordinate 200,222,131 downwards.
GTACAATCAGAAATGATACAACACTGGATGGGCAAGTTGCAGTAATTACAGTCGCAGTAATCGTATTAGTTGACTTACAGAGTAGATATAAAGGAGAAATTCTTTTTCCTAGTGATCCAATTGTGTTATTGGAAGAATCCTTTGAAACATTAAAAACTCTTCATTATGAAAAATTGTAAACAGAAAAGTAGTGAGAAGTGTGTACTGGAGAGAGAAACCTTGATTTTTTAAAATTAAGTTAATCTTTTTCTGCGTTAACTGGAGAAAGTCACATGTAATACAAATAATAGCACATTTTTCTTTCCTATTTATTATAGCTTCTAGCATTAAAAAAAAATTAAGAGTCTGCATATATCATGAAAATCAAAGCAGAGTTTATGGATATAAAGCACATACGCTATGCACATGGTAAGTATTTAATAAGTGGTAGCTATGATGGTTGAGTACAGTATGAATCCAGTATTTAGCCACCACATGTATTCTGCCCATCTCTTCACTCTCTGCCATCCTGAATACTTGCTGTGTCTGCCATGTGCCTGTGCCCCACACAAGGTGTTTCCCCTGCCTAGGAAATCCCTCCCTACCTGTCCTTCTGATACCTTAGCTAGGAGACCCTGTCAATACCTCTGAAAACCTGTAACTCCACAACAATACTCCAATTGTTGATTTATTTGTTAGTGCCTCCTTGGGCTGCTGAATTCATCCACCCTGGAGTCTACCACAACTCAGCACCTATTATTATACGAGGCCATACGCGGATTCTGTATTGTTCAAGTCACCTGAGTTACAGTGTCTGATACTTGCACGTGAAAGTCTTCTGATACAAGCCCTTGTCACCCGAGGTGACCTGCATGCCTCTCTTCTTATGTACGACGATCCTCACTGGTCCGGAGGAGCTGCACGCTGAAACAGCTGTTTTCAACATGCCTGAGGACATCTATTTCACAAACCTCATTACCTGGAAAAGCCAGAGGACACACGCAGTCTCTGAATGTTTGCATTAGCAACTCTGGGAACCTTGTTTCTTCAGCTCTATTTAAATGTCTTCATCCTCATGCCTGATGGCATCTTGATGGCAAAGGCATTCTTAAAGAACTCTTCAGTGATGCAAACCTTTTCTTGATAAGAGGAAGAAGAGGCTCTCAGTGACCCAGCTAAGAGGTGATAAAGATAAGAAAGAATTTCCTGCATTTGGAAACTATTCTTTTAAAGAGTCTCACTTAAATATTCTGCTACCTGGAACTGTGCGTCCGTGTTCATAGGCATTTCTGAGTGGCTTTTTTAGCTCAGGACTTTATGAGAATTGTAAAATTTTACTAGAGGAGAACTGAACCATGTATTATGAAACAAACCTCTCAGAGTTCAGTCACAGTCATATAGCTAGCTACAAACAGGTACAGACGTAACCACAAATGCTTCTTGGGTTTCATGAACCGGCTCCAGAAAGCACAGAGCTATCTTGGTACCTCCATCAGGTCCCATCCATGCGGCCACGCACCCCAGCCACCTGACATCACTCACAGGTGTTGGACAGGACAAGCTTCCCACAAGTTCTAGAAGCATTTCTCACACCTTGTCCACCTGGTCAATTCCTACTAGGCATCGAAAGCCCACTATTCAAAAAAAGGCATTTGTTTCACATTTACCATTGATAAGTATCTGCAGGAAGGTGCCAGACTTATCGGGGCCAGGGAGACAATATGACTGTGAACAATTTTTCAGCTCTAAAGACTTCTTTTTCCATGACAATTACCAATCGAAAGCTTTTTTCATAAACACAAGCTCAGAGTTTTCAAAGTGTGGGGACCTGAGCACTTATGGACATTCACAGATGCATCCTTAAGCTTCATGAAAATTTGACTTTCCCTTCTCTTAAAGTTGGACCTCTTTCTTTTTCCATTATTTTTTCCCCAAGAGTAGCTATAAAACGAAACCCATCTTCATGTGGACAATTTGCATTTTGGGGGTCCTTCAGGTTGGCCCCCCTCAGCATGCTGCCTCACAGCACCAGTCCATAGGAGCAGTGTGCACTTCAGTACCACTCACTTTGGTGGGCTCTCATCACTCCTTATATATCTGTATGCTCTGCAGGAGTAGAATAAACTCAGACCTAAGAAGACAGACAGATGCTTAAGTCTGACTCAACCTCTTCCCAGCTAGGCAGAGATGGAAAAGTCACCTGACATACCTGACCCCAGTTTCCCCTCACACGGAAAGAAGGCTCCTAAATACTTGACGGGGTTGCGGTCAACCAAGTACCCACAGGAGGACTGGCCCAAAGTCCATGTGACCCATAACAGTGGACAGGATGGAGTCCCGACCTCCCTGCCCGCTCGCCCTGTCAGGAGAGAGGAGTGCCGCTGGGCCCAGGTACGTGCAGGGAATGGCCCTCTCATTAGGCGTGGCGGAGCCCTGCATGCTGCCCTGAGCCAGGCTGGGGCTGGATTCCGTTCTCATCTGCTTCTTCCTGGATGGCTCTGAGTGTCCCCTCTGCCGGACTGGCAGCTTCACCTTTTTGAAACATACCTTTCTGCTTCAACAGAGACAACTCAGCTATGGAATTTCTTATGATATTTTCACTCTCTTGATTTTCTGTATTACTGGATAATTAACAGCTCAGAAATTTAACTCACTTTAAATGTCACTAAATGCCCCTTGCTTGTAAATGAATGTCTTTCACGAACATCTGCAACTGGAAGAGGTATTGAGACCTCCCAGCTTGGAGGCTTTGAAAACAGTATTTACTGGATTAGGTGCTAAGATGGTTTGAAGCTGTTATGTACCCAGAAAAGGCACGCTCTTCTAAGCCAGCCTTCTGGGGTCAGACCTATTGTCAGTGGGACCTTTTTGTTAGGCGGTTTCCATCAAGATGTGATGCCACCCATTCAAGGTGGGCTTTAATGCTTTCATTGGAGTCCTCTATGAAGAGAATAGAAGACAGAAAATACAGAGAGAGCAAACAGATGAAATCCAGAGAAAAGCCTCCAGAAGAGAGAGCCACTGAAACCAGAGGCTAAACTCGGGAGAGAAGGGCCAACAGACATCGCTATGTGCCTTCTCAGGTGACGGAGGAACACAGATGCCAGCAGCCTTTCCTCAGAGAAGGCATCTTCCTCTTGATGCTGTAATTGGACAGTTTCATGGCCTTAGAAATGTAAATCTGTAATAGAATAAATCCCCATTGAAAAAGCCAACTATTTTTGGTGCACTGCTGCTTAGTTTGCTAGCTGACGGAATGACATATACCAGAACAAGAATGGTTTTTATAAAGAGGAATTTATAAGTTACAGTTTATAGTTCTAAGCCTATAAAAATGTCCAAACTAAGGCATTCAGGAAAAGATACCTTAATTCAAGGAAGGCCATTGGATCAGGAACAGCTCTGTCAGCTGGGAAGTCACGTGACTGCATCTGCTGGTCCCTTGCTCCTGGGCTCTGTTGCTTTCAGCCTCTGCTCCTGTGGGGGCTCCTCACTTTGCTTCTCTGGGGCTGGCTTTCCTCTCTTGGCCTCCCTTGGCTCTCTCCAGGCTCTGGCTTACTTAACATCTCATGGCGATGTCTGCTGGGCTCCAAGCACATCCAAACATCCATTTCCCTGTTCTCTAAGTGTCGGTATCTGAGGCTTCTGTTGTTTCTCTCATTTCTGGCTCTCTCCAAAATATGTCCACTTTTAAAGGATTTCAGTAAACTAATCAAGACCCACCTGGAATGGGTGGAGTCACATCTGTCTCCATTCAATGAAAGTTAATATCCACAATTGGGTGAGTCGCATCTCCATGGAGATATCTTTTTTTTTTTTTTATTAATTAAAAAAAGAATTAACAAAACAATTAGAAATCATTCCAATCTACATGTACAATCAGTAATTCTTAATAACATCACATAGTTGCATATTCATCATTTCTTAGTACATTTGCATCGATTTAGAAAAAGAAATGAAAAGACAACAGAATAAGAATTAAAACAATAATAGAAAGAAAAAAAAAAACAAAAACAAAAAACCTATACCTCACATGCAGCTTCATTCAGTGTTTTAACATAATTGCATTACAATTGGGTAGTATTGTGCTGTCCATTTCTGAGTTTTTATATCAAGTCCCGTTGTACAGTCTGTATCCCTTCATCTCCAATTATCCCTTCTCTTTTTTTTTTTTTAATTAACGGAAAAAAAGAAATTAACCCAACATTTAGAGATCATACCATTCTACACATGCAATCATTAATTCTTAACATCATCACATAGATGCATGATCATCATTTCTTAGTACATTTGCATTGGTTTAGAAGAACTAGCAACATAACCGAAAAAGATATAGAATGTTAATATAGAGAAAAAAATAAAAGTAATAATAGTAAAATCAAAACAAAACAAAACAAAACAAAACAAAAACCTATAGCTCAGATGCAGCTTCATTCAGTGTTTTAACATGATTACTTTACAATTAGGTATTATTGTGCTGTCCATTTTTGAGTTTTTGTATCTAGTCCTGTTGCACAGTCTGTATCCCTTCAGCTTCAATTACCCATTGTCTTACCCTGTTTCTAACTCCTGCTGAACTCTGTTACCAATGACATATTTCAAGTTTATTCTCGAATGTCCGTTCACATCAGTGGGACTATACAGTATTTGTCCTTTAGTTTTTGGCTGGATTCACTCAGCATAATATTCTCTAGGTCCATCCATGTTATAACATGGTTCATAAGTTTATCTTGTCTTAAAGCTGCATAATATTCCATCGTATGTATATACCACAGTTTGTTTAGCCACTCTTCTGTTGATGGAGATTTTGGCTGTTTCCATCTCTTTGCGATTGTAAATAATGCTGCTATAAACATTGGTGTGCAAATGTCCGTTTGTGTCTTTGCCCTTAAGTCCTTTGAGTAGATACCTAGCAATGGTATTGCTGGGTCGTATGGCAATTCTATATTCAGCTTTTTGAGGAACCGCCAAACTGCCTTCCACAGTGGTTGCACCCTTTGACATTCCCACCAACAGTGGATAAGTGTGCCTCTTTCTCCGCATCCTCTCCAGCACTTGTCATTTTCTGTTTTGTTGATAATGGCCATTCTGGTGGGTGTGAGATGATATCTCATTGTGGTTTTGATTTGCAGTTCTCTAATGGCCAGGGACATTGAGCATCTCTTCATGTGCCTCTTGGCCATCCGTATTTCCTCTTCTGAGAGGTGTCTGTTCAAGTCTTTTTCCCATTTTGTAATTGGGTTGGCTGTCTTTTTGTTGTTGAGATGAACAATCTCTTTATAAATTCTGGATACTAGACCTTTATCTGATATATCATTTCCAAATATTGTCTCCCATTGTGAAGGCTGTCTTTCTACTTTCTTGATGAAGTTCTTTGATGCACAAAAGTGTTTAATTTTGAGGAGTTCCCATTTATTTATTTCCTTCTTCAGTGCTCTTGCTTTAGGTTTAAGGTCCATAAAACCGCCTCCAGTTGTAAGATCCATAAGATATCTCCCAACATTTTCCTCTAACTGTTTTATGGTCTTAGACCTAATGTTTAGATCTTTGATCCATTTTGAGTTAACTTTTGTATAGGGTGTGAGAGATGGGTCTTCTTTCATTCTTTTGCATATGGATATCCAGTTCTCTAGGCACCATTTATTGAAGAGACTGCTCTGTCCCAGGTGAGTTGGCTTGACTGCCTTATCAAAGATCAAATGTCCATAGATGAGAGGGTCTATATCTGAGCACTCTATTCGATTCCATTGGTCGATATATCTATCTTTATGCCAATACCATGCTGTTTTGACCACTGTGGCTTCATAATATGCCTTAAAGTCCGGCAGCGCTAGACCTCCAGCTTCGTTTTTTTTTCCTCAAGATGTTTTTAGCAATTCGGGGCACCCTGCCCTTCCAGATAAATTTGCTTATTGGTTTTTCTATTTCTGAAAAATAAGTTGTTGGGATTTTGATTGGTATTGCATTGAATCTGTAAATCAATTTAGGTAGGATTGACATCTTAACTATATTTAGTCTTCCAATCCATGAACACGGTATGCCCTTCCATCTATTTAGGTCTTCTGTGATTTCTTTTAGCAGTTTTTTGTAGTTTTCTTTATATAGGTTTTTTGTCTCTTTAGTTAAATTTATTCCTAGGTATTTTATTCTCTTAGTTGCAATTGTAAATGGGATTCGTTTCTTGATTTCCCCCTCAGCTTGTTCATTACTAGTGTATAGAAATGCTACAGATTTTTGAATGTTGATCTTGTAACCTGCTACTTTGCTGTACTCATTTATTAGCTCTAGTAGTTTTGTTGTGGATTTTTCCGGGTTTTCGACGTATAGTATCATATCGTCTGCAAACAGTGATAGTTTTACTTCTTCCTTTCCAATTTTGATGCCTTGTATTTCTTTTTCTTGTCTAATTGCTCTGGCTAGAACCTCCAACACAATGTTGAATAATAGTGGTGATAGTGGACATCCTTGTCTTGTTCCTGATCTTAGGGGGTCCATGGAGATATCTTAATCAAGTCTGCAACCTACAGCACCGAATAGGGATTAAAAGAAAGGGTTGCTCCACAAGACGGATCAGGGTAAAAACACGGCTTTTCTGGGATACCTTCAAACCAGCACAATTGCATTCTCATAACTGTAGCAAACTGAAACAGGTTATCACCTAAAATGCTTTTTTTAAAAAAATATTATTGAAATGCTTCAAGACTTTTTTTCCTTCTGTTTGCTTTATATTTCTTGTTTGTAAGCTATTCACAGCAAAGTGCTACTACACAAAGAATGTGCCATTTGTCTCTCTGATTTGGGCATCATGAGCAAATTTCATGCTCCAGGCAAAGGCTGTTAGTGTCACAGATTATTTTTCATTAAGCAGAAATGCAATCAGTACCTACCAGTTTCCAGCTATTCTGGGAATTCATGAGTGAGAAAGACAGAGATGACACCTACTTTCATGGAGTTTATACTTTCTACCCATGCCTTTATCTGTAAGATTGGCATCATAATTGTATTTTACCGGGTTGCTGAGAGAATGAAATGAGCTACTGTATTTTAAGTTCTTAACTTCAAGTCTCTACTGTAAGGACCAGAGGTCACTTATCTACAGCAAAAGGCTGTCCAGCATGCTTAATGCAGAAAGGACAAACCAGTTAGCTGGTTTTAAACCCAGTTCTCAACAAATGGCACTTTTAGTGATAATGGTGGGGCCACTGAGACCTCTGAAAGAAGAATAGGGATAAGATGAAATCTTCATTTTAGAAAGAACACTCTGGAAGCAGTGAGGAGACTGTCTCGGATGTTAAACTGGAAATGTGGAATAATCCAGTAGGAAATGAAGGTCGTTTAATCACAAACAGTGGCAGTGGGGAGGCGTATAGGAAGTAAGTGTTCAGGGAATGTAGCTCCAGTGAGCTCACCAGGTGTTTCTCCAATATTCATACATTTTAGCAAATAAATAAAAGTGTATACTAGACATTCACTTACTAATTGATAAAGGATGTGATTTTTCTTTTTCAATACAACAAATAAACTATGTAGTGTTAATATATTTAGCTAATACATATTTTAAGAATGTGGTGCTAGAATGTGGGAAGAGAGCAGTTAAAAATATTAAAAGATTAAGATGAAAATTTTAAAATTATTCTTATCAGGTAGGTGGATGAAGTAAAAAAAAAAAAAAAGAGTCTTATCCTTATAACTAATGCCATTAAAATTTGGGAGGAAGTTTGTTCTGGTTTGCTAGTTGCCGGAATGCAATATAACAGAAATGGAATGGCTTTTAAAAGGGGGAATTTAATGAGTTGCTAGTTTATAGTTCTAAGGCTAAAAAAATGTCCCAATTACAAGTCTATAGAAATATCCAATCAAAGGAATCCAGGGAAAGATACCTTGGTTCAAGAAGGCTGATGAAGTTCAGGGTTTCTCTCTCATCTGGAAAGGCACATGGCGAATATGGCATCATCATCTTCTAGTTTTCTCTCCTGGCTTCTGGTTTCATGAAGCTCCCCGGGAGGCGTTTTCCTTCTTCATCTTCAAAGGTCGCTGGCTGGTGGACTCTCTGCTTCGTAGTGTTGCTCTCTCTGAATCTCTTTCTCCAAAATGTTTCCTCTTTTTTTTTTTAAATTTATTTTTATTTATTTTTTTTTTTAAATACATGGGCAGGCACCAGGAATCAAACCCAGGTCCTCCAGCATCCCAGGCAAGCATTCTTGCCTGCTGAGCCACCGTGGCCCTCCAAAATGTTTCCTCTTTTATAGGACTCCGGTAAACCAATCAAGACCCACTCGAATGGGTGGAGACATGTCATCCCCTAATCCAGTTTAACAACCATTCTTGACTAAATCACATCAACCAGGGAGATGATCTCTTTAGTTTCAAACATACAGTATTGAATAGAGATTATCCTACCTTTATGAAATGGGATTTATATTAAAACATGGCTTTTCTTAGAGGGCATGTATCCTTTCAAACTAGCACAATGTTCCAAAGAGGAATGGCAAATTGATCTAGACGGGAGGCCAGAAGAGAGGTAGATATACAAAGATGTTATTGATTTCCATAATATATACTATAAATATATATGCTATCTATTACTCAAAAATACATGCATGAGAAAAACATGGAATTTATTAATAATCTCCTTCTACAGGTTTTAAAAAAAACCCTCAAAAAAACCCACAGATGCATTATAGAAAAAATATTACAAATGACTTACTTGATTGAAAAGATATTTAACTTCTTTCACAGTAGGAAAATTAAAACTATATAGAGGTAGCATTAAAAAAAATCTATCTGATTGGCAAATACTTTGAGCTTGATGTGAGGAAAACAGGCCCTCCACAGACAGCTGGTGGGAGTGCAAATTAGTATAACTTACATGGAGGGAATTTTGGCATTATCTATCAAAATTTCAAATATACACATGCCTGGTGATCCAGCAATGTTGCGTTTAGGAATTTGCCTGGTGGGTATACTCGCACACAAGCAGATTGAAGTATGTAGCAGGCTAGTTATTGCAGCACGGCTTGTAACAGCCAAAGAAGTGGAGACACAGGTACATTATTTGGGGGGCCAGCTAAAGTGCGCCATAAGCTGGAAGCTTACCATTTGGGGGGAGGCCCTTTTTCAGGAAAAAAATACAAAATTCCAAATAATTAACTATGGAAGTGACTATTTATTTAGAAGGAGAAGAAATCACAACTAATCACTGGAGGCTTGGAAATTCAGGTCATCTTCTGAAGTCTCTTAAGGCAATATGGTAAACTGAGACCATTCCAGGACTCTTAGCACCTCTGGGATAGTCACAGGGCCCTGTGGACAGAGGGCTTGACATTCAGGCATCATTAGCTTTACGGTAAATCTAACCCTGGTAGAGTCAAAATGTAGTCAATTTTTCAATATATAATTAAAATAATTTACTTTAAAAAAATGTGCCAAAATACAGATTAGAAATACCTGGTACGTCTTAAACAGGTGATAACTTCCTTAAGTTTAACATACCTACAACAAAGTTTTCTGACTCACAAGCATTGTATTTAGCAATTATTTTATATAAAATAATTTAGTAATCAGTTCAACTCATAATGTGTTTTTTATGTCATTTTTATTATTAAGGAAATACCTAATGTGTGTTCAACATTGTGCTTCAAAATATTTCAAAGGTCTCTGAATATATGTGGAAATAACACTAATTTTCCTTCCCATTTAATAAAAAAAAAAAGACCAATGGTTTTTCCATTAAGGACTGACGTGCCAGTGTTCAGCCACTCTAAACTGGTTTTCCCTGAAAGACATTTTTCATGTGATGGGGGAAGAGATTTTAATGCATCTTCAAATAAATATCTCCTAATAAATGTCCAAGCAGTCAAACAGTAAAATGAAATCCAATGGTAAATCCAAGCTGAATAAAAATTACACTTCCTTCAACTTTTTAGCAACAAGATAGGGTTTTTCAGAGTAACATTAAAAAGAAAGTTTAATCTACGTAGCTGACACCTTCAAATGGATCCCTGCTGTACTTTCTGTTTCTTTCATGAATTGTAAAGCAAGGTACAACAAACAGCACTAGATGCATTTCTGGACAAGTCCGAGCTTCTCAATCAAATGGGTGTAAAAAAGACATGTAAAAAAACGAACGTTTCCTTGCTTTTACATATGGCAAAATAAATCAGCAGAAAACTGAAAAAAGAAGTGAGATGTTCCATAGGGGCAGGCTGAGTCTGCAGCTAATGCTTACTTACAATGGTGACAGTCTGGAGGAGGGAAGTCTGGCTCGCTGCTTTAATTTCTCGCTGGAATAGCTCTCTCCCAACCTTCTGCAGCACATCAAAGTCTCTGGAGCTCAATTAAAATTGGATTATACTGAAATGCTCCAGCTATGGGAGCTGTGCACTCACTAACACTTTCCTCTCGTAATACTCCAGGTGGCAGTTGCCCATCCCAATTTAAAACAGTTGTCATAGAGACGGGAACTAAAGCAGCAGAAACTCACAATCTGAAGGAAAGGTAAGGGCTAGGGTTTCTGTGAAGGAAAAGCTTGCTTTTTCTCAGCAACACTGTTATTACACCAATGACTAAGTGCAAGAGGCACAAACATCCTTGTGTTTTATGTCTTTTCATGTGACTGAGAAAGCAACTAACAGCAACACAGAGATTATTTGGACACATACGGTCAAGTGTTTTCTACATGGGCATGTTTTTCTTACTAATAATTAGGATCAAATGTTCCCTGCAATAGAAAGCAGCGACCAGCAACTGTGGTTGTTGGAGAGACACCTCGGCTAGCAAGCTGTGAAGATGTCAGCATTTGCTTTCTAATTACAGGTGCGGCCACGACACAGAATTTCTTTTCCAATATCACCACTTTAAAATTTTAAACCGGGGCTGAAAAGGATAAATCATGACTCTGTACGCACGTACATTTCAAACACACACCTGTTTTTTGGTAAACTCAGTCAACCTCAAAAGGGGCTCTATCACTCACTGAGAAATGTATTTCTAGACATCTTTTGGACTTTCTTTCTTGTTTTAATGAGCAGTATTCTATCATCTTCTGTAATTCTCTGCCTGATCTCTGGGCCTATCAAGGAGGCAGACACTCTGTCCAGTCTCTTCAACGCCCAAGAAGGAAGGCGGCTGGAATCCCCGGGCAACGTAAAGAGTGAGGTGCTTAGAGGGGGTGGGGGCTGCAGGGGTGCTGGGCCCCCACGTGTAAAAGCTCTGGACCCTGCGTGCAGCCAGCTGACGGCAGGGCCCCGGGACGGGACCATGGACATAGGTGGGTCCTGGCTTCGCCTCGGGCCCTCCCTGGAGGGGCTTTCTCCTCCTGGGGTAGCCACGCTAGGAAGCACAACAAGGCAGCGGGTAGAGTGCAGGCCAAAGGGGAAGGAGACAGAAACGTGCCGGGAGATCTAAGAACCGCACACATCAAAATTTGTCAAAACAAGGCCCTGGTTTAAACCAACACGAAGGGCCCCTACAGCCTGGGCCTCGACAAAGCAGAGTTCTCCCTTGGTTATTTATATATTTTTAGCCCAGCTGTAGAAAGCACCATCTAATGAACCTGTCTGGGGCGGCTGTCCCCATCCTGTCAGGCATGTCAGGAAATGACAAGCACTGGGGACAGCCGCCGCCAGTCAAAGGCAGGCCTGCCAGCTGGAGAGCTCAGCCCCAATCTAATCACACCACCAGAAAATAACTTCCAGGCTTTCGCCTTGACGGGATGGACTTGAGGGAAAAAATTAGGATAGGAACAATGCTTTTTGTTTCAATTATGTATCATTTTTACACAGTAATTAAAAAGAATCTACCAATACATGCAATCCATGTTACTTCCTAATAATGCAACAATGTGTAAGTGTCGTTATTAGAAAGAAACAGATACAGAGGTTACTTCCATAATATGCATGTAGAGAAAGAAACATAAGGCTCCTGTGGCTCTCTGCATAGACACAATGTGCACAGAGCATATCAGCATTTTCAGTTCAGCTTATTGATATAATTCCTGATCTTCAACAATTCTCTTGAAAAGTTCACCAGGTAGCAAGAGTATTGATTACTTTCTGTATTCTGAGAACCAATATATGTGAAGACAGTAATAGGATAAAATTAGTGTTTTCTCATGGCTGTAACATAGTTTCTGCCTTTTTTTGATGTTGGAAAAAAGTGCCATTAAGAATAAATAAAACCCACTGAGGACATTGCATAGATAGTTGAAGGTATATAACTTGACACCAGGGAGTAAAATGTGAACACTGTAATAAAAATATAAACATACTGCTTGTACCATTTCTAAACTTCAGTGAACCAAATGGTTTTTCAGCATCATACAGATCATTATATAACACTGTTCAATTTACCTGTAACTATTCAAAGTAAAGTTTATGTAATAGTAGGTTGATCCTTTGTTTATTATATGGCCAAACAGAAATAAATGACTATTTACTAGAACATATCTTAACCCAGCATTTTCACTAATCTGTTTCACAGGGTGGCTGCCAGCACCAACACTGACACCTTCAGTCAAACACCGTGCTCCACGGTTTGAGTAAATTTAAATGTACATAAACACGGCAAACAGGCTGGCAGTGCCATTCATTCTGATGTATTCCGAAGTGAAAAGATTCCTACTTACACTTACTTCTAAAATCATGAATCACAAAATTCAATGAGTGGCAGCAATATTACATTAATTCTACTATGTTTGAAATGTGTAACTGAAAACGTGAAGCTGGCAGAGAATGAGCAGCCAGTGTAGCTGACTCATGGGGCTGGTCCGGGCTTCCCCTGCCCCAAAGGTGGTCCCGGGCTGCCCACCACGCAGCCATGAGGAGCGTCCAGAGGAGACAGACAATGAGGAGAAGGGTGCCCTGCCTCAGACTCTGCTGCCTCTAACTGGTGTGTGGGGCTGTCTCCAGAAGGGGCCTTCTTGGCAATTCATTCACCCTGAAATCTGAGCGCGAGCCAGCAAAGCAGTGGGATGGAAATATCCAGGAGACAAAGGTGGCCACCCCTGCGTCCACAAAGAAGAAAGACGACAGGACTTAGGGCTTCTACCCTACAATCGCTGAGGTGGAGTGAATGTGCATTTACAATTTTCTTACACAAAATATATATTTCTAACATACGATTTTTTTCAAGCTTTCATGTATAATTTTGTCATTAGTTGGCTCAGTGCGGTTTTACTGCTGCATTTTTAAATTCATTTCAGTCATGCAGGAGTAAGCAGAGGTATGGCCTGTTGACCCCAATTTTCACTTAAGGAAACAAATTTCTTTTTTGCAAACGAACACAATTTTTCTCCTGTCAACCCTGCTTTAAAATATTAACCTTATTCCCATTATAGTAAATATTCATATTTCTCATCCCAATTTGCCTGCAATTGTAGCTTTAATCACGTTATAAAACTGCTTCCGTTTTTATCTATTCCAAAGAAAATGATTTCAAAATGTTATTTTCAATTGAATATCTTCTGTTCTGTGTAAATGCACTTAAAAGAATGCCTTTTTTTTCTGTTTGGCATCAAATAACATCTAGAAGGCAATGATATAAAGAAAACAAATTAAGGCAAACAAAGTCTGATTATAGATTTTCTTGATGATGAGCAGATATAGTGTTTCTGGAAATCCGTATTACTGGCCTGTGCTTCTGTTAAAAATCATCACACTGGATGTACCCGTTCTTGGAAAAAAAAAAAACTGTTAGATGTCTGAAAACCTACAGAAGTTGAGTAGGAAGGCTAAATTGACTATAATGTATTAATAAAATAATGTAGCACTTCTATAGACAGAGGGAACAGAATGGAATCATGATGGGGTATAAGATGGGTCTATAATGTTTTATTTTATAAAGATGATCAAAAGCGAATATGGAAAAATTTTAAGACATGTTAAAGTTGAGTGGTGGGTACATGGGTATCTGTTTTTTAATTTTTAATTTTTGCAGTTTTTTGGATGTCTCATAATAAAATAATTTGAAGTTTTAACCGAACAAAAATTTTAAAAGTATTGAGAAAAATATTATATATTGGTCTACCAAGCATTTTCAAAAGTTTTACTTTAATTTTCACAAAATCACTGTGAGATAGGCAGGACAGGAATGTCTGTCCCCATTTACCAGTGAAGAAGAAAAGACTTACTGATGTGAAGTTACTCCACCAAAGTCACAAAACCTGGCTGCTACAGAGCCAAAACCCGAACCAGAGCCCGTCCTCGGAGCCCCCCCACAGGGCAAGTGCTCTCCACTACATTCTTATTTCCACCGATCCCTCCCTCTGCCCATTTAAAGCGTATCTACAAAACATTCAATAGTTTGACATGTGAGGAACTAAAAAGAATAAAGTAAAGCAAGTAAATAAACGCAGCATTTAAGAGGCTTTGGCAGTAACAAGATAACCCATTCCTGATAGGCATTACTTTGCTTTAAATATTCTCTGACACATAGTAGGGCATTTCAAAAACAAACAGTAATTAACGAATTTTGCTCTTCAGCATAATGCTACATAAATGGCATCAATGTGAGTTCTCTAAGTAAAAAAGCTGGGTTCATACCAAGGATTAAAATACCTTGTGCCCATCTTTAAAATGCTAACACTTAGAACAAAGCCTCCTCGGTCATTTCAGCAGGGACTCTGTCCACACAGCTCCATGCACGCTGACTAGGGGCCTGTGAAGGAAGGTCCTATCTCTGGCTCTTTAACACTGGGTAGACAAAACCTTTATTTAGACTTTTCTATAAAAGTCCATACATCACATTATAAAGTTCATGTTCACATACGCTAATTAAGGTTGTTTCTAATAATAGAAAGTAAAATCCAAGTGCGGTATTATTGTATTTCCCTTTTTCTTGAGCAATATTTAGCTTCACGGGGCTTTCTGGCTTACTCTGACAAGTATGTAATTAAGTATGTAAACATACTTGCATATATTACTGTATGTAAGTATTTACAAATGGAAACTCAATGTCATTTGCCGGGTTGAAATGAAGGAATTTAAAATGATATCAATGTGCAATGATCCAGAATTCGATTCAGAACTTATTTCAACCGGAATACATCATCTGTGAAGACAATTTGTTGAGGAAGGTCCAGTTCAATGGGTTTATAGAGAACACGACCCAGCACCGGGGTGAGGGAGGGGAGGTGGAGGCGGCGTGGGCAGGCTTTGGAAGGGCACTGCCCACACTCCTCGCCTCACTGCGACTACATGGGACAGACTTGTCCTTTGGAAAACAGCCCCACAGAGAGGAAGTCTCTCTGCTCTTGTGTGACCAGTGCCACAGCTCTGCCTTCTGGTCTGCGGTGGGCAAGCGTGGGGAAGAACCCAGAGCACCAGGGAAGGCTCCGTGCTTTCTCCTTTCAGGGCCCCAAAGACCTTATTGCCAAAGCATCCTGCCAATTAGAGCCACTTTGGCTCACGCGATTCTCTTAGGAATGAACACAACAAAAGAGCATCTCAGAAACAATGAATATTAAAACAGTACCATGGACTGGGATGAAAAGAGAATGCCAATATGAGTTCTCAGTTTTAATGGCCTTCAACTACCACAGAAGATAAAGAAAACACATGAATTTAGCACTGTACTTAAGTATTAAAGAAAATAAAAAATATGTAGAAAAGGAAAAAAGGGAAAGTAGGTAACAAAGCTACAAGAGACATAAAATAATTAGTAAATTAAAAAGTGAAATTGTAAAAAGGTTAAAACCAGACCTTTGAAAAGGTAAATCCCTGGTACGTATATTTTAAAAAGAAAGAAAGGACAATGCGAACAGCAGGGTTATAACAACTGATAAAGAAGAGATTCTGAAAAGTAAAAACGGATGCCCTGCCGAAGTGTGTGTGTGGGGGGGGCAGCAGGCCTTCCTGGCTGCCCCGACTGCCCACCAGCTGCAGACCAGGAGGCCAGGGCCTGCGGGCCTCCCGGCCAGTCGCTCACGGGAACCTCAGCTGCAATACTCTGACATGAAACTTACCATGCTTTCCTTGAAACCCACCCTCCTTTCTCATGAAATGCCAGTAGAGTGCGGGTGGGAGGTCAGGGGAAGTGGGGTGAGCACCAGCCTGGCACAGGCTGGCCCTGTGAGGGCCCAGACACACTCACACCCGGGGCCTTACACTTCTTACACAGAAACGCTACCCAGGCAACAGATGACTGGAACAGCACAGCATGGGGAAAGGTCTCCAGCATGCTGCTCTGCACACCACGGCTAAGTAACAGTGGTAAGTCCCTGCTACTATCTCAAAATCTGGGAGTCATCTGTACACATTCTTGCTACACTGCCTTCACACAACCGGGTGAGCACAGCTGCAAAGCACCTTCACATCTGCCCTTTCTCTGCCTCTACTGGTGAAGCCCCCACGTGGCCCCTGCAGGTCCTCAGCGCCCCGCCTGCGGCAGGAGTCACCCCACACACCGAGAACACCTCTGGGCATTATACCCACTGTGCCCTGCCTACTGGTCGGCCTGCACCCCACTGTCTGGTCATCTTCCTCGAGCACCCCCCGTCCAGGCAAGCCAGGCATTCCTGTTTGTGCTGGCGGAGAACACCAAGGAAAAGGAGCAGCAACACAGTTCAGGAGAGACGCTTCGGGTGCATGTCCAGGAAGCTGGCCGCGTTCTTGGGGCGAGAGATCTTGTCCCTTGGACTGGAAGCTGGGATGGTAGTTGGCACTGGGAAGAGATGCACTGGGTGGGTGGGTGGGAGCTGAGGCGACTCTGTTTGGTTACAAACAGGGAGACTCTGAGAAGCGTGTTCTGCAGTGAGGCCAGGGCAGAGCGGGCTGGGAAAGAGGGACGCCCACGTCCAGCCTTGCCTCGAGCTGCAGCTGTACCTCTTGCTACTGGGCCCTAGGACAGCTCCCACCTGCTCTGAGCAGAGAAGCTTTTAAATTAAGGCAGCAGAGCTCTATTTTTCCCAACTACAGAGCCCTGAGAGTCCACCCTGGTGATAGTGGGGGGCCAGGATGAGAACCTGGGGGTGACACTGTGCCACCCAAATTCTGCCCAGGGTTCTAGAAGAATGAAAAACACAGTAGGGACAACGACCAGGGAACAAAGACCGAGCTTAAACAACCAGTGCCTGATGCCATCCTCCCTCCTTAGGGCTTTCCGGCTGAGGCAGATTTGAAGCCAGTATAAGGCTTTCTACCCAGCGCAAAGGGAGTCCTTGGGGTGTGGTGCAGACCTCCCAGGGAACAACGCCGCCGGCTTCCTCGGGAGGTACACGGCTCTCCTTAATGGTGTCTGGGCCCAAGTGGGGGGACAGCCGCCTCCCTGAGGGCGGGTGCAGGGCTGTGGACCCCGGCGTTGCTGTTCACTGGCCGGTGACCCTGGAAGTGCCCATGTGAAGCTGTGTTTTGTTTCCTAATGTCAGCTACAGGAGGGCAACATGACACTGAGCACACCTCGTCAATGTGCATCTACGGATATTTTAAAAAACTGGTATTTTTTTCGTGCCATTTCCTTGGGATCGTGATGTCTTGCAGTGTATACCGATCACATCAAGAGCTGCCCACGTTCATCTGACTCCCGCCCACTGACTCCGGCATCCTGGGGCTCAGGAAACAACTTGTCTGTCTTCACTTTTTTTTTAAACCTCTATTTCATGAACTTTTATATCAGACTTCACCTTTATACACTAAAGATTTCTGATATTAATCTTCATCTTGGCCAAGTTTCTTCATTATTTTAGTGGTTCTTTCCCAGTCCATATGTTTCTTTGAGATAGAACTTTACATGAGAAAGGACATTTTGGTGCAGATATAGGTAAACCTAACTGCTAAAATCTGTTTTTTCCCCCCCTGGAATATGCTTATTTTACGTTAGACTTCCATGGAGCAGAAAATATTGTACTGGTATTTCTTTATTTACTTTTTAGTATAAAATAGAATAAAGAGACGAGATAAGTGGGAAAAAAAAACACTTAAAAGTATACAAAACTGTCTCTGCAGTAAACATTTCACCAGGTAAGCCAAAGTCTGTAAGTGCTTCATAGACTAAAAACCTCTCAATTTTTATTCCCCTCCCCCCAAAACACAGTTTTCTCTCTATCACCAGTATTTTGAAACCTTAACAGATAGAGTTTCAGTTTTAAAATGTGTGGAATACCAGTTTTTATTTTCCAAAATAAAATAAATAGCCCATACAAAAAAGACACCAAAGAAGATACTATATTTAAGAGAAAAACACTATTTTAAAGGTAGAAATTATTTTAAAAAAAAACTACATGAAAATAGCATTCCATTCATGGATGTTTAGAAAATGTGGTAATTAAATAATGTAATTTTATTACCAAAAATTTACCACATGACTACACGGATGTATCAACGTGATGGTCACGACGTAAAACCAGTTAAAGACATGAAAGATCCCACTTTTTCAAGTTTACACATTGAAATATATAATTAGAACCATCTCAGAGATGTAAGCAGTTAAAATTGAAACCCTCACGTTACCTAGTAGTGAGGAGTGCCATCCTGCCCCGGAAGAAGGAGATGAGAACTCTGAAATTTGGGTAGTGTAGAACCAAGAGAAAATTTATACTTCCCCCACCAGGAAAGACTGGATTTAAAATTGCTCACAGGGAGGGAAAGTCAAGGGGACGTTTGAATGAAAACACACAGACTGTCAGCATTGCGAGTGAAGCAGGGCCAGGAGGAAAGAGCGCTGGGGGCTCTGGACAACTGCCCTGGCCAGTGGCTGCTGTTGCTCACTTCCCCCATGCAGGAGGGAGCGACAAAATTTGTGAAGTATGAAGAGGAGAGAGGAGGAAACTCCACTTCCTCTGCTGTTTTCTATACTTGGCCAGGGCCTCGGTGCCTCAGTTTCCCCTAACGGACACCAGCATGGCCCTGTGAGGCCTGCTACCTACTCCCCCAGAAGGCAGGGGAGGACCCCGGCCCCACTCTCCCCGCCGCAGGCGCTATCGTGACCAGGGTCGGGCACCGTGCAGACAGGGGCAGCAAGCGCGCACACCCTGGGTGGCCTCTGCGGTTCCTGTTGTGGCCCCACGACCACCGAGGTTTGCTCTCTGTAAGTTTAACAAGTAATTCCACTTCATCCACCAGGGAGCATGATGATGGCCAAGGCTTCTCGCCCTCTCTAAGTCAAGGCTACTGGGTAAACAGAGAGTCACGGGGCCACTTCTGCCACGTGCCTCCTCTCCTCCAGGACAGGCAGATGCAGGCCGTGGTGGCAGTGGGAAAGCAGGGGCTGCAGCACCTCAGGCCCAGCCCTGCTTCTGCAGATCTGCTGCTTCTGTGACTTGGAGCAAGTGACCTGGACACTCCACAGAGCCTGCTTTCACATTTATAAAGTGCGGATAAATAACATCCACTTTGCATATAGGGAAGATGGTGGAATAGGGCAGGTCAAGTTCAGTCCTGCTCCAAGGAACAGCTGGAGAAGGGACGGGAGGGCAGCTGAGACGGCAGTTCCACGGTGCGAGTGACCCAGGAGAGTCTCTGACCACACAGGGCAGCTCTGGTCGCAAACGCTGAGGAATGGAGAAGCAGAGAACCGGAGGACGTCCGGCTGGGGCAGCCCCGAGCCCACAGGATCAGGAAGGAAGTCAGGCTGCGGTCCTTAATGCGCCACCCTCACCCACGCAGCCCCGAGACCCCACTCACCCCACACCCCACGCACCTGGACCCCGTCACCCACCCCCACTCCCCACAATCCACGCGCCCCGTGCCCCACCACTCCCTCGTGTGCGTCCCCGTGCCCCACACCCCACTCCACGCAGGCACCCCCACTGCACACCCCCACCCCTCGCACGCACATGTCTGCCCCAGCTCAATCCCCCTCTCCTGTGCATAGGCAGTCCCGCCCAGCCCCTCCTGAGCCCTCTCTCCCAGCCTCTGCCCCTGCAGGTGGTCAGCAGTGGGAGAGGGCTGCAGGGGGTCACCTCCACACCCAGCCTACACCCACCCTAGCCCATGCAGTCGCGTGGCCCCACCCTGCCCCTCCTGGGCTGGCCACGTGTACATCAGTTTACGACCCTCCCATATCTGGGCACGTGCACGGCTCCCACTCATGACCCCAGTGCTAGGCAAGCACTGACCTGTGCTGCCAGGCCATATCCGCCCCCAGCCCTCGCAGGTGCAATGCTGACCTGCTGCCTTGAGCTCTGCGCATGCGCACAAATGGCCCCATGTCCTAGACCAGCGCACACCAGGGCCCCGCCCTGGAGAACTGTGCACCTGTGCAGCCACGTCCTCCCCACTGAGTGCCCACATCACAGCACCAGCACAGCATCCCCAACCTAAGCTGGTACCTGCTCTGCAACTGCTGTGTCCCGCCTGGCGCCCTGCCCTGCTCCACATCCATCCCACAAATACAAGGCTTTAGTCTACTTAAGGAAATCAACTCCCAAAGTAAACCAGTCAAGATAGTCACATGCCGTGAAGACACCAAATGATCACTAAGCATGTCACAATGCAGACAGATATAGCCCAGCCTAATGACCAAATCAAAACACCTGAGGGGACACAGGCATTGGAACAACTAATCAAAGGTGTTCATATAACTCTTCTAAATAAAATAAATGGGATAGCAAACGACATAAAGGAGATCAAGAAGACACTAGAAGAGCATAAAGAGGAATTTAAAGAATAAATAGAAAGGCAGATATCATAGAGATCAAAGATGCCGTAGACCAAATAAAAAGTATACTCAAGACATAACAGCAGATCTGAAGAGGCAGAAGAAAGAATACTCAAACTAGAAGACAGAACAACTGATTTTGAACACTCAAAAGAGCAAATGGCAAAAAAGATCTGAAAACTGGAATTGGAGCTCAGGGAAATGATGGACAAGACGAAGCACACAAATATAAGAATCATTGGTGTCCCAGGAGAAGAGAGGGATAAAGGGCTAGGGAGAGTAGTTGAGAATATAATGGGGGAAAACTTCCCAACCCTTACAGAGGACATAATTATGCAAATCAAAGAAGCCAAAAGAACTCCAAACAGAATAAATCCAAACAGGCCTTCCCCAAGGCACATACTAATCAGTCTGTCAAATGTTGAAGAGAAGCAGAAAATCCTGAAAGGGGCAAGAGAAAAACAATCTACTACAAACAAGGTAGGCACATGAGACTGAATTTGGACTACTGGCACCCTGGAGGCGAGAAGGCAATGGAACGACATATTTAAGACCCTGAAAGAGAAAGACTTCCAGCCACGAATTCTGTACCCAGTCAAAGTGTCCCTCAAAACTAAGGGAGAGATTAAAATTTTAACAGACAAATATATCCTGAAGGAATTTATCAACAAGAGACCGGACCTACAAGAAATACCAAAAGGAGTTCTGCCGGGTGAAAAAAAAAAAAGACACGACAGGGAGGTCTGGAGGAAGGTGGAGAACTGAAGAGCACTTTAAGGATAAAAAGAGAAGGAGGGGAAAGAATACATAGATTTGACAAATAAAATCCAAAGGATTAGATAGTGGATTGAGGAAATGCTTTTTCAGTAATAACTTTGAATGTTAACAGACTAAATTTACAATTGAAAGATACAGATTGGCAGAATGGATTAAGAAGTATAATCCAGTTATATGCTGCTTACAAGAGACTCATCTTAGACACAAGGATACAAATAGATTGAAAGTGAAAGGATAGGAAAAGATGTCCCATGCAAGTTGTAACCAAAAGTAAGTGGGAATAGTTATACTAATATCGGACAAAATAGACTTTAAATGTAAAGACACCATAAAAGACATCATTAATTTCATATATCAATGAAAGGGACAATTCACCAAGAAGAAATAACACATTGGACACAGGTTTGATCTCCTCTATACATAAAAAAAATCATACAACTCAACAACAAAAGAACAAACAACCCAATTATAAAATGGGTTAAAGATATGAATAGGCATTTTTCTGAAGAGCAAATACAGATGGATATAAAAGCACATGAAGAGATGTTCATTTCCATTAGCTATGAGGGAAATACAGATGAAGACTGCAATAAGATATTACTTCACGCCTATAAGAATGGCTGCTATTAAACAACAGGAAATCACAAATGTTTGAGAGGATGTGGAGAAACTGGGACACTTATGCACTGCGGGTGGGAATGTATAACAGTGCAGCCACTGTAGAAGACAGCTTGGAGGTTCCTTAGGAAACTAAATATCGAGTTGCCCTATGACCCAGTAATAGCACTACTTGGTATATACCCAGAAAAGCTGAAAGCAACGACACAAACAGACATTTGCACACTGATGTTCATAGCAGCATTATTCACAATTGCCTAAAGACGGAAACAAATCAAATGCCCATCAACAGACAAGTGGATCAATAAAATGTGGTATATACATATGATGGAATAGTATGCAACAGTAAGACAAAATGACATCCTGAAGCATATGACAAGATGGATGAGACTTGAGGATATAATGCTGAGTGAAGTTAGCCAGATACAAAAGGATAGATACTGTATGATTCCACTTTCATGACCACAGTAAAGATATAATGGGAGGCTTACAATACAGAATAGAGGGGACTTAGAATACATAGAAGCTAGAGATGGGTGGATGGTTAGCTAATGAGGTTGAACTCCAATGTAAGGGAATTGATAGAAGTGAAGGTGGTTCTCTAGTGGGTCTGTAAGTAGTACTACCAAATTGAAGGTGAACATGATTGAAAGGGGTCGTACAGACCTAGATGTCCCACTGATGAACACTATAAATATGAGTAAGTTCTTACAAGGACTACACCTAAGGTATGATTCATGTACAAAGAGTGTTTATGTTAAGGGTAGGGGGAAAACTGCTATTGCATGCTATGAGCTGTGTTCAAAAGGAAAACATCAGCACTACCACAGCAACAGCAGGATAAATATTGGGGGTAGGGATGAGAATTAAGGGGAGGTGTATGTTTCCTATTTGGTAAGGGTGTGTTTATAAGTTACCTTTCTCTTGGGGACAATGAAATGATCTAAAATTGAGAATGTTGATGGACTCTGCACCTTGGGCCTTCTACATGAGGCCGGAGGAATGCAGGTGAGTGAAGAATGCACTGCTTGGGAAAAGTAGATTGGCGAATGATGATGTAAATAAATGATCGAATATTGGCTGCTACGAAAAGGAACAAAGTCATGAGTCATGCAATGATGTGAATGAAAGTGTGGGACATTTTGCGAGGCAAAATAAGCCAGAAATGAAAGAATAATTATCGTATTTGTATTGTATTGTATTGTTTCCCTTAGAAAATGCTTATAAGAAAACAGGCTAGATTGTAAGCTCTTATAGCAGACACATTTAGTCTGGAGTGGCAATTATGATTTCTGGATTCTGAGAGGATGTTTTATATATGTATAATCTGGTATTTAGAGAGATGAACGAAGCCAATCAGGTCGGGATGGGGTAAGGAAGACATTGCTTATATTTTAGAATCACACCCACTCTTTGAGACCAAAGGGAGAAAGGTTTATTTAATCTGGAACCTAAATTTTCTGTAGCACATAATCTAACGTAACCTGCCTGGATAGCTCATTTGAACAACTGAAACAGGGAGCACAGAATAAAAATGAGGGCCTTTAATCCTGTTTAGCTTCATATAATGCCTGGATACATCCTATAACATATTAAGCAGATAATCAAAAAGTATTGGCAAAGTCCCTTGAGGGATGGGAGAAAAAATATGGTACCATTAAACTTTACTATCAGGAAATCCCCTGATATTGTGTCAAACTTCAGGGACACCCAAATCAATAGGCCACATCCTCAATCTTGAGGCTTACTCTTATGAAGCTTATGTAGGTAGTGGAAAAGCTTAGCCTACCTATAGGTACGCCTAAGAGTTACTACTTCTGGAGGACCTCTTTTGTTGCTCAGATATGGCCTCACTCTTTCTATGCCCAGCTCTGCAAGTGAAATCATTGTCCTCCCCTCTACGTGGACATGACATCCAGGGGTGACAGTCTCCCTGGTGACGTGGGAAATGACTCCCGGGGATGAATCCAGTCCTGGCACTATGGGATCAACAATGCCATCCTGACCAAAAGGGGGAAAAGAAGTGCACCTAATAAAGTATCAGTGGCAGAGAGAGTTCAAATAGAACCAAGAGGCTACTCTGGAGGTTGCTCTTAATGCAAGCTTCAGTTAGATCTTGCTACCTATCATAACCTGCCAACGCTCAACGAAGACCATTCCAGCCAATCCTAAAGAACACCTAGGGCAATACATAAGAATCCACAAGGGTTCCAGGCACTAGTATCACTTTCCAGAAACCAACAACCTCCAGATGGGTCCCTGGTCCAGATAAGTCCTGAAACCTCACCCAGCTTCCCCAGAACATCAGATAGTTCCATTTATCTTCCCCATATTAGTGACAGACCCATCCAACATGAAAAAGTTAGAATGGCCATAGCCCAAATACCTGTAAAGAGAGGGATGGAAGGATCAAAGGTGGTGGTGGAGTTATACAGATAAGGTAGGATTTAACAAATGAATATGACTGATGAATCATTAAATTGATATCTCTTTCAGTCTCCAGTTTCTTAGAGCAGCTGGAAGTAAAAACCTAAAATTGTGGAAATTGTAACCCATGTCAAACTCTGAAATATGTTGTACAGCTAATTGTGGTGCTGTGCTTTGAAATTAATTGCCTTTTTGTATATATGTTATTCTTCATAAAAAAAAGAAAAACAAAGTCAATTGTGATGATTAAAAAACTATTTAAGCCTTCTAGCCTCCTATGTTCTGGAGTAACTAGAAGGAAAAATGTGAGAGGATCGTATGGTAGCCCATGACAAACTCTGGGATCTGTCCTGTAGCTACTCGTTGAAGAATGCTTTGAAAACTATTGCTTTTTTCTTTCTTTGCTTTGTATATATGTTACATTACACAATAAAAAAGCTTAAAAAAACAGTTAAAAAAAGAATTACATATAACATACCTATTACCTACATTTGTGGTAACTGTAACGGTAAGGAATTCTGCATGCTGGAAAGGCAAGTTGGCCATCTTCCCGCTAACAGTGCTCAGGGGGCAGAGGCAGTGCACCACTGCCTACAAGACTTAACAAGAGTCACAGTCAGCGCACGCTCGGTAAAGGCAGCTATTATAATGATATTTCCGGACCCATAAATGTAAATCAAGTAGAAAAAATTACTCCTAAATGTTAATAGCTGAAAGGTTAATATTAAATTTTGACATGAGAAGGTCAAAACTCATCCACATATACAGAAAAATTACAGAAATTAAAATATCTGGGTGGGCCACAGTGGCTCAGTGCTAGAGTTCTCGGGTTTGATTCCTGGTACCTGCCCATGCAAAAACAAAAACAAAAACAAAAAATTGATTGAGATTGTTAGAGAATTGGGATTTAATCCAATTCAACAAAGATTTATTGAGTATCTTTTCAGGCTGCTCTAAGCACAATGGTTGCTGCCATCAAGATGTTTTCTTCTAAGGAGGTGAAAAGACATGTGCTAAAATAGTACAAGACAGAGTATAACAAAATGCATTGTAGAGGTACTAAGTAAGTGTTTGGAGACTGAGAGAAGAGAGAAATACATACCTGTGCTAGGTTTGGGACGAGCCAGGAAGGATGCTGGATTTCAAAGACTGAGAAGGCACAGAATGCCGCCTGGAATGGCCTCAGAAGGTGGGACAGGCTTTCCAGGGCAGGTTAAATGATTTCTAAGGGCTGTAATTCAAAGCAGCAGCAAGGTCTGGTGATTAGAAGAATAATGGTTTCTTTTAAAATGTGGATGCCGAGAGGAAATTTGGGAGGAAAAGGGGAAAGGGAAACCCAAATTCGGTTTGAGGCCAGCAGAGCACTGGGAGAGAAGTGTTCAGCAGAGCAGGCAGCTGGGGTCCGGAGCCGAGGGGGGGCACCTGGCATCATCCGCACAGAGTGAGCCTGAGAGCCCAGACGTTGCTGCGATCTCTACGGCAGAGATGCCTCTGCGGTGGGAGAGTCGGTGCCGAGGGCACCCCAGAAGGAAGACCAGAAGGTGAGGCAGCAGAGGAGGACTGCCTAGGATTTTGGAATCTCAGTGTCCAATGCTGTCTTATGCACAAATTGAGGAACATGATGAGGATGGCGACAAGCCCCATTAGGGGATCTAAAATATGGGATATCTATAAAAAGGCTTAGTATAAGCTTGACTGCACATATATAGGATATAGACAGAGAAGAGTAAAGGGCTCTTAAGGGTTTGAAAGAACATGAGCTTTGGAGTCAGGAAGACAGGTCTGAATCCTGACCCTTCCAAGCTGTGAGCTTGGACAAATGACTCAACATCTCTGCCCTTTACAAAGGAGTGGCAATGACACCTCACACACTGAGCCAGTGAATGCTGAATTAGATAGCATGTGCAGAGGGCCTAGGACAGCATCTCCTACACAGGAAGTGCTCAACAAATGCAGTTCCTTTTCCCTTACTCCAAGGAAAACATAAGGCCGAAGATGTTGAAGTGAAGAAGCATGTAACTATTTAAAAAGACACACAGGAAAAGTAGTAAAATATCTGTGAACAGAGTGTGGC
The DNA here is from genome assembly GCF_023851605.1 of Tamandua tetradactyla. Taxonomy (NCBI): domain Eukaryota; kingdom Metazoa; phylum Chordata; class Mammalia; order Pilosa; family Myrmecophagidae; genus Tamandua; species Tamandua tetradactyla. The sequence goes on along the minus strand of NC_135330.1, from coordinate 200,195,664 downwards.
ATGGATAGTAAACTTAAAAATCAAATCGTGGATGGACGCACGCTGGCTCACGTGTCTGGAGACCTGGCTTTGTTCCCGGCACCGTCACTGATGTGGCACTTCTTGGACAAACTCATTTAACTATCTGCTTCTTAGTCTCCCATTTACAGAACTGAAGGAACTCTAGTTCTGCCCACCAAAAATAACTTAAGGATCAAATATGATTAAGTACACAGGACAATAGCTTGCAAAGTACCATACGTTAAAAAGACAGCATTACTGGATGACACCCACATCTAGTATTTAACAACATCCCCGCTATGCGTGTGGTACATAGAAGTGTCAGGTAGATATTCACCTTGCACAATCCACGACCCCTAAACACCAATCCTTTGCTACCTTTTACTGTATATTTAAACCCCCTGCATGGCAAGGGCATTGAGGCTTCCTGTTCCCAAATCAATCTTCAAGTCTGGGTATCTCTACTGGGCATGTATTTAAGCTTATAATTTGTCTGTCCTACTTGCTCAGCACACAGAAATACATATTTATAGAGTTTTTGGAACATTTAAGGCAAACTCCATGTCAGGAGTCGATTACAAGCAGAAAGGAATTCATGTCCCAAAGGTTTCTTAGATTCCAGCAAAACACCTGTGTTACCACTCTGCAAGCAGAAGGGCGGTGGTTGATGTAATGTAATTGCATTATCCTGTGAATGATGTATGTGATGTGAAATAATTGGCCAAATGAGAGGTTACAAGAAAAAGGTGATAAAGGAAAACAGAGATTTTAATACCTAAAATTCTTAATTACCTTCATTTAATAAAGGGAAAACATATTTCTATTATCTAAGGAAAACAGTTACTCTATGAAAGGGAAATGTGAATAGAAAATAGAAAGAACAAGCAAAACTGATTATAAAATATACTGCTTCTTTAATCTAATGATCTCAAGATAATCAAAATGATAGTCAATGCATTTTGAACCTTCTCATCACTGAATGTAAATCTCTGAATCTGAAAGAGCAACTGTTTTTGCAATGCATGGAAAAATGCATAGTAGAATTTTGTAATTTTGGTTTTTGAAGGCATAACTATTAGTGAAAGCTTCCAAGGGAAAAAAAAATAAAAAGAAACCTCCACCTGGCTTTTTGCTGTGGAGTCAGAGCGTTCTGAAGGTCATAGCCACGTGCTACTTTGATAAACAGGGAGAGGACTAAAAAGTGCCCTGATGGTTTTCTGCTCCCTCCTGCCAGTTGCATTAAAATGCAGCTCTGAGCACCTTCCCCCACCCCCAGACTGGAATTTCAGGAGCAAGGAGTACAAAAGAGCTGATGAGCAATGATCGCTTCCCCCTTCCTCAATTAATCTTGTCTCTCTACCTTTGCTTTTGCTTTCCCTCGACATGAAGGTAATAATGACACCCTCATCCATTATCCTTTTATCCCTGTTATTCTCGTGAAATTGCTTAATAATATGTTACAGATTCGTCTTCACTCACATAATTCTTCCTGTCATTTGCAGTATATCATCCTACAAACACACAGCCCACTTCCACTGGCCATCCTTTGAAGATTATTGTCAGTGACATCTTCAGGATGCCTGCAGAATCTGGGGCATCGTTTCCCCGCAATGGGGAATTACACCGACTTATCTGTCATTGCCAAAAGCACAACAAGCAATTCAGTGTTAATGCAAAGGTAACACAGGTTTTTATCATGCTGCCAGAACAAGAGGTCTTGGAAATTTATGCTAATGTGGCCATCTTATAGTTTAATAACCTATTACTCTGCTGGAAAAAGATCCACACAGACAAAAAACACATAAAAACTCACACTCATGCATCCTGGAATATAGCTGACCAACTGGCAATTATTTATTTTTAATTTTACTGTTTTTCATTTGGAAGATTACATGGATATATATGCCACAGAAAACAGGAGAAATTAAAAGATTCCATTTCAATCACCAACTACTGAGCTATACTCGAGAAAATATTTTCATTCAAAGAGTCAGTAAAAGTTCGTCTATGCGTCGGTTTCAGTGAGCTTTTCCAATGAGGGTGCAAGAGCAATCCACGCGAGCAGTTTCTCCTGACTGAGGGGTGCAGGCAGCCCAGTGTGCATGCCAAGTCTGACAACACATGACAAGCTGGTCGGCGCGCGGTAATTTGACTAATTACGCCGGATTAGAGCATATTAATGCAAGCTGTTTTCTTCAGAGTTAATGACCTGCTGACTGGGCTCTGTAGGCCCCAATAGGTCCACAGGCAGCTAAAAAACAAAACCCTGTTTTGTAAGCCCTCGTCGTTTCACATCAGCAAATGAGTATATCAAACTACTGAGCGGCAAAACGTAAGCGACATTCTGTCTACTATAAACTCAGGCAGCTTTCCCTAACCTTCCACCTGAAGGCCTTCTTTTATATAAAATTGATGTCAGTTTCTTTTTTAAAAGGAGTGGCCCGGGAAATAAAGTCTGGGGAAAAAAAGAAATAATTTTAGAAGGATGTCACTGTTGGGGAAGCAGGGTTGGGGCTGCTGTTTAGTGGGAGGGTTCATGCCTCTAAGTCTTATTACTTTACACCCACTGGGCCAGACAGGCCACAGCATAGAAGTTGCAAGTATTAGGAGTGAGGAGTGGGCAGGAAATCTTTTCCACCTCAAGCTGCATTTGAAATATGTACAAGCCAGAAGGGATTTTTATTTATTTACTTTAAAAGTAGATAGATAGATGATTTAAAATTACATTAAATTTATAGATGATTTAAAATTACATTTTAAGAAAAATGTAATGTATTAATATTTTCAAATTATTTGTCCTTCCTTTAAAGTTAGCTCATATTTAATTAACAACTAGCTGGAAATGTCAACATGCCACCGAATGTGTTCTATTTTATATTATTTATAGCCACACCTTGTTCCTGAAACCCTGTATGGCACTTTAATAGGAATGTATAGTAGAATTCAAATTAGAAACATATGAGAAATTGAGGTCAAAGCAAGAAATGATGATAGGAGTAACAGTGAAGATAAAAATAGAAGAGCATACCATAGAGTCACAAAAACTTCCCTTGGTTGAGACATACATTTGTGAACCTTGAATGTGGAGCGAGAGGTAATAATTTTACCACGAAGTTCATAAGATAGAAACCTAAATAAGCTGTCTAGGAATAATCACCCAACTGTTCCTAATATTAATGCTAGAAATAAATTTTTGCCAAGGGTTTTCAAAAATAGGGCACTGCACAAGTGTCATGAATAATGTCTTCACCTTGATATTCCTGATATTCTCACAAGCAGTGTGGACAACCAAAGCTATAGGCTGAGCCCCCAGTCTTGGGGCTTGTTTATATGAAACTTAACCCCACAAAGGATAGGTCAAGTCTACTTAAAATTTAGGCCTAAGAGTCACCCCCAAGAGAGCCTCTTTTGTTGCTCAGATGTGGCCTCTCTCTCCAGCCAACACAACAAGCAGCTTACCACCCTCCCCCTGTCTACGTGGGACATGACTCCCAGGGGTGTGGGCCTTCCTGGCAATGTGAGACAGAAATCCTAGAATGAGCTGAGACTCAGCATCAAGGGACTGAGAAAACCTTCTCGACCAAAAGGGGGAACAGCGAAATGAGACAAAATAAAGTGTCAATGGCTGAGAGATTCCGAACAGAGTCAAGAGGTTATCCTGGAGGTTATTCTTATGCATTAAGTAGATATCACCTTGTTATTCAAGATGTAGTGGAGAGGCTGGAGGGAACTGCCTGAAAATGTAGAGCTGTGTTCCAGTAGCCATGTTTCTTGATGATGATTGTATAATGATACAGCTTTCATGTGACTATGCGATGGTGAAAACCTTGTGTCTGATGCTCCTTTTATCTACCTTGTTAACAGACGAGTAGAACATATGGAATAAAAATAAATAATAGGGGAAACAAATGTTAAAATAAATTTAGTTTGAAATGCTAGTGATCAATGAAAGCGAGGGGTAAGGGGTATGGTATGCATAATCTTTTTTTTCTGTTTTCGTTTTATTTCTCTTTCTGTTGTCTTTTTATTTCTTTCTCTGAATTGATGCAAATGTTCTAAAAAATGATGAATATGCAACTAAGTGATGATATTGTGAATTACCGATTATATATGTAGAATGGAATGATCACATGTTAATGTTTAAGTTCGTTTGTTGTTAAATTTTTTTAATTAATAAATTAATTAATAAAAAAAGAAAGTAAAAAGCCTACACAATGGGAGACAAAAAAATATATATATCTTCACCAGTGTCCTTCCACTATGTCTCCAGGCTTGCGGCACTTGCGAAGCGCAGCTCAGAGGCAGCCGAGGTGTCCGGGGCAGGGGCAGCCCTCAAGGACCATGAGGAACTGCCCCCTGGCTGAATTGGCAGCAGCTACCTCAAAGAGGAGCCGAAATTCTGTGGTTTGGCCTGGCTCAAAAACACGAGAGAAGTGGAAACAGGAACACAGAAGGAAATGGGCAACCGGCACAAGGAGCTGAAGCTGAAAGGCCAGGAAGAAGCACAAGGCCAGGGCTGCTAGGATGGGGCATGGGCAGCTGAGCACGGGAGGGGACACAGCTTCACGTCCAGGAAACTGGGCTGTTCAGAAAAGAATCTCTCAGAGACAGACAGACCAAGTCGCTGGTGAAGGAGGGAGAGAGAGCAGTCGGCTCCTACAGCTGGCTCAGTTCCTCAGTTGTTTAAGTTCAGGATCACATCAATACTCACTTTCACAATAAAGCCCCTATTTCTTGAGGTTACACGAATGAGGTCTATTTCACAAGAGCAGAGAACGTCGCCAGAACTGTGGCATGGTCTGGGTCCACAGTGCCTGCTAATCTGGCTTCACCCAGGGGGACAGAGCATTTCAAATGTCCCTGGGCCGAGATGTCAGGTGGCACTGGGCGGGCATGTCGGAGACTGCCCTTCCTGCTGCACACCCGCTCGAGTGTGCTGAAGCACGCTCGAAACTGAAAGCAAAGCCATATGCTGTCACAGGCAGTTCAGGAAAGGGGCGAGTTCGACGAGTGCTTTGGGAAACTGAGGGCTTCAGGGCAGGCCTGCAGAGACGGCCGCTCCGTTTCTGCTGTGGGTGACTGGAGCAGGTCTGAGACGCACGTTGGAAAGTAAACCTGCGTCCTCTAAGGCACAGAACATAGGAAGTCTAAGCTTAAAACCTTCAGCTAAGAGTTTTGGTTTTTCAAAAAAACAAATGCAATACAACAACTGCAAATCAACAATAATTATCTGCCTTCTGTAAAAAACAAAAATTATAAAAATACAAAGCAAAAAGAAGCAACAAAGGTTTAACTGCTAAAAGAAAAACCAAAACCAAAACCAAAAAACCTCAAAAAAACTAGAGGCAGATAAAATAGCAAAATATTGATTGTGGACATTAACAACCACTGTCAGGGAAGCACTCCAGGGGGTGCTGATCTCAGCCAGGCTGTTTCCTAGGCCCTCCGAGGCCACCGAACAAAGGTGCTCTATTCACAGCAAATCACATGCAAACTTTTCTCATGTTTGAAGTAGCAAGGTATGAGAGCACCTAAAGACTACTTCTTTGTAGACGTTAAAAATTTAAAAATGATCCCAGTTCTTTCAAGAGCACATTAAAACAGGCCACACGAGACACTTTTTGTCCCCTTGTGTCAAGGTGTCTGCCAGTGGCCCGTGGTGCAGGGCCTGGCTGGATGCCTGCAGTCACAGACCCAGTGGCAATCACGCCAACTGCTTACCTTTTTTTCCCTTTCTTTGCTAAACATGTCCTTGCTTGTGAAATCTCTAATAGCCTCTATTTAGTATTTCACTATCTGTCTCAGTCATTTAAAGTACATAAGTGTTTTGAGACATACAGAGAAAACTGTTTTTTCTTGAAAATCATCAATAAATATAGTACTTCTGATGTTCAAGAGGTTACCAATTCCTCACATCCTTGCGACTGTAAGCAGAAAAGGGCCTCGGGATTTGACAGGGCTCTTGAGGGCTCCACAGCCATGGTTACCTGTGGTTACCTGAGGCCTGCAGATGGCAGGAATAAATGCGCCCAACATCAGTACTGTTTTCACCTGAGTGTTACCTGGGATCACCACTAGTTAAATGGATCACAATTACCTTAGAAGAAACACACATCTCCTTCAATGGCAAACTTGAGCCGTGTATACATAATCTATTGCATTTTTGTTAGTCTTATGCTTTCCATTTACTACTACTTTATGTGAGAATCAATTAGGAAGTCATAATGGGACAGAGACATAATAATTGGGAAGCCCGATTTTCAGATGAGAGAGATAGCATATTGGAGCGTGGGAAGGGCCCTGGAAGTTCACAGGGCGACAGGGCTAGCATCTCAGCCTTATTTCTTACTTGCATGCAGCTACTGGACAGGGCGCTAAACCTACTGCAACTTCCCAAGCCCGGTTTTCTCAGCTGTGAAACGGGTGACCAACACGTGTGCATTACTGTGCATTACTGCACAGGAAGTTGTCAGCAGGTGACAACTGCCTTTGCGGGCATTCAGCAAGCACCTCCTTTTTCATTCTTCAGTGAGTTAACTCTCTTTCTCACCCATAACATGCAGTGCCACCCAAACCCCAGGACGAGGTCTCCCACGTTTCAGGCGCACCCTGCCAGCACGGCGACTGGTGCCGACGCCAAGACCTATACCCGGGCAGACGGCACGGAGGCATGGCAGAGTTGGAAAAACAGCCAATATAGGAATGTGCACCAATGTACTTATTTTATTTGCAAGTTGGGGATGCTGCACAAATACATAATCATGTCAGGCACGACAGGAGAAGGGGTGGTTGTGTGCTGCCTGTGGCAGTGCACCCCCATAATAACTCCCCTCCACAGCAATCCAAAACAACAACGGAAAGTAATTTATTTGACATGGACAAGTGGTATTTCCCCAGACTTACTTCATTTGTGAATAAAGAGCTGTCCCTGAAACAGTGCAGGGGAGCCTAGCTCCTGAGACTGCCCTTCCCTTCTCCAACCCCTTGCAAGCTTCATCTACTCTGCACACAAGGTCTGGAGCCGTCTCGGGTACAGACCCACGTCACATCCTTCAGAAGCACGCTGAGCATACTTAATACATGAATATTCGAGTGGCCATAGGGGACAATCTCCCATAGAATTCCAAATATCCAAAATTACGGAACGGAAGTTAGCTTGAAATTGTTAAGATTAAATGTCGTGGAGGTAAAAATGAAGTCTTTTCTTGTATGAACATTTTTGGTACTTATTTCACTCGGCCTCTTCACAAGCATTTGGCACTGTTGGGCAGTCCAACCTTCTTGAAACTCTTCTGGGCTTTCAGATACTGCTCCCACTCTCCCCTGAGCTCCTTGTACTAATTCTCTGGCTGTTCTAAAATGTCCCTTACAAACCTCTTTCCTTTCCGGTCTTTAAAAGACTGGTGTCCTTCTCTCGCCTCATCCAGCTCCATCCCCATTCTGAAGTCTCAGATTTGCCTGCAGCCCAGACCACCCTAATCCTTTCTCAGAAAAGTGAATCTGGTTAAGATACTTTAACAGTTGCTGCCTCATCCCCATGCTTTACTGTAAGGGGTCAACTCCCAACATGGTTTAAAACCGCCTGCTCTAGTCTGACTCTCACCAGCTTCTAGATCTTACATTCTAATCCTTGCAAGTTTTATGTTCTGCTTCACATCTAGGCCTTCGCACCCAGGCATTGAAGGAGGGGGTTTGAAGTCAGACAGATCTGAATTCTACTGCCAGATTCGCTAATTTATAGCTCTGTGACCTTAAGGCAAAATGCCTTTCTGAGCCAGTCTACAAAATGGGACACTAATGTCTACCTTTAAAGGTTGTGGCGATCACTAAACAGCATTGTGTATGCAGACACAACAATAAATATATATAAAAAAGAGTTTTGGCTGAAGCTAGTCAATGCTGTTTATAACTACTAAAATGCTCACTGCAACCCCAGGATGAATTATCTAGTGTGGAAAAATAACATGATAAGCCTGCTGTTGCATGTTCCATCAGGTCATTTCAGAGTATCACAACATAAAAGGTGCATTTAAAACTAAAGAACACCCAGAAAAGCCTGGCCCAGGGGGTAGCTGTGGCGATGGCAGGAAGTGGTCAAATTCTGGATATATTTTAGGGTAGAGAGAGCATGATTTACCAGCAGCCTCGGTGTACAGTAGGAGAGAAGAGAGGAATCAAGGATAACTCCAAGGTTCTGGATTGCACAACTGGACCAATGGAGATGCCAGGTACTGTGAAAGGAAAGACTGTGAGCAGAACGAATATTTTTGGAGGGAAGGCTAGGAAGAAGGAAAGTAGGAAATTAGGAATTCAGGTTTGGACAAGTTAGGTTTGGTTCTTCCACTGGACACCCAACAGAAATGTCAGATAGGCAGCTGAATATAAGAACCTGGAGTTCAAGAAAGAGGCCCATGCAAGAAATATAAAATCTGTAATACTGAGTATAAAGATGCCATTTAAAGCCATGAGATGGACTGAGATGACTGAGAAAGTAACGCAAAAAGAAAGGAAGGGCGGGCCACGGTGCTCAGCAGGCAGAGTTCTTGCCTGCCATGCTGGAGACCAACGTTCGATTTCTGGTGCCTGCCCATGCAAAAAAAAAAAGAAAATAAAAGAAAGGAAGTGCTCCAGGGCCCCCCCAATATCGGGTGACTGGGGAGAAAAGGAGGGTTCAGCAGGGGACTGAAAAGGAGCAGTGAGTAACGAAGGAGGAAAACAACAGAGTTCGGCATCTTGGAAGCCAAGGTAGGACAGTGATTCGAGGATGCAGGTGTGACAAATAATGTTACATAAGAGCCGAGACTGCCTTCTGGAGTTAGCAGAATGGAAGCTGTGGGTGACCGCAGCGAAAGCAGTTTCAGGGTCATGGTGGAAGAAAAAGCCTAATCTGAGTGAACTAAAGAGAGAAAGAAAGAAGTCACCTGAGGGCGATTTTAAGGGGGAAAGTAGGCAGCAGCTAGAAGGGGAAAATGAACAGGAGCTCCTTATTACTATGAATATCCAGAGTAGCTGGATGATCATTAAAGTGGATGTTCAAGAAGGAGTGCCACAATGTGAAATTAGAACAAATGCTTTCCAGACTCCCCTCAGACTCTACGGCAATGGCTTTCCCATTTGTGAAATGGTTTGGAGTTAAGAACACTGGACTAAGAATCAAAAGGGTTCAGACTGGTTGGGTGACAGACAGCAGCAAGTCATTCTGAGGGACTGGGGTGAAGCGACTCATCTCAAGCCGCAACTCCACCCATTTAAGGGCACCTTACTCAGGAGGGGTTTGTGGGAAATGAGCGAGGAGTACCAGAGCACAACAGCGTATGGGCCCTGGGCACTGGCTGGCACGCACACACTGCTTCACCCTTCCAACACCCTGTTAGGTAGGTCCCAGGGTCTGGACGAAGAAACTGCAGATCTGAAGAGTAGAGTGGCTTTCCATCTCAGTTTACCTAATGCTGAAGCCTGGGCTGTTTTAACTGTAACATCCCAATGTCAAAGTCCTGTGCATTTCATAAGACTGTCACAAAATCACTATATCTGAGTTCTCAAACAATTAAAAAGACCTAGATAAGGCAGACATTTATCTAATAAAAAATGTTCTAAGCATTTAAACAATTGCCACAAACAATGTCAGACATACATTTAATAGATGAAATTGGAACTATCTAAGAGAATATGATGGCTTAAGATGGATCTGATGTTAAAAGGTTACAGGAATTTGATTTTTAACCTTATGAGTTATTTAAATTTGAACAAATTCAACTAAAAGCTCATGCAAATTAGAAAACTTCTAGATAAAATAAAATCTCTAAGTTGAACTTAAAGATCAAAGAAAAATGTTTTCCCCCTTTAGAACTAATTTAATTGAATACTGATTAAAAGACAAATAATTTAAAGCATGTCTTTCATGCACAAAAGATTACACAGATACCAAAACTCACCAACATCTTTGAGATTATTTATTTATTATATTAACCTTTTCGATAAGGAAAATGTTTAACAGTTGTTAGGAAATTTCCCAAACATACTAAGGTAATTGACAGCCATGCGTTTTTAACCTATATCTTCAAAATTGTGCTCCAGCTATCCCTTCTAAGATGCAATCCCAAGGCTTCAGGCTCAAGTGTAGGCCTAGATGGATTCCTAATACAAGAAAATAATTAGAAAGTCTGTCTACGCACACTACATGAAAATATGAACCCCTGAAGGGTAAATAGTTGAAATAGTAGTTAACTCTGAAAATTAACTGATCATGCTTCCATTTCAGAATTCCTGTTTCCATTCCTTACTCCCAATTCTTAAGCTCCAGAACATATTGTTTGTATATAACTAAAATTTTAGATAAACTAGAGAGCATATCGAGCTGGTCTTAAAGTAACAAAGGCCAAAAGCTAAATATCAGCCCCTGAAAGAGTACTCAGTTATTTCTAAATCTAAATGCAAGCCCTTTATTTCCCGTATGAACTAAATTTTTAAGTTACTTTTCAGCTAAATGTCTGGATTCCTATGAAGGTAGCAAGCAAATCAGAGACTACAAAGACACTTAGAAAAATATCAATATTAAGGAGACTTTTGCTTAAAAGCAATTATTAATAGAGAATACAAAAAAATTCTTGCCCATTAAGAGTTGTCACAGTGACAAAAAATTATTAACTTGGAAAACTATGTTATTAGAAAACAGCAAAAAGGCTTGCAGAGACTCCACTGAACACTCAGCTGGTGCTGTCCAGTGCAAAGGGGCAGGCCATGAAATGGTGCTTCTGAGAGTTTCCAGCCATATTGTACAGAAGTCACATCAAATTAATACTGAGGACCATTTAGCTCCTTTATTCTGAAAAGCTTTTGAAGAGGGATTAAACTATGAAAACTCTCATGATACTAAAGCACCTATTAATGGGTTTAGGAGAGAAGAAAGGAACAATGCAAGTGTTATTTTTAGATAAATCGTTACTTTGTAGCAACAGCACAAAGCTTTGCTGCAGGCACAGCCACCAGTTCTGCAGCACCATTCCAGCAAGGCAGCCTGATTAGCAGAATTTTGTTGTCTTTTCTTTTGGAGAATAGGTCATTTTCTTTAAAGGTCACATAATAATGTTAAAGCACAAAGAAAATGTTCCTCTAAGTAATTCTGCTTTGAAAACATCCTCATGAACTCTTAAGTTTTCTCAAATAACAGGTAACTAACTGATCTTTGCAAGGCCTCTAACAAAACACTGCCCTAAAAATTTAGTTTCTGCTCCCTATAATATTTTACAGAAAGCACTATTGTGTTTTGTTTTTTTAAAAAAGCAGGAAACAGCATGAGGAGAACATGAATTCAGATAGTTGTCATCTCATCAAAAATAATGAATGCTCAAGAGGTTTCAACCTCACGTCTTCCCAGTCATTTGTACGCTAACAGTGGGGCAGCAGAAGAGAGCGCGGGCTGGAGCCCCATGGCCCGGCCAGCTCTGGCTGGCACCTGTGACCTCCACCAACCAGGCACCACCTCATCTGCCCAGGCAACAACCCCAGAGACCCCTGGGGATGCTGCTGGCTGGATGGACCCCTGGCTTGGGGTCTGCCCCACCCTGCAGCCACTTCCCTCTTCCCTGACACACAGCCACACACTCACAAAACAGTCTTGCAGCTAATGATGCAAACATGAAGTGTAAAGTCTCCTTAATTTGACCCTTGTTAAACTCCTAATTGGATGAAGCAGCTCTGAGAGGAAAGCAACCCTGGGTTATACAGGAAAGCCCTTACAAAATGAAGCCCGAATGACAAAAGGCTGCTCTGGCTGCAGGACACCACAAAGAAGAGGCAATGAATTGCAGCTGTCATTTAAGTTAAAAATCTAATCAATTGCCTTTTTTTAAACAGGTAACTTTTAGCACAGTTTCTTCATTGTGATACTCTTCAGAGTCTGCTTGACCCAAATTTAATAAGCTGCTATTAAAGCAGAAGGGCAGCTGTAGAGCAAACACGATAGAATGAGACTGTGCATTCAGAGTCCTTAATGATTTTAAAATGACGACAACCACTGCTTCATTCACAACGAACAAAGCTGGGGCTCTCTACTCAACTACGTCTCAACACAAACTGTCTGTGCAGACAGCACTCATTCGTCCTTCCTGAACCCCAAAGGTCAGTGCAGTGCACAGGACGTCTCCACGGTTTAATTGTGTTTCTTCTGTAGGATGTCTGAGGGGAGAAACTTAGCGTTCCTTGTATATGAAAACGAGCTTTTCTGCAGGGGAATATACAGCTGAAGTACAGAGAAGAGGGGGTGCAGGGTATGCAGACAGGTGTAAAACATGAAGTAATTATAGAAGCTCAAATTAGTTCTTAGGCCTGAGGCAAAAAAGAGAACAGTGCCTTGACAAAAGGGAATAGCAAATAAGGGCGGCAAACAAAAAATGACTTGAATGTGTAAATTAGCAAGAAAAATGAGACAGAAAAGCAGCTTTGCTCCACTATTATTCTGCACATGAGAACAGAGCAGCTGAACATGATCCGGCGGCCGCGGGGCGGGGGCAGGCGTCCACCCAGCCAGGCCGGGGCAGCACTGGCGGCCGAGGAGCGGGCAGGGCCTCTATCGCTATCAGCTATCAGATGACTTCTCCTGCAGACACTTAATCCTGCTTGCTGGGCGATGTCCACACTCGCCTTCTTCACTCTGTTAAGTCTTTGTCAACAGACACTTTAGAAGGGCTACCAAAACCAAAGAACTGACACCAGAATAAAACACTCTGCATCTCAACCAGGAAAACAGCTCTGATACTGGTCTGCAAAAAGCAATGTAAAGAACGTCACATCAGTGTTCTCTCATTTGGGGAAAAAAACAGCTTGCTTATGGCAAGACTATTCTCTACGGCGGATAAGATTAACCTGGGTCACAGATCCGAGGCCAGAAACAACGCCTACTCTTCAGGAGCACAGTGCAGCCAGATGCATCGCTCAGGCCTCTTTTTTTTAAACAGCCACCACCACAGCGATGGCCTCAAGCCGACAAAGGTCATGAACAACTCATTAAGAATATCAGGAGAATGTATGCTGCTTGGACCAGGCCTGGCTGGAGGCAGGGTTTTAGGGAAAATATTAAAGGATCATTTGGTACACTACAGCGCCACTGGTGGAGACAGGTTTTTAAAAATCAATCTCCAACACACACTAAACGCTTACTTAGCTATCAAGAAATATAGAATGCTTTTTTATCAAGAAATGTAAAGTATATTGTATAAAATATATATTATTTATATATACACACATGAATATATATACTCTATAAATATAAAGTATAGCTAATCAAGAAATACAAAACACATTTTTTTAGGGATACTCAGATATGAAGTGTAAATATTGTCAGGGTACATTTGTAAAGTTAAATAGTCAAGGATACTGTGCAATTTATTAAAGAGGTGAGAGCACTCCACATGTGAACTCGTCTCCAAAGTATCTCGTTGAAGGTCTGTAAAAATGTAAGTGTACCCCTGCACCCTGGTGCTCTGAGAGACGGACCGCATCACTTCTACTGCACAACTTCTCTGCAGTGGCGGAGGCTGACGCCCTTGTGTGGGGTGGGAATGGAATGTCACTGCCGTCCCCGCACTGCGCAGCAGGACCTGAGGGCTCTGCCTTCCTGTGCTCTGGGAACTGGGGAGGAACCAACTGGCCTGCGGGAGGGAGAAGCTGAACAGGAACTACCAGTTATTAGCCAAGCTTCATGGAAGAGATGTTGGTCCTTCTCACTGAACATGTCTGTTTCAGTTTGCTAAAGCTGCCAGAATGCAACATACCGGAAAGGGATTGGCTTTTATAAAGCAGATTTATTAAATTGCAAGTTACAATTCTAAGGCTGTGAAAATGTCCAAATTAAGGCACCAAAAAGAGGATACCTTCTCTCAAGAAAGGCGGGTTGTGTCCAGGGTTCTGTGTCATGGGAAGGCACGTGGTGACATTTGCTCTCCCTCTCTCCCGGCCTCTGGGTTCACACAGCTCTCTCAGCTCCTGCTGTATCTCCAGATGCCCGTGCCTTGGTTTCATCTCTCTGCCCTTTGCCATCTCTTAGCTCAAGTTTTCTGCCTTTTATTCTCTTCCTACAGGGCTCCAGGAAAAGGATTAAGGCCCACCTTGAATGGGCGGGGTCACATCTTTACCTAATCAAAGGGTCCCACCCACAACTGGGTGGGTTCCACCTCCATGGAACAACCCAATCAAAAGGTCCCACCCTACCATGGATCTGCCTCCACAGGATTGGATTAGAAGAAATGGCTTTTCTGGGGTACATGAAAGCTTCAAACTTTTTCAAAGCACAGCTTCTAAAAGACAAGATCACCCACCAACGGTTTTCAACCTCGGGAGAGCTTTCTTTAGAAGACTGAGGTTACAGGTGAAGTATCTGCCTTAGATATAAAAAATAAGATATCCTATAAGAAAGCAAATTATTCTTAGGGCACAAGAAAATGTCTAATAAACTTCTCTAATGTATTTCCTTTATTAAATTTGATTTAAACTACCTTTTAAGAATAGAGCTGCTATACAAATCAAAATATGCTAGCATCTCCAGTGCTATACATTTGTCATTAAATAATTTTGCTTCTAAAATAAGCATTGTGTTCAGGAAAAAGAGTAGAAAATAAAATGACACATTCAAGGTAGAACATAATAGCCATTTATGCAAAGAAAGGGCAGCAAGCCAGCAACATAAAAATGCATTTCAAGTGGATTTTTATTTAATTAGGCCCCCCTCTAAAGCAAGTGGTAGAAAGTTAATGGAAAAGCATAAAAATAGTTATATAATAGTAAATTAGATTAAGAATGGATAATGTGAAGTTTCCAACATACATGGAGACTTTAGATGTCTCATTTTACCATCACTGAAAGAGGCACTATACCCCAACCTCCTTACTTCTGTAGTTTGAGGGTGCTGTCTAAATCGATGGGCCTGTATTTACAAAACAGAGAAACGACTGAAAGATCCTGTACTCATCTACGTATACAAGTCTTCTTGGTACACAAATGAATTTATTACAAGTGAATAGGATGGTCTGGACGCCAGCTCTTTGGCATGCCAGGACGTATGCTTTGGAAGGATAATGCGCTGCACGTACTCCAGGAAATAAGTGAGTATGCCTAACTGACCCTAATACTGCAACTTATATTCTGGAAGAATATAGCAAATCAAGCAATTTTCCTTATTAAAAATCTTCCTGAAAATCCCATTCTCTTCTAGTGATAAAAACACTGTCACTACAGAGAAGTTACAAATGTCTGGCAAAGAGATTTATATATTTTTTGACACAAAAATCGTGTGTGGTGTAGGAGATGTCCTCAACTCACCCACACCAGGTCTTCCAGGCCCTGCCTGAGTCCTCCCAGGGCACGGCTCCCTGCTGGAGGCAGTCTGCTGCACGGGACCCTGCACTTCCACAGGGTTAATCTGTGCACATGTGACGTCCAAATCCCTAAACATCGGAATTAGCCACATGCCTAATTCACAACCTGTATGACTGGAGTGCAGGCTCAGGAGAAAGAGCTGCTCAGATTGGTTCTCTAGGAGTTCAGACAACTAACGGTTAATCTGAGGCATTCAGGAACAGTTAAGGGCAAACATGAGGAAGTGCCCAGGAGTCTGGCTAGCGGTTTGCTGGCATTACCCTGCTGAAGGAGCGAGGGTGACACGGCGGGACACGCTGGCCAGCGGCCGCAGCCCTGCATCACCTTCTCTCCACGCCAAGCCTTCGCTTTGATCTTTGAGGAAAGACATTTTACAGGACTAATACTTATATATTTTATAAATGTTTAGCTTTCTGGGACTGGCACTGTTATACATGATTGTCTGATTTTTCCACACAGGATCTTTAAACCTAACTTCTAAGAAAATACTGTTAGAATACTCTTCCTTATTTTAAACTGCACTCCCATCCGTTGGTCTTACTTCTGTCCTGTGGAAGATTATATGTAAATACACTCCCTATTATAAACAACCAACTTTTAGAGAAAACCATTATGTCCTGAGGCACCTCTTCTGTCACTTTCCAAATGAGTCACTGTCTAAAACAGCCTCGGCTCCTTCAAGTTATAAGACATGGCTTCCATTTATGAATCTTGTCTGTCATTCAAAATATTTGCTAACTCAGGGTTGTGTCACCTGTAGATTTATTTTTAATTCCACTGTGTCAGAGACAATCCTTTGACATTTACTGAGGCTTATTTTATGACCTAACATATAGTCTATGAGAGAGTGTTCCACGTGTCCCAGAGAAGGCCTGTGCAGTTTGGGGTGGACTATTCTAAAGAGAACTGTTACATCTGGTGGGTTCTAGTGCTGTGCAAGTCTCCCACACACGTGCTGACCTTCTGCCTCGTTGTTCTACCCACTGACGGATGCCTCTAACTGCTACTGTCAAATTGTCTATGTTACCTTACAATTTTGTTAGTTTTTGCTTCATGTATTTTGGCGTTTTGATGTTATCTACATATACATTTATAACTGTAATATCTTCCTGAGGGATTAATCCTTTCATCATTATTAAATGTCTCTATTTCCAGTGACACTTTGTGTGCAAAAGTCTATTTTGTCTGATATTTAGTATAGCCACACCAATTCTTTTATGGCTGCTGTTCACATTGTATATGTATTTTTCCCATCCTTTACTTCCAGTTCACTGTATCTTTGGATCTAAAATGTGAACCCTATAGACGTTGTTTTTATATATCCATTCTGACTGTTTCTGCTTTTTGTTTGGATTGTTTACTTTATCCATATTTAATGTTATTGCTATGACTGGATTCACCCCTCCCACGTGCGTTTTGCTCTTTGTATGGCTCAGGTCTCTTGGCTGCTGTTCCTCACCAGTCCTCCTTACTTCCCTCTTCTCCCACCAGTGAAGAGTGTCTAGAATAACATTTCATCCCTTCAATGATTTTTTTTTTTTTGGTATGCTATATGGCGGTGTGTGTCACATTTCATACTTTTTCTGTGTGACTTTCCTGTTATTGCAGCAACATCTGTTGAAATTTTGTTTGGCGAAATGCATAGGCCAGGAATCGAACCTGGGTCTCCCACATGGCAGGTGAGAATTCTACCACTGACTACCCTTGCACCCCTCCGCCCCCTTTTAATGATTTTTAACTATATATATTTCAGTTACTTTCCTGATGGTTGCTCTAGAGCTTACAATATTCACATTAATTAGTCAGCCAATAGCATAAGTTTTGAAAAGTTTAGATACCACCTAATGGATCCATTCACCAAATGGATTTGAGGCAGACTTGGATTTTGCCTCTATATCTTCACCACATCTTGGTTAACAATGTTGAACGAGAAAGTGCCAAGTACAATATTTCCTAACATTTTGCCCTTACCTACTTGTAGTGGTTTGAAGTTGTATGCTCCCGGGAGGGAAAAAGTTCTTAAATTGCATCCTTTCTTGTGGTGTGAACCCACTGTAAGTAGGACATTTAGTTGAGGTTATTTCTGGCAAGGTGTGGCCCAGCCCAATCAAGATGCCTGATCCTATTACTGGAGTCCTTCATAAGCAGAAAGAAACTCAGGCAGGTAAAGAGAAAGCCAGGGAAGCAAGAAACTGAAACCAAGGAAACCTGGAAGAGACCAGCGATGCCAAGAGGTGCCATGGTGTCCTGGCCATGAGACAGCTGAGGACCAAGGATGGCTGCAGCTGGCCTCAGCACACCAGGCTCTGGGCAGAAAGCACTGCCGCCTTGCTGACACCTTGATTTGGACTTCGTTGTGGCCTCAAAACCACATGCTAATAAACTCCCTTTGTTTGGTTTAAGCCAAACCTCTTTATGGCATCTGCTTGGGCAGCCTGGGAAGCTACAATACTGTTCTACTGGCACTTCTCCATTCTTTACCTTTCCTTAACAGGCACTGGCTCCTCAATCATACCTACAGGTAATTTTGAATTCATTTAAAGTGATCACTTTATAATTTTGTTACTTATCATGGGTTTTGTTTTCTTAGTGAATTTCATTTTACTGTTTCTAAAGCTATAGAGATAAATATATCCAGTAGTGTTTTAAAATATATATAATTAATACTTAAAGGGGTTAAAATTTAAAAACCTACATTATAAAGGAATCATTAAAATAATAAAATAATGTCTTTGAAAGATTCACTGTGAGGGTGCTTTGAAGACTAAACTCTTGTATATTCACATATAACCTAAATATGATATATTGCTAACTTTTTAAGAATATATATATGTATTGCATATGATGTAGCACACCTACAACGACCTTCAAGAAGGCCGTTGAAGTTCAGGGTTTCTCTCTCCACTGGAAAGGCACATGGTGAACATGGTGACATCTGCTAGCTTCTTCTCCAGGCCTCTTGCTTCATGAGGCTCCCCCAGGGGTGTTTTCCTTCTTCATCTCCAGAGGTCAGTGGGTGGTGGACGCCGTGGTTCTCTCCATTCTTTCATGGTTCTGTGGCTCTCTCCTCGTTCTCAAAAGGAGCTCTCTCCAAAATGTCTCCTCTTTTATAGGATTCCAGTAAAGTAATCGAGACCCACATAGAATGGGTGGAGACACATCTCCATCTAATCAAGCTTAATACCTACAGTTGATCGAGTTACATCTCCATGGAGATAACCTAATCAACTTTCCAACATACAGTGCTGCATAGGGTTTAAGAGAAACAGTTGCTCCCACAAGATTGATTAGGATTTTACATGGCTTTTCTAGGGTTCATAAATCTTTTCAAACTGGCAAATTTCACAATAGGGAGAAAAGCCCTTGACGAGAACTCAACGGGATTGGATTCTAGCACCTGCTCTTTTCTGGATGAACTATTTGACCTTTATTAATGGGCTCATTTCAGTTTCATACCTTAATGATGAGAGCATGGAAAAGATGATTTCTAAAGTCTCTTCTATCCATCCTCCTTGAAAATCATTCAGTTCTACATGTTTTATCTAAGTGTGAGGTCAGCACAAAATATCAGCAACCGTTTCTCTTAAACCCTATGCAGCACTGTATGTTGGAAAGTTGATTAGGTTATCTCCATGGAGATGTAACTCGATCAACTGTAGGTATTAAACTTGATTAGATGGAGATGTGTCTCTACCCATTCTATGTGGGTCTCGATTAGTTTACTGGAATCCTATAAAAGAGGAGACATTTTGGAGAGAGCTCCTTTTGAGAATGAGGAGAGAGCCACAGAACCATGAAAGAATGGAGAGAACCACGGCGTCCACCAGCCAGCGACCTTTGGAGATGAAGAAGGAAAACGCCCCTGGGGGAGCTTCATGAAGCAAGAGGCCTGGAGAGGAAGCTAGCAGATGTCACCATGTTCACCACGTGCCTTTCCAGTGGAGAGAGAAACCCTGAACTTCAACGGCCTTCTTGAACCAAGGTATCTTTCCCTGGATGCCTTGGATTGGACATTTCTATAGCCTTGCTCTAATTGGGATATTTTTGCAGCCTTAGAACTGTGAACTTTTAACTTATTAAGTTCCCTTTTTCAAAGCTGTTCCATTTCTGGTATATTGCATTTAGCAGCCAGCAAACTAGAACATGAAACTAAAGAAAATTATGTGATAACCAAAGATATGAAGAGAAAGTTATCACTGGCAGTTTTACATGCCTCAAATAAAACAGGTAAGACTGATTCCTATGAAAATATCCTAAGAGAGGCTTTGGTAGTATTTGAAACAGATATGCCAAGTGGATTAACACAAGCTGAGCCCTAAAATTACTTACACGTATAATATCAGGGTCTCTGAGTCTACCATGCCCTGGCTACAGGGCATACATTTCAGTAATCTACAGCATTATCAGCTGTTAATGGCAAAGCTATTTTATTAAATATCCTCAAAGTACTCAAAGCTCTAGACTAGAAGTGACATTGTGAGCAGTCTTTTGGAACCCCTCTTGGGTTCAAAAGGTAACTCTGCCTCTTTTCCTCTCTATTTGTTTGTCAGTATTGCTCATTCTACTCTGTGACCCTTCTTTCCCGAAAGGCTAGCTATGGTGTATTACCTGCCTCTCTACCCAAACCCTCATCAGAGAATTCAGTATTCATATACACAATGTATTCCATACCTTAACCTACAATGTCCTTGACTTCTCTGAACCCCAGCAGTCTGTGTCTTACCTATAGCATCCTGCAATATGACCTCTTGGCCTCTGAGCTCTGCCACTTACCTACCAGGAATTTTACTATGTCCATTCACCTAAGGTTGCCAGGTAAAGCATAGGATGCCCAGTTAAATCTGAATTTCAGAAAGAAAAAAATGTTTATCTGAAATTCAAATTTACTGGGCATTTTTTTGTTTATTTGTTAAATCTGGCAACTCTAGTCTCATCATCAAGACCCCCAGTTTCTTCATCGGGCATTCTCTTCCAGTTTATCGACCCCAATTCTTGACCACACGTCCTCCCCTCTAGTTGGGAACAAGCGGCCCAGCAGTCTAATCATTCACATCAGAGCCCTCAACTCTTTCCCACTCGTATCCTTCTGTCCTGTGGTCCCCACAGACGCTCATCCCCAGTAATTCCTATAATTTACTTTCTACCCTCTTCCACATCTGGATGGCTGATAGGAATCATTTTGATGTTATATAAATTAACACCACTGTATAGTCATGTAAAATATAATATCCCTTCCTGTTCCTCCCCAATCGTTTCCCTTGTTTTTGGTCAGCCTGACCTCCTGTTCTGTGCAGTGGTGATTCACATATTGAGTCCCAGTAGGCTTCCCTAAACCACCATATGCAAACCTGCCCTGTCCAGTTTTCTTCAGCAGGGTAAGAGCTTTGTCCTGCTGCATTCCCAGACCTCTGCCTAGCTAGCCCAAAACAACCTCGCCCTCCACTGCTATTACTACATAGGGAATACAATACATAAAATGCAATAATTAACAAGTTTTGTGGTACTTTACCTTCAAGGAAAACTGAGCTATCTCTCAAATGTCTCTAGGCTCAAAGAATGGGACCATTTCCTTCTGTTAGTCTTTGAGTTAAGACTTCCTCATTCTCAATTTTAACTTCTCCTCTATTGCTCCTTTACTTGAGCTCTCAATATGTGAAATCTCTCTTCAAACTTATCCTGCATCACTCTGTAATTCCCACAATACTCTTGCATTCCTTCTTTTGTACCAGCTTTGACACGCAAAAGTGCATTTTACACTCCACTTTCCACCTCCTGTTTACCCTGCAAAGTGCTGTGACTAAGCTTCTGTCTGAACTGCAGACACTGATTTCTATTTTCACTGAAACGCTTTTGCTTTTGGCTGTTGGGACAGTCCCCTTGGTTTTCTCCCTTCCCTTCTAGTTTGTGCCTCCTTTATCCCTTCTTTCTCTCTAGGTATTCCTGTGGCTGATGTCCTTGTATTTTTTTTTTTTCTACTCTGTATTTTTCCAGGGGTCTTTTAGCCACCCTCATGCTTTTAACAGAAAATATTATTGATGGACCCTAGATCTTAAACCTAAGTTTTAGAGTCATATATTTGGCTACCTTCTTCATTCTTCCACCTGGTTAACTCACGATGTAGTGTTTAAAATGAAACTCATTGTCTTCCTGGAAAACCTGTTGTTGCTGCGATATTTCCCCACCTCAGTTGACAGAGCTGCTATCCCTGAAGTGCTCAAGCCAGAAATGTGGGAACCAGCTCAGCTGAACCCAAATCCTCTTTCATGAGTGTAGTTCCCTTTACACAGTAGAGGCTTTGAGCTATAGACTGCCTAGATTTGTTAGCACGATACTGAGAACAGGTCATAGAAATATTTTTTAAAGTATGCTCAACAGATATTTGATGATGGGGCCAACTAATTCATTCTCCAGGCTTTTCAACTGTCCTGCTTTATGCTCCCTTATAACTGTTCCCTCGACCCTGGAGCACACCCTACTGCTCTGGAACTGTGCACAAGTTGTTTTATTCCATTAGCCGGGAAGCTCACTGAGGGCAGGGGTGGTATCTCCAGGGTTTAGTGCATAGCAGAGGACATGATCAGTAAATATCTGACACTTGCACGCCCTAAGAAGCTGTTTGCATGAGACCTGCAAAGATTTAAAAGGAAGGTTATTTTATTTGTTTTCCTACATTCATGAGTTAATGTTTAGGAAGCCCTAAAACTGTATATTTTGCTTTTGTTTTGCATTGCATTGCATTCTGCAGATACAACTAGAAATTGAGAATGCCCCAACACGACATATCTGCCAGCAACAGCCAGATGATGATAATTTTAAAATTTTCACACACCCTTATACACATATTGAATAATGGATATTTTATGAGTCTGGAATCCTGGAGAACTGGAAATTTTATTTCGCTTGTCTCTGAATCCCCCTTAAGGAACACACTTATTTGAAGTGTGCTGAGGTGTAAGTGTCTTCAGGGTTGGCTCTGTCCAATGATAAAAGATTCAGAATTGCCCCTGTGGCCCTAATGGGCAGAGAAGGGACCCAGGCATTGCTTCTTTGTATGGTACTAGGATACCGAGACAGCATTGGTAGCTTCAGAAGGCTGTGCAGAATCTCAAACTACTTACCAAACTTTAATTTTTAATATTTATCAGTAAAGAAAATAGAGGCATATCTTGGAGGCACCGTGAGTTCATTTCCAGACCACAGCAGTAAAATGAATAGAGCAATAAAGTGAGTCACCCAAACTGTTTTGGGTTTCCAGTTCATATAAAAATTATGTTTATACTATACTGTAGTCTATTAAGTGTGAAGTAGCATTATGTCTAAAAAAGCAACGTACATGCCGTTATTAAAATGTGACACACAGATGCAAAGTGGGTACAAGCGGTTGGAAAAATGGCGCTGATGGACCTGCTCAACGCAAAGAGAGCCACAAACATTCAGTTTGTTAAAAATGCAATTCCTGCAAAGAGCAATAAAGCAAAGTCTGCCTGTGTAAGCGGTTGCTTTGTACAATGTGTGCAGTGTGCTATAGTATTGCAGTACTCTTGAATGAAATGTGTGACAGTTTGTTTGTCAAACTTGCTTGTAATCAGTCCACAGAAGAAACAATCAGCGTCATGAGTTTTTCTTATAAACAGTGAACTTGCCCTCTTTTTCCTCCTAGACTTCCACACTTCATTAAAAATAAATCCTATTGCTCAACAATTATGAATTGACATCTACTCTGTGTATAGACCTGTTCTAGGCATCCTTGGGCCAGGGTCAAAAGACAGGTAAAATTTTGCTTATCTTCAAGGATTTCTGAATCCAGTCTGGAGACAAAAGACATTTATGATGTTAACCAAACTTTTTACAGTATCCATCTACATCATGCTTACACTATACTATTCATTTATACTACATGAATGGAGAAGCCAAGTGTGCCAGTTTGAAATTGATATGGACCCAGAAGAGCCATGTCCTTTAATTCTCATTCAATAATGCTGGGTGGGAGCTTTTTGATTGTTTTCATGGAATTGTGACCCATCCCGTTATAGGTGATAACTCTTGGTTAGATGGTCGCCATGGAGATGTGTTGCTTACTGAAGCCCTTTAAGAGGGAAGCATTTTGGAAAAAGCATTAGTGCCAACAGAGTCCACAGAGCCAGAGACCTTGGGCATACAGCCGGAAAACACCCCTGGGGAAGCCTTATGAAATGAGGAAAGAAAGCTAGCAGACATCACCATGTGCTGTCCCAGCTAAGAGAGAAACCCCATACTTCATTAGTCCTTTCCTTGAGTTAAGGTGTCTTTTTCTGGATGCCTTAATTTGAACATTTTTATGGCCTTAGAACTGTAGACTTGTAACTTTTAAATTCCCTTTTTAAAAGCTGTTGCATTTCTGGTATACTGTATTATTTATGGCAGCTTTAACAACGAAAACACCAAGGCATCTAGGACCACTAAGAAGGAAAGACTGTTTCCAGTTAGTAAGATCTTAGAGAAGATAAACTGCTTCTTAAGAAAGGAATAAAATTCTGATAGTTGAACAAAACCAGGTAAAAAAGCAGGGAAAAACTGTAAGAATTGTGTTTGGAAAATAATAAATCTACAGTAGGGAGTGCAAGGATGGACAGCAAAGAAGCTAATATTGGATATATTATGTTACAGCCAGAAAGTGACACAAAGAAGCTTTTCCCCTCCTTCCCCCTCCCCCCCTGCCCTGAAAACTGGCTGCTGACTGGAAGCGTTCAGCAAGACGCTTGTACCCACTTTGCATCTGTGTGTCACATTTTAATAACGGCATGTACGTTGCTTTTTTAGACATAATGCTACTTCACACTTAATAGACTACAGTATAGTATAAACATAATTTTTATATGAACTGGAAACCCAAAACAATTTGGGTGACTCACTTTATTGCTCTATTCATTTTATTGCTGAGAGGAGCCTGTGAGCCACGTGCTCTTCACCTCATCCACAGCAGGGAGAGGCAAAACCAGGGAGCCAGCACCCAGGGAGGATGTCATTAAGACACAAATGGGGATACTGGTGCTGGGGATGAAAAGAAGACATTAGGCAAGAAGGAAACCTGCCAAGATGTAGTGACTGACACGCACTAGGAGGGAGAGGCAGGAGCCGGCGTGGCCACAAGGCCTCTGGGATGAGGATGACCCCAGCAATGGCAGAGACAAGGGAAGAAACAGGAGACGGCAGCTTCTGAGAAAAGCCTTAACTTCTGCAGGAGAGGAGGGCAACACTAGCATGGGGGGTGCAGAAACAACAATCTGGAAAACGCCTAGGCAAGACGTGGAAGGAAGAACTAACAGAGAAGTAAAGAGCTGCGATTCACCCACAAAGGTAATTAATCAGTACAAATGGACAACCACCAAGCAAGAAGAGTACAAGCAGTAGCCTCATACTTAGGGGGCTGGAGAAGAAAGAAGAAAATATGTCAATTAAGTCAGTGCAGAAGAGCAGTTGCTGAGGAAAGAGGAAAACAGGATGGTGAATGGAGGCAGTTAGGGGAGCAAAAAGGGGGACCTGCATGGTTGCTGAAGTCAGAAGATTGGTATCAAGTCCCAGCTGCAGCTATATGACCTTAAACAACTTTTCTAAGCTCCTCTTTCCTTATTCCCAAGCATGAGATAGCAATCCCTACACTGAGTAGCACCCCTCACCAGCTGACATGTCGTGTATTTGTTTACTTGTTAACGTAAGGTCTCCCCACCAGGATTAAGTCCCACTGCCAGCCCCTCATTGTCCTCAGCTCCTTAGAAGAGGAGGTGTTAGGGGTCTCCTTGTTTCAGCTTTGGGCTCCAGTGGCCAATCTTGGAGCTCCGGGAAGAATCTCACTCAACCACTTGCTGCCTAGACAAAGTACTTACCACAGGATTTTGTACAGCATAAGGGTTTTACAGCTAAGAGTATCCCTTTTGTCAAGAGAAGAAAATTTCAAAAAAGAGCAGGAGGTTGAAAACGTCAAGAGCCAATTAAGATTGGTCAGTAAAGAGGTTTCTAATCACCTTTAAGTGGAGTTTCAATACCACTATTATAGTATTTGGCAAAATGAACTGATTCCCTCCCTTCGTACTTTCCTTCTTTTCCTTCTCCCTCCCTCCCCTCTCTAATTTAAACAGACATTTATTGGGCACCTATTATAAGTCAGAGGCTATTTGAGATTCTGGCTACACAGCAATGCAGGGCAAAAATCCTTGGCCTCACTCACCAAGAGCTCACATTCATATGGGGAAAGAGAGACAAAGAACAAGGTAAGAAAGGAAAACATTGTGCAGGCTGGCCACAGGGGGTGGTGATGAAACAGCAGACTAGGGGGACAGAGAGAGGTGAGGAGGACGTGCCATTCTAGATCAGAAAACCTGGGAAGGGCCTGAGGGGAGATGACAGTGTACAGGAGGCCCCCGGGGAACGGGCAGGGATGCGGGGGCACACGTGAGGAAGGCTAATGGGTCGTTTTTAGGACTTAGGAACTCCGAGCCCAAAGAGGCACACGTTCTCTCTCTGTAGGAAGATGCTTCTGGCCCCTCTGCCGAGAGTGGAGGGTCGGGAGGAAGGCAGGAAGGGCAAACGGAAGAGGCCAGGAAGCCTCTGGAAGCTGAGTGCCCACAGAGGCCAGGCGGCCTGAGCTTGGAGGACCCATGGAGGCGAGGGGCGGCCAAGGAGGCCGGCAAGGAGCCCCTGGCCAGCCCAGCTACTGGCCTAAGTGCTGGCCTCAGCCACGTATGCAGCAAGGACCTGCTAGGGGCAGGTCTGCGGTGAAGAGCCAGTGCTTATTTGGACATGCTCCATTTGGGAAGTTTTAAGGCATTTCCTGGATAGGAGAGGATGAGGGCCTGCTCAACATCCGTTCAGTGGGAAGTAGAGGGCAGATGCTACTTGTTCAGTTTTTCTTCCTGCAGACACTCAGTCGTTCACCTCTGTGTCGTCTAAGCCGGCTCCCTCCTGAGGCAGGGAAAGCTGCGTGTCAACCCTGGCTCTACTGACTACCACGTGGTCTTCAGTAACCAAGTTATTAAAAACACTTTAGCCTTTCTGTGTGCATTAGTCCATTTAGTCTGTGATGGCGCCACTGCTACCCCCATTTACACATAAGAAACAAACCTACGGGGCTGATGTGACACAGCAAGTGAGGGTGCAGGGCCCGGGTGTGCAGCCAGTGCCTGCGGGAAGAATCTCACTCAACCACTTGCTGCCTAGACAAAGTACTTACCACAGGATTTGTACAGCATAAGGGTTTTATGTGCCTGCGGACCCCTGCCCTGGGAAGCCTGAGGCAGTGCCTTAACCCCTGCTCTCAGCTGCCATGCTGCACAGTGTCGCTGAGAGCATGAGGTGCAGGGACAGGCAGCGCTCTGAGCCTAGCACCTGACATGCCACAAGAGCTCAGCGTCAGCCCATTTTATCAGCTTGTTCTTTGTCTCCTTAAAATAGCTACGCAAATTAATAATAAAAAGATATCTTGAAGACCAAGTAATAACAATGGCCGACAAATTTGTTTCTTCAAGGTCCTAAGATGTGTCATTTGAGCTCTTAGTTTAGTTGACTTTCAGGCAGAAGACAGACATGGTTTGGGAAAGGGCAACTCCTAGGTTAGAGCCTGTGGTTCCGACTAGAGTTATCCGAGGTCGCATTAACCCTGTTACGAGAGTCAGGACAGCCTCACTGGTGAACAATATCACTTTAGGTATTCCAGGGAAATTAATAAAGTGCTTAACTTGCCCTTAAGCTATTTACCATCTGAGAACGGTGAACATTAAATACTGGGACAACAGTTTTATAGAAGTAACTGAGTTCTGCTAGAGCTTCTGTGCAACAGGATACCACGTGAGGGCCCAAGCTGGAGAAGCAGCCCATATGGAGAGCTTGCGGGACCCTTGTCCCTGAGCTCTGATAAAGTCGACGCCTTCTTTCACGGGCAACTGTGTCTGTCCCTTGCTTCTCGTCTGCCCCTCAGTAAGCCAGCAGCTCTGAGCCTACACAACAGAAGTGCCGCTCATCAGAGCGGTCATGGCAGGAAGGGAGAGCAAGCTGATGGGGCTGTGGTGTCAGAGGCCATGGGACCACCGCCTACTTGGAAAGGGCTGGCAGAGAAATGCATGTTCTCAGCACTGCAGGCCCGGTGCGACTGCGTTAAAGAAATAGCCTTCGAATGCCAAGGCTTTTCATGCGGACTCTAAAAACCCTTCGATTTCTTTGAGAAACCTAATTCAGAGATGGGACTCTTCCATTAATAACTGCCCATCAATCTCCTTGGTGGTACATTTTTCCAAAGGCTCTCCTCATTTGATCTCTATCCTGTTATCTACTCGAGATGCATAAACATGCGGAAATAGAGACAGAATCCAGGGACGAACAAATACTACCAACTTACTTACCTGGAAACATTTCTCCCCAATCTGAGTTTCTAATTTATTTTTAATCCCCATCAAATGCATATAAAATTAAATTTATCAACACAATGCTAAGAAAAGTAAATGGCACAGATAATAATAATTAGGAGAATTTTTAGGAATCTGAGAAGAACATAAGAATAAATCAATTAGAGAATTAGCTGTGTTCCAGGCTTCATTTGTTATAATTATCCTCCAAATATGCTCAGCAGAATGCACCAGGTCAGCTGGGAGTGATGCACAATGGAGCAGGCGACTTATCAGCTCCTCAAAGCACAGAGAGAGCTCATAAAGCAACTGCCTGTGCATTTAGATTCATGCAATAACACCTCCTATTGCATGAGCCACCAGATAAGACAGATGGAGCAGCTCTCCACTGCAGAACACTTCTTTTGTAAAATCAACAGACTTCACTTACTCTCCATTCAACTCACACACTGCAACGAGGCCAAATTTGAGACATGCTATCTGTGTGTTTTATTGCCTAGATGTCACAGCAATAGTAAATAAAGTGTTAATGAAATATCTTCATTTAGAAAAAAAAAACTTGGCAAATAAAAACATGTGCCTCCTCATATACAAACTTAAGGATTAAGACACTCAAGGATAACACACATTGAAAAAAACTTCATACATGCAATTTTATTTTTCTACTCACAGTGATATAAATAAAATAAATATATTCTATTTTATCTATTACTTACTTACATGGCTTACCCTTTACCACTCAATCCCCTGAATGTGCTTTTTCAACAACATACTCGTCACTTAAGGAAGGCCTCTCCACTCGCCGTGCGCCATCACTCTGGGATGCCGTCCTGCACTTCTAGGCACAGCACAGGACGACAACAGGTCAGAAAGGGTCCTGAGTGGTAGCACTACACCAGCTTTTAAAAAAGTTTTCATGTTGACTTCAACTTTTGAATATATCACTTTTCAAAAAGGCTTTGCCTCTGCTCATGCTGAATTATCAGTAATTATTGTGATTTCAAAGGAGCAATGTATAAATTACTCCTGTAAGATTGTATGGTCCCTATTAGCAGGTTTATTTGCATTAAGTCTATCAGCATTTCTGTGCCTTGTTCAAACAGTTGGGAAACCTGCCGATTTCATTTGTAGAAACAAAATTTATTGATAACACAGCTACTGATAAATATGTTAACACATACGAAATACATACTTGACCCAAGGTGGGGCTTATTAGTTATATATTTTGATAAAGTCACAAAAAAACAGTATTAGGATTTGAAACTGTGACAAAAGACAAAGGCTGTGAGGTACTTAGTGAGTTCAGTCCACCCGCAGATCTTAAGCATATCTGCCTCCTCACACACAGGCTGAGCAGACATGAAAGTCACTGAAGGGGAACCTGTGGATTTGGAGGTCCCACATGTAGACAACGACAAATTTTTAGAAATAACTGTCACGCCTGTCAATTCTTATCCAAGATGATATACATAACTTATAATAAGTCACATCTTGGAAAAAGAGCTAAATACAGCAAGACCAAACCTGATGGATAAGAAAAAGTCACATTTTTCATTTTCCAGACCATACACCCCCTGCCTCCCGCCCAAAGAAGCCATATATATTCTTAGGGCCACACTAACATATATTCAAATAAATAAGGTATCTGTCATCACACAGCTCAGCATTTCTCTATACGGTCATGGAAGGACCCAAAAAAAGTGGGCCTGATGGTGAAGCACTTGGAAAGGTCTCTCTTCTCTGCACCTAGCAGCTAGTCACTCTGGGAGGGACGGACACCCTGGAGTGACGGACACTCAGCTCTAGGCACCACCTGTGAAAATGACACGGCAGAAATGGTCCTGAATGGGTAGGGAGGGCAACTCAAAACTTGCTAACAGCTGCAACGGCTGAATGGGTAGACATCTTCAAGTTAGTATCTCATGAATTTTAATTCAGGAATTTTCTTTCCTGCACAGAAGGAAAATATGGACCAAAAGGTAAAAGCTTCAAGGAGAAATATTTTGGGTCAATATTAGGAAGAATCTTCTAACATTTCAGACTATCTGAAATGTGCAGGTGACAGACTTCTTGTCAACAGAGGTAAAAGGAGAGGCTGGTTGGCTGCCTGTCAGTGAGTTCGTGAGGAGGGTGGACTACACTGTCTGCTAAAGGTGCTTCCTGCCCTGATATAAAATGATTGGCTCATGAAGTAGAATTGATTTCCTTCTCCCACCACTAATTGCATGATGCATTTTAATAAAATTTCTACTGTCAAGTCTATATAATTTTTATATACAGTGAAATGCTCATAATTTATTAAATATTAGCACTGAATAGTCATTGTAAGAATTCTATCAAAATGCCTATAGAGAAAGCCTGTAAAACAGAATCAGATGGCACTGAAAAAACATCCTTATATGTTAGTATCGTTAGTATCTAAGGAATAAAAATAACTCTCATTCTCAGGGGCTTCTTGGAAACCACTGCACTTCAGGTGATGGAGGGAGCGTTCAGTGGGTGTCGGTGTCCCACAGTAAAGCTCCTCGCAGGCAATCCCTTATGAAGACGAGGAAGCAACTGCTACTCTTCATCACTCTCATACAGGTGTCCATCCAGGAGCACACAGTGTCGCCCTACGTTATACATGTGACATATTATATCCGTAAAATTAAAACTCATAACATCAGAAGTCAGCTCAGTATTTACTTAATTAAAAGCCTCCTAAAAAGAACCTCATCTTTCAAACTCATCAATCATATTTTTAATGTCAATCTAGGCCTGTAGGTTTCCTTTCAGAATTGTATTTATTTACATCTTAGTAGTTGCTAACATTATTTCTGCACATGACAAGGCCTATACAACCCTCCACAATACGTGGCCTGGACACACACACACACACACACACACACACCCCTCTCCGCAATACACTGCCTGGACACACAGACTCATATGCTTCTGTGATACACTGTCTGGACATACACGCCCCCCTCCGCGATACACCGCCTGTGCACACATACACACGCCCCCCTCCGCGATACACTGCCTGTGCACACATACACACACACCCCCTCCGCGATACACTGCCTGTGCACACATGCACACGCCCCCCTCCGCGATACACTGCCTGTGCACACATGCACACGCCCCCCTCCGCGATACACTGCCTGTGCACACATGCACACGCCCCCCTCCGCGATACACTGCCTGTGCACACATACACACGCCCCCCCGCGATACACTGCCTGTGCACACATACACACGCCCCCCTCCGCGATACACTGCCTGTGCACACATACACACGCCCCCCTCCAAGATATACTGCCTGTGCACACATACACATGCCCCCCCCGCGATACACTGCCTGTGCACACATACACACGCCCCCCTCCGCGATACACTGCCTGTGCACACATGCACACGCCCCCCTCCGCGATACACTGCCTGTGCACACATGCACACGCCCCCCTCCGCGATACACTGCCTGTGCACACATACACACGCCCCCCTCCGCGATACACTGCCTGTGCACACATACAAACGCCCCCCTCCGCGATACACTGCCTGTGCACACATACACACGCCCCCCTCCGCGATAAACTCCCTGTGCACACATACACACGCCCCTGCCATGGTACACTGCCTGTGCACACATACACACACACCCCCGCCACGATACACTGCCTGTGCACACATACACACTCCCCCTTCTGCAATACACTGCTTGGCACTTCAGGACCAGGAGCAGCGGCAGGCAGCCCTGCTCTTCAAGGGCATGTGACCCTCCCCTAAGACACTCACCCTTCTAAACCTCAGTCTCTCTTTGTAAATGGGGCTACTATTTGCTGTGAAGATGAAATGAGATTCAATACTCATTAATACTGGTCTCCAATCCTTATCACTCATCTCTCTCAACTCTCAAAATTATTTTAAGTACCAAATTAAATAATGCATATGAAGTCCTTTGTAAGCTGAAAGGAGTGTTGCACTTGTAAAGCATTATTTCCGTTAGTAGGTGATTTATCCCCCTCTGGCATTATGGTTAATGATGTTTAATTTCGTTTTGAATAATCTAAGTGGGGTATCTTTCTCATAATATAATAACAAATTTCTGTAGAACAAATTAACAACTTAAAACAAAACCTCAAGTGTAAAAAGATTTAGGGAAAACCATCCTAAGTAACAATTTTTCTCCAAAGCACTTTGGAATTTATCCACAGAGATTTAAAGAACTATGTAAGTATTGCTGGGGACGAGGCTGGGTCTGCACAAGCACAAGAGAACCGAGGCTTCCCATTCGGGTGGAGAGAGGCGGACACACCAGCCCAATTCTGGCTAACGAGTGCGTGTGCTTACTCTCCTTCCTGGAGGCACCCCCCCACCCCCACCCCGGGTGCTGCGCAGAGCTCACAGACACACTCCAGCAGGGTAGTGAAGCAGACCTTAACTAGAGGCTCTTACTTAAGGACATGGCAGTCTTAAAGCACAGAGCACTGTGAACTTCATAAAAACTGGAAAATAAAAGAATGCGAGTCGATGTTCTTTGATATTGTCCTGATTTTTGTTTTTGAGGATACTGATGTTGAAACTATTGCAGCTGATGCTTCCATGCTGACAAGGGTTTAGAGGTTAAGTTACTCTCTGCAGCAAGGTGCTCCGGTTGCCTTCCAGGGCAGTCTGTAAGCTCTGCAGTCTGCATAGGGGGCATTTGTCACCATTAGCTGAGCTGTGACAGCTGGCACCCACGAGCCCCAGAATCACGAGGTGGCAAAGGCACTCCTGGTTAAGGCTGCTGTTAAGTAGAGCAGGTTACTTGAGGATTAGGCATCTTTTTTATGAAAAGCTCTGTGATGTAACTAACAGCAGTGAACATTTTGAATTTTCTGTAACATGGATAATACAATGATAGCACATAATTAGCAGGTTGCCTCTAGACAACAAGATGCCAGATTACAGAATGCATAAACATCTACTGCTGCCACTTAAAGAGGTAGGGTTGTTTTCAGCACCTAAACAGCTCCAGCAGTGTTTACCCCCTCCCTTGGACCCCCTGGGCTGTGTCAGGATGATCACCTGATTTATATATTCAAGGATAAGAGTTGAAGGTAGAGAGAATATTTCTCATATATTTTTAAATTTGGTTGTAAACAATGCATCATTTGCCAGGAACGAGCTCAACTGCATGCACTGAACACTCTAAAAACCAACAAACATAGCACCGTTCTTTGGATAAAGTGAAAATCAGAATTATTCACCCAGACACAATTCTCATTAGTGTGAAGTATATATAATAGATAATGGGTATTTAAAAACACTCCTTGGCAAAAGGCTTAAAATCAGCATTTTTAACAAATTGACTAATAGCTAATATATCTAGAAAATAATTTTTAAGTTTCAAAATTTTATGTGTTTTTATATCTTGTTCGTACAAAAAAGTATATAAAGCAAAAAGAAAGTTTAAACTAAGAAATAGGTTAAACTGAGAGATCTCTTGAAATTAAGAATGCTACAATCCCTTTAAAGTCATCAATGCTTGGAAACATAATCAATAACACTAGGTTTTATATTATTATGTAAACTAGTTTTCCACAAATAAAACTAATTTTTGTGTTAATGTAAAATCTATGCAAATACATGCAGTCATTTATCAGGAAAGCTGACAAGCATTCCATATTGGAGGGGGAAATGAAACTGCCTCAAGAATAGAGGCAATTAATTATTTCTGTATTTTTTCTTCTTCTGTCTTGAGGCACAAAAGTTATCCATCCAGTTAAAACAGCAAATGAAATAAAGAGATTTTTTTTTATTTAAACACATATGGCTTTTGCCTGCAATACTGATCACCACAAGGTCTACAGACGCCCGTGGCTAAATTGTATGCTGGCAGATGCACACAAGGGAAAACTGTGCTAATGCAGCGTGGAGAGCAAAACAAATGAAGAACTGAATTTGCTAGTAAAACAACAACAACAACAACACACACATGCGCACACGTAAAAAACAAAATTCCCACTTTTTTCCCTAGTGAGTTATGCATTTTGCTTATCAAATGCAGATTAATTGCAAAAAATGTTGCCTTGGTCTCTTGCAGAAAATAGAAAAGCAATTTTAACTAAGTGAGGGGGTATGTACGTACACACACACACACACACACACATATTAGTGCATGCAAATGTTTATGCAATATGTTTTTATTTATACGGACAGAATTGGCTACCAACATAGAAGCCTCTTAGCTCCACAATTAAAAGCTTGAGACATTCAAAACTGAAACAGTATAAGTGACTGGAAAATACTGTTAGCATCCCATCCATATAGCTGCCATCTCTTAACGTGTTACCTGGGAACTGGAAGGATTATTATGGAACAATCTTGCAGATGTGCTGTTACTTCCTGGTGGCAACAAGAATTCTGTATGTGGTTGCTATTTCCTTTTAACAGGTTAACAAAAAATGTGAGAGGCCAATTCATTCTCCTACTATCTGAAACAGCGTGATTGTTTGTATGTGTGAGTGTTTTCTCATGCATGCACACAGCCAGCATGCATGGGCTACTTTGCAGACCATAAAAAGAGTATACTTTCTAAGAATGGTGTAAGATTATTAAGAAAGCAATAACTTCTTTCTTAATAGGCCAGTAAGCATGCATAACATTAAAGTTTCTACTGTAATTGCCAAATAAACAGAAGAGCATTTAAATAATTCGTGCATCTTAGGAAGAAACAGAAGACTAGTGTGCTCTCAGAGCTGTAAACCTGCAACGTGCTTAGAAGAGCATCCTCACCAATGAACACAACTTAGTAATTCCTTATTGAGAGACTTCGTAACCAGCTAAATTATATGATGATGCATATTTATACAAAATTGGGATTAGAAACACATGTTCAAAGAATGTGTATATATTAATTAATATTAGCTCTAATAGGCTCCATAGCCTTACCCCAGTCTCCTCAAGGGAAGGATTACTTGACTGAAAATGTGAAGTAAAATATAATTTAAATATAGAGCAATGTCTTTCTCTAGTGACATAAAGCTGATAACGTTATCAAATATGCCTCAGATATTGCTAACCTATATGAGGAACCCGGTTTCTTAACACAAATTTTGGGGTATAAACTGTCAACTATATTTATAAATCTAATACATACATTCACACTAGAATAACTAATATCACCATTCCTTTTGCAAAAATGGCAGAAAAACAAACAGTAATTGATGTCACAGATACTAAATTTAAACTTCTATATAAAACAAAAGTTATTTTTAAAACATACTGCTTGACCATCTGAAATATCATTTCATGTTTTACCTCTACCTCAGTGCCCTCTGGCTAAAACTGGTCTTAAATTAGTCATGATGAAATAATAAATTTTAGCCATATAAGTAAGAATGGCTCACTGTCTAAAAATCTTCTGATAAAAAAGTAAACCCCCCCAGACATTTATAAATGGATCTTATAACTTAAAAAAAAGGTAAAATCAATGCATGAGGGTACTTTTCCGTGTTGACAGCACTAGTTACATCTACGGGGGATTATGTGACTATTTATTTGTCAGAATTCACAGAATGACACATTCTGATGGAAAAATCATAGACCATAATAAAACTGCATGCCAATTATATATCAATAAGCCCAATTTAAAGTAATAAAAATAGATTTTGCACAAAAATAAAACAAAGCTATATTTTTTATTTTAATGGGCTCCCAATTTTTGTTAGAAATACTGTATCTACAAATTCCTTATGTTCTTCAAGCTTCTGACTGTAATCTAGGTATTTAGACAACATGGGTAAAGGCACGGAGATCAAAAAGTATTAATAATTTATTCACACTACTTTTGTTTTGATATCTTTTGGCAGGTCATTATACCATAGAATTAGTGCTTTCAAGGGCACTAATACCCATTGTTATACTAATATGTGTACTGTTGGCGTAGGGAAAATAATCATACATAAGTGAAAGTGAAATATCATCTAAGTCAGATAATGTGGATAATCCCTATTCCTATATTTAAGGATATAAAAGACATTCCTAGTTATAAACCATTTCCCCTCTTTTTCAGTGATGTATTTATTTTATTGTATATAATATATGTGATAAAAGGTAATAGTTTTTTATTTGATGTAACTATCCCTTTAGATTATTACTCCAGTTATCGATCATTAAGAAAATAAATCCTAGTTTAGAGGAATTGCTTTGTTCATTAAAAAAACAAGCTCCCCAATTAGGAACTACAAGCAGGAAAGTTTATTTTAGATGTGCCCTCGTGGAACACTATAGCTGCCATGCTGCCCACTCTCAGCACTGGGTCGCCGCGGCAGGGACTGCCCAGGCTCAAAGAGTTGCCAAGGCCCACCACAGACAGACAGATGAAAGAGACACTGCGGCGTTGCCTGCCACTATTTTCTCTAAGTGCAATAAAAATGTAGCATGCTAGGAGTAGTAAGAAGGTGGCCACATTCACAGAGGTACAGAAATCCATGTTAGTTAGGGGTTAAGGACCCAAATGCACCACTGATCCTGTTTCAATATTTCTATAATCTCCAAGTGAGAAATATAAGGTGAAATTTAACAAAATGAATTTTAATTTACTGTATAAACTACAAAGGTAACTGACTTTTCTGAAGAGTCTATGAAGAACTGGAATATTAGAACTGACACACCCTTCATAACACTCCATAAACACCTGGTCAGCGGCATTGTCCTTGCACGCTGGGCCGAGCCTAGAGGTCACGGTTTATGTCCAGCATTGAGAAATGCTTTGAGGTGAAAACCGAAAAAAACAATACTTTCCACTTTGCAGATGCAATTGTAAAATACCCTACATCTCTGGGTCCACATTCAAATGAAGCAAGGAAACTAAGACAAATATGTAAATAACCCAGGCTTTTGCTTTGTTTTCTACCCTAAGAAAGATTTTGACCAGAAGTATTAAGAGTTCCGTCATATGCGCAAATCGAATTGGGGTCACTTTCAACATCCATCTTTAATTTCAAAGTTACTTTCTTTTCAACTCTTTTAACACAAATATCAAGTTTACTGAGCAACACTATTGGGAAAAAAGGAAAAGGAACATACCACGACAACGTGCTGGGTAACGGTTAGGAAGAAATGGAGGCAACAACCTCGGTAATTAAAGCGATGGAGGAGAGAAATAATTTTTAAAAAGGAACTGGATGCTCAGGATGCTGTAGGTGAAGAAGTAAAACAAGGTCTAGATTGTGCAAACAGCAGCCTCCATTCTCCACTGTGCTTTGTAACACACTGGATATTGAAGTATGAAATAATTATTTTAAGAAATCCCTGAGACGTTTGAAGCTTTGAAGCAGTTGTTCCCACTGCTTCTATGCCAGGCGCCACAGCAGGCAGAGGCACAGATGCCATCAAGTCGGATTACAGAGAACCCCCTCCATTTTACTTTATTTAATGTGACACATAAAGAAAGTCCTGCACAAATATCTGTCTTTAATTTCTCTAGTGTAGAAGAAGAAATATATTGTGTCTGGCAGAATGAAACAGATGAAATAGCCTGAGCGCATCTTAAAAAGGTGGTGGTGCTGGTGGGGTGGGGTTGGGTGGGGGGATCAGATGCGACAATGAGCCTTCAAAGCCACTCCAGTAGTAAGGATAAATAATTTAATAAACACATCGCCATATTCTTTTATCTCCCCAGTGTAATAAGCACATATTAAAAAAAACACAACTTTAAATTCATGCGTATTTTTGAAAAGAATCACAGCCAGCAGAAAATGAAAACACACAAAACAGTATCCGTGTGAGCCTTTAACATGCATGTGCATTTTCTCTAAAAGGTACATTTTCCAGATGAAAGGTTGCAATTGCCAAAATCTACAAGCATGTAATTAAAAAAATTCATTTTTTTTTTTTAAATACAGAAACCTTGAGTTCCTATATTTCTCAACATAATGGTTTTTCTTTTTAATCTCTGAAGGTAACTAACTTACACATTACTTTGCTATCCCATATATATAAGCAGATCTTTAGTTTGGAGAATAAGTTACCTAGGAAATAAGACTTTGGGAAAAATTACTTTGCCATTGTTATTTTGAATACTTTGAAGTGTTAAGAATCACAATTTTAAATATCATATTCATTAATTGTGCTAAAATTTATGATAATGGTGTGCTTTGTCTTTTGGGGATTATTTTCTCTAACTGTTCAAGGCTGCCTTACAGATGAAATTTAAAATGTGTTAGGTCTTAAAATCCCTAAAACTATCATTAAATCATGAGATTCTTGGTTTTTCCCCCATTCAATTAGGTCAGTTTTCTGCAATTATCATTCTTAGTTCCTGTCAAAGAGGTCTGCCCACATACCACCGAAAACAATCAGCCATTTATGTCCCGAAGCATGGGACAGCGACAAGGTCTCATTCCAGTACCGACCACTAAGACTGTATTTACAGTTAAAAAAAAATATATATATATATACACATATACATATATAAAAGATTGGCATCATCAGTCGGAGCTCTTTTATAAGTTTATCACTTCAGTAAACGCGGCGACTCAAATCTCCACGTATTTTATAATCAATTGAAATGACTAGTTCAATAATGAATTGATATTTCAAAAATATACTATAAAATAGCTGAATAAATAGACTCCGAGAAAACAAATCTATTTCCAAAGCCTAGATAAAAAGCGGCTGGATTACATACATGAACATGTACTATCCTGGAGGCATTTAATTCCTCCCCACCGGTCATTTCAATGGACCCGCTGAAAGGCTGGGGCGCTGAGGGGCGGCGGGGGCGCTGGGTGCAGCGGGTGCGGTGGGGGCAGCCAGGCCGGGCAGGGCGGGTCCTGGCCGGGCGCTGCGGGGCGGTGGGGACAGCCGGGCCGAGGCCCCAGCGGGCACGCGGAAAGCGCAGTCTCCGCGTCCGCGAAACGAATGACCGCGCTTCCTGGCAGCATTCTGGGCCTAACGAGTTTTCTAGTCCTTTTCTCACCCTTTATTTTTCTTCCTCAAAGTGCAAATCATTAGTGAAAAGGCCCCGGTCGCGCCAATTAGTTTGCACAAAGTGCTTTGGCGTTTAGCTTCGCTTTAACCCAATTAAACCGCTCAGCCAGCCCCGAAGATGCGCCACCTGCGCGCTGGCCCCCGCCGCCCGCGGTCCCCCCGCAGCCCGCGGTCTCCCCGCCGCGGCCCCTGGTCTCCGCCGCCCAGGCTCCCTCCCGTGCTCGACCCGCTGGGGGCAGGCAGGTGGCCCCAGAGGGCCAGGGCGCTGGGGCCGAGCATCTCTGCGCGGCGAAGGGGCCCGGCGTGGCGAGCTCCAAGGGTGCGGGGGCAGCGCGGCCTGCGGCGAAAACAGAGCTCTGAGCACGGGCCGGGCAGGGCTGGGGAACGACCCACACGCCGACTTAAAGCCCATCGGCCGGTGGCAGGCAGGGAAAGCCGGCAGGCCGGCGGACGCGCACGGGGAGCTGACGGCCGGCGCCGAGGTGGCGTTCCCGACAGGCGAGCGCCTGCCTCCTCGCCACCCCGGCGGGCGGCCTGGCCTCCTGCTCCTCTCCCTCCTCCGACTGCCCCAAAGCAGCAGCAGCGCGTTCACCCGTAACGCGGGCCAAGGCGGGGAGGGGCAGTTCGGGTGTCCCCACCTCTTCTCCAGAGGGAAGGACGGCTCTTGGGGAGCAGAGGAGAAAGAGGCCGAGAGCCCCAAATTCAGTGACCATCTTAAGCTAAATCGAAATCTATCGCTTTTAGGTAACAAGAAAGGAAATAAGTGACTTTGTGATGCTGTTATCTGTGCAAAAAATGAAATGAAATAAAAAATAATCGAAAGCTTGATTAAAAACTGGGAGTACTGAACAAGAGATTGTTAAAAGTGGCCCTGAAAGAAAGTTGTCTACAAACCTGTTACGCGGGGCAATAGCATTTCACAGGAGATGGTCTTAATTTGAAAGACAGGCCATCTAAATCAAAGGTACACGATTAAAAATGTGCCTAGGTTTTAAAACCACTGTATATC
The DNA here is from genome assembly GCF_023851605.1 of Tamandua tetradactyla. NCBI lineage: Eukaryota > Metazoa > Chordata > Mammalia > Pilosa > Myrmecophagidae > Tamandua > Tamandua tetradactyla. Next base: position 200,155,947 of record NC_135330.1, on the reverse strand, counting down.
CCCTATGTTTCCTGCACATGGAGGGCACAATTGGTACCCCAGGAAAAAATAAGGTTTTTTTTAAACCCATATACCCATGACCCCTCCTGTTTCAAGGTTCCCAAATTTAGAAATACTAAATACTAAAAGTTTCTTTTAAACTTTTCTCAAATGAGGTTTAATTCCTGAAATAAGACTGAATGACAAGTTAATTTTTCTTTAAAAATATTGACCATTTTTCTTTAATCAAATCACATAAAATGGTATAAAATTAGAAGCCCACTGTCAGGTCACCAGGAAGGACATTTAAGATAGGAGATAGATCCTTAATCATACATCTGTAAACAAGCAGAAACCACAGCCCTTCAACATTTCAGGATAGCTATCTGCCAGTGATCTGACCTCTGCTCTCTCCTGAATCCTGTATATTAAAATAGAGCTCACCATGAAATCACATTAAAATAACCTCTCAATCAGAGAAATAATGTATTTTCAAGTATTTCTACAAGTGCCTGTACAGTTCAGTGTTCATGCAAGGATGGATCAAGGATAAGTAGGGCTGCAGATGGGGTGGGGCGTGCTATGTTTTTTTTAAACCCCCTAACTAACGGAGGTAGACAACATCTAACACACTTAAAAATAATGTTCTGATTCCCTTCCACATCTTGAAAGGGAGGGTGGGGGTGGGTAATGTAGGTAAAGAAGAGCCCAAGTACCTGCATGACTTAGAACGCTCCTTCTGACACACAGGGGCATCCAGAATGAGGAAATGACACAGGTATCATTCCCTCTAAAGCCAACTTCCATATGCCAGCAGTCTATACCCAACAGAGCAAACTTTCAACCTGCCTTAAAAGAGAGCCCGAGGATTAGGGGCCACTCCTTATCTTCCTCCAAATGCATGTTAGAGGCTCTGGTTCACTAACTGATGGACGGCCGTTAGTGCACCTGTATCTGCATTTCAGCGGCAAAAAGACAAGCAGGGGTTTCAGCTAAGGAGAGAGGCGCGCGGCCACGTCTCTCCTAAACGTCGAGAGGCTTTAACACACATCAGCGCCGAGGGAGCCCTCTGGGTGCGTGGGACCGTCGAGGTGGCCCGCGCGGCCTGCTGCCGGCCGCCGCCGGCCTTCGGCGATGTGCCCGCGCCCCCGAAGGGGGCTGGAGGGGCCGGCCGGGAGCCCAGGAGGCCGCCGTGACGAGCGCAGTGGCGATTGGCCGCCCGCCCGCCGGGCCCTGCCTTTATAATCCCCACCCGGTGCAGCGGGGCTCCGAGACCAACCAACAGCGCCTCTCCGGCACACACGCAGGCACGCACACGCGCCCCGGCCACGCGCTGCACACCTTCCCTCCCTCTGAGAGCCCCGCACACGCCAAGGCTACAGGAAAGCCTAGTTAATCAGTCTGGAAAGGGCTGGGCCTTTCGCCGGCTGGAAGAGCTTTTGCTGAGTCTCGGCGCCACTTTTGTTTTTATTGCCGACAGGGTGATCCCTCCACGCGTGTCTCCCCCACGAGGATTCCTTAAAAGAGGAGGAGCGGCGGAAAGAGGGGAGAAGAGTCGCCCCCTGCCAGTGCGGCCCGGCTCCAGGAGCACAGCCGGGGAGGCAGCGCCGGGAGGGCGGCGCGCGGCGCAGCGGCCGGCGCCCTGCATGCGCCTCTGAGCGCGGCGGCGCGCCCCTCCACCCGCGTTGGCTCCCGCTCCAGCAGCCGCATTGGATCCCACAGCCTACTGCGAGACTCCGGTGTACAACCCGGATCTCTGCCCCAACATGATCGCGGCCCAGGCCAAGCTGGTCTACCACCTGAACAAGTACTACAACGAGAAGTGCCAGGCGAGAAAGGCCGCCGTCGCCAAGACCATCCGCGAAGTCTGCAAGGTGGTCTCCGACGTGCTCAAGGAGGTGGAGGTGCAGGAGCCCCGGTTCATCAGCTCTCTCAACGAGATGGACAACCGCTACGAGGGCCTCGAGGTCATCTCCCCCACCGAGTTCGAGGTGGTGCTTTACCTGAACCAAATGGGGGTGTTCAACTTCGTGGACGACGGCTCGCTGCCCGGCTGCGCGGTGCTCAAGCTGAGCGACGGGCGCAAGAGGAGCATGTCCCTCTGGGTGGAGTTCATCACCGCCTCCGGCTACCTCTCGGCGCGCAAGATCCGCTCCAGGTTTCAGACGCTGGTGGCTCAAGCAGTGGACAAATGCAGCTACAGGGACGTGGTCAAGATGGTGGCTGACACCAGCGAAGTGAAACTGAGGATCCGAGACAGGTACGTGGTGCAGGTCACGCCGGCCTTTAAGTGCACCGGGATCTGGCCGCGGAGCGCTGCGCACTGGCCGCTGCCCCACATCCCCTGGCCGGGCCCCAACCGCGTGGCGGAGGTCAAAGCGGAAGGCTTCAATCTCTTGTCCAAGGAGTGCCACTCGCTGGCCGGCAAGCAGAGCTCTGCCGAGAGTGACGCCTGGGTGCTGCAGTTCGCGGAAGCCGAGAACAGACTGCAGATGGGGGGCTGCAGGAAGAAATGCCTCTCCATCCTCAAAACCCTGCGGGACCGCCACCTCGAGCTGCCGGGCCAGCCCCTCAACAACTACCACATGAAGACTCTGGTCTCCTACGAGTGCGAAAAGCACCCCCGGGAGTCGGACTGGGACGAGTCCTGCCTGGGAGACAGGCTGAACGGGATCCTGCTGCAGCTCATCTCCTGCCTGCAGTGCCGGCGCTGTCCCCACTACTTCCTGCCCAACTTAGATCTGTTTCAGGGCAAGCCGCACTCGGCCCTGGAGAACGCGGCCAAGCAGACGTGGCGGCTGGCGAGGGAAATCCTGACCAACCCGAAAAGTTTGGAGAAACTTTAGAGGGCGGTTTCATCCAGAGGCGAAACGACTACTCGCCGCCAAGTCCGAATTAAGTATAAACTTCCTGTTCGAGTCTTACCTAACGTTCCACTCGATGCAAACGACCTCGTCCTTAAAAAGGAGCAGTCCAAGGCTTGGGCGTCCTCTCGGCCGCCCCTCCGAGGGGCGAGGGAGCAGCAGGGGAGGCCCGGGCCCTGGTCCTGGAAGACTTCCTGGAGAAGCCCGGGGACACTCCGGGCAGGGCCCGCGGCACGGCGAGGGGCGCACGCGGGTGCCAGCGTGAGTAACTGGGGCGCGGCCACGCCAGCCGAAGGAAAGCGGAACGCGTACTTTGATTTGTAACAAATATTGTGATCTCACGTTGTCTTTGAAAGTGTGGATGTTGGTGTTTTGTGATTTGGTGAACAGACGTTAACTTGGCATTTTAAATACTTCCCGACATTTTCCACTAACAAAGATGCCATTTCAAGGTAGAGTTTCTCCTTGGTACTTTTTTTTCTGGCTCTGACAGTGTCCGAACTTTAAAAGTTTACAGTTGTTTCAAATAAATTGCTTGTTCTATTTCTAACATTCCATAAATATACTTGAAATGTTATTTAAATATATTCAAAGAAATCTGAATTCAGCTTATATGATAACGCTTGAATATCTGAATTATATATTTGAAAAAATGCACTTGAAATACACTGGATAATTACTTTTGTGATTTAGATTTCAATTTCTGTTGCTGGTTTTTATTTAATGAGACGCTAATAAATGAGGTAAAAAAAGTTGTGTGACTCATTTTAAATTATTTCTCTCTCAAAAGATGTAATCCTTCATTTTGAGAACTGAACCACCTTAATATTTTAAATGTTTTGAGAATTACGCTAATGAAACTATTAAAAATAAAACAACGGAAACACTGGAGAAAAGCTTTTTTTTGTGTGTGGCCACGAACGAAAATGACCTACCCTCCGTTTCTAACGCAATAATTACTTATAAGAAGGTTACTTTCTACAACAGACAGAATTAAATCTCACATTGAATGCCTGCTCTTCCCAGTATCTTTGCAGCATTTTTGATAATAGAAGGAAAAATCTATCATGAGAGTAGACCTTCCCCTGGGCTGAAAACCTGAGTATCTCTTAGAAAAAATGAACTTAAGTCATACTGCAAGTTTTGACATTTCAATTGAACAACGATACTAATAAAATGAACAACATTTCTGACCTATCTCATGTCAAACTTTTTGAATGCAGTAAGCAAAATGTATCAAACAGAAACCCCAAATACCCTGTTACTTCATAAGGCAAGGTAATAATAAAAGCCTGACAAACTGTTTACATTATTTGAAGTCAAATATACTGCATCAGACTCACTTTTTAAATTCAATTCTTTTTAAGCTAAAAGTAAAAGGAGGCCTATGATTTTCTCCTTGGAGTATTTTATGAGTCAACAAGTGCTCAAAGGGCTAATTACCTATGGGCCTTAAGTTAATTAGTTTAGGAGGTGGTTTTTAGAATTTCAGTTCTTAGTGGAATACTCTTTTTTAGATATTTCTCTAACTCAATTAAACAGAAAAAAATAAAGTTCTGAATCTATTCTAAATTGTCTGCGACTATTTTAGAATAACTGCCTCCGAAAAACACTTTAAAGGGAGATCTTTGCAAAACAATGCTAGGGCTTCTAGCAGCAGGCTGACCCTCTTGAATTCTTAATTGGCGATAAAAGGTTTACAAATCGCACAGTCACATGAAAGTCAAAACAACAAGAAAATTGATCGGGGGTTAAGTGCTGAGATGTAGCCTACTCTAAGAGGCAGGTGCCCGAAATTTACACAACAAGGTTTAATAAATAAATATGTATGCATTCCAAGTGGTTTAGCTATGCACTTTGTGGCACTGCACTCAAGGAAGAGCACAACCTCTAAACACCCGAGTGTTATTCAGACATACTATATCCACAACTTTAAATCAAAGCGTTTCATATAATCAGCTTTTCTTTCTCTCAAATCCACATGTAAAACCTATTCTTATTTCATGAGATTTAAAATGGCTATAATAATGAAGATGAATTTACATCTAAAATAGCCTTTCCCCCGGTATCCTTATAACCTTTCCACGAGTAGTAATTCAAATTGCAATCTACACTTTGGGAAATTAAAGGTGATCTTAAATAAGAAATCTCATAGGAAACGCTGCGTCCTGGGGAACTCGGGGGCAATCTGGCTAAACAACCAAATCTGTCCAAGTGCACACAAGACACTGCAGAAAGACTGCTAAAATGCGCATGCTCTGCTTTTACAGGACTTGAAATTATCAAGACCAGCTTCAATTCCATAAAATCGGGCATGTGTTATTTCATTCATTTTATTTCTAGAAGGAAGGGAATATGCTCCCCTCCCCCTCTGTCATTTAAAACCAAGCAAACCCGAAAAGCACTTCCTGCCCCAAAGGCGCCAGAACTGCGCGAGGAATCCGAACTCACTTTGGTGTCGATCTTCTTGAAGGCAGGGCCATCCTCGTCCACTTCGAAGTAGATTTCCGTCGTGGTGATGGACAGTGTCCCTCTGGCCACCACCGCGGGAGCGATGAGCTGGGCAGGGGTGCTGAGAACCACGGGGCCTGCAAGACAAGCGCACGGGTCAGCCGGGCCGGGGGGCTCTCCCAGCCCGCCCCAAAGGGCCCCTGGACGGTGCACTGGAGAGAAGCTCGCCCCCGTTACGCGGCCAGCTGGTGCGGTCGGCTCGGCGTCGATCCACTTTCTGATACGGAGGCTGGAGATAAAGAATTCTGCCGGAGCCCAAGAGGTCAGGAGGCCTCGTCGGTGACCGTGGGCCGGCGAGTTTCCAGCCTCCGTCAGGAAATGCTACCGGCCGGCGAGGCCCTGCCCGCAGCCAGCCCAGGGCGCAAAGGGGCCGTGCGCGGCGCGCCGCCGCCTCCTCGGGGCCTTCAGCCGACCCCGGGCTGAGGGTGGCGGCAGCCGTGGCTCTGGGCTAAGGGCTTGCAGAGGGCGGGAAGAAGACTCGAGCGTCGGCCGCGAAGGCGCCGCACAGACCTTACATCTCTGACGGAGGAAAGAACGGAACCGGGCAGTGGTTTTCTCAGACAGGTCAAAAGGGACGAACACGTCAGGCCCCGGGACCCAACGTTTCCCGGCCACGCGACCGCCCACCTTGGGCTCTCAACCCTGGAAAGTGGGCGGCTGGGTGGCCGGGGGGCGGGGGGCTCGGCGGGGACAGGACCGGGGCCCCCCGCCCAGGCGAGGCCTGAGGGCCCCTAGGGTCGCCGGGACGCGACTCTGTCGAGGCGCAGGGACCCGGGGCTAGGCCCTTCCCGTGTGGCGCTCACGTGCGCACAGGAAAGGGGGCCCCGAGGCCGCGCGGCCGCGGCGGGGGGCGCACGACGTGGAGCGCACAACGGGACCGGATCCCAGCCTCGGCCGCGGCCTTTCGGCAGCGCTGCCGCCAAGGCCCCGCTCGCGGCCGGCTGCGCTCGCTCCCTCCCGCCGGCGCTGGGCGGCGCGGGGTCCTCCCGGGCTGCGCCAGGCTTCACTTTCCGGAGGGCGCGGGGCCGATCTGGAGCTGCTCTAAAAGCTCATCCATCTTAATCTAGGTTGCTCAAGTAATTACGGCCGCATCTCTTGTACGGTTACAAGTGGATTTGGGTTTCTATTCCCCAGGCCCTCCTTTGTGTTTATTGGAGGGTCTGCGCGCGCTCGGCAGAGCCCCGGCCCCCGCGGACCCCCGGCGCCCCCGCCGGCCCCAGCCGCTCCCTTAACCCTTGCGCGACCAGGACGCTCTTTTGGAGGTCACCTTTTGGACTTCCCCTCCCGAGAAATCAGGTGGTTTCCTTTTGGCTGGGAGAAGTGAGAGAGAGGGGGACGTGACGCCCATCGGAAACAATGTGTCTTTTTACACAAGGCTGGGTCTGGCCGAAACCTCAGAGAAATCTTCATTCCAAACCCACCACATTAGCGGTTCCTGGCTGAAGGAAGACTCCTCAAAAACATAAAAAAATGGCGAACCGTTTTTCTCTTAAAAAACAATTCAACATATCCAAACAATTAAATTGGGAAAATTGCGCGCGTGCGCGCGCGCGCGCGCGCGCACACACACACACACACACACACACACACACAAAGAACATGAAACACATTATCAAAACCATACACACTGAGTTCTGAAATACATTACGAATTTTAAGTACAGAATTCCGTGAACTTTTAACGGGAAACACATTTTCTCTACTCATTGCGTTTCTCAAAGGAGCCTGCGCTTCCATTTGACTCGACTCCAATTTCGTTCCATTGGGTTGAGATTTTCCGGGAGTTTATAAAAGGCCTTTGACTAGGTCTTTCTTTAGGGAAGACACATCATGAAATATCCAGCTTTAAGCATGTGTCATGTTGACCCGTGTCCTTTAGAATCCCCGATTCCGTAGCGTGTTTGCAGAGCACCTTCAGGGGCAAACACACAGCCCAGAGAATACAGAGTTAATCCACGCAGCAACAGAGAGAAGGGATTGTGTTTTAATACCCTCTGGGGAGCCTCAGGATTTTAGGGATCCGACATTAAAATGTTTACATAAGGCACAATCACAAGTCAGCAGGTCTCCCCTATGGAACATGGTTATTGGGAAACCTTGGATCCCTTTCCAAATAAAACGTTGAGCAAGGGCTGCCTCTCTGCTTGTCGGTGAGATGGCCATCTAGCTGACTCTCTTCTAGAAGATGACTAGAGGAGCTACAAATTTGGCCTCCTAAACTTAGTGTGGTGAACTGGGGACTGAAATCAAACATATTCAGGACTGTTGCATTATAACTTCCCGAGATCGCACAACATAAAATACGCATATTAAAGACAGTTAAACAGATGGATGGGACAAAACCTCCTCCCATAGTATTGGTGCATAGGGTAGTTTAAAATTCCACCATCTAAGGTGGTAATGAAAAGAAAAACGAATTTTATTTACTGTTTAGAATTAGCAAGATGATGTTTAAAGAAATACTGATCCATTATTGTTTTTTAAAGGATAAGGGTATTACTTGCCATTAATAAAATACCAAACTAAAACTGGAACTAGAAAAAATTCATTCAGGCATAATGAAAGGAATTTTTAAAAGAAGGCACTCCTTTGAGGCATGGGATCTTACATCACCTGAGATGGGATGTGCCAACAGCCAAGAGTGGAAAGCCCGTGTGTTTTATAAATGAAAAGGGAACTATTTATCAAATATGTTTTAAAAGAAAATGTTAAAAATATTTGGGGGTTTGGATGATTCTGCTGAAAATCCAAATTCCAAGCACAGAAATCTTAATATGTTGATATTTTAATAGCACTCTGCTGCTTACAAAATCCTTTTTCATTTTTACCTAACTACTGGTCCAATATTCACAAATTTGGGGTTCTGAATGTTTCAGTGCTGTCCTGCCAAATACCGTGGGGAACATATCTGTAGTTGGGCAAACTGGGTTTACTGCCTGCTGTACTGAGGGACCTCCAGGCCTCTCTGTAAGAGGGAGGTAAAGAGGACTTAGGGTAGGATTTGGGTTTCTGGGGAGGGTTCAAATTCCCAAGCAAGTGGGGCTTTGCTCTGGATTGGGCTCTGCCAGGAGGAGGGGATCTTAATCTAGGCAAGACTAGATCTAGGCTAAAGACAAAGCAGTCACTCATATTTGCCTGGAGAGGGAGATGTTTGTTATTTTTGTGTTGACCTTGTCTTGGTGTGCTTATGCAGAATCACGGCTTTTTCTCTGTCTCACACCATTTTTGGTCCTGTCTGATGCTGGTGTTCTGTGAGCTGGGTGCAGTCCAGCAGAGACAACATGGCCCAGCGCTGGCCCCGGCAGCTCCTAAGAGTGCCCAGGCCACCATGTGAGTGTCAGGCCAGTGCCCAAAGGCAGGGACTGACTGCCTCTATGTTTCTCAGAGGGCAGGAATTAATCAGTTTTCGGGGATTAATAGCATTCCAGCTATTAAAAGGCAATTATGGGGTGGGCTGCAGTGGCTCAATGGCAGAGTTCTTGCCTGCCATGTCAGAGACCCGGGTTTGATTCCCGGTGGCTGCCCATGCAAAAACAAAACAAAACAAAACAAAACAACAACAACAAAAAACCAATTATGGCAAACACTGTGAAACAATGCTAAGCTTCTCTACAAGTTTCAATGTATTTATTATATGAAAGTACAGCAAAAAATGTATATGGGAGACAAAGGGTTGAAATTTAAAATTGGCATTGTTAAAAGTATTTGATGACTTTCAGATGGCCAAAGTTATATTTAGTGGAGTTGCAATGTATTTTAGAATTATTTCCTAATTTATCTGAATAAAGGTTTTATTAACTATATGGGTTTTCTCCAACCTTGATTATTTTGAAATTACATGCTCAATTTACTTTTGCAACATTTAAAAGACTGCTACTTTGTGATAGTAAACATTGACTCATCTTGGTAAATTTATTAAAACTTAAAATCCTGACATTATTTGGAAGAAATAAAATTAACCTGAAACATTTTATGTTTCGTGGAAAACTATTTCATTCAAAAAAATTCAGACAAAAATATAATCAGGAAGTAAAATTTTACCATTATTTCTAGAACTATTAATTTAAAGATAACTTCCCCCAAAGAATTTAAAGAACAAAATGCATTAAACTCAAAACAATCTTAAATTATTGAGCAATGTGAGAGAGTTGGAATTTTCTTTTGGATTCCAAGGAAATCTGGGCATTAAGAAACAAGTTAGATTGTATAAAGATATAACTTTTACAATGTGACTATGTGATTGTGAAACCCTTGTGTGTGATGTTCCTTTTATCCAGGGTATGGACAGATAAGTAAAAAACTATGGATAAAAAATAAACAAATAATAGGGAGGGGCGAAGGGTAAAATAAATTGGGTAGATGGAAATACTAGTGGTCAATGAGAAGGAGAGGTATGGGGGTACAGGATGCATGTGTTTTTCTTTTCTCTTTTTATTTCTTTTCTTCTTATACAGAAACTATTGATAGGTATCCAAATATCAGAATAACTATCCTCTGACATCTTCATACATTTTTTTTTTCACATGAAAAGAGTTCCAGAATGTTTGTGCTTGAATCAGGAAAAGACAGCCTGAGCAACTGAAAGAAGATATCATTTAAGGGTTATGAATTTAACTTCCAGCACTTGTCTCTCTCTCCAACACAACACACACCACATCACCTTTCATAAATACTCTATAAACCCAGATTTCACACAAAGGCCTGCTGTGACCAGGAAAGGGCCTCTGTGCTCTCTGGTAACTCCTGGAACATAATGTGTCCTCCGAAGAGGTGAGCAATAACCCGTCACCCTCTCAGTGCACTGGCCTCCTTACATTATCACTGTACAACAACACTCTTCCCCTTTTCCCAAGTGAGATGTGCACCTAAGTATGCACATTACTCTTTTCAGATCTGAGTAAACCTACTGCTGGAAAAGCGCAACTTCCCAAAAAACAATCAGAAGTAGACACAGAAAGAATGGGGTCCTCTTCATGCACAGTTGAAAACTGCAATCTGACAGTATCCATTGCATCATGGCAGAAACTATTTCACATTAATATAATCTAAAACCACAGCATATTTCCTATGTTCATAATAAATAATGTCAAAAAATATTGAGAAAAAAATCTGATTGGCCCTAACTTCAACCTGCCATTTATGTGCAATTTGTTTTTATACCAGATCATTCTCTACGTTAAGAAGAAACAAGACCTAGTGCATTTTCCTCAAAAGCAAAGAGTGATTTTATAGAAGAAAAAGCTTACAAAGCATATACACTCTAAAAGAACACAGTGCTCTTTTCTAGTTCAAAAAAATACTGACAGTGATAATGTTATTTATTGTTCAATTTGATCGTCTGCTCTGCATTTTGACTCAATAGGTGAACCCACTACAATCTGTGTGTTTAGCTTTATCACATTCAGGCCAGCATATAGAACAACTTTTTGCCTTCTGGAAGTGAACTGGCTCTTTCATGGCACTAGGATATCACTTAATAATTGGGAAGAGCAAATTCCTAATATCCTAGATGTGTGAATAAACCAGGGGATCTGATTTAAAGACATTGGTTGAGTGGGATTAAGTCTCGGGGGCCCTAGTCCTGCCTTGCGTTGCACAGTCCCCCAGGCATGTCTTATTACAGCGCTTACAAATGCTCAATGCCTGTGTTTATCAACCTGTTTCTTCCATTTGGCACAAACTACTTAAAGATGGGGTACCCAATTCAGTACCTGCAGTATAACATGCAGTGTGTACTGATGGAATACGACACAAAAAATGATGTACCCCACTGTTCTATGTAGAAGTCATTCTAAAAGACTATTACATACAACGGGTTAAACCTTCTATCTTTTTTTTATCTGGAACTGATGTCAAATTGTTCCTTAAAAATATGAAACAGTGCATTTTAGAGAAAACATAAAAATATATTAAAACCAATGATTGTCCTAAAGCAACTGGCCATTCTAGCTACAGCACATGCAGGCTATTATTTTTAAAATGGCATACTTTCAAAGTGGCCATATTTTTCCTAGTGTGTAAATCTTTCCCTTTTTGTAAAGGAAACACTTAGAGAGACCTGCTTAATGCAGCATTCATTCAGTCACGTGGTCTACAAAACCCACTGGGCGTGTGGTGTGGCTGGGGCAGCAGTAGAGAGTACATTGGCCTATCAGACATGGGCTTTGCCCACAAAGAGCTCACAGTAAAGGGGAAAGGAGTGATTAGAACACGAAAGAGAGAACGTGCAGCTAAGTGGCGTATGGACCACTCCACATGCATTCATCTTTCTATACTTCCCCTGCCGTGAGACGGCTACCGCACCTTCGCCCTTTGACAGAGGGGACCCCGGGAGGCAGTGAGCAGGGCCGTGGGGAAGGGCTCCTAAGGGGAAATGGGGGAGACAGGCTTCAGCCCTGGGTATTTGCTTCTACAGTCTGGGCACTTAACTGCGTTTGCTACTGCCCACCAGGAGGGGGTGAGAAAAACTGCAGTCACAGGAGAGCTCCACCTCCCAGCCCTTGTGCTTGCGTTGTCGGGTGTGCACGTGTGTGTCGAGTGTGTGGGCTTGTGAAGCCTATGGCACCTGAGGCGAGAGGTCACGGAGGGGCAGGATTTGGACGTGTGGCCCCAAGGGGGAAGAGCAGTGCAGCAGGCGAGGGGTGCACACTGAGAGGGGGGTCAGAGAGCTGGGCCAGAGGTTAGGGTGCCCAGAGGAGCAGCTGAGGCCAACCCCTAAAGCACAGCAGTGAAAGGGTCAGAGCACAGGTGCTGTAGCCTGAGCAGGGGTGCCTAACCCTTTTTTAGGGTGTCATATTCTTTTGAGAAGATGGCTAATTATATGGCCCCTTACTAGAAAAATTCACATATTTCCATTTGTCTGTCCTGCCTATAAAGTAACTGATGAAAAACGGTCATTGCAATTGATGTGCTCCAATATCTGAAGATTGTTCCACACCTCCATCTTTTCCCATCTCTTCCCCTCCAGCGTGAGGACCCAAGTCCCTCCTGCCATCGGCTGGGTGGGCCCTGGACCCTCCCCTCCCCACCCCCCCCCCCCACCACCACTGTCTCTCGTCCTTCGCAGCTGCTCCTTCCTGCTGGTGCCCCTCTGACCTCTGCCTCCATCTTCCACTGAGGCCCATCTTCTGGGAAGGGATTAGCAAACATGCTAAAGGATCAGAAAAGCCCATCAATAAAAACAACTTAGCAGCCTTTTTTTAACCTAGAATTTTCCAAACACTTGCAAGTGTTGGGTTTTATTTCTCAAAAGCATCCTTCAGAACGCCTGTGTTCTTGGGAGCGTCAGTTTGAAAAAATGCTGTCCCCCAGCCCCCTGGCTTTCAGCTCACAAACATGGGCCCCCGTCCCGTCCCACTGCTCCCTTCCAGCCTTGCTGTTCCACAGGGATCTGAAGTCAACTCACTGCTCTTCTCCCTCCTTTCATTTCCCTTGGGTGGCCTCAGCGGCTTTAATGAAGAACTCCATCCTCAACGTGACTTTCAGATTTCAATCATCTTCATTCCTATCTCCCCAAAACCCTCCCCGCCACGTTCCCGAACAGTTCGCAGCCACCACTACTTCTTCCCATCAGCCAGCCACTGTCACAGTCCTCCACCTCTTACTTTCTGGTTATTTCTTGAAGTTGTCCCTTTCTCCACTTACTGTCACCACCTACTTAGCTCAGGCCCTTATCACCTCTTGCCTGTACTACAAGAGACGTAGGTCATTTAAAAAAAAATAGCCATATATACAGGCCATCCCCTGATCTTGAGGCTCGTGCAGACAAAGAAGAAGCTTAGCCTGCTATAGGCATGCCTAAAAATTAATTCTGGGGGACCTCTGTTGTTGCTCAGAGGTGGCCTCAGTCTCTCTAAGCCCAACTCTGCCTGTGAAATCATTGTCCTCCCCCCGAGGTGGGACATGACATCCAGGGGTGAAAGTCTCCCTGGCGACGTGGGAGAGGACTCCCAGGGATGAATCCAGACCTGGCACCATGGGATCCACAATTCCATCTTGATCAAAAGGGGGAAAAGAAGTGTAACAAATAAGGTATCAGTGACTGAGAGAGTTCAAATAGTATCCAGAGGCTACTCTGCAGGTCACTCTTATGCTCTTAGGCTTTGGTAACTATCATAGCTTGCCAAATTCAAACCAAAACGATTCCTGCCAATCCTAAAGAACACCTAGGGCATTATATAAGATTCTACAAAGGTTTCATGAAAGTTACTAGAGTGACTTTCCAGAAACCAACAACCTCCAGATGGGTCCCGGGACCAGATAAGTCCTGAAATGCAGAGGCCCAGCCTCTCCAGAACATTGACTAGTTCTATCCCCCTACCCCATATTGTCAACAGCCCCTTCCCACATGAAATATTAAGAATAGGCATGGCGCAAACACCCCTAAAAAGTGGGAGAAAGAGCAAAGGTGATGGTGGAGTTACACAGAGAACGGCGGGTTCAGCAAATGAGTACGACTGCTGAGTCATTATATTGATATTTCTTTTAGTCTCTAGTATCTTAGAGCAGCTAGAAGTAAAAGCCTAAAATTGTGGTTTTACAACTAATTGTGGTGACGTACTTTGAAATTTATTGGTTTTTGGTATATATGTCATCTTTCACAAAAAAGAAAAAATACATAATTTACATTTTGTTTTGAAAAAAATCAATTATGTTTCTATACAATTTGCAATGAATAATCAGATGATTTTCTTAATATCATTATCGAATGATATATTAAGAAAACAATTCTCTTTACAGTAACATCAAAAAGAATAAAATACTTACAAATAAATTTAACAAAAGAAATGCAAAACAAACTGAAAACACAAAACATTACTGAAAGAAATAAAGATCTAAAAAAATGTATATATAATTCTGATCTTATCATTGTTATGCTTAAAACCCCTCGGGTCTCCCTGTGCCCTCTGGGATGGAACCCAACCCCACCCCACCCCAGCTTCCAGGTCTCAACTTCCCAGATTCCCATCTCATACTTTTATCTGAATAATTTAAAACTACTCTAGTTTCACAAAGGAGCTGTGTTAGCATATGATTTTCCCACTCTCTGCCTCACATCTTTCTCAATCTGGATTCACTTGTACCTATGACTGAAAACCCTACTCTAGGAAGTCTCTCCAGAACCCATGGGTGGGCAGGGTCTGGCTGCCTAACCATGGGCTCCTTTGTGTGGGTGCTTAAGCTGTTCAGTCTCCGCAGCCCCTCTAGACTATAAGTTCCTTTAGAGCAGGAATTCCGGTGCATCTTTTTCTTCCAAGCACTGATGAGAACTTCTTGCACATGGGCGATGCCAATATTTGTGTTTGTTTTTTCGATGACCACACTCGGCCTGGCATCAGAGGGCAAGGCCGAATGGGTCCTTCCTATGAGGATTCCGATTTGGAAGGACTGGGATGAAAGTGAGCTGAAAGGCAACATGGCATTAGGCACTGGCTTTTAAGCTTTTTCGACTTTAATTTATAGTAAGAAATGCATTTTACATTGCTACCCAGGAAAGACACACTCACCCCTGCCCCAAACAAACTGAAAAGACACTTCATGAATCACTTCTTCTCTTTGGGTATGGGATGAATTTTGGCACTTTCTATTCACTCTATTCTGTTTTTAAAATTTCATTTACAAATAACGCTGGTAACTACCCACTAAATTGACTTCCTAATAATCAATGAACTGCAACCTGGAATTTTAAAAACGCTGGCGGAGTGGATGGCAGGACTCTGCAGACAAACTGGGCATAAACCTTGGGCTGGTGGAGCTGCCTGTTGAGTCCTGGGTAAAGGGCCTTCCCGGCACCCTCTGCTCCACCCTGGAAGAGAACCTGAGCTCACAGCAGCTGCAGTGAGTGCTAAACCCTCCCTGGGCCCTTGCCCCCACCCCACCCTTACCTCTTAGTACTCACTTTGCTCATTTTCCCCAGACAACTTTGGTGGGCCAGTGAGGAGATCCAAGCCTGGTTTACTTTACATTTTTATTTTTTAGACCTTGGGTGTGATCGACGCCATGATATCTAAGGAGGTGCTGGGCTACACGGCCCTGAAAGCTGGTTTGTTTTTTTTAAAAAGCTCTTTCAGACACCTGGTTCTCAGCATTCCTGTCCCATACACAAACTGAATTGGAACAGCATTACAAGTATATTTAGCTGTTTTCTCTGTTAGTGACTTAAAGAGAAAGACAAATTGAACTGAGTTATCTGAATAAAAACTATCTGGAAAAACATGTTTAACAATATTTTGATGGCAAACTCAGTCTGACTTTCTTCTTATTGCACTGATAAAAAGTTGTAGGCCTTTTTAGGGGGTCAGCAATTTGGCTCTTGGTGGCTGCCCCCCTGCAAGCCCAGGCCAGGGCTCAGTGGCTGCCCACCCACCTCCCGTGGGGCAGCCTGTGCTCAATGGCGCAGGGCCCTGGGAGGAAAGGAGCTCGGTGAGGTCTGTGAAGCATGCAGAAAGACTCACTTGCCCTTCTGGGGAGCACTAATGGAAATGTGCTGGCAAAACGGTTCCCACCTAATGTTTGAGTCAAAGTCTCTGCTGAGCGCGTGGGGGCAGCTGTGTGCAGCAGTAACGGCGCGATGCAGGCCGCTTCTCCTCCATTCTCCCCAGCAGCTCACATCATCCAGTGTGGCAGGAGGAAACACAGGGTTTTTTTTCCCAAATAACAAACAAGATGATCCATATATTTTCAGCAGGTGATTAATATCCTCATTTAACATACTTAAAAAACTATGGGATATGAAAGTTTCATTTCCTACATATAGGAGAGAAACAGTCTACTGATGTTAGGTGAGTTCTTTATTGCGCCTATTTTTCTCATTGGTGGTAGGCAGGACTATAAATTCACATGATAATTACTAAATGGGAAATTCTCTATACAGAGAAGAGTAAAAAGCAAAAATGTGTTCCAATTAGAACACTGTAGTAGAAGGAATAGACTTTATGGTTGTGGTTTGCGAAACACTTGTGGCCTAACTAAGGTTGGCTCAATCTTAAAATAAAAAAAGGACACAAGAATGTTCTATGATTTGAATTAAGGTTGATGTCTAAGAAACATAGTTGAATTATGTTCTTTTATTATATTAGACAGCTATGCAATTTTGTTTGCTGGGCTGCTGTTATAAATACAAACATATCTGAAGTCCCTACAATGGCCTGTAGACTTTGTGAAAATAATGGAAAGAGGCAAAGAGGGCTAGATATTGAAGGTGAAGTATGTATTTATTTATGGAACTCTTTAATAGATTTTAAAAATTGAGTTAGAAATTTAAATACTTTAGCTTTTGTAAGAAATAGGAATGTGATAATGCTATATTTAAGACTTTGTTAATTCTGTGTTTGAAGCTAAACGTAATCCTATGGGTATATACTATTTATGACTGGCAAAATGACTTCCTAATTCAAAGCCAGAAAAAAAGATTTATAAAAAGACTCATAAGGTTTTTTCAACATCAAATAGCTTTTACTAAACAACATTTTGATGAGTTAAGTGTGAGTGAGTCAGGGACATATGGATTAAATTTCCCCTGAAATACACATGGGTTTAAAAATTGAAGGAAAAATCCTGAGCCAACTGCATTTTGGAAATCAGACTGTGTAAAAAGACTATTTTTCCTTTTATACAAATTTCAGGTTGATCCAAATCTAGTGAGACTCTGAAACTTTTTAATACCATATAAAAATAAATCTGGGGAAATTAACAAAAATACTCTTTTTCTTGGGGAAGGAGTATGGAGTTCATGATATTAGAACTGCATTGCCTGGAGCAGCAGGGCTCGATACCACGCCACCTGAGTCAGAGCTTATCTGACTCAGTTGAACACTGAACACACCCTCTGCTGCAGCACTTATTCTCTCACCCCACTCAACGGCTGTAATGAAATTTTTTTGTGCCTTTGCCACATACACTTTTTCTTTTTAAATAACATATTTCTCCGAAAAATTCTTAGCCTTTAGAATTCTGTTGCTCCTTCTATTTCTATTATATTTCCCCAGAATCTTGAGCTCTTCCTTCTTCTTAAGTACTTTATATTTTGTTTTTTGTTCCTCCTTTCTTAGCTCAGTTTTTGGATAACATTCAAGTCATAGATAAAAAGCTTTGTCTCTGTTATCTGCACATTCTAAGTACATTTGAAGGTTTAAATTATCTGGCTGATCATTTCAATTGTTTACTTTCATTTACTGGGGGTAGATGTAGCCTAAAATATTATATACCATCACTTCCTGCTTTTTTTATTTACTGGGAGGTAGCAGTAACAGAGCTAAATCTCCTGAAATTTTTTCCTGTCACAGTTTCTATGTCTCAGAGTTCTAGAAATCACTAGATATTCACTAAATATTAATGAATAAGGAACTGCGTGAGTAGATGCAGTGAAATAGAGATTTAGGGAGGAAGAAATACTCAACTTAAGGAAAATTCTAAGCCACAATTTCCTTTTACTTATTTATTTTTAAGCTGAACTTTTTTTTATTGTGATGACATATAAATGTCACATAAGCTTTGAAGTTTTAACCATTTTTATGTGTGGCATTAATTACATTCACAATGTTGTGTGACCATCAGCGCCACACATGGTCAAGACGTTTTCATCATCCCAAACAGAAACTCTGCCCCCTAAGGAAGAACTCCCCCTTTTCCGTCTCCCCCAGGTGCCTGGTAACCAGCACTCTACTTTCAGTCTCTTACGAATTTGCATATTCTAGGTATTTTATAAGAGTGGTTTCACTTAGTACAATGTTTCCAAGGTTCATTTATGTTGTAGCATGCATTACAACTTCATTCCCTTTTACAGCTAAATAATCTCTCACTGCACGTACAGGCCACATTTTGTGTCTCCATTCCTCTGCTGATGAATATCTGGGTGGTTTCTACCTTTTGGCCTTTGTTAATGAAGTTGCTACAAACATCTGTGCACAAGTATCTGTCTGAGTCCCCATTTACAATCCCTTTGGATATATAGCTAGATGTGAAATTGCTGGGTTACTTACTAATTCTATGTATAACTTTTTGAGGAACTGCCATATTGCTTTCTACAGCAGCTATACCATTATATAGTCTCCCCAACAACACAAGAAGGTTTCAGTTTCTCCACAACCGTATCAACACTTGCTGTGTCCCTTTTCTTTTTTTTCATGGTAGTCACTCTAGTAGGTATGAAATGATTTCTCATTGTAGTTCTGACTTGCATTTCCCTAGTAGCTAATGATGTTGAGCATTTTTCATGTGCTAACTGGCTACGTGTATAGCTTATTTGGAAATATATCTGCTTAGATCTGTTGTCCGTCTTTTAATTTGATTGTTTCATCTGTTGTTGTTGAGTTGTAACAGTTTCCCTTTTTTTTTCTTTCTTCCTTTTGCATCATCTGATACCTCCTTCCACTTTCAATTACACAAAAAAGACGACAGGAAATGAAAACAATCTTGCCCAGTTAACAATAAGAAAATAATCTGAGGAATAAAGAACAAAACAAAATAAAACTGCCTTCTAAGCCTTAAGGAAAGCAGAGCTGGGGACTGTGGCCAGCACCAGTGGTGGGTTGGGGGAGGCACCGCTCACTCAGGAAGCCTCTCACCGAAACGTATGGTTTCTCTTCGTAGACCTCCTCCTTATTTCTATATTTTTCTTGCTTGTAAATTCACATAATTCATTTTGTCTGAGTTTCAGATGTGTGTAAATGATTATAAACTTACACTCAAATTCACATTTAAAAAAAGAAATTGAAGTCCTACATTCTAATGCTTCTTCACCATGAACACTCATCTCTCTTGACTAGATTAGAATACTGTGGCCTACAGTTACGGAATGTCTTTCCATCCAAGAAATACTTCTTACAATGACAGGAGCAGTAGTATTTTGATTTTATAGATGAAAACTTAGAAAGACATTTAGTTAAAATGAAACAATTGCCGGAAGTTGGAATGGAACAAAGATTTTCTTACCTTTAGGTGTTTTTATTATGGCAAAGTCCAGTGATGAATTGAGTAATTTTTTGAGACTCAATTGGTTATGAGCAGATGATCTGATAATTCAGACCAAAATGATTTATTTCAATAGCTCACAAGTTTTGTTTTGTCTTTTGTTTATGATATAAACTTACGAGACAGTGACCTCAGTGCTGCACTTTACCTTGCCTATGTAGACTTTCCCACAGAGAACCCTTTAAGGCAAGCAATTGTGTTAGAAGATCTCTTCATGATTCAAAGATACACAGCATATGGCCATGCCCTATGGCATTCAGAGTCAAAAAAGAGAGCCAAAACACAGAAAAAAATCTACAGGACAGGCTTTACAAGGTAAGAGTCTTAAAATGATAGAATTAGAATGTTCTGTGGTAGCTGTAGTTGAAGTCAGCTAAGTGTTGGTGAGGCTGTGGAGATGCAGGAACCTCACGCACCGCTGGTGGGAGGGTAGACCGGTGCAGCCAGCAGATTGCCCAGCAAGTCTACTCCAAGGCACATGCCCAGGAGAAATTAAAACATCTGTCCACATAAAATCCTGAACACAAATCTTCATAGCAGCATTACTATCCAAAAGGTGGAGACAGGCCAAATATCTGTCAATGATGAATGGACAGACTGTGGTGTATCCAGACAATGGGATACTATTTGGCCATAAAAAGGAATGAAATATTGATACACCTACAACATGGATAAACCTTGAAAACATTAAGCTAAGTGAAAGTAGCCAGTCATAAAAGACCACTGATTACATGCCTCCATTTATACGAAATAGCCAAATCAGGCAAACCAGAGCCTGGAAGCAGAGCAATAGTTGTCAGGGGGCAGGTGCAGGGAGACACTAGGGAGGAAAGTCAGAGGGCATGGTGCTTCTTTTCGGGATGATCAAACTGTTCTCACACTGATAGTATTGCAGAGATGTTTTCATGACCCTGAGTATACTAAAAACAAGAAAGTATGACACTTTAAATGAGTCAATTGTAGGGTATATAAATTAAATCTTGATAAAGCTGTTAGAAAAAATAGTTACAAAGGCAACAACGTGGCCAGTGAATACTTTGTAAAATATTTTAACTGGGTCTTAAAAAAATGGGTTGGGTTCTGGATAGGAGAAGATGGAGTCGAGGGTGTAGAATAGAGAGGTGGGAAAGATATTCTAGGTGAAAAAAGAAGTCTAGAAATTAGGTTAGGCCTGGGGGGAAAATATTTCAAGGACATTAAATGGATAGGGGGATTATTGGTAATAGCTTCTATATACAAACCATAATATGAAAATAATTACAACCTAGAGAACTGATGCCAAAACACAAAGACCACTGTCACCATCGTCACCATCGTTAACTCAGAATTCCCTAAGTTAGCAAATTACTAACATTTGGAAGTAACAGTAAAAGTTCTGTATGAATTCCAATTCTAGCGTAGAAAGTGTTTCTATTGTCAGTCCGCATATGCGACATACCCGCCACTCCAAAACAAACACATTTCATTAGTGGTACACAGTTCTTTCTATTGGTTGAATTATACATCATCAACTTAATATTCCATATAAATTTGAGTTCATCTTAAATTTTAGCTACTCAAAAATTATTTGAAGAAGTAACTTGCTAAATTTCAAATTAAATAATCGGAACTTAAGATTAAAATCAGTTGAATTAATTATATTGATTAAGCTTACATTTTAAGTAAAAATACAATTAGTAAATTGAAATTTTTAGTCATATGGAATCTTAGGTGCTAATTTACTTTGGTGAATCACTGCAAACTAAAAAGGTAATTAAAATAAATTAAGCTAGGTATTATGAATATAATAATTACTTAATTGATTGGCATACTTCTATATTCCAATTCATATTAGACACTTCTTACAATGCATAATAAATTGAGTATTAGGAATCACACACATTTAACTTGCCTCTTGAGATGAACAGCTTGGGAAGAAAAGACACTAAAACCAAAACAGAGAGTTGTAGGACATTTAAAGCTACAGAACTTTATCTTTACTAAAATTAGAAAACTCCAAAGAAAATGTTTCTCCAGGAGAGAGGGTCAATGTCTAAGTACAATTGGGCTGAAAGCATTCCATTTATCACATTTTAAAAATTTACTGGAATGATTGTGTGCAACATATAGACTATCTATAAATAAAGCTAAAATGAATGATTCTGAGTATCATTGGCTTATATCATGGAATGAGTGTAAAGACTGTGTTTATCCACTGAAAACATTGTTCTTACATCATTTAGTGAAGTCTTTAAGTATGTCCACACACACACTTAAATGTTTTATTGGGTATATTTTAGTTCAAATCATATACTATACATTTTAAGGGAATATTTTATATCCTTAACTTCAGGCAAACTACTTTACCCTCCCTGGGCCTCAGTGTCCTCATCTGTAAGACAGGGGCCGTGGCTGCGGCCAGCCCATGGGGTGTGAGGATGGAATGGGCCACGGCACATGTGCCCTTCCAGCACTGCCTGCTCCTACGAGGGCCTCAACACATGAGCTTCTTCCTAGAAGCAGAGATGGATCCCATCTACGAAACAGAGCGAACCTTAATTCATCCGTACTTTCCCTTAGCTTTCTATTGTAATTAGATATTTTTTCTGTTTGAGTTCAATTTGATTATGAAGTAATACCACCACTGAATTAAATTACAATGGGATTTGTAAACAAAGTGAGAAATACTAGGCCTCCTCTCTTTTGCTACCTGCCCCCGTCAACACTGTATGGATGGAAAATATAAAATTGAGGTAAAACTCAGCCACTTTTTGACACTCTAAAGCAGAAGATTTTCTTTCTTCTAAATAAAGCAGTTTTTAACCGCAGTTCTAGGATATGATTCCATAGACTACTTTCCAGGGATCCGTGAACCCTTTGAAACTGTGCATGAAATTGTGTACAGATTGCACGAGCAGCTTTATGAAGTGACCTGCTGTCATCAGATTCTCAAAGGGGTTCAAAACCCCCAAAAGATGAAGAGCCAATGCCTTGAGTAAGCTCTCTGTACCCATCCGGCCACTGTGGAGGCTGCCCTGAGCTGCCTTCAGACCAGCGCCAGGACGGGGAGGGGCGGAGGCGGCAGGGAGGGGACAGCAGCAGGACATCAGAGATGGAGGGAAGCCAAGCAGTCCGTCGGCCTGCCCTGCTCCAGGCATACAGGCAGCAGCATGCAAACGGCTTACACGTATCTTATCTCCCGATACCAAAAGCTGCTCTTCATTACACAGAAAGATGATGCTAATCATTTATCGCCAGTAAAATACACTTTGCTCGACAGCAGAAATGAGACAAAGCAGATCATTCACCTTCACAAGTGAGTGTCTTTACAACCACCGGCACACATCTGTTCACCAGAAAGTGATTTTAAATCCAGTTACTCTGCACTATTACTCACAATAAAGAGAGGACAGATATTTTTAGAGTTTACCTGCAAGATTGTCAATTTCCTTCTCCTGGAGCAGGCTGACGGCGTCGTCGTCGCCCTCGAGCATGAGCTCGGCCTCTGCGCTCTGGCTTGCCACGGCCTGGCTCCGGAAGGCCTTCCTGGACGCCACCGCCGCTTCCTCGGCGCCTGGAGAAACCAAACACCACAGCGGGGTCACCTCGTGAGGAGGGGGTGGGCCACATGCTGCTGTGACCGTCCACTGCGTCCCCTTCCCCTACCCTGGCCAGTCCCCGGAGGTGATCTGAGGAAGGGCAGCGCTTGGCCGAGATGGGGCTGCACTCCGAGCTACTGCGCTGCAAGGCCCACCCCAAACTCAGGTTTCAGACCCACAAATTAGACAATCTTATCCGAACACACAGGTCTGAGACCTGTGAAGAGAACGAACACTTACATCTGGGAGGAAACCTGGTCAGTCATTCCTGGGAAGCTACAGAAAAGGGGGAGGGGGAGGGGCCAAGTGGGGACAGCCTACTTCACCACAGCAACTTCCTTATCAATTAATGAAATGCTGGTCTGCTAAAATTACATCCTTATTTTGTGACATAAATAATAGAAAAAGGCCAAAATCAAAACAGAGCACATAAATCAGAAAAAATAATGAAATTCAGCAAAATTTGATGTGGCGTTAACTTGGAGCCAATGTAACAGGTTAGGGACAACACTAACTCTGAATCCCTTGTGGATTTGACTACTTGAAAAATATTTATTTACATTTAAGTACCTGCTTTGGCAGATGACAACAGGTAAGCCATATGTTAGAGCTACACCTAGGAAATATCTCATTCCGCATCAGCGGACTGTGCATGCAGCGTGGAAGTGGGTACTGCTCGCCGGCCTCCGGCTGTGCATTAGGCTGCGGGTCTCCAAGGGCCTCCAGGCCTGTGTGGTGGGGTGTGGTGCCTGCACCCCCAAACCAGACCCACATGCAGCTGCGGGGTGGCATTCGTGGGGGTGTTGCGTTTTTGGGGGTGCCACGGTACACGGTATTGTGCACACAGAAGGTGCTCTCCAAACTGCGCCCTGCCTCTGGCCACAATCCTTTCCACAATACAGTTCATGTTTGGTCAGTTCTCCCAGACCCAGAGCATACAGATCCCCAAAGCCTAGACACGCCTGCTGATGTGTGCTCAACCCTTTTCCCGGAAGTGCAGCCAGCGGCCGGGACTTGCACTGCACAATAGCTTCTTTGCAGCTTGCACACTCCTTTTCTGTCAGCAACTAACCAACCCTATTTGCTAAAACATGAACAAAGAGGCCTGAAGAGAGGCCGCGGAGAAGTAAAACACCTGTTGGGGAGTCGCAATGACATGGTAGCGCATCGCTGGCTGAGAGGAATTCCCCTCACCTCAGCAGGGCAAAGGAGCAGCTTAACAGAACAAAGTAACAGAATGTTAAATACATACATCCACAAACAGCCAGAGACAAGCAGTATTACTACAAATCAATGCTCTGTGGGAGGTGGAAGGAATTCAACCAGTTATGCAGGCCCAGATTTCCGAAACAGAAGATCGAGCACAGGTTGACAAATGCTCTGGAATCTTATCATACTTTTCTTAGATTTCTTGGTGACAGAAAGCCGGCCCAGCAGTAACCTTCTGGGGTAGCTACCCTCACAATCTGTGTGCTTCTCGGGGAGTAACGTAGCCTGAGGAACTCGGAGCACATATTGTCTGAGAACAAAAAGGTAAATCCAAGGCTTTGTGCGCAGTGCTCATGACTCACACGGCCACGGAGGGCCGCGCATCCCCTTACAGCCCAGCGCTGAAGTTCAAGTCTATCCTGGGCTGCTTGCCTGCCTCCAGCAGCCCCTGCCGGCTCCCCTGAGCCCCCGCCCCGCAGTTCCAGGCCTCTGCGCTCCTCTCCCCCACTGCCCCTGGCCCCTGGGCTGAGCCCACCCCCCCTGCACCCTGCGCCCTCACCCACCCCTCACCCGCCCTCATCCACACGGGCCCAGCCCAGGTGGGAAAGGTTACCCCTGGGTGCTTCTTAAAAGAGCACTTCCAGGATATCCCAGAGATTATCAGTGATGTGCCTTCAGTTTGGGAGCAAATTTGGGAATTTATTTATTTTACACACACGAGAACTTGGTTCTTTACATGAAACAGTTGACAAAACCCTTGATGCAGGAGTCGGCTTACTAAAGCAGTTTTCCCTTGTGTCACGACCGTGTGTAATCTGACTTATTGGTGAAGAAAAAAGTGTCATGTTCCTCTTGTGATATTAAAGTAAAAATCTAGCGATAAAAAATACAGATGTTAAGCTCTGAAATGTATACAGAGCTTTTAATTTTATGTCCTCTTATTTTAAAGCACTAAAACGACCATCTTTAAAAGAAATATAGGAAACATCCATATCAACATACTGACCTCAGCTTTTCCTGTTAAGTGTTACCAGTTTGCAGCTCAGTAAACTTCCTGATTCTGTGGTACTGCATTAAACATTTATCTAAATTAAAGTGCACGCGGTCCAAGGTGCTTTTCAATCACAATACCCTTCATGAATCAGAGTTCCATTTATCAAAATTACAGACAAAAAGAGGTAAGGTCTCAAAGGGCTGACTCATTACAAGGCTTGTAAACACTGTCCTTAGAAAGAACTGGTTTAACACCCAACAAATCAAAATCTGATTGGGAAGAGAATTCATTTGAGATCATTCATCTTGGGAAGACATGTTGGACTGAAAGCAGTTCTTGGCCTCTTTAGCCATTCATCAAAAATTAACAAGTGAATCCCACAAACTACCAGAATGCTGAGACTTACATATGCGAATAAGTGTAGCACTGAACAGACACATATGCTTTTTCCTAAGGAAACTTTAAAATGTCATAAACTTAAAGACTTCAGAAGGGGAAAAAAAGGCACCAAACTATCAAACCATGGAGCCAAATCTGAAATTACACTTAGGTTATTTTTCACATCATGTCACAAATAACAAATGCATGAAGGCACTCTATACACATTAGACTTTGTAGTAAATATATAAACTTGAAGAAGCTCAGCATGTGAAAATGTTATTGAAGAGGGAATGCTCTCCATGAAGCTACACAGAGTTTCCTTTTCATAAAGGTTCTCTGAGTAAACGAGGATTCCATGAGGGACAAAGTCTATTAGAAATTAGGTGAAGTAACCAGAGACTCAAAATAGTTCTAGTACTGTGACTACATTCTAATGTTGTTACAAAAATAACTACTCTATTATTTTAAAATGTTTTATTGTTGTTCTAAATTACCATAAGTTAAATATGGAAGCAACAAATCGGAGGCATTAAATTATCCTAGTAAGATTCCAAGAATATGTCTATCTGGAATGTCCAGACAATCAAGGCAAATAAGTTATTTCATTTTCCCATTACATCGTTTTCTACTGATAAATACAGAGTTAGAATAAAGATACTACATTGTATAAAATGTTATTAGTTTGTTTCTGTTTAGGGGACTATCCTATAATCAACTCTAAAACTTCTATGCTAAAAACAAAAAGATAAAAGTAATTCCCCCAAAAATAGATAAGACCCAACTCACACACACGTGGCAGGTGGAGAAAACACACACACCCCTCAAAGCCAGTGTGCACAGCCTCCGTTTCTTGCAGATTTATGCCATAGTCACTATTTATTTTACATTGACTGTGGAAATATGGCTTTGTCACTTATCAAGTTATTTTTGTCAGTTATCAAAGTTATTTTATCTGCACAATTTAAATACATGGTCTCTTGACTCAAAACCTGGCCCTTGCCCACATGACCTCATGACCATTCACTAGGAAGGGAATGCTTTTGTTCCCAAACATGCCATATCGTCTCAAATGTTAAATGTGACATATGTACTTTCTCCTACATGGGAGTTTCTTACTTGTCTTGTCCCTCAAGATTCAGTTCAGTTGATCGCTCTCTTCTCTGTGTAAACTCTGTGTCTCATAAGGAAATGCAATGTACTGTCAGTACTTACTCTGGAGTGTTTTATTTAGGGATTCTCTTATCAGACTTAATACCCAGTGCTTCAACCAAAATGTCAAACTGGCAAACGACAAATGACTGTGGGTGAGTATGTGAAAATCCAAATATAATTCACCTGTTAATCCTTTTACATGTACTTTAAGTTACTTTTTTCTCTTCATGTCCTTTACATTCCCTTGTAAGTGAATCAAAGGTCAGATGTGTTTTTTACAAAAACCAAAACACTCTATTTCAGTTTCCCAATTGTGAAAGGGAATAAATGTTTTCCAATTTAGCTTTTACAGACTAACTGCAAAACTAAAAGGAGACAATGGATGTTAAAATTCTTTAGAAAATGTGAAGATTATCTACATAATAAGCTTTTTAAAATGTTTTAAAATTTTGATGCAGTCAATAAGAGAAAATAATTTTAAAAGAATATACTGGATACATAATTTAAAATTGAGCAACAAGAGTTATACTGAAGTCAGAATACAAAATACCTTTACAGAGCAGAGATATGGTAACATGATCTCATGCAATAATATGTATGAGAAATTTACAATTTTGAACATATCAAAAAAAGATGAAAGAATGTTTTCTCTCTATATACTGAGAAGCCTATTATCTCTCAAAAATATTATATGTTGACCTTAATGTATCTGTGAGATAAAAGCAGTAGATTCATAGAGTACACATTTTACTGACAATTACTGTTACTGTCAAGCAAATATTTTTTCTTGTAAATCATTTAAATTCAAAATTAAATTTTGTGTTTGACTTTATAGATAATTTCCTTCCTTAAGTGATCTAAAAGATGATATAAACTGAAAAACCACTTTCCTACTGAAGTCTAAGGACTAAAGAACTCTTCCATACAAAAAAGGAATTTTTAAGGAAAAAAACCTTTCTGAAGAAAAATCCCAATAGTAAAAATTGTTAGTGACACGAATAAAGGAACGCTGTCTTGGAAAGGATGATGAGAATCTTCAGGCGTCTTTTTTCTCTTTTGGGCCTGACGCCCTGAGTCAGGGGCCCCTTCATAAATGCAGAATCATTTTTATGGGAGCAAGTATTACCATGAAAGAAAGAGAGTGTTTCCCAAGAAGCAAGGAACTTAGTTGTTTCAAGTACAGGTTAATCAAAAATTGAAGTAGCTATTTCAATATATTGATCCAATAAATTCAATAAATAAAGATGTAAAATGTATACAGTTCAGACACCAAATTCTGCCTTTCTTAGTTGTCAGTATTTTAGCCTAACTGAATAGGAACTAACCATGGTTCCTCACTTTAATTCATTTTTGTTGACAGAAGTTTCAGTGAATAATCCAAAATCAGTATTTCCTATACTGCCATACAATTAAAAACCCAAGACCACCCCTACTTATCATGAACTTGATTGAGAAACGGTAATTGTTAGCTGCAGTGGTAACTGCTGGCCTCGGGGGTCCATCTGAGCACACTGTTAGGTCACAGGCCAACAGAATGCAGCATTCCTTGCGCTTGCACCGAAGGAGCCACTTGCACAGACTGCTGTTTGTTTTAAATCAGACATAAATATCTACCTTCCTGTATGCGGCTCTTGGAGTAGTTAGAGAATATACCCGGTATTGTAAACAAGGAGTACTGGCACTGTGGGCATTCGTTAAGACAAAACGTTCACTGAAATCACTCCAGGTGTTGAATTCTTATTCAGATTAGTTATGCTTGTCAACAATTGACTGAAATTTAAGAAATAAGAGAAGAAGATGGCTAGCTAACACCAACAGTTATTGTTTAGTGGAAAAGGACATCAAGGACACTCGCAAGTGAAAGAATTGGATCAATATTAACGTGATTTTCATTTCATGCTTCCCCAACTCCAGGAAGCCGACAATACACTCTGATTATGTGAACTGCCTCAGAGTAATGCCAGAATAGGTTATCAGAGCAAGAGGTGGGAGCAGAATGCACTCTTCGTATTGACAGGCCTGCTAATAGAGAACACTAATTTCCACAGGCATGCAATGCATTTTTACTATTTGGTTCTGACAGCAAAAACGGAATTTCATTTATTCCTAATTTAAAATATTCATATGTAAGCAAGAGTTTTTTAGAGTGGGCCAACAAAGGGGATATTCATAAACAGCATTTTGAAATAGAAAAAAATGCAATTAAAAGAGGGCAAAATATTGAATTTAAATGCGGCACTATACAAGTACGAAATGTTAAT
The DNA here is from genome assembly GCF_023851605.1 of Tamandua tetradactyla. Lineage (NCBI taxonomy): Eukaryota > Metazoa > Chordata > Mammalia > Pilosa > Myrmecophagidae > Tamandua > Tamandua tetradactyla. The sequence continues at coordinate 200,127,048 of NC_135330.1, read as the reverse complement.
TTTCTGAACGGAGTGAAGTAGAAAACTGCATTCTGTGCTTTTTAAAGCAAATTTGATAATCATATTTTAAGAATACAAATGATGGTACATGAAGGATCTTACTGCATTTCTGACTGGATTTTACTTGGGTAGGATTTTGATTAGCCATGAAATTAGGATGATTTGTTAGATATTTAAAATGTGAATCCATTATATTAAAAATCACATGGCATTTTTTACTTGTGGAAAGGAGAAAACGTAGAAAATGTGGGCCAGCTGGGAATCTTCAGATGCCACAGAGAGTGGAGAGGAAGCCGCCCTGCCCTGGTGACTAAGGGGAAGGCACAGTGCTTGGTCCCTATGTTTAAAAATGCTTTGAAAAACCAAAGCAGGGAATACACCAAAATGCTAGAGGCAGTTAGCTTTACGTGGGGGACAATGGGTGATTTCCTCCCCATCTTTAAACTTTTTTAGCATCCTCTAGAATTTCTACAGTGGGTGTATGTTTATTCTCCTTAGGGGAGAGGAGAAGGAAGGGAGGCACACGCAGGTGTCGGGAGGGGCAGGAGGAGAGGGCTGCTGAGCTGGGGCCAGGTGGTGGGATTTCCTCAGGCATCAGGGGGCAGGGGGCATCGCTCAGGGAAGTCTGCTTGATGTCTCTTTGTAAAGGCTGCTATAAAGTTCAACTGTGGGAGATGAGGAATGGGACAGAACATGTTCTGGATGGGTAAGCAATGGTTCACAGACAACAGAAATTTCTCCTTATTTAAAAAAAGAGTAGGTTTGAGAGTTGGTCTGATATAGGTTATTTAAAGCACTTTAAAAATATTAAAACCACTTAAAATACACTTTCATAAATTATAAATTATCATCTACACTGATGTATCTTTATGGATGACAGGCTATATAAATGAGTCAGACAGCAGTAAGATACTTCAGAACGCGCAAATGTTTGGCTCATGCTCTTCAGTTTAAAATCCCAAATGAATCTATAGCAACACGCTGTCATCGTGAGAAAATTATGTTTGGGTTGCGTTCCCTCTATATACCACCTATAGTTACACGTCACTTAACTTCTATGGTCTGTCACTTCCCCAAATTGGGACCTTTTAACAGCTTTTGTGCGCAGCCCCCATCGCAGCAACTATGCATCCTCTTCCGATGGCCTGCCTGAGCCCCGGGCCCTGGTGCCTGGCCTCACTCTGCTCCCTCCGCACACGACGCTGTGTGGTGCTGCCTCTTTCCCCACAATGCCCCCTGTGCCCACTATCTGACCTGGGAAGCTCCTCATCCCTCTTCTCAAGTCCAGGGAAATGCATTTCTTCAGCTAGGCAGCCTCCTTCACTGGCTCCCATAGCGTCTTTAATACACCTTGATTATAATATTCATCATACTATAATTATTTATAAATGTAATTGTGTGTATACCTAAGCAAAATTAGTCTAAAAGATGACAGGCAAGATTATAAGTAGTGATCTAAACCAGTCCCGCTCCACCAGGCAAGGACTCCACCAGTATAATTTCATCAGGGCCTTGCAGTTAAGAGCCTCTGTGCTCTACGTGGCAATAAGGTACAAACACAAAAGAAAACAAATGCCAGAATTCGGAAATGCCATATTCATAGATCTAGTCCTAAAAACCCCATCCTTCAACATTGCTAACCAAAATGGCAAATGGTATGTTTAAAGTGGTAGGTGTATACCTTGAAATTAATCAATTAAATAAAAACTAGTAGTCAAGTGTTCAGTATGTTACTGTGATGCTCCAAATGGAAATCAGAGGACAGAGAAGTACTGCTCCTGCCCTCACATGGCTTTTGTTTCAGAGGAGGAAAGGAAATACCAAAAATAAAAAGTACGCACTAAAGCCTTTACAAAGTCATCTGTCATCGAGTGTGCAATCCTGAGGTCATTCAAAGGAACCAGCTGGAGACTTCTACACCTCTGCACCCCTGTCAATTCCTGTCACTGCCTCTGCCCTTCCTTCCTGCTCACCTGACAAAGGAACAGGTCCTCGTCATCTCTGTCAAGACAGTTGGTGAGGAATTCCTTCTGGAAGCCTGCCACACCTACTGGGCCGTGTCAGCCTCTCTCCCTGTGCTTCCTCACGGACGGGCCCTCTGCAGCTGCTCACGCCTGCCCACCAGACCGAGTGTGCAGTCTAGTGCTACTGACCTGTCCAGTTCATTCCTTGCTGTGGGGGAAGGAGCTTTCCTATCTGCTCGGATGTTTGCCAGCAGCCCATGCTCTGCCTCCTAGAAACTCCCAAATTTGCAACCGTCAAAATGCCTCCCTCTAGCCACTGAGAAGGCCTCCCGGCCCCGCCCAGCCCGCCGAGCACCCGCTGTGGGAGAAAGGAAGCTTTTGTCTCCTTCTCGGAATCCAGAATCCAGCATGTGCATAGCAGAGAGTTGTTCTATAAATGCTTTAAAATTAATAAAGTTCTTTGATTCCTTGGAATCTGTCTTTAGCATAAAAATGGTGGGCTTCTTAGACTATTTATTAATATGAAAAAATGCTATGTAATATCTGTAAAATGAAGTTCTGTAAGCATATTTTGGAACTTTTCATTTATATAACCCATTTTAATTATTTGAAGAGACTATACAATCCACAGGGCAAAGAAAAGGCTGTGATGTTATAACAGGACCCTGACACCAGAAGAGGCTGAAAGATGTTTCCCTGGACTTCTTTCTTTCTCTCCCTCTCTTTAAAAATACACATCAAAACTTCTCAATAAAATATTCTAGCCAAAACTAGATCACCCATTTCATGCCAATTATGGGGATTCAATTAACAATACACTAACATGGCATTATCAATGAACAGTAATATATAAGTTATTTACTGGAGTCTCGACATAATACAAATAATAAGTAATTAAGTCAAAAAATTCAACCATTTTTTTCAAATGTTATAATAAGTGCAAACCATTAAAAAATGAAGTCAGATAATTTGGTAGCTCCTTTTTCAGTATTGGTATTTTTTTGCTCTCAGTACTTATTTCTTGATGCCTGCAAGTTGCACAATTACAGTAGCCCTGCATATGCCATCAAAACTGATTTAATTCCAGATTCATTAGGGAGCTTCTTTTTATTCATCAAGGTCATATCTTGGTGCCTGCACAGGCTTAGATAAATCAGGTGTTAAGCAGATGCATCTCCGAGGAACCTAGGAATGTTCTCATTTGCAGTTCTCGGCATATCTTATTATTTATTGCCACAGAGATGACTGATTAACTTTGTCATCTTTGCCCCATGTTTTTATTCCTTGGGCTGAAGCCGCCTGCCCTCTTCTGTGATGCCTGATCAGACCTATTTAAGGTGACGTCTTTCATCGCAGACATGGAGGAGCTTGTGGTCGCAGGCTCTGATGAAACATTCATTGCTCCACCGTACTTTTAAGGAAGGAAAACAGAGGCCTGACAGTCGACACAGACAACCACAACTTGCCAAGATTTTGTACTATTCCAGGCAGCTATTATTGTCATGGACCTGAAGTTAACTAGTCTCGGTTATATTTTAATACATAAACAATATGAAAAAGCCTCCTTTTCCAACCATTTCCTCACTAGTGAATTTACCCTGAAGAATAAAACACCACAGGCTGGAAATTTATGTGTGATTATGTAAAATGAATTTATGAGTTTTGAAATATTTTTCTATTGCTATGTTCTATGAAACTCCTGGTAATCAATTATATATGCAACTTCTATGAGATTTTGCTATTAGAAATGACTTAACAACTTCAATACATATGAAAGTAAGAGTTAATATCAGCAAAAAAAAAAATTACATGCCTCTAGGTTTTTATTAATCACATTCCAACACCAGAGGCTGAAAGTATATCAAATCACACCAAATCTTTTGCACATGACAACCTCATTAATTATTCACCTCGTTAGTAATACTAGGGGGCAGGAAAATCTCCATCAGTGTTAAGGGCATTTTCCAACAGAAAAAGGCAGACCAAAAGTTTTAAAAATGAAATCGAAGGAAAATCTTTGCAAAGTAAATACAAAATAAAATTATTGTCCTTTATGATTCTTGAAATTGTATCTAATTCTGAAGGTTTCCTTATTTAAAATAAAGCATTGTTAGTTTGTTTTAAGGTTCTAAATAGATGGCTTGAAAAGAATGTGATGAGAACCAAATGAAGAAACAAAAAATAAACAAACAAAAATTGCAAAGAAAATAATGTGATGAGGTTCAAATAATGGCTAGATATGTATGCCTTCACATGAAAGTTTAACCATAATTTAATATAAAAGGTTTGATTGAATTTACTCTATCAGGGAAAAGCAAGTCACTCAAAATACTTTTACTCAAATATGAAGTCTGCTAGCTAACTCAGGCTCATTCTTCTCATTCAATTTTTGAAATTCAGGGAACCTGAAAGGACAGACCTCACCAGTCATTCGAGTCCCACAGACTGCTTTGATGGCCGGGTAGATAGATATTCTCAGTTACTTAAGGGTGCTCCTCCAGTTTGCGCTACTTATTTATAGTTTGGAAAACTTTGATCACTGAGACAAATACCTAGCTAAACGGAAAGTTCCATCCAAAAATATTTTTCTTCCCCCAATTTTTGTAGTTATCATGTAGATGAATTATCTGAAAAAAATTAGACCGAAGTTGACAGCAGTTTCTGTGCATTTAATGCTTATTTTCAAGCTTGAATCTAGCAATAGGGAAATTGAAATACCATAGTTATTTAACACAGAGAAAAGAATAAGTTGAATTTCAATTTGTCCTAGAAGCTTGCAAGAATTTGTAGGTTTGTGCTATAAATATTACCTTTATCTATCCCTAAACAACACCCAAGTAACCAGTCACTTGGATGCCCACACACCGCCAGACTTGAAGAAATGTGAACACACTTGAACGTGTTTAATGGTAGACGGCAAGAGGGTCCAGAGGACGGGCTGTGTCTTCATTCTGGCAATATGTGAACACAAAAGCTTTCTTCAAAATATATGAAATCTGTTTTCAATTAAATTTTCAGCACCTATTTTAACTGAATGAAGTGCTCTGTAATAATTACTGACATTTTCTTCCTATTCTTTTCCTGGAGAAATCCTTTCTACTTAGGTCAGTGGGTGCAGGAGGAGGTTGGAAGAGGTTTATACTACATTTTTCTCTTGGCGGATTGAATTCCTCCTCCTAAGTACAGTTTGCTCTCGGGGCTGCTTTTCCCCTCCCCTCCCCTCAGCCTCCCAACCCTCTCCCGGATTTGGCCAGTGCACAGGTGTGCAGCGGGAGGACGGTCGGACGCCCGCCAGGACAGTGCTGGCTCTCTGCCTTGCAGTGCCGCAGCCGCAGCCCCTGGGGACCCTGGCACAGGCACCGGGTGCTCCTCAACATTCCCTGGCCTGGGGTGCGCTGTGCTCTGGAGCCGTGCGGCGTGAGGGCAGACTCCTATCTCCTTTCAACAAAGAACCCAAACAGCAGGTAACCCAAGAGGGGCCAGAGGAGCGGGCGCTGAGTCCCCAAGGCACGGTGCTCGGCCGCTGAGGCCACTGGGTGCTGTGGGAGAATCACAGAGGACAGAGGCGGCAATGGCTACCCATGTCCAAGTGACAGCATTCGCTTTTATTTAGGGTCATGAAGGGCAGTTACTATATTACTGAAATATGACCACCAGTCTCTCAAAAAAGATTTTAAGATAAAAGATTACAAATTTGTTTCTGATAGGCTTTGACACTGGTTTAACAATGGAAAACATTTTACACATTAAACACAGAAATTGTAGTATAGACTTTTATAAAGAAACAAAAGGAATATTTTCTAAAAGATCTTTATGTTTTTGAGAAAACAATCTGTAGAATATAGAATATAGTATTCTGTGGATCTTATGTAATTAAAGCTTTTGGGAATCAGTATCACTAAGAAAACCACTCTAGCCTAATCTATGTTAAAAAGTATCTCTCTAAAAAAAGTGTCTCTAGATGTTTCTAATTTCACTTGAAAAAAATTCAGGACAAATTGGTGAAAGAATCTAAATTGTAAGGTAAGTGAAACTGAGTTTTAAGAATTTTAAGCTCATATTATGAAGCAAGCTACTGCTAGGAAAGAAGGTATTTCTAAGAGGCTCCAACAGAGCATAAGGGCAGCGTGACGACTGAGTGAGCACCAAGCTCTTAGGCGCTACATCCTTGGGTGACCTCCTGAGCCAGTGAAAGAAAGCCCCACAGCAGTAGCCACTGCTAGTTTCTCCCCAGCATATATCTCTTCTTCATAGTTACTGTTACTATATAGAGTCACTTTGTAACTATTCATTTCAGAAATAAAATTTTCACATGAAATGCTCATGTATTTATTGAATGATAGTTTCAGCCTTGCGAGGTTACATAATGTGTGACTGTCTTTTTTCAACTTCATAGTCAACCCACTGGGGAACTGGGAATTTAAATCAGCAGATTGTAATTGCATTGCTCTCTCTCTCTCTCTCTCTCTTAATGGAAAAGACTAGAATAGAAGAGGATTAAAATAGAAAATATTTTCAATGCAGGTATTACTCAAACATTTGTTTCAGTTACATATACAAGTACATGTACGTGTATATGTGTGTGTACACACGTACAGTTATATGTGGACATAGGTAAGTCTAAGCACAGGAATACAAGGCAAAATTCTTTTTTTTTTACCTTGAGCCTTGGTCAATAAAGGTTGAAAGACACTAAAGAAGAAATGGATCTTACTCTTGTTCAGGCTGTCGGGAGAGGGATGTTGATAACTGTCAGCCATGTGGAGTCGTTTAATCTACTGAAAAAAGCTGAATGGTCTAAGCATGTCTGGTGTAAGAAATCCTGGGTGGATTAATTATAACAAAAATGATGCAGAAGGATAAAACAGAAGAAAATCTTTCTGATTTATGACATGAAGAATTTCAAAGTCCAGGAAAATAAAAAAAAGGGACTCTGCACCGCCATGGAGTCCCTTGTATGCCCACTCACTCGGGACTAAGAGGCAGGAGCACTGACCGTACTCGCTGGCAGCTCTGAGTGGTGCCTCGACGTGAGCTGACCCAAACGCGTTCCGAACAAATCGCCTTCTTCGACGCAGATCGTCTTCCCAGTAATCCAAGCGCCAGAAATCATGCAGTTGGCTAAGAGTGGGAAAACAAAGGAACAGGGATCACTACCAATAGAAATACATAAGTAGACATCATTTTTTTCATAAAATTAAAGCTTTATTTATTTGATCTCTTTGGAAAATTAGGGCTATTTTTGAGATATTTATGTTTTGTACTTGTATCTGATACATAAATGTTCTCTATCCATATGAACAAAACTTAAAATAGTACCACTCTAATATTTCAGGCACTATAACATTCAGCTCTGCTTTCTTCATGATGTTCTTCCTTCTAATGAAACATTAATCACAGGTAGTTCAGTAACAAATACACCATCAAAATACAAGTGCAAATAGTACAGTTTGCTTTCCTTTACACTGCTTATAACAAGGCTTGTAAATCACAGAATAAACCTCACTACAAATAGTTTGCAATTTAATGACCAACGTCTCTTACTAGACTGAATTAAGAAGTATAAAATATTGCCCTCTTGAATTTGGTGCAACAATGATTAAAATAATGTGCTGAAATATTCATTGAAATAATTCCCCACTGCCCACAGCAACCTGACAAAGTGCAATTTTATCCATTATTAATAATCCTGAATTAGAACTGCAAAAAATTCTAGTACGTGGTAATTGTCTTGGTAAATTATTATTCTACCACCACCAGAGTACTTGGATGATTTTAGAGCTTTCAACTAATATGTGTCATTAGCAACCATGGCCATCATTGGGCAACATGGTCTTTTTCATTACAAACCAACATTAAAAATCCATGAGATATTTCAGACAGTACTGAAATATGTTCATTATATATCCAATTGAACATTTTATGATAACATTTTTGTTTTAAATTTAATTTCAATAAACACTGATGATGAGTGCTACTGCTTCACAAGTCAGTTTTTTATATACAGCATTTGAAGTAATACACTCACAAGATAATGTTCTTATTTTCCTCAGCAGCACTATTCATAAAAACATAAAATGACTTTGCAGAAGATTTTATTTTATATTTTTATTCTTTGTTGTAGAAAAATACATTAGAGTACTGTTTGATTAAGGCCAGAACTATACATGATGTGCTCATCATTATATCTCTAGCACATTTCCTGGTATATAGTACATTTAACTCAATAAATATTTAATGAGTTAATTAAAACAATTTTTTACCTGGTAAATTCTACAGACATGAATAGTCATAGAGAACAACGACTTAATTCTGAAAAGCATTTTGGATTTTATAGGTATATAATTCAACTGTAAAAGCACACAATGACATAAAGAACATACAAGAAGAATGTTAAATTTATAAGCATTTGAAGTACATTTAAAAATATTTATTTTCCTATAAATCATAGAGATTCTGTCAAAATAATAATTACCCGATACATAACTGGTATCAGTAGTGTATCTCTGTCACTAATTTAAAATTGGATCATTTATATACTTACAAATACAGACCAATCTGCAACTGATCTGGTTAAAGAAAGAATGCTAAAATCTTGCTGTCATGTCATTTCCCTGGTTTTCTTTTGGCGTACGTTAAAATTAAGTAATTGAATTCACCAGAAGAGACTGGGGAGGTATGCCATTCCAAACTTCTCCCAATGTACATATTTCCCCTATTCGTCCTCTTATGCACAATGAAAAACCCTGGGCATCACATATACAATGAGCAAAAGGTGGAGAGCAGAAGGCAGGCCAGCTAGGGGCTGGGGGCCTAGGGGTGACATGGGGGGTGGGGGGAAGTCTTGCTAGACTATCTTTTTGCCTCATAAACCCCAGCATCGGAGCTGAACAGGCCACAAGCCAGAAACACTAACACATGCAGATGGAAGAAAATCCAACGAGAGCCTGCTCTCTCCAGCAGAGCAACCAGGAAAGGGGCAATCCAGCAAGGCAGAAAATGTTTAGACCACGACAGGCTTACCCCAGTGAAACAGAAAACTGCAGCTCCACCACACTCTCACCAGAAGAGCAACTGGGGAGTCTAGACTTGTGCTCTCCGAAGCTGTCCTAGGTCCTCCAGTACCCCCGCCCCAGTGCTGTCAGAGAAGCCCACACAGTGAGCTGGGCTTCTGTCCCTGCTGCGCGGTGAACGGGTCCTCCTCCCGCTTGGAGGCAGCAGAGACTACTCAGGGATCAGGAATGTCGCTCCCATGCAACAGGAGCAAGGCACTGACCAACACCCTCCTTGCTGGGGTGGGGTCAGGGGAGGCTAGTAGAGAGCTGGTCGGGGAGGCTAGTAGAGAGCCAGTCGGGGAGGCTAGTAGAGAGCCGGTCGGGGAGGCTAGTAGAGAGCCGGTCGGGGGAGGCTAGTAGAGAGCCGGTCGGGGGAGGCTAGTAGAGAGCCGGTCGGGGAGGCTAGTAGAGAGCCGGTCGGGGAGGCTAGTAGAGAGCCGGTCGGGGAGGCTAGTAGAGAGCCGGTCGGGGGAGGCTAGTAGAGAGCCGGTCGCTCACCACTGACCACCAGGAATAAGGCCACCCCAGCCGGCCAGGCAGTATGAGCCCCCCCCCCGCCCTTGTCCTTGGGGGTTAAGGGAGGCTAGTGGGAATCTTGGACTTCTAATTCCACCTGACAGGAACTTCTAATTCCACCTGACAGGAACAATGGAGCAGTGATGTCGGGGAAAGCCAACCAAAAAAGAAGGCTTAAACAGGATCCAAAATCTCAGAGCATAACAAGAAAATGTCTAAGTTTCAATAAAAACATCACTCGTCATACTAAGATTTGGGAATATCTCAAACTGAATGAAAAATGCCCAATCAATGCCAACAGCAAGATGACAGGGATGTTCAAATTATCTGACAAAGGTTTTAAAGTAAACATGATAAAAATGCTTCAATAGGCAATTACAAACATGCTTGAAAAAAAAATAGAAAACTTCAGCAAAGAAAGAACATTGTAAAGAAGAAACATGGAAATTTTAGAACTGAAAAATACAATAAGCAAAACAAAAGCTCAGCAGATGGGATCAACAGAAGAATGAAGGGTAACAAGAAAAGAATCAATGAACTTGAAGAAAAGACAATAATAGGCAAACAAACCATATCTGGACAAGAGAGAGAAGACAGCCTGAAGGAAACAGAGTGTCAGGGCACTATGGGACAGTAATGAAAGAAGTAACATTTGTATCACGAGAGCCTGGGAGGGAGAGGAGGAAGAGGGCAGGGATGAAACATAATTAAAGAAATAATGGCTAAATACTTCCCAAATTTGACAAGACACAAACAGAAAGACTTAAGAAGCTGACTAAACCCCAAACAGAGACATCTAAAGAAATTCATGCCAAGACATATAATAATTAAAGTTCTGAAAACTAAACACAAAGCATAATCTTAAAAGCTGTAAGAGAAAAATGATGCATTAACTATAGAGGTAATACAATTAAAGTGACTCTATGTTTCTCATCAGACATTACAGTGGCTAGAAGGAAATGGCACAATATTTTTCAGGTGCTGAAAGAAAAGAACTGCCAACCCCGAATTCTTCACCTTGAGAAAATATTCTCCAGGAAAGAAGAGGAGAGGTCAAGATATTCTCAGATAGGAAAACTAATAATATTTGTTAGCATAAAACCTAGTCTAAAAAGAATGGTTAAAAGACGTTCTCTATGCAGAATAAAAATGATGAAAGAAGGAATACTAGAACATCAGGAAGGAAGAAACAACACAATAAGTGAAAAAAAAAGGATAATTATAATAGGCTTTCCTTTTTCCTCTGGACTTTTCTAAATTCCGTTTGATGGTTGAAGCAAAAATCAGAGCACTGTCTGATGCGGTGCTATATGTTGTAGAGGAACTATTTAAGAAAATTATATTATAAAGTGGGGAGAGAAATGGGAGGGGTGTAAAGGGATGTAAAGAAAAGTTACATTTCTATAATTCTCTGGAGCTAACAGAAATGAAAAAACCCACACTGTGATAAGATATGGAGATCTCTCACTCTCTTTCTCTTTCTCTCTTAAACATACACACACACCAAAATGGACTTCTAAAAAATGTTCACCTAACACACAGAAAGATGGGAAAAACAAAACATAAAAATGAAAAACAGAACAAACAGAAAACATAAATTAATGCTGCTACAAGAATGCTGTCTACAATAAAATCACCTCAAATATAATTGATAAAGGTAGGTTGAAAATGAAAGGATGGAAAAAGATATACCCTCTAAACATAATCAAAGGAAAGCAGGAGTGGATATATTGGTATCAGATAAAAAAAGTCTCGGAGCAATTAAAATTACTGGAGACAGAGAGGGACACTATATAACATAAAAGGGCCAACCTACCAAAAGGACATGGCCATCTTAAACATGTATGAACCCAACAGAGCTGCAAAACACATGAAGCAAGACTTGGGAGACTAGGAAGGGAAATGGAGGCTAACTGATAGCTCTGGTTGGAGACGTGAACTCTCCTCTTTCAACAGCTGCCAGAACGCTGAGACAGAATATCAGAAAGAAACACAATGCTACCATCAACCGAAATTTACTATCCCTCACCCAGCAGCAGCAGAACTCAGGTCTTTTCAAGTGCCTAGGGAACACATCCCAAGACAGAGCTCCCTGGGTCATAAAAATCTTCATAAATTAAAATACTGAAATCATACACTCACGTTTTTTGGCCAAAATGGAATCAATGTGGAAATTAATAACAGAAAAACACCAGGAAAATCTCCAAACACTTGGAAACTAAAGTACACAACTCTAAACAATCTATGGATCAAAAAATAATTCTCAAGGAAATAAAAAATATACATTGAACTGAATGAAAATGAAAACCCAAAATATTATAATTTGTAGGACAAGGCATAAGCAGTGCTGAGAGGGAAATTCATAATACCAAATGCATAAATTAGGAAAGAGAAACATTTCTGAACAATAATGTAAGTGTTCACCTTAAAAACCTAGAAAAATAAGAGCAAAATAAATCAAAGTAATAAGGAAGGAAATAAAGATAAAAGCAGAATCAATGAAATTGAAGAACAAACAAAAAAACAACAAAGAAAGTCAAATGACACAAAGAGCTGTTTCTTTGAAAAGACTAATATCATCAACAAATCTTTTGCAGGGCTCACAAAGAAAATAAGTGAGAAAGCCCAATGGCAATACCTGGGGTGAAATAGGGACATTATTACAGACTCCAACCGAGGCTATCCAACAGCAAGAAGGCAACACTATGAGGAACTCTGTACTAAAATGTTACAACTTATACAAAACAGACCAATTTCTTGAGAAACAAAAACTATCAGAACTTGCCTATGGTGGGCTGAATCATGCCCCCCGGAGATGTGGTCAAGCCCTAATTCCTGGTTCTGTGGGATGGACACATCTGCACACAGGATCTCCCGAGACCCTCTTTAAGCGAGGCTAGGTGGAATGGGGGGGGGGGCTGAAGGAGAGGGACTCGAGAGGAGATGCAGAAGCCATAGGAGGTGGCAGCGGGAGGGAGACGCCGTGGCCGGAGGCTGAGCCCGACGGCGGGCAGCTGCCCCAGGTGCCAGACTAGGGAGGGGGCAGGGCCTGCGACCCAGGCCATGGACGTCCACCTCCTCCTGAGGTTGGGGAGCCCCTGTAGTTCGAGCCGATTGCCGGTGGGATTTGTCACGGCAGCCCTGGCAGACGAAGGCATCACCCAATTGGGAAGAACTTGAACAGCTGTATAACTCTGAAGGAGATTGAATCCATCATTTAAAACGTCCAGAATACAAACCCCCAGGCTCAGACAGTTTCACTGAAGAATTCTACCAAACATTTAGAGAGGAATTAACATAAATTCTACACAATCTCTTCCAGGAAACAGAAGAGGAGACATTTTCCAATTAGTTTAATAGGTAATATCACTCTGAAACCAAAGATAGACTAAGTACCAAAAACAAACAAACCTCAGGAATATAGATGCAAAAATCCTCAACAAATATTAGCAAATAGAGCTCAGCAAAATATATATAGATACACACACACACGATCACACACTACGACCAAACGGGTTATTAGTAAACAAACTAACAATACAAACAGAAGGTCTAATATTCACTGAAAGTTTATTGTGGTCCAGCCACTTTTCTAAACACTGTACATGTATTAATTCATTTGCTTTTTGTAATATCTTTAAGATAAGTACTATTAGTAACCCATATTACAGATGTAGAAATGGAGACACAGAGAGGTTAAGTGATGCCCCAAAGTCAAACAACTGGGGGGATGCAGAACAAGTTCCTGTTCTCAGACTGATTTCCTTGCTCATGCCACACTGTCTCTGTACAGAAAGAAACCAAGGACATTACATTTCAAGTTCCCTGCTTCTCTAGAGCCAGGACTTACTACTCTGAGTGGCCAATGGCGACTGTGCATTACACGGAGGGCTGAGTACGTACACGTAGTCACTGGTTCAGTAACTATTTACTGAATAGTGACTTTGAGCCAAAGTTGTGGGAATACATGGACAAATAAGCAGACATGGCTTGCTTTGTGGAGCTCTCAGTCTATATCAGGCTGATATAAGTAAATAAATAAGTTTAAAGTTAAAAAGTTTTTGTAAGTGCTAAGAACAGAGGAGATACAGTAATGAATAACTTGCTGCATAGGTGAATATGCAGCACCTTGCTTGCATGGTGCAGTAGGTGAGAGAGTGCTAATGAAGCACTGTTAAAAACTATGACGACAGGACCAATTTTTTCCCTTACTGGCACTTCTAGTTCCCCTCAGTAAGAAAAACCACCAGCCTCTCAGTTAACATGCCTGAGTCCTGTGTGGTGGATTTCCAGTGTAATGTGCCACCTGCATGCTGTGGGTGTGCAGGTGTCTGTGCACAGTCTCTTGCACACATTACAGACAAGCACTTCAGTACAGCTGGAACCAGTGGTGTTTCTGAGCCTCATGCCTGTGGATCACGGATCCCTTCTTCCCACGTCTTCTTTCTCCCATCCTCTCTAACTTAGGGCTGTGTACTACATCTGACACTTTCAGCTACAAACAAACTAAATAGATGAAGTTCCTGAAAACTGTTTCCTCTCCGTCTTTGGAAAATGTCTTCTCACGTTCTAACTTCTCAAAGTCAGCACTGAGAAGGCTGCCCATGCCATGCCCACCTGCCCACCAGGATCCCAGATGCTGCCCTAGGAGACACTCTCAGGGTTCTGGCTGTACCATTGGTTCCCGCACATATCAGCGGGATGACGATTCTTGACAAACTCCCTGAGGTATTTTGGATTCACCTCCTGGAGGAAGACAGTGGCTGATGGAAATATCTGAATTGGACAGGTTTCTCAGGTAACCATAATGAAGTTTGAGCTGAAAACACAGCAACTAGTATTACACTGCATGCTAAATTGCAGAGCCCTATTTTTTTTTTTTAATAAAAACGTTTTGTTTGCAATCATATCAAATAGCTAAAGATAAGAAAAGGGAAGAGGGTAAGAAAATAAACTTTTCTAAAATTCTGTTTACAGTATAGAATATTATTTTATCAGTTACTCTCTGACTCTCGGCTCACACTGCAGCCCTTTCCAGGTTCCTTCTTCACAGCTTCTGCTACCTTCTGCCTTCTTTTTCTGTTTACTGCAATGACAACACATTTTCCATTTTTGCACCGAATTCATTAAAAAAAATCAGAAATGGAAAAAGATGGTCAAAATATGATGACATAATCTTAGTCACATAATATTAAAAGCAAAACATTTCAGCATAAATTATACTATACAAGTAAATTATTAGCTTATTCAGCGAGCTTAGAAAAACCATGTTATTGTTAACCAGTAATTTTATATGGGAGTATATTTATACTGTAATTTTGAAGGTCGACCTATGCTTGTTTGATAAAGGGAAAAGCAAATCATTCCAGAGGAAAGCTTCATGCTATCCTTACAGTAATTAATCATATCAGAGGGCTTCTAAATATATGTTTTGAATGGTGAGAAAAATCTCCTTGAATGTTGGCTTAAGATATTTTTTATTTGTTTTTTATCTTTTTATTTACAATTTTTATTTTGTGTTCTTCAAGGGATCAGTTTTCTGAGAATAACAACAAAACAATTTAGCCGCCTCCTTTTTCTTCTTGGCATAGCACACCACTCCCTATAAGCTTGTTTTTCTGGTATTTTAAGGAATCAAGTGGTTTTATAGCCTTTAGAGGATGATTTTCAATGTGAAAATGATAGATGAGAAAGACAAGCCCATAGCACCTGGTCAGTTTCAACATGTTACTCTAAGACCTAAAAGCAGTTACATTAAGTGTGTTGTCTAGAAAGTGGACTCACTGTTCTTAAAAGTATTAATTTTACATGTTTTTCTCAACTAGAAGAAGGGGAACAAAATCAGAAGCTGAGAGTCCAGATGGTGCAGTAGGCTGCGGCTCGAGAGCTTTCCTGAATTGACGACCAAGGTGGAAAGTCAGCCCAGCAGGGCACAGCCGTCTCATTTCCGTACCCTGAAAAAGGTCACCAGGTGTGACCCTGCATAAAAGATCTGGTTGGGGAATGGAATGGATTTAATGGTGGAACAGTTTAAGGGACAATTTAGGATACTCTTCCATTTTATTAAGGCTGAAAAAAAAAGTGCTTCCACCATTCTGAACAATTAAACAGGGAGGAAGGGCTGGAGAATGAAGGAAAACAGTTTCCACGAAAAAGAGCATGAGCCAGTGAGTTCTGTAGCACCCACACGCCCAGCAAATGGTGAACTGTGTCCCTTGTCTTTGTATCTTTAGCTAACTGTTCTTCAGACTCAGCCTTTTTTTTGCATTAACATACAAATATTTTTAGAACTTATACTTATCCCCTTTTATTTTTTGTTCTAGTAGAACCAGACTCTCAATTTAAAGTACTCTTATGGCAGAAATAATTACTTTACTCTTAATCAACAAGATTGTAAAATTACCTGTGAAACATCTAATTCTACAGAGCAATTATCCCACTTGAACAAAGTAGACATTCTTTTGCTCAAATAATTACTGCTATGGGGAATAGGCTTAAATACTTTTGAAAACTGCAATTAAAAAATTTTCCCCACAGAACTTCAGAAATTGATTACTACAAGAAAATCCACAGAAAAGGATTTACCTAACGTTGAAAAATATCCTTATGCTAGTTGTATAATTTTCAATTATCTTTAAAATTATTTCTATCATTGCAAAATCAATGCTTTAAAGTCCCATAAAGTATTTTATATAAAAGTTGGCTTATTAATTATGTAACCCTTATAAACCTGGTATTATTTCAAATTATTAAGTTTATGATGTTCACCACCACATCCTTAAGCCCAAGTTTCTTCATTTTTATACCGGGGGTAAATAAAACCTCCTTCACTGAGCCGTGTAAAGAACGCATGCAACTGTTCAGCCCGGGACCCGATCCTCATTACCAGCGGGCCGCAGCAGCAGAGGCGGACCGACCTGGGCTCAGGCCCGGGCCCTTGCTAGGTGAATGCACTTCCCCTGAGTATTATCTGCTTCACCTATTAGGGAGCAACAGTTGCTATTAATGTTCTCAGCCTAGTGCTTACTACTAGCCTGCTGATAAATGGTGACTATTACAGTTTTTATACAAATTAAGTCTGTTTTTGTATTCCTACCAAATTAAATTGCGGTTTTTCAGATATTCAGAAATGATTTTTAAAGATCTAACATTTTTTAAAGCAACAACAGTGAGGGAGCGTACAGACGTAAATTCCTATGCTGCTTCTCAGAGGCCAGGAAGTGTCCTCTCTGGCAGCGCGCAGAGCGCCCGCGCGCACGGCGGACTGGTCGCGCAGACCCTCGCCAGAGCTGCGCGTTGACCGGGCCTGGGCCTGCCTTCCCTGTGAGCTGGCCGGCTCTCCCCTCTCGCGCCGCCCCGTGCTCCCACCCGACGCCGCTCGGGGCCCAGGGCAACTTCCGGCCAGGAGGCGAGTGCCAGGCGGCTGTGCAACGTCGCAGCGCCCAAAACAGCATCTGTCCACAATAAGCAAGCCAAATCCAACGACTGTGAATTTTAACAAAGACATGTATGTCCTATTCTGGTTTTCCACTAACATAAACTAGGTCGGGTGGAAGCAGGTATCCAGCCACTGGTGACCAGACTCAGAGCGTAACTTTGTTCAAAGCTCACTGTGGTAGTTGGAGGCTGTGTGCCCCCCAGAAATGGCCATTTTCTTTTAATCTATCCCTGTGGGTGCCAACCTGCTGTGGGTGGGACTTCTGAACTTCTGATTAAGTTATTTCATATGGCAGGTGACTGCCCCATTCAAGGTGGGTCTTAATCCTTTACTGGAGTCCTTTCTATGAGGATAAACACCCATGGAAGCCAAGAGATGAAATCCAGAGAAGCACCTGAAAAAACCACAGAGAAGCCAGAAGCTGAAGCAGTGAAAGCCAGGTGAGAGGTGAGAAGACCCAGCAGACGTGGCCATGAGCTGGCTGCTGACACAGGAGCCCAGGCTCCCTGGTGACCAGCCTTCAGAGAAAGTGTCCTCCATTTGATTCCTCAACTGGGACATTTCCACAGCCTTAAAACTGAAAATCTGCAAACTAATAAATCCCCATTGTTAAAAGCTAGTCCACTCCTGGTACATTGCATTCCAGCAAATTCAGCAAACCAGAACAGTCCTTATTCCTTGGAAGGAAGAAATGATTTGCCAGTGAACATATGTGACCTGAGTAGGAAAATACCACACAGTAAACCAAGAATAGTGCCAACTTAGTTCACTCTTGAGAACCTGGCTTTAGACTATGCAGTCATCTCAGTATCAAATGAAAGCTGGCCCATTTGCATTTGATTTTTTCTGATATTTATGAGGCAAGCCGAAGAAAAACGTTACCATCCCACCAAACTGTTATATAATACGTTTGCTTTCAAACTAATTGGAAAAGTATGCTTTTAGTTTTACAATTAACTTTCTATTTATAACCACTCTCAACTTAGCTGAAAGCTTTTGATTTTGTGTCCATTCAGAAAACAGCCAAACCCCACACCCCTTCTCCATTTTGGTCCTTTTCCCATAAATGTTAGCATCTTAAAAGTGATTTTTCTCCACCTGATTTCTATTTATCACGCTATAGTACTATATAATAATAAAGGAAAAAAGAAAGAAGAGCATCCACCAGCTCAGCACCCACAAAGCAGTGTTTTCATTAAATTTTTACCTCCTTATTCTGATTAATAGACAAATATAGCTGTTTTTAATTATACTCACAATAGAGGAATGATTTTCAAATAATTTTGAAACTGGTACTTTAAAATAACATTTAATTTTGAATTCATTTTTAGTGTTCAGGTATAAAATATTTTCCTAGGGAGTAGAATAACACAGGCGATTATAAAATTTTTAAGTATTTAAAGTGTCTTTAAAATTTATACCTGTTAGAATTATATTTAAATTAAATTTTATCTCCAAATACAATAGTTGAATTCTTTTTCATTCACCTGTTAAAGTGATTTTTAAAATATTGTTTTTCCCAAGTTAGATGACTTTCTTGCATAAAACTTCACTTTTGCTTATTACTTTGACTTAGTTTCCAAAATTTAAATAATTCATGTACAGTTAGTAATTAGGACATTTTAAAAAAAGATTTACTCTAAGTATATACACATCACATAATTACAGATGGACAGCTGCTACTCAGTACTTAATCAATTTCACATTTCCTCCTTTACATCAAGGCATCCTATATGCTTACAACTGTGGTAGGGAGCTGTGACTAAAAAACTCTGTGCACAGTTCACAATTCACCGATCCATAGTCCATTGATTTAACCTTCATTAGAAGTTTTTGTTTTGACTTTAAATATAAATAATGAGCATAAAATGATGTACATTTAACTGATAATCAATGACCTCAGCCTTTCCTAAAAGCATGTCCTTTCTAAAGCAGTAGACAGACCTGATTGATTAACGAACCATTTAAAGATGACAATGACTCTTTGTGAAGTAGCTGGAGCCTTTTTTATCATTGTCTCAGGATAATCTGTGTCCTTGGGTAGATACTATCCACAGATGTTTTAGAATGCTGTCCCATATAGAAAGACCCAGTTGCCTGAGATTTTTAGGGCTCTGGTGAAGAGTTTTCTACATAAGGGGAAATGTGCAGTCACCACAACCATTGACTTTTCTTGAACCTGCCATTTCTCGGCTCTCCCTGCGCAGGAGTACGTTGTCAGGAAGGCGGAGCCTGTCCACTGAAGAACCCTTACGGGCCACCTATCCAGAGCTGGGTGCTGAGGAGCGTGAAGCTGCTCCAGGAGACCTCGCCTGCTCAGGAGGGCAGGGGCTGCTGCTGTCTCCGCCAGCGCCAGGCCCTCAGTGCCTAGAAAGGGTGCTGGCTGAAGTGCTTCTTCCAGAGCTGGCCAAGTTCTAGCAGCTGTGCTGGGAGCCAGTCAAACAAAGGCAAGAGAGGGCCATTTTCCACCTAAGAAGCTGACAGTTTAGTGGAAGAGACAAACATATAAACAACTGCAATACAGTGGAGTAATCAGTCTATGTTTGTAAGAAGTAGTTTGAGAACATGTGTGAAGGAAAAAGGAAATGATGGTCTATCCAAAGGAACCAGATAAAACTACTGAGACCATCAACAAACAAGAAAGACTGTGGACAACGGAAATGACTCAGGCTGAGGAGATGAGAGAAAATAGAAGGAAGCAAAGTGAACAGAGTCCGAGTGGTGCAAAGCACATTGTCAAGCTTAACAAAATACGTATTAAGGGAGCCCAAGAAGGAAAGAAAGGGAGAGAGAACCTGTGGTGGTTGGAAGCTGTATGCACCCCAGAATAAAAATGTTCCCCAAACTTAACCCACTCCTGCAGGTGTGATCCCACTGTAAATAGGCCTTTTAGATGAGATACTTTCTTTTAAGGTGTGGTCCAACTCAATCAACATGGGTCTTAATTCTACCAGTGGGCTGAAACGGAGACAGAAGGCGGGAAACCCACAGAGGGAGCAGCCAGAAGGTGAACCTCATTAGAACCTGGAAAGAGAAGGAAGAGGCCAAGAGATGTCACTGTGTGCCTTGCCCTGTGACAAGCTGAGGACCAGGGATTGCTGGCTGCCAATACCAGAAGGTCAGGCTTTGCGGGAGAAAGCTTTGTTTTGCTGATGCCTTGATTTAGATTTTCTCTTAGCCACAAAATCGTGAGTTCATAACTTCCCATTCTAAGCCAATCTATTGCATGGTATTTGCTTGAGCAGTCAGGAAAACTAAATCTGGTTTCTGTACTGAGGAGTGGGGTGCTGCTATTGCAAATAGCAAAACCTGTGGAAATGGTTTTGGGATTGGATAATGGGGAGGGGCTGGACGAACTGTGAGATACTTGACAGAAATGGTCCAGACTACTCTGAGCAGACTGGTGGTAGAAATACGGATGCTGAAGGTACTTCTGCTGAGGCCTTCGAAGGAAATGATGGATATGTTACTGGAAACTGGAAGAAAGATGACTCTTGTTTTAAAGTGGGAGAGAACTTGGCAAAACTGAGTTCTGATATCAGATAGAAGGCTGAACTTGGAAGCGATGAACTTGGACATTCAGCTGAGGAGATTTAAAAACTAAGTATGCACAGTGCAGCCTGGATTCTCCTTTCAGCTTACAGTAAAATTCAAAAGGAGAGGCACAGACTGAGAATTGAACTCCTGAGCACAAAGAAACTAGAAATTGGTGGGGTGGAAAATTCTGAGCATTTTCAGTTTTCATTTGATTTGGAAAGTCTTTATAATAATAATCATAGACATATTTTAAGCTCTGTTGTAAGATGAAGGAAGGAAGGAAGAAGGGAGGGAGGGAGGAAGGAAGGAGGGAAGGAGGGAAGGAGGGAGGGAGGAATAAGAAGGGCCTCTAATTTAAAGTATCTAAATATGGCACTAGGACAATTTCCTGAACCAGATGAGGGTTGCAGTATTTTGGAAACTTTCAGCAAACAGACAAAAAACTTTAAAGAAAAAGTGTACAAAGGTATAGTAATTTAGAAGTTTGAAAATTAAACTGAGCACGTATTATTTATTCTCTGACACAAAAACCTGAGCTGTTGGAGTACTGCACTTCTACTCATTATCTGCTTCACTTAGAACGAAAGTAAAACTACAGTGGGGACCTTTTAATTTTAAGTTTAGTAGTATCCATGGAAATTTTCCAGATTTGTAGCTGTGCTAAAAATGTGTTTTGGAGGAAGCTTCCACTATTATGCCCAGGTTAACTCTCAAAGGTATTGTTTGTGCAGGGTCCAATTATCCACTGCAATTGCCATCCTTCGACTTTGGAGTAAGTGGAAACATTATGTTGATTAAACACATTTGAAATCAATCAATCACAGTGGTAGGGA
The DNA here is from genome assembly GCF_023851605.1 of Tamandua tetradactyla. NCBI lineage: Eukaryota > Metazoa > Chordata > Mammalia > Pilosa > Myrmecophagidae > Tamandua > Tamandua tetradactyla. The sequence goes on along the minus strand of NC_135330.1, from coordinate 200,105,705 downwards.
GAGCCTAGTGAGGCTGTAGATGAGGCTCTCAGGAAGAACGTGGATCCTAATTGCTGAGCGGGTCTCCAGCAGTGCCAGCTCCGGAGAGCCAGCAGATGCAACCGCCACAAGAGACAATTCCCTGGGGACTGTGTAACTGTGATGCCAAGCTCATTAGCAACCCCGTGTGCCCTCCTTGGGCCTCCTTTTGAAGGCCACGGACTCTACTGTATCTTTAGCTTCTGTGCTTCAAAATGCTTTGGTTCTGGGAGGAACACCATTCTCGATTTGAAATTAACCAGGAAAAAGAAAACATCTTTTACCCAAAGACCCAACTTGCTCCCTTCCCTTCCAATCTCTCCGCGTCTCAGTTTCCTGCTAGCATGGGCCTGTCTGAAACCTTTGGGATCCAGCATGTTGTGGGATCCATCATTTTTAGATGTTAGAAAGGTTATGTGGCACAGCTACTATGTATCACTCCAAGCAGCATCTAGGCTAATACTTCATAATCAAATAAATTAACATTTTTGTAAAGCAGTGTATACATTTGGTATAAAAGTATGTGGGATAAAGAAAGACAATCAATACGCACATACTTTAAGTCAAATTTTGCCACCAAATATATTTGCAACAGCATATGAAAAAATTGGGGTTTCAGAGCTTTCACAATTCCACATAAAGGATTATAGACCTTTAATAATTCCTAGAAGAAACTCTTAATCCCTTTTGGTGCAGACTTAAACCTTTCCATTTTCTTTCCATTTTCATGGAATGCAAAAATTTTCCTTAATTTATTTTCAAATAATATTACTCAGTCTCCATACCATTTGTCCTGGCAAGTAAACAGAAGCCTTTTTTTGTGTTTAATAAATGATGAAATCATAACCATATCAGCCTCCCAATTTCCTCTAAAATAAGATTTATGAAAAAGCATTCTATGCAAAATATGAACAATAGCATGTGCAGTGAATTATTTTTATCTGATCTAAAATATAAGGCTTACGAGAAACTGTGGGCTCATGGGGCCTCCTAGCAAGCAGTCTGCCCTGTGTGGGTGCCAGACTCCCCGAGCTAAGATGACATGAGAATGGAAGAAGCACTGCACGTGGCATGCTGATATTTTAAGAGCCAAGGAGAAAACCAGTCAAAAACCTAATTTACAAAATTAACATATATTATCTGAAGTGGATTTAGTAAGAAATAAGGAAGAACATCCTGATGGCCCAGTCTGACAATCAATGACAGAAATAAGATCTTCAACTAATACATGTAAACTTATTGGCCTCACTTTCCTAGATGTCTTCAGTGCAGTTCTTAACAGAATCATGGGGAGAAAGGCTCCATGTTTCTACAATTTGAATTTGCTTAGCTACACACAGCCCCTACACACAATGCTTATTTAACTATATATACATATAATTATATATACCTGTGTAAACAAAGCACCATGATCTGACTTTAGTGTGTCTGCGTATATATACAAAGAGGTGTATATATATACATGCATGTATATATACATATTCTTTAAAGCAAAATTAACATGGAGCTAAATAACAATGGGAAAATTGTGGAATGAATTTGTATATTTTCAATTATCCTCATTCACAACAGCTTTCTCTCTATTTCCCCTTTTATGTCACTTCCTTTAAATCTATCCTAATATGCATCTGACCACAAGTTCAAACTCACCCATATATCCACATGAAACTTGGAAGTGAAGGGTGGCTAGGCACACCCTTAAACTTAATTATCTCTAGAAACCTTTAAAGTACAGGCAGAGTCTTGCTGTGAAGTGAGAAGTGATTTAAAATTCTCAGGTAGAGCTCCAACTAACACCGCTGCTCCTTCTCACTTAGGTCTTTCCATGTAACAACATCAGCAAAATAATGAAATGAGCATCGACCGCGTATGCTCCAGGAAATGTAACAAGGTGGAGACCACATGACTTCTGTTCTAGTTTGTTAAAGCTGCTGGAATGCAATATACCAGAAACAGACTGGCTTTTAAAAAGGGAATTTATTAAGTTGCAAGTTTCCAGTTCTAAGGCCATGAAAATGTCCAAATTAGGGCATCCAGAGAAAAATAACTTAACTCCAAAGAAAGGGCCTAAGAAGTTCAGAGTGTCTCTCTCAGCTGGGAGGGCACATGGCAATGTGAGCTAGCTTTCTCTCTCACCTTCTTCCATGACTTCCCCTGGGGCAGTTTCTTTATGTATTTCCAAAGGTCTCTGGCTATATGGGCTCTGTTGGTTGAGTATTTTCCAAAATGGTTCCCTCTTAAAGGGCTCTAGGAAGCAACCCCATCTTGAATAGGCGGAGACACATCTCCATGGAAACCACCTACTCAAATGTTGCCACCCACAACTGGGTGGGTCAAATCTCCATGGAAACCATCAAAAAGATCCCACCCAGCAATACTGAATGAGAGTAAAGAACATGGCTTTTCTGGGGGGTGCACAACAGATTCAAACCAGCACAACTGGAAATTCTTCAAAGAAATATAATATCTAGGAATCAAAAAGTGGTACTTCCTTTGTTACTTTGGTGAAAACAAAATAAGACTATTTTCTAAAAAATATTCCTGAAGTCGTCTCATCCTTAAAATACCTATTAATGCGAGGTAGTTCCTAGAGGATCTTTGTCTTTGGGGAGTTTATAATCACCAAAATAAGCACTGCTCCACCCTTCACAAGAATTGTTTCTCTGAACTTGGGGGTTGTGCTAGTTCCTGGCCCTCCTGGCAAGGGCACACTTAGCACCTCGGCTCCTGTTCTCTGCTGCAGCAATTCTTCAACTGTTTGTTCTAATATTTTTAGAAACACTGCAGTTCCATTAGCTGCTACTCTGGAAACAAACAGGAAATTCTCCTTCTGAATTCTGGATCTTTCGAATTTTGTATCTTGCAATTTCTTGTGTCTGACTCCAAATGGAAGAAAAAGTGTTAAGGTCCACAGCTTAACCTTTGCGGGGGGTTAGGAAAACCCCAAAACCTATCTTCCCAGAGTGCCAGCTTCAATGACTGTGATAGAAAAGACATGAGAACTGAATAGGTGTTAACTCTGACAACTTCCTGGGTGTTTAAACGCATATTTCACACCCAAGTTCTTTGTTCATAGCTCTGTTAAAGAGACCTAGCAAGAGTTTCCTTTATGAATATCTGAATATATAATTATATAAGATTCAATTGACTTTGTTTTTTTTTAGGTTCATGGTCCGGGAATCGAACCCAGGTCTTCTGCATGGAAGGTGAGCATTCTACGACCGAACCACCTGTGCACCCTCAATTTACTTTTGTTGGCAACATTTAATACATTACGTATAAGAGCAGCTAGTTCACACACAATTTTAGGTATGTTTTCTGATTCACTTGGGCCATGGAAATAATGAGTGATTATTAGTTTACAAGAAAAGAACATGAAATTCAGGGTTTAGTATTATATTGGGACTGTTTTACTGCAACTAGAAGTATAAGTACACATATATCAGAAGTGATATCCTCTGCACCAATTATTTATAAAAATCAAAAGATAAATTAACATGAAAAAAGTCATCTTAGAAAAAATACCGTACACATGTAATTCTAAAACAAAGACTACATATCAGAGGTTACTGAGGGCAATTTATCTCACACACACACATCCACAGAAATGTGAAACCACAAAAACTACTAAAAACACCAGACCAAGATAGAATAATAAAATTAGTATACTCAGCAAGTAGCTGAACCATTTACAAAAAAGGACCATTTTATCTGTGCTCTTTTCTTTTGCAAAATCCAATAAACTGTCATTATATTCCTTTTAAATGGTTCCATTACAAGGATTCTATAACAAGGGCCTAATCTCTTGATAATTATAATAAATGCTTGTAATCAAAGTAAGAACCATTTAAAATGAGGAAGGAAAAAGGCTGTTTTCCATCAGACTCATTGTAGTTCTGTGACCTTTGAAGCATTCAGCTGCCATACAGCTTTCCATCCAATCTTGTTCAAATAAATACTTAAGGAAATACTAGATCAATGATAATTTAGATTAAGGCATTTTCTATTTCTTGTTTTAGAACTCTAATGTGCTAACATTAGAACAAAGGGACATCTTTGCTTAAGAGTATGCATTTCTAGACTTTAAATCATAAACTAGAATTTAAATCATACACGACGGGCTGAGATAGGTAATATTTCCGTGAAGGGAAAGCAACAAGGAACGAACAACAGTTTGGGAAACCACACTTTAGCCTGATGAGCTATTCAGCAGGCTTCTGGCTTTCAGGAAGTATTATTTTCCTAGAAGACAGCACAGCTCAACACAGAAGTTGGGCCTGTATTTACTTGAATAAACAATGACTTCCAGAGATCGTATAAGTAACTGAAGGCTGATAAAATTACGGGAAATGACTGTATATGATCAGAATGGCTTTCATCTGCATTTTGTCAGACCAGGCATTGATTTCACTTTTCAGCTGTGGACAGCAAGAGACCAGCTGTGCCCAGAGTGGGAGTGACCTGTGAGCCAGGCTCACCATGGGCGGAATTGTCAAAAAATGTAACACTTTTTATTCAGTCTTAGCAAAAAAAAAAATCTGCTGTTTCTAAATGCTTGGACAAATATATATAGGGTTCCACAAACTGTCAAAAATGGTGGGTTTCATTTATGACAAAATGAAAACTCTGTGCTCAGTTGTGGGAATAAACAGAATTATGGGGAGAAAATAAACAAAGAGAAGGAAAATATAAAATATACTGCCTTCAGGGCAGAAACAACTACCTTTTACTTGGTATTCCCAGATGTGTGAAGAGGAAATTTATGACAGCACATAGAAAAGCGAGATTCCCTTTGTGAAAGCTTTCACATTTATTTAACTAAGCCCAATCACTGAAAATGACCTTTCTCCAAACCTTTCACTCTGGTCTTAAAATGATCTAAAATGATTGCCAGATATTCTTTCAATAACATTACTTAACTAAAAGTCATTACCCAGGGGTGATATTAAAGTACTGGCAAGTAAAGACAGCTCTGTTTTCAGCAAAATAAAACAAAAGGCTTAATGAAAAATTGATAACAAAACAATTCAAATCTTAGTTTTTGAGAACTGCTAACAGTCTCAGAATTGGTAGGAAGTAAGGGTTTCTCACAGTCAAGGCATCTTATTTACCTCTTAATGGTAATAGGCACTGCAAAAAAAAAGAACCTAAAATAGAAAATGTTTAACACTTAAAATTGTATAAAAGAGTATTATATCCAGAAAAGACTTTCGAAAACAGGTTTTAATTAAATAAACTAAATTTTTGTATTTTTCAAATGTAGTAATGTCAGAAAGCTAAGATTTTTTTTATGTGATTACACATGCTGTCAAAATGAGTGTGTAAATTTTGATCACCTCTATACCTTCTCTTTTAATTTACACCCAATGTAAGATCAAAGGTTACCTGGTAGAGTGGGGATGGAGGGATGGGTAAAAGCACAGTTCGAGAATAACTGATAGGTAATTTAAAAAGGTACTTATTTGTGTACTCTGGAATTGAAAAAATTCCACCTTTCCATAATGCATTTCTGTTTCAGTGAGCAAAACCTGGACATACTCTGGGAGGGGAAAAAGATTTTCCTCTATTAAGAGGATGATTAGTTCAGTAAATCATGGCTTTCAGATGAAGTAGATTACTGTGTCTCCTTGATGGGAAAACGAGAAGGGTAGAGGAGGTTCGTTTCACCGTGGAGTAATTATGCTGAGCCAGAATGCCACCGTTTATCACGGCTGAAAGACGACACTCACTGTGAGCCCGGGAAACTGCTGCTCAAATGCTTGTGTCTAGATCAATACCCGATGCAAAAAGTAATTATACAACAGAAACTTCCCAATCAATACCTTCCCAGGCTAACTTACGGTCTGTGACAGGCATGAGGGGACCACTGCTGGCTGCCGCTGAGGTCCACCCCATTATATCCAAATTAAGCCTGTTTTTCTGTGCTGTTAATCAAATCTGTTCTAGTATTATTTCAAATCCTCTGTATTGGTTCCTTATAAATAAAAGAGTTGGTTGTCAGGTTTTGTTTTTGTTTTTGTTTTGGTACTAAAGCAAACCAAGTCACCACACTGACCACAAGCAACATAAAGAGCTAGTCATTAACGGACCCGTTAGTATTTTTCTAGGAAATAAAAAGGAAAAAAAATCAATTCACGAGGTAAAAACAATCAACGTCCTTACTCATTGAAAACTAAAATACTTCCGAAAGTATGCTTCCCAAGCTTCAGTTGAGGTTCTGATCTTCTTTGAACTTCCATAATCCATAGGTAGAACAACTTAAAATTTTGTTACGTGTAACTGAGTTTTTCCGGAGAGAAGCAATCCTCCCGTTATGGGGGCAGATCACGTATGATTATACATATGTGTACTTTATATATATATAGATAAAAATAGCTGTAACAATCATTTGAAAATCCATCCAAACGTCAATTTGACAACTGCTTTCTGTAAGATAGAACTCAGTCTTATAAACCAATCTAATATATCAGAGAAGGTTAAAGGGCATGGAAAAATCACTACTCAGTGAAAAAAAATTTTGACATCCAATTTTCAAGCTGATTTATCAGTAGAAAGCCAAAATTGATAGTTTGCCATTACTGGGTAGCAGTCTGTCTAAGAAAGCTGTTACAAAAGCTTTCATTTGGATTTAGCCACATTAATCAATACAAACCTATACTGTTTCAATTTTTAAAATATTGATTTTCTGCTATAAGCTGAGTCCAGGAACATTTATCAACAATCATAAAAATTCTCAATATACTTTTAAACAGAGTTTCATAAAATAAAAAGATCAAGTGAAATCAGGTGTATATGCCTTGTTGGTTATCCCTATTAACCAAAGATTGTTTAATCTAGTTAACCAAGAAGTTGAGTTGAATTTTGTTATAGCTTAAAAAATAACTTTTCATTTTGCCTTTTCTCAATTTTAACCAGTTAAGCACTATGTCTTAGTTTCTCACTCATTTAATTCTAGTATTAATTATCAAAGAACTTTATGAGTTATTCTAAATTTTTAAACAGATGGTAAAAATTTTAGAGTGAGTGCATTATTATTAAAACATTTTCTTTGTTAACTAATAGCTGAAAGTGACATTCAGCAGAGATTGACAAAATAAAGCATCTTGAAAAAAAATTTCAAAATATGTAGTGGAAATATTTTAGGGGCAGAGAAGCTTAAGTGTTTCTCAATTCCTAAATGGAGGGGTGAAAACCCTGTGAATAAAAGAGGGGTCCTTGCTCAAGTCATCCATCATGTTCTGGATGCTTTGAAGAAGAAAAAGATACAGAAAAAACAAACTACGCTTTGTAACCAAGTTTATGAATCTGTTGCCACATCATTAGTGTTTTAATAGAAGTTCTGTTAGATTCTGGAAGAAATGAGCAGAAGTAAATTCTACAATGGAATACACCTGCCTTTAAAACATTTTTCAAAATGACAGCCTCAAGTTCAAGTAATATTTTGCATTATATGGATATATTTATATGTTATGTATTTAGGAATATTATATATATATCGATTAAATATTTAGCAAATCTATATTTACACTGAAAACCACACACTAATACAATTATTTATATATACATGAAATTCCCACATAAGGACTATGGGTATCTGTTGAAAGTGACAGAAAACGTCAGGAGCGATGGAAGGCTGGGGCAGCGCTGTCAGTCCAGATGCTGGACAATCTCTATGGAGACCCGCTGCCCACCTGCAGAGCCAGGGGCACAGGGCCATTCTCGTCCCTCAGCCTGCACAGGGACCACTGAAAAGAGATGGTGCTGATGGGGCACAGGCCACACACTTGCAGGTAACATGCTAAATAGCAGAAAATAGCAACTTTTTTATGTTTTAAGCCTGGAAACATGGTTTGTATTCTTCAATCAGGTAGAATCAAGAGTTAAACAAAAAAGAAAACCAAGACAAAAAACTTCTTCCAACAAAATCTGTAAAGTGAAAACAATTTTTAAAAAAAATATAACCGTAGAAAAGTAGTCGATACGTAATACAAACATACGTCCATGCCAACCTCAATTTACTGAAGTCTAAATTAATGAAGCTGAACTACTATACTAACATTTTTCATACCGAGAAGATTCAAAAGGTTTAGCCGAAGCACAAACCCTGGAAGCAGAGCAGCAGGTGAGACGGTCAGCGCGGCGCCTTGGGCCCGGGCAGCCAATCCGGCGGCAGCAGGAGGGCGGTGTGAAGGAGAAAGTGGGTAACACAAGCTACAGAATTCTGTCTGGTGGTCCCGAAATGAGTGTATGATTAGCTGTGGGAAAGTTACAATAAGATTCCTATCTCTCCAGAAAAGGTAGTCCATTTGCAAAATTGAAAATGGATAATTAATTTTTAAAAGCCATTTTAGTATTCTAGGTTCTAGATGTTTATGGGACATATCTAAAATAGTTTGATTTGCAAAACAGCAGAGAGCCTTGAAAAAAACTGGCTATAACTGGCTGAATGAAGAAATTATTACTCCTTTGATCACATATCAGCAATTTTGGAGACACATTACTGTTACAGACCTCAAGGGTACTGCTTAATTCTCTAGAGACGTAATTCAGGCCTTTTTATTTTCATTAATGGTAAAGAGTTCATTCTTCTTTTCATGAAAAAAAAAGTTCAGGTTGAATACTCTCTGGAAAATGACAAATGACTCAGTAATCAAGTAATAAGGTGCTATAAGCATTTTAAAATTAACCTTCGTAATTTCCCTATTTTTCTTCCTATTTTCTGACCTTGTCTTGAGTGCTTCCCCTGGTGGCTTCCACAGGTTGTCTCATCAGAATGTGGGTGAGTGGGCCCAGGTATTAGAACCTCTTCTGTTTTCAATCTTTAGCTTGGTTACTTCTAGAAATCACCTGGCTTCTGGGTTAGACTGACCTTTCCAGATTTGGCTCTGATATGGCCAAACATACCCACAATGATCTCAAACACGGAAGGAAATACACAGGTGTCTCAAATATGCAGAACTGGATGGCACTCCCAGACACATCCCATTTGTATTTTTTCCTGAAATTCTTTTCCCTACTCATCTTTAAACATACCAAGAGAAATGCCATCATCCTTGTCACCAAGGTCAAGTTGCAGGGATAACGTGAGTCATTTCTCCATTCCCTACTTCACGTATGTCCTACGCCCTCCCGTGTCCTCCCCTGCGTTCTCCCTACTTCACGTATGTCCTACACCCTCCCGTGTCCTCCCCTGCGTTCTCCCTACTTCACGTATGTCCTACACCCTCCCGTGTCCTCCCCTGCGTTCTCCCTACTTCACGTATGTCCTACACCCTCCCGTGTCCTCCCCTGCGTTCTCCCTACTTCACGTATGTCCTACGCCCTCCCGTGTCCTCCCCTGCGTTCTCCCTACTTCACGTATGTCCTACGCCCTCCCGTGTCCTCCCCTGCGTTCTCCCTACTTCACGTATGTCCTACGCCCTCCCGTGTCCTCCCCTGCGTTCTCCCTACTTCACGTATGTCCTACATCCTCCCGTGTCCTCCCCTGCGTTCTCCCTACTTCACGTATGTCCTACGCCCTCCCGTGTCCTCCCCTGCGTTCTCCCTACTTCACGTATGTCCTACGCCCTCCCGTGTCCTCCCCTGCGTTCTCCCTACTTCAGGTATGTCCTACACCCTCCCGTGTCCTCCCCTGCGTTCTCCCTACTTCACGTATGTCCTACACCCTCCCGTGTCCTCCCCTGCATTCTCCCTACTTCATGTATGTCCTACACCCTCCCGTGTCCTCCCCTGTGAGAGAGCATCCAGTTGGGGGTGACTGGCCACTGCCTCTGAGCTAGGAGTTTACCTGTACCGGGGCAAGTCACATGTCCTGGTCATGCCCTGACCTTCTCTCCATGATGGTCTCTCCATGCTCCTCTTCCTCACATCCTCCAGTCAAGTTAAAAGCTCCCTCAACGGTGCCCCTTCCACCCAGGCTCCTGGACAATAATTCCCTGGCAGCTCTGTGAACAGGCCTCGCAGCCTTCACTTGGGCTTTAAGGAACACCCAGTTCCATGCCCTCTAGTGCAGTTTCGAGCTCACACACCGTGGAGGCCTGGCCTGCCCCTGGCTGAAGCTGCTCTGTGCTTTCTCCTATTCTCAACTCCAACTGCTCTCAAAACCGCTCCCAGCCACCTAACCTTCCCCCATTTGAGGCCACCAATTCAGACTCTTTATTATCATTAAAATGGATAACAAATAAATCACATAACATTTCTTGAAAATGTAAATCTACTACAAAGGTGTGATTAGAAAATGAGTGAGGAAATTAACCTCACTTCTAGGTTAATTTAGGAATGAAATAACCACCCACTCATTTTTTCATCTATCCATTCATTTTATACTTATTTATTGGCATTTGTAGCATGCAATCAATGTTTTCTGAAAAATATCACTTGCTACCCAAAAGACCTGATGCCACATAAAAATAAAATTGTTAATCAACTCCTCATCCACTCAGAGGTACTTTTTCCTTTGGTTTTTCCTGTACCTTTGACTATAAAGTAAAGATTAAGCTGTGCAGTACTTCAGTCCATGGACTAAAAATCCAGGACAGGATTTTTCCACTGAGCATTTTTGGTGCCAGGAAAGCACCGAAAGGGAGCGGGGAGCAGCACCCTCATGATTCTGCCAGAAGCCTGTGGTCACCACGGGGAGCCACTGCGGCTCCTGATGTGGCGCCTACAGGATGCCTTGCTTTGGCTGCAGGGCTGGCCTCAAACGACAAAGCTCCGGCCACCCCCATGAGACCCCGCTGTCCTGGGGCCTCGTTTTAACCCTGGGACTCCCAGGGCCGGGTGCCAAGGATGTCCCCAGGCTACAGGACAACTGCTTGTCTTCAGTTCTCCTCAATTTAGTTTTTAAGTGAGTGTTCAATGTATCCCGACATAGGAAAATATAGTAAAATAAAGAGAAAAGAAACGAACTATTTTTGAGTTGCACCAGTTTGATCATCAGCCAGATATAACCTACTGTGGGAGGGAGCCAGGTGGGACTCAGCGGGACTCACCAGCACCCTGGGCAGGTCAGGACCTCTCCAGATTGACTTTCTCATCTGTAAAGTAAAATCTGTACAGAACCAGGCCTAATCTTCGGCTGAGCATCCCAGATCCTCCTGCACTGAATTTAAATGTACTTTTCAGTCTTGTCTTCAATTGCTACTGCTCATACTAGACCCTAGAGAGCCCAATGTCCTCCCCCAAACCTGGCTGTCTTGAATCTGTGCAAATCTTGGGGTGGGGCAGTGTGAATATTCCTCTATTTCTTTATGAAGTGCAAATGCTCGTTAATGCCTCACTCAAATATTGTCAAAAACTGCTTTATGCTGAAATTACCATTACCTAGTATTTATAGACTCTCATGAACTAGGCCGTAGCTCCTGGGGGCTGAGAGTGATGTTTTTATATCTTTGTGTTCTATGCAATAACACAGCACAGTAGCCCACTCCATGTGATATTGCAGAATAGTTGTTTAGTATGGATTAATTGGGATAGCAGGTATATTCCCCTAAATGACATATTAATTGAGCCATCAGTTAGCTGAAAGAACAATCTATATGCCAAACCCACTGGGAAGGGGGTGGTGGTCAAACGTGTAAAGGCGCAGCCTCTATGCTTGAGACGCTTACAGTCTGAAAGGTAGTCGTTTGGTTTAATAATCACCCTCCGAATGGTGAATATTACAACATCCATTAATTTAAGCACTGCCATAATAAAAAAAAGGAGAAAAATCATATGACCAGTATAAATGCAGAAAAAAATTTCACAAAATTCTACACCTATTTAGGATAAAAATAAAAAAAATTTATCCTAGACCCTAAAGACCCTGACCTACTTGCATTCTTACCCAATATAAGAAGGAAAATTCGGAAGTTACCTCTGTAAGTAGGGGTTAAGTGGGCAGCCGACATTGTGACATGGCTTAAATATGTAAAGGACTCTCCAGAGTTAGTTTAGAATAACTTCTCATATGTCCTGAAATTTGACCACAGAAATTCATTCTTATGAGTTATGGACCATTATTTCTGAGAGGCCACTAGAAAAACAGACTTATGCCTGTGAAGGGAGAGACATTTATTAAGGTTTTTTTTTATCAGATACCACACCCGCCAAAATGATTGGGCCAAACAGGCTTCTGAAAATGGGGGCCTCTGAAATGGGAGGCAGAATGAAGGCAAGAATAGATTGATTTTATTCCTGTGTAAACCCATGCACATGAACATGCACACATAAACAAACATAAATACAAACACACATGCCCAATTACATTCATCATTTTCTGAATTTCTAAATTCCTTTTTTTCCCCCAGGACATTAAGATTCCATGGCAGTATTTCATTTTATTCTTCTAATCCTAAAACTACACTGGAATCAGAATAATTATGATGGCTCTCTGGAAAGATACCCTGATAGGATCTTATCTCTTCTGAGATGTTGTCTTAAAGATTTTAGTGAAGAGTTTGCTCATAAAACCCAGAATAAGAGACAGCAACTTTGAATTAAAAGGCTCACATCTGGGTTACTCTGTGCATGTGCTTAGGTGTACCTTTGAGATCCCTTGGCTTTGACAAGGACAGCTGGGGTCACAGAGCCGGGGTTGGGGGGTTTCTCAGAATCCAAGGTGAAGGAGCTGTAAAGGGAGGAGTCCCATGACTTCCAAGATGACAGGCTGACACACAGGGCTGAGAAAGCCATTTAAAATTGGGTACATTTCTGGGATGTTTCCTTAGGTCTTGAGCAATCCTAGACCACTGGGACAAGTTACAGAATGAATAAAAGAAGGAGAAAAAGGAAAATAAACGAAAGGACATGCATGTCACCAAAGCATTTGGCTCTTTATTCCTAAGACTTGTCATGTGTAAATCTGAATTTTATGACTAATAGTAACACTATAATAATAATGTTTTAGGTTGTCAGAAGTTGCATCTAAGGAACAGAAAAAAGAAAAGCAGACTTAAAAAAATGTTTACAGACTCTTAAGCCACAGCAATACTATTAAATTCAACCAAATTTACAATAAAAGAAGCAACATTCTTAAAAGGGAATGAAGGCCTGCTCCCTGGGACACCTGGGACAGTGAGACCAGCGACTACCGCGCAGCTGGGGCCAGCAGGACATGGGGTGTGCTTCAGGCCCCCCACTTTACAGCCGCTCCTTAATGGGAAAGTTCTTGCAGTGCTGAATCAAATTGAGCACTCAGGTGCCTCAGTGAAAGGCTTCTATCAAAGGAGCCCTTCATCATTTTTATGTCCCTAGTGCTTCCTTCACCAAAAGCAAAAAAAAAAAAAAAAAAAAAAAGTATTAACAAAATCTGAACAAATAAAGGGTTATAGTTTTCAGTATCCAATTAATCCCTGACAAACCACATCCTAGTTTGACATATTTTTCTTTCTGAATACTTCTTAAAAAAATATTTGAAACACAGGCATCGATGTTAATTGTTCAAACATTTAAGCAGCAATAATTCATCCATTAAAGTAACTGGTAAGCAACCAACAGTCAAATTAACGCAGGAAACTGAAAAAACAGGACTGATCTAGGAGAGGAAGCATGCCTCATGTTTTTGCTAAATTCCCTAATTTTTCTGATTTAGTATATTCAAGATAATTCGTTATTACAAAGCCAAAGTTCTCTCATCTATTATAAATTTCAACCTCACAAATGTGATTATTTAATGTATAGTTTCTGGAAACACAAGCAAGCATGGCAACTTTCCAGGTATTTGTAAAGCAATGCTATAACAAACTGCCCCTGGTTTCTCATATAAAACGCTGCCGCTATGTACTCTGTGCAGTGGAAGTGCAGCCTGGTATATGCAAATGAACACGTTTAACCAGGGCTCAGTTAAGAGGGTGAAGGGAGGAAAATCAAAACGTCAAGGTCAGGAGGATGAGGCCTGAAGTCATCTGATTCTTCGACTCAATCACAGAGAATTTGATCGGATCTGCTTTTTTAAAACACTCCATGAAAACAATGTAACCTTCACCCACGTCACTGCACAAACCTCCCAAATGCCTGCATGCCCAGGAGCGGGGCTTCGCGCCGAGACAGTGCCGACAAGCTCCTGAATCAAACGGACAACAGAGATGCGGACTCAAAAAGGAAAACGCAATCAATGCACACTACGAGCTTTAAACCAGATTTTAACGAGATAAATAAATACACAATCTAGTAGAAGTGCCCAAAAGTTGTGTGCCTCCTTTTTATTTTGTACCATTTACTGCAGTAACCCTGATACAGAGCACACAATTTCCCTACATTCAAGTGTACAATTCAACAGCATTGATTATAGTCACACTATTTTGCTACATTACCAGCATCCATTCCCCTTCTCTTTTTAGCACCTTAAACAGAAATGACCGACCTACTAAGCTCTAACTCCCGCTTCCTGCCCCTTCCCTGGGACTCTGGAAACTGAAGAGCCACCATCTGCCACAGGAATTTTGCTTCTTCTAGGCAAGTGATAAACCCAAGATGATGTAATTTTTGTCTTTTGGGCCTGGCTATCTCACTTAACATGATGTCTTCTAGGTTCATCCATGCTGTCTTACGTATCAAAACTTCATTCCTTTTTATGGCTCCATTATATGGATATGTCACATTTGTTTATCCACTCATTTGTTGATAAACACTTGGCTGGTTTCCACCTTTTGGATACTATGAATAATGCTGCTGTAAATAGTGGTGTATAAATATCTGTTTGAGTCTGCTTTCATTACATTTGGGTGTATACCAAGACATGGGGGTTGTTGGATCATATGGTAATTCTGTTCTCAATTTTCTGAGGAAGCACCAAGCTTATTTCTATAGCACCTGCACCATTTTACAGCACCGCAGGCATTGGATGGGTATTTCCATTTCTCTTCATCCTTGCCAACACTCACTATCTTTTTTTTTGGTTTAACAACCATCCTCATGGGTGTGAAGAAATATCTCACTGTGGTTTTGATTTGTGTTTCTCTAATGACCAATAATGTTGAACATTTTTCCACTGTGCTTATTATTGGTCAACTGTGTATCCTCATTAGAAAAATTCACGTCCTATTCAAGTCCTTTGCCCATTTTTGATTGGGTTGTCTGCCTACTTTTGAGAAAAGCCAGAAAAGTAGTGCCAAACTTATGCTATCTTAATTTTAATTACTTTTTGAAAACTGCCAGAAAGTTTAAAAGTCAAAAGCCAAATTTCTGATTTTACAGCATTGGGCGATGTGGTTTCCCCTGCAAAAACTATAGGCTTGAACAATATTCTGCTTCAGTTTTATTTAGGAAAATTATTTCCACTAAATATCATAGCCATGTATTTTTATATACAATGTCAACTAACAAATGCTTTCACTTCGATAGTGACATGAAGTATGAAGAGAAACCATAATGAAGTGATTCAAAATCAGAACAGGAAGGATATTAAGTCTTTGTAAATTCTTTGGGCTTGAAATATGCTGATGAATATTCAGATGATGAAATGTAATACTCTGCATATTTAAATTAGAAAAATACAACAGCAAAAATATCAATAAGCTATTTGATATGTTTCATTTAATAAACATTTAATAACACTGCAGGAGATGGTTTTCTAATTTATGCTCCACAAATGTACTAGGTAGTTCTTATCCCACCTTCTATTGAGGAAAAAAGTTGAAGCTCAAAGAGATTAGGAAATTGTCAAAGCTATAGTTGAAGCTATGATGACAGAATTTGAACTCAAATTTCTCTGAGTCCACAGTTCCAACATACTAACATATTACCTATGTAATTACCCAGTGAATACTTATAAATTGACTTTACTAACAATTTTACACTTTAAAAAATACTACAATTTCTGTTCATTTTCCTTATGTTCAAAGTTTCTCCAAATGATAGACTGGAAATGAGAATCACATTGTTTGCATACAATACTGTAGTTAAAATAAATCCATGTATCTTGCGTAGGGTTCTGTGCAGGATGGCTGCTGCCTGTCCGAGTGGGGAGGGCTTGGTGGTGGTGCCTCGGGCCCGGGTTTGGCTGTGGCGGAGCGACTCCTGGGGCAGGGGCCACTGCTGTGCTTCTGGGTCTGCCCAGGCTTCCCCAGGATGGGCAAGCCCAGGCCAAGAGGTTAGGCAAGAGCTGCACCTGCGCCTCCACTGATGTCACCTCAGAGGAGGATGTACAAGCAGCCCTAAATCTAGCAAAAGAAAAGCTTGGTTGTGTGGACGTGGCAGTCAACTGTGCAGGCTCTGCAGTGGCTGACAAGACATACCACCGAAAGAAGAGAAAGACCCATTCCTTGGAGGAGTTCCAGCAAGTTCTCAATGGGAATCTTATAGGCAAGTCCAATATGATGTGCCTGGTGGCTGGTGAGATGCGCCAGAAAGAACCAGACCAGGGAGGCCAATGGGGTCATCATCAACACTGCCAGTGGCTGCCTTCAACGCCAGGTTGGACAAGCTGCACAGTCTGCTTCCAAAGGGGAATAGCAGGCATAACACTGCCCATTGTTCCAGATCTGGCTCCCGTGGGCATCTGGGTGATGACCACTGCTCCAGGCCTGCTTGGTACCCCACTGCTGAACATACTCCCAGACAAGGCTTGTAACTTCTTTGCCAGCCAGGTGCCTTTCCCCAGTCGTCTGGGTGACCCTTGTGGTGTGCTCATGTGGCACAGGCCGTCACTGAGAACCCATTCCTTAATGGAGAGGTCATTCAGCTGGATGAGACTACCCACAGGCAGCTCTGAAGGGAGACAACAGAGAGGATGCATCGCCTCTGCCCTGCCTGCTCTTAGAGTGCTAAATGCCTGTTTGGAGGAAAGTCCAGTAGCCATGTTGTACCTCTGCCCACTAGTCACCCTCTATCATTAATTAAGTCTATATTAAAAAAAAAATCTTGCATAACAGTATTCATTCTTTCCATATTTCAACGTAGGGCAGAAAGTTGGAGGTGGGAAAGCCACTTCTTTATTCAATCTTTTACACAAAATGAATACCTTCTGAAATGTAAGTAAATTATCTATAAATAATAATGAAAAAATATATCCAATTATTGTAATTTGAGTACATTTATTAACCTTTCAGAATTCTTTGGAACCAGCCATCAGTACTTGGAATGCCTATAATTCCTCCACTCCTTCTGCAGTAATTACTATTTCTTTACAGGCTTCCTCCTCTGTACTGGGCGCTCTAACACAGGGTGGGAGTGAGAACCTCAACTCCTGCTGCACACAGAGCTTTGTCAGTAAAGTAAAAAAATTAAACATATAATGTACAGGAAAGTGTTACAGAAGCAGAGAAAAGGAAGAAACAAAACCAGCTACATTTTTATACACATTAAGACCTTACAGTATACGACTAGTTAAAGATTTCAAGTAGACAGCTGGACATTCTGACCTAACCAGATGGGATTTTAACAAAGGGTAGCCAGTGTTTGCTTTTCGTTTGTTTTTGTCACATTAGTGTTTTTCCTGGAACAATCATTACGGTATCTGGTACCTAATCAAACTGGCAGGCGACTGTAAAAATGCTTGGTTCCAATATATGACAGAAATATCATTAATATAACCACCAATATGTGCCCTGGATGGAAAAGTGGGTCCTTCTTAACAATACTTGCCAACCCCACCATCTGAAACCAAAAACATACTACACTAAGTTAATAGACAACATTTTAGGCGTAATTTAAGTATTTTGGGTGCTTTATGAGGTCAAGAAGTTACTTCATTTGAGGAATCTGTAGCAAGGAGTGATAAAACAATAAAAATGAAAACTAAAATTTGCACTATGTTTTTAAACTTTACAATGTATCTAATAGGCAGGCACTATGTATTAATACTAATACAAATGTTAAATGTAAAAAACAGCACAGTGATAATACTCGATAATACTACTGTTAATACTGGTAAAAAGATTTACAATATATAGCCAGAATAAAATTAAGTAACTTTGGGTGGCAGGAAGATGGATGAGACTGTACTGTCCGAAGGGGAAGCCATTTTAATGGCATGGTCTCAAATGGACAGGACAGAGAAAGATACTCAAGAAGTGGAAACTGATAAATCCTAGACCTATTCCTCTAGGTCTAGAAAAGCAGAGGGCTGTCAAAGAGTCCAGGTCAGGGGATATTTGTTTTTAGTGTGCCACAGATGCTGGAGTGCAATGCACCTGAAATGGACTGGCTGTTCTAAAGGGGACTTATCAGTTACAAGTTTACAGTCTTTAGAGGAAAGGCCACTGGCTTTCCCCTGGGTTTCTCTGTCACATGGGAAGGCACACGACAACGTCTGCTGGCTTCCCTCCCGAGTTCTGGGTTTAAGCGGCTTTCCCTGGGGTGGTTCCTGTCTGTATCTCCAAATGTCTAGGCCTGAGCTGGTCTGAGCTCTCTTATAAACCTGACTCTTTGCGGGAGACACTCCCTTTAACTGATGGTAGATGTAATCATCCATAGATGAATTTCATATGCTGATGATTCAAGTCTGCAGCAACAGAACTGGGCACCATCACCTGGACAATTTAACACACAAACCTAACTACTACAAAGTTCAATTCCTGTCAATTTGGCAACTATACACATCACCTCAAACCATACTTAATCTCTAAATAGAAAACAATAACAGGTATTTTTCCACCTAACAATGTCCATCTGTCCTGGATACAACACACTAAATCTTTCCATACACAAAATACATTCATTTCATACTAATATCACAAAAGCCTTAAACCATTTCAGTAACAATACAAATACAATACAGACTCAATAATAGAACACAATTTCATTAGTCACAGTCATGGTGGCAAAATTCTCTTCTGGCTGTGGACCTGTGAACACAGAGCAAATAGATTCCAAGATATAAAGAAGGAACAGTCTTATGATAAATGATCCCATTGCCATAGGGAGAATTTGGAAGGAAAATAGACTTAACCAATTCTGAAAACCTGCAGGGCAAACACAATTAGATTTCAAAGTCTGAGAGTCATTCATCCTTGGGGCTTTAGAAAGCGGCAGTTCCACCCTTTCCAAGGGCCTATGCAGTGGCCCTGTTCTCTCCAAACACTGGAATAAGGGTTATAACATTGGGGAACATTGGGGAGACCACCTTTTCCTTGCCCCCAACCCCCTCAAGCATCTGGGTGGCAACTGGATTCTCTGCCATCTCTGGGGCCCATGCTCAACCCCTTCAGAACAATGGGGTGACAGTCAGGCTCCCCCCAATCCTGGGGAATGTGCACCACCCTCTCTGAGGCCTGGGGTACCAGAACTCTTCCTAAATATTAAAGTGGAAGATCCACCCTGGGGCCTTCTGGGGCAAACGCACCCCTTCCACACACACAGATGGATCTGCTCTTCCAGCCCAAGTTTTCCTGGCTTCAGAGCCTAGCTTCCATGGTTCTGCCTCTGAGGTTACTCTTCCTTCTATCCATTCATTTTATGTCTCTTCCAGTTCAGATCAGCAGTGGTTCTGTTTGTACAGGTCTCACAAAAAATTTGTTGACTTGGCATGTAGCATGTAAGGATCAGAGCCATCCACAAATCCTTTCTGGATAACTCTAGATATCTCCAATCCTGGCTTGTCCTGTTATGGCTGAGTGGTTCCATGTTTGGTTAAATCCTCACTTGGAGCACTATTCTCTGGGGTCTCACTTTCTGGAAGCCCAGAATTTTCCAACAATTTCTGGTTTCTTTGCACCCAAAGTTCTGTCCTCAGCCTGTCCCTTTCTTGTTGCATTTTAGTATAGGTGGAAAGGAGAAACCAAGTTGTATCCTCTATATTTAGCTTAGAAATTTCTTCAGTCATTTATCCCAGATCACCACATTCAAACTCCTCCTTCCATCTAGCACCAGAATTCAATTTTCCAAATTCTCTGCCACCTTAAAACAAGGGCTGCCTACCTTCCAATACGCAATAAAACATTCCTCTAAGGGTTCAGAAGAAGTATCTTTAGAGTCCATATTTCTACCTACAGTCTCTTCAAAGCAATCTAAATTTTCTCTATCAAGCCCCTCAAAATTCTTCCAGAATCCCCCCCTTACCCATTTAAAAAGCTGTTCTAACATGGTTGGAGTTCTAGCTGCTGGAATGCAATATACCAGAAATGGAATGGCTTTTAAAAAGGGGAATTTAATAAGTTGCAAGTTAACAGTTTTTGGGCTGTGGAAAATGTCCCAATTAAAATAAGTCTATAGAAATATCCAGTCTAAGGCATCCAGGAGAAGATACCTTGATTCAAGAAGGCTGATGAAGTTCAGGGTTTCCCTCTCAAGTGGAAAGGCACGTGGTAAACACAGTCAGGGTTTGTCTCTCATCTGGAAAGGCACACGGTGAACATAGCATCACTAGCTTCCTCTCCAGCTCCCTGGGAGGTGTTTTCCTTCTTCATCTCCAAAAGTGCTGGCTAGTGGACTCTCTGCTTTATGGTTCTGCAGCATTCTGCTTTCTCTGAATCTCCTATTTCTCCAAAATGTTTCCTCTTTTATAGGATTCCAGTAAACTAATCAATACCCACATAGAACGGGAAGAGACACGTCTCTATCTAATCAAGTTTAACACATCTCCATGAAGATAACCGAATCAAGTTTCCAACCTATAGTACTGAATAGGGATTAAGAGAATGGCTGCTCTCACAAAACTGCCTAGGATTAAATCATGGCTTTTCTAGGGCACCTAAATTCTTTCAAACCAGAATAGCTGGTATTTGTAAACACAGCAGCACCCCACTCTCAGTACCAAAATCTATGCTTAGTTTGCTAAGGCTGCTGGAATGCAAAGTTATCAGAAATGGACTGGCTTTTATAAGCAGATTTATTCAGTTATAAATTTACAGTTCTTCAGAGCAAAGGCAGCTGGCTTTCCTCTGGGTTTCTCTGTCACATGGGAAGGCACACGACAACGTCTGCTGGCCTCCCCTTCCCGCTGTGTTCGAATGGCTTTCCCTGGGGCGTGTCCCTTCTGCATCTTCAAACATCTGGGTCTGAGCTGCTGCACTCTCTCCTAACCTCTCTCTTTTAAGCCTCACTCACTGCAGAAGGCACTCCCCTTAGCCAACCACAGATGTGGTCAGCCATAGATGAGTCTCACCTGCTGATGATTTAAGTCCACAGCAACAGAACTGGGCACTGCCACCCGGCCAAGTTGACACCAAAACCTAACTACTACAGGATAGAGAAAGATGTAAAAAAATGGGAAGTGACAAATCTGAGAGCTATTTTATTCTAGTTCTGGAAGAGCAGAGAGAAGTCACAGAGTCTGGGTCAGGAGAATATCTAAGGTAGTTTATGAGATGATAACCATTGCATAGATTAAATATGGGTTGACAAGAGTTTAAATTAAAATAGTCTGTGCAATGGTAAATAAGCAATCTATGATTACTCTGAGAAGTAAGTCTTATTTTTAGGTAGATTGAAAGGATCTATATTTGATACAGAATTATATAACAACTCATTTATAAATTTTATTTCAAACTAAATTAAGAATCAACAGACGAAATGCTCCTCAAGGTATTACTACTTAGAATCAATACTCACATCACTCTGACCATGGAACCATCAAATTTACTGAAAGGCAAAAATTGTAATAATTCACTCAACTATAAAAATTGGCAAATGGTCCTAAAGAAGTTATTTTGCTCATTGTCTACTTCATTTGTTTTAATTTGTTGATTAATAATGTATATTAAAGTGCCCTCAGGAATAGCGAGCCTACTTGCTTGGATAAGTCTAGTTTAAAGCTTTAAAAATGCCTATGTGATAGTTTATACTTGGCATATTTTGTTTACTAACCCTCAAATGTCTTTCTTCATCCACAATCCAGCTGTTTGAATTTTTAAGATTTATGTTAAAGCTCATAAAATTCCTATTTATATAAATACACCCATTCCTTAAAACTCCAAATAGTATTTTAATCCACAGACTATTTGACTACACCATGGTAACTACTTACTGATTAATGATAACAGAAAAGAGCACTGCTTAAAATAAAACAGTTTCTGTCTTAACAATGTCCACAATTTGTAGCTTCCAGATAAATAATCTTATTCAAATTTTTAGGGTTCATGTCATCTTGAAAGGCTGTTAAAATAGAAGTTCTTCTTTGTGGGCGGTTGTCTAAAGCTCAAGTAAATGAGCTTTCCATTTATGCACTGGTGCATAGCAACTTTTTCTTCGTGGAATTTTCTTTTCCACTCGATGCTAGGGGTCTCAGATTAAATTATTAAAGATTATTGATTCATCTCACTTTTCTCGGGACTTGGATCATATCTGGTTGGTTTTCTTTTCTGACAGGCTTCAGAATCTTCATGTTCTTAGATTTTTGCCTGAGCAGCTACTGAAAATCCTTATGAGAGTCTTCGTATTTCTTCTAGACATCTTTCAATAATAATCTTTTATATAAAACACAGATACCATGATTTCTTCACAGATTTTACATAATACTACACATTTCAGGTGTTTGGAATCTACCATTACCATGCAAACTGGATTAATAGTAGGCAAAGTACAAAATCCCCTTCAAAAAGGAAGATTAGAGATCTTGTCAGGAAATTAAACTGACATTAAAGTTTTTACATATGGAAATTGGTGAGAAGCAAATGTAACCTGCATGAAGAGTCCTTTTATCATATAGATGTAAGTAAAGAACATATTATCCACATTTGCTTTTCAAAGGATGTTGAACCAAAGCTGTATGGTTTGTGGACAATGCTTCTGGAATCTAGTATAGTGAGAAGTTAATGTTGTCCTTTAGTTTCATCCATTATTTTTTCCTAGTGCTGCATGTTAATTTTTTTTTCTAAATGCCCCAATGTCCTCATTTTTCTTCCATGAATGCCTCAATAGTTGCTTACAAAAGAGCGAACAAAAAAACACAAAAAAAGTACTGAAGTTGAAAATTTAAGCTTTAGGGATTATATAATTCTATAATTAGGGGTGAATAAAGAAATACTAATATAAGAGAAGTATAATGCAACAAAATAATATAAAATAGAGCTACATTTTTACCTTTTTCTAGAAAACAATATATATTTTTTTAAAATCTGAAGTGGTTCAAAAATTTAAAACTGCTTTTAAAAAAATCATCACAATATAATATTTATATCTATTTTCTTCTAAAAATTCTTTTAGATTGCCATTAGACACTGCAAATACTACCCGTTACTAGGTAGAGTACAACTTATAATGAGTAGTGAGTTTCCAGTAGGTATTGTTTGTCATGCGGGGACAGCAGAACGCTACTCTGCGCTTGTCTGTGTGAGCTCCTTAATTCCTAGAGCTGAAACTACCTCTACTTGGGGATGTTCGTCAGTTACAGGGAACCCCCCAGAGATTTATGGGAATGCTATCATGTCAGGGTCACAGGATTAAGTGAATAGCGATGACAATAAGCAAGTCATCTCTCTGTATTCCAAGGGCTTTAACTCAGTTACTTAAAATGCCATAAACATAAATAGTCCTCTCTCTCCACAATGCATCCATGACAGATGACTTCAAAATATAGGACTCTAGGGCAACAGCACTTCCCAACTAAACAGGCAACCGTTAGTACTGATGAAAGACAGTAAACTACGTTTGAACACGAGTATCAAAAAAATACCTCGCAGTCTAATGCATTATATTGTAGTGTGCATATAATACAGAGAAATACCACTGTAAATTGATTTACTCATTTTATTTATCAATGTGAAAATATATATTATATGGAATTATAGAAAGATGGACATTTGTAAGGAAAAAAACTGAATACAAACTCCAAAGATTTTAAGATGTCTTTTTATAAATTTCAAAATGTAATGCACTGACATATTGTTTTAGATGATGTAGTGAAACGCAAATAAAATTTTTTAACCCCATAAGCAAGCTTACAAAAAAAATTAAATCAAGAGTCCAGAGATTTTCTCATCAGCCTAATAATGCAGCATCTTCACTAATTTCAATACGAAAACCTTAGAAGTCTACCAAGAAACTAGATATTATGATTGAAAACATTTCCTACAGTTTGGTAAGCACACATTTTAATTAGCAGCCACATACAGGACTGACAGGTAGTGATGACCTCACTTTAACTCAAGGCACTTGCTGCATATCATCAAAATTTTCAAGCTCTATGTTATTTGTAAGCCAAGAAATTTCTCACAATGATTTTAAAACCAAGGGATTTTCTGCGGCTGAGAAAGTAGTCAACATTTGTGAGATTTGTTTAGATCTGCTTATTGATTTTCTTCATTATCATTTGCATAACATTTTATGTAATTCTAACTTCATTTATTAAATATTTTACAGACTAACTTACTTTTGAGAGACATATTAAAATAATTATTCTAATTAAAAATATATTTTTAGGGAAAAACCTGCAGAAATGATGCTGGAATCAACTGGGTCACAGAGCTTCCAGCCTGATCACTCCCATGTCCAAATCACACACATGCTTGTCCTGACCTGGACAGCCACTAGTGACCTACACCGGCTGGGCCCTTCAAATTCCTCCTCGTCACCACGCAGACTATACTCAAGGCCCATCACGGAGTGTGGATTTGACAGGCTTTTAAAGCTCTGCACCCAGTAATGTCATTTGTCCTACACCTCTGCATCTGGACCTGCATTAAATATATTTATCCGTCGATTTAAGGGAAGGAGAACGTCAAGACCACTTAGAGGTCTTCCTGAATCTGGCCATGCAACCTCAACCTCTCTGCATTTGGGGTCCTCCAGCGACTGTCCAGGCACCTCCTCTTATTTCCTGGAGGTTAGAGGTCTTCTTTCCCTCCCTGAAGCCTAACCTTGACTGACTGAGCGTCAACAGGAGTGCCACAAACAGCATTCCAACCTCTCGGTTTCCTGACCACTGTGTTACCACCATCTTCAACTGAGCTGCACTCTGCCCCTCCCATGGCCACATTCTGGGTTTGCCATGTCTCTGAACCCTAAATTCCAACATCCTACATCCATCTCTGCATCCTTTTTGCTCACTGACTCCTGTTTCCTTGACCCTTTTGTTTTCAGCCTGTCAATCCCTTTTCTTCACTTTCCTTCTTTAACTATCTCATACTAACCATATACTCTGTCATTTCAACCACTTTCTTATCCCTATCACAAGATTCCTTGCTCAGTCCACTCAGCAAAACATAATCCTGGAGAAATCCACCTGTCCCCTATTTTCAATGCTTGGAAGAAGAGAACATACTCTCTGGACATATTGCTGATAAGACCCGTTGATGGATGACTTCTGACTGTGGGGTGTAAGGTGGAAGGGGAGACTGCAGGAAAAAAGGAAATGAAGGATGCTTTCTAGATCCCCTCACTGGGAGAGAGGGAGAGATGACATTTGTTGGGGTCAGAAATACATGTTTTGGACATGCCAGAAAAGGCTATCACACACATAAGTAGAGACCGCATGTCATCTGGGGCTGTATTCTCAACATCCCGGTGAGCATTTCAACTAGAATTAGGCCACAGATGAGACAAGCTCAGCATAATCATCTTCCCCTCTACGCTGGTCCCTTCTGGGGTTTTCACTTCCAAGGACAGCACTGCCATTTCACAGGAACCAGGACAGCAGCATGGGCAGCATCACCGACTCTTCCGAGTCTAGTCAGCCACCTAATCTAGATGCATGTGCCCTGTTTATTCACGCTGTCGGTATTACTGACCTTCGTGAGCTAGAACAGGAGCTACTGAGTGCAACACCAAAGGTCCAAATAACCAAGGGTAAAAACTACTCCATGCTGTAGGCTTGATTCCAGACAGGTGTTTTAGGAGGGCTGTCAAAATGGCCAGGCCACGGCAAAACTCCCCCTCACCCTCACCCTATGCAACCCTTGCAGAACAAACAGATTTGAATCTGGGAGATAGGAGAGCTATTTCTTTTATTTTTTTCATGTTTTTATTTAAGAAAACAAACAACACACTAAGAACCAACAAAAATGGATATTAGTTAGCTTAACCATAGGAATAATTAAATAAAATGTCCATGTAATAATTTTAAAGCCTGTGTTTGTGCAGTAAGTTTCATAAACGAATTTAAAATTAAGGCAACAAGAAAAAAATCTACATATTTGGATAGCAAAGTTCTTAAATTGTAAGTATTAAAAACTAACTTAGATACCCTCTGATCAGCTGTCAAACTGTGAATGTTTTCAAAATATCAAGCAGAAAGTTCTTACAAATCTCTGCATTGCTACAGTAATGACCTATGTAACTAAATACTTTCCCGATTTCAGGAAAAGATAAAGATACAAATATTTTTATAATTAACATATGAAAATCTTAACCACCTAAAATGGATATCCTAGTTAGCTTATCCATAAACATATTTAAAAAAAGTCTAAGTAATCATTGTAAAGCCTGTTGTACAATATATTTTATAAACCAACTTAAAATTAAAGCAAGGATGGAAAAAATCTATAGACACAGATATCAGAGTTTCTTTTTCTTTTTCTTTCCTTTTTTTTTTTTTTTTTTTTTTTGTGGGCAGGCACCAGGAAACAAACCCGATCTCCAGTATGGCAGGCGAGAACTGGGCAACTGAGCCACTGTGGCCCTCCCCCAGAGTTTCTTAAATACCATTTGCTTAACTATCAAAACTGTGTGTTCTCAAAATGTCAAGTAAAAAGTTATTACAAATATCAACTTTGCTATAATAGTCAGATACGTTACTAAATATTTTCAAATTTTGGATTTCAGGAATTATAATATTACCATAATTGCCTGTGCTGGTTTGAAATGATGTATGTACCCTAGAAAAGCCATGTTTTAATACTAATCCCATTTTGCAAAGGCAGCCGTTTCTTCAAATCCCTATTCAGTACTGTATGCTTAAAACTAACTAGATCATCTCCCTGGAGATGTGATTTAATCAAGAGTGGTTGTTAAACTGGATTAGGTGACAACCATGTCTCCACCCATATGGGTGGGTTTTGATTAGTTTCTGAAGTCCTATAAAAGAGGAAACATTTTGGAGAATCAGAGTGATTCACAGAGAGCAGAGCAGAATGACATAGTCATGAGAAGCCAGAGTCCACCAGTGAGCGACCTTTGGAGATGAAGAAGGAAAATGCCTCCTGGGGAGCTTCATGAAACAGGAAGCCAGGAGAGAAAGCTAGCAGATGATACCACGCTTGTCATGTGCCCTGCCAGATGAGAGAGGAACCCTGACTGTGTTCACCATGTGCCTTCTCACTTGAGAGAGAAACCCTGAACTTCATCGGCCTTCCTGAACCAAGGTATCTTTCCCTGGATGCCTTTGATTGGACATTTCTACAGACCTTGTTTTAATTAGGACATTTTCTCAGCCTTAGAACTATAAACTAGCAACTCAATAAAGTCCCCCCTTTAAAAGCCACTCTGTTTCTGGTATATTGCATTCCAGCAGCTAGCAAACTAGAACACTGCCTATAGTTTTTTTTTTTTTTTAAACATTTTTTAGTTGTAAAATATAACATATATATACAAAGGAAAGAAAGAAAAAAAGCAATAATTTTCAAAGCACACTTCAACAAACAGCTACAAGAACAGTTCCCAGAGTTTGTCATGGGCTACCATGCCCTCAACTCAGATTTCTCCTTCTGGCCAAAACACTGGCAGCTTCATCAGAGTCATAATAATGGAATCATACAGAATCTGTCCTTTTGTGTCTGACTTATTTATTTCAGCATTATGTCCTCAAGGTTCATATATATATATTTCAGAAGTCATTTTGTCTAAATGCTGCATAATAGTCCATTGTTATGTATATACCACATTTTGTTTATCACTCGTATGTTGATGGGCATCTGGATTGTTTCCATGTTTTGGGAATTGTCAATAGTGCTACTATGAACATCGGTGTGCAAACGTCTGTTCATGGCACTGCCCACAACTCTTTTGGGTATATACCAAGTAATGGTATTGTCGGGTAATAAGGCAACTCAATATTTAGTTTTCTGAGGAATCGCCAAACTGATTTTCACAGTGGCTGAACCATTTTACACTCCCACCAACAGTAAATAAGTTTTCCAATTTCTCCATATCCTCTCCAACATTTATAGTTTCCTGTTTGTTTAATAGAAGCCATTTTCAGAGTTGTGAAGTGATATCTCATTGTTCATCTTAATTTGCATTTCCCTTATAGCTTATGAAGATGAGCAGCTCTTCATATGTTTTTTAGCCATCTGTATTTGTTCTTCAGAAAAGTGCCTATTCATTTCCTCTGCCCATTTTATAAATGGGTTGTTTGTTCTTTTGTTCTTGAGCTGTATAATTTCTTTAAGTATACAGGATTTCAAGCCTTTATCTGATATGTGGTTTCAAATATTTTCTCCCATTGAGTTGACTCCTCTTGGCCTTTTTAACAAAGTCCTTTGAGGGACAGAAGCTCTTGCTCTTAAAGAGTTCTCATTTGTCCTTTTTGTTTCACATCTTGTGCTTTAGGTATAAAGTTTAAGAAGGTATCTCCTGTTACTAGATCTTGAAGATGTTTCCCTACATATTTTTCTAGAAGTTTTATGGTACTGGCTCTTACATTTAGGTCTTTGACCCATCTTGAACTAATTTTTGTATAGGGTATTAAGAAAGGGGTCCTCTTTCATTCTTTTGGCTATTGAAATCCAGTTCTCCCATGCCCATTTATTGAAAAGATTATTCTGTCCCAATTCTGTGGATTTGGAGGTCTTATCGAAGAACAAATGTCCATAAATTTGGTGGTCAATCCCTGTATCCTCAATTCTATTCCAGTGGTCAGTTCTCCCATCTTCATGCCAGTACCATGCTGTTTTGACCACTGTGGCTTTATAATAATAAGCTTTACAGTTTGCTCTTCTTTTTTAGGATATCTTTAGCTATTCGAGGTCTCTTTCCCTTTCATATAATTTCATTTTTTTGTATGCTGTACGGGGGGTCACATTTCATTATTTTTCCATGTGAATATCCCGTTATTTCAGCACCATTTGTTGAATTTTGTCTACTTGTTTTTGCTTTGTTTTATTTGTTGTTATGCTTGCTTGTTTTTTGTGAAGTGAATGGAACCTCACATATAAATTTCTTCTTTTTTTTTTTTTTTGCATGGACAGGCACCAGGAATCAAACCCAGGCCTCTGGCATGGCAGGTGAGAACTCTGTCTGCTGAGCCAACATGGCCCACCCTACCTGATATATTTTAACTTTTGTCCCCCCTACTTTTTTTTACATATACCCCTTACCACTCTCATTGATGATTAGTACTTTAATCTACTCAATTTATTTTAACATTTGTTCCCACATTATTTATTTATTTTTTAATCCATATGTTTTACTCATCTATCCATACCATAGATAAAAGGAGCATCAGACACAAGGTTTTCACAATCACAGTCACACTGTGAAAGCTGTATCATTGTACAATCATCTTCAAGAAACATGGCTACTGTTTCTACAGTTTCAGGCACTTCCCTCTAGCCCCTCTAATACACACTAAACTAAAAGGGGGATATCTATATGTTCTAGTTTGCTAGCTGCTGGAATGCAACACACGAGAAATGGACTGGCTTTTAATAAAAGGGGATTTATTTTGTTAGTTCTTCAGAGGAAAGACAGCTAACTTTCCACTGAGGTTCTTTCTTAAGTGGGAAGTCACAGAATGGTCTCTGCTGGCCTTCTCTTCAGGCCCCTGGGTTCCAACAACTTTCCCCAGGGTGACTTCTTTCTCCATCTCCAAAGGCCTGGGCTGAGCTGCGAGTGCTGAGATGAGGAATGCCGAGCTGCTTGGGCTATGCTTCATTGTGCTCTCTCATTTAAGCACTAGCCAATTAGGTCAAACATCATTCATTGCAGCAGGCACGCCTCCTATCCGACTGCAGATATAATTAGCAACAGATGAGGTTCACCTACCATTGGCTCATGCCCACAGCAACAGAACAAGGTGACTTCACCTGGCCAAGTTGACAACTGAATCTAACTACCACACTATATAATGTGTAAGAATAATTTCCAGGATAACCTCTTGAGATTCCAGGATAACTCTGAAATCTCTCAGCTACTTGTCTCATTTCTCTCTTCCCCTTTTTGGTTAAGAAGGTTTTCTCAATCCTTTGGTGCTGAGTCCCAGCTCATTCTAGGATTTCTGTCCTATGTTGCCAGGGAGGTTTATACCCCTGGAGTCATATCCCACATAGAGAGGCGGAGGGCAGTGAGTTTGCTGACTGTGTTGGCTGAGAGAGAGAGAGAGGCCACATCTGAGCAATGAAAGAGGTTCTCTGGGAGTGACTCTTAGGCCTAATTTTAAATAGGCTTAGCCTATCCCTTGTGGGAATAAGTTTCATATGAACAAACCCCAAGACTGAGGGCTTGGCCTATTTATTTGTTTGTCCCCACTGCTTGTGAGAATATTAGGAATTCTCCAAACGGAGAAGTTGAATTTTTCACCTTTCTCACAATTTCTCCAAGGGGACTTTCCAAGTACTTCTTTATTCACTGTTCAAATCACTCTAAGATTTATCGAGGCATCACACTGGACAAACCTACACAATCTCATGCCCTGTTTAAGGTTCCATGTACTTATGGTGTTCAATTAACCTGTCCATATAAGTTATATTAAGAAATGCACTTGTCAAAATATAAATTTTGACCCAAATAAACATTTTTTTTGCTTTAGTCTCACACAGAAGTTGAAGTTTTAAAATATGAATGACCATCTGTTTTCAACACCCTGCAATACTGAAATTCCTTTGTTCTTCCTCATGCAAGAGTTGAAGATATTCAACCTTCCTATCCATAAGCATGGAATATCTTTACGTCTATTTAGGTCATTTTTTATTTCTTTTAGCAATTTTTTGTAATTCTTTGTGTATAGGTCCTGAACATCCCTGATCAGGTTTATTCCTAGATACTTGATTCTTCTGATTGCTATTCTGAATGGATTTTTTTTCCTTAATTGTCACCTCAGATAGGTCATTGCTTGTGTATAGGCACATTACTGATTTTTGTACATTAATCTTGTATCCTGCCACTTCGCTGAATTTATCAGCTCAAGTAATTTTACTATAGATTTCTCAGGATTTTCTAAGTAAAGGATTATGTCATCTGCAAATAATGAAAGTTATACTTTTTCTGTTCCTATCTGGATGCCTTTTAGTTCTTTCAGTGGCTACAGCTAGGACTCCTAGCACAATGCTGAATAATAGTGACAAAGGGCATGCTGGTCTCCTTTCCAATCTCAAGGTTTCTCACCATTAAGCATGATGCTGGCTATGTGCTTTTCACATATGCCTTCATGGCATTAAGTTTCCTTTGATGCCTAACTTTTGAAGTGTTTTTATCAGGAAAAGATGTTGGATTTTGTCGAATGCTTTTTAAGCATCAATTGATATGGTCATGAGATTTTTCCCTTTCGTTTTAATGTGTTGTATTATGTTGATTGATTTTTTTATGTTTAGCCTCCCTTGCATTCCTGGTATGAATTCCACTTAATCACGACATATAATTCTTTTAACATGGCATTGGTTTTGATTTCCTAGTATTTTGTTATGAATTGTCACAACTATGTTCATTAGGGATACTGGTCTGCAGTTTTCTTGTATCATCTTTATCCAATTTTGGTATTAAAGTGCTGCATGAAATGAATTAAGTAGCATAAGTTTTTCTTCAATTTTTTTGGAAAAGTTTGTGCAGTATTGGTGTCAATTCCTCTCGAAAAGTTTGATAAAATTCTGTGAAGCCATCAGGTCCTGGGCTTTTTATATATGGCAAAGTTTTTGATGACTGGATCTCTTTACTTGTAATTGGTTTGTTGAGATCTTCTATTTCTTCTTGAGTCAGTGTAGGTAATTCGTGTCTTTCTAGGAATTTGTCCATTTCATCTAAGTTGTCTACTTTGTTGGCATATAGTTGTTCATAATATTCTCTCATGACTTTAAATTTCTTCATGATCTGTGGTAACAACCCCCATCCCATTTCTAATTTTACTTATGTGTCTTCTTTTTTGTTCTAGCTAGGGGACCATCAATTTTACTAATTTTGTCAAAGAAACAACTTTTAGTTTTGTCTATTGTTTTATTGTTCTCCAGTTTATTTCTGCTGTAGTCTTTATTATTTCTCTTTGTTTACTTGCTTTGGGGTTAGTTTGCTGATCTTTCTCTAAATTCTCCAGGTAAGCAGTTAAATACCCAAGTTTTGCTTGTTCTTGTTTTTTAATATAGGCATTTAGGGCATAAATTTCCCTCTCAGCACTGCTTTTTCCACATTGCAGAAGTTTTCCTATGTTTTATTCTCATTATCATTTGTTTCCAGATATTTACTGATTTCTCTAGCAATTTCTTCCTTCAGCCACTGATAATTTAAGAGTGTGTTGTTTAATCTCTATATATTTGTGCAAGCTCTGGTTCTTTGGTGATTATTAATTGCCAGCTTTATTCCACTGTGATCAGAGAAAGTGCTATGGATAATTTCAATCTTACTGAATTTATAGAGACTCAGTTTATGTCCCAGTATATGAACTATCCTGGAGAACGTTCCATGTGTACTAGAGAAGAATGTGTATCCTGGTGTTTGGGGATGTAATGATCTACATATGTCTATGAGATCTAATTCATTTATCTTATCATTTAGGCTCTCTATTTCCTTCTAGATCCCCTGTGTGGCCGTTCTGTCTACAGCAGAGAGTAGTGTATTGACGTTTCCCACCATTGCTGTTGATATGTCTGTAGCTCCCTTCAGTTTTTCCAGTATGTGCCTCATGTACTTTGAGCAACCTGATTGGCAGCATACACATTTATGATTGTTATTTCTTCTTGGTGAATTGTCCCTTTTATAAATATGTAGTGTCCTTGTTTGTCTCTTATGACAGCTTTATATTTAAAGTCTATTCTGTCTGCTATTAGTATAGCTACTCCTGCTTTCTTCTGGTTACAGTTTGTATAGAAGATCTTTTTCCAACCTTTCACTTTCAGTCTAACTGTGTCCTTGAGCCTAAGACGTGTTTCTTGTAAACAGCATATAGATGGTGTATTAGTTAGGGTTCTCTAGAGAAACAGAATCAACAGAGAACACTTGCAAATATAAAATTTATAAAAGTGTCTCACGTGACCGTAAGAACGCAGAGCCCAAAATCCACAGGGCAGGCTGCGAAGTCGATGACTCCGATGGATGGCCTGGATGAACTCCACAGGAGAGGCTCACCAGCCGAAGCAGGAATGGGACCTGTCTCCTCTGAGTCCTCCTTAAAAGGCTTCCCATGATTGCATTTAGCATCACTAATTGCAGAAGACACTCCCCTTTGGCTGATTACAAATGGAATCAGCTGTGGATGTAGCTGACGTGCTCATGACCTAATCCTATGAACTGTCCTCATTGCAACAGACAGGCCAGTGCTTGCCCAATCAGATAAACAAGTACCACAACTTGGCCAAGTTGACACGTATCCCTAACCATGACAGATGGGTTATGCTTTTTTGATCCATTCTGTCAGTCTGTATTTTTTAATAGGTGAGTTTAGTCCATTAACATTCAAAATAATTACTGTAAGAGCAATTCTTCATTCTATCACCTTGTCCTTTAGTTTTTATTTGTCAGATCTGATTATTATTTTCCTTCTCTCTCTATTTTCCTTTAAATTACCTTCACTCATATTCTTCAGTTCTGCGCCCTCCTCCAGACCTCCCTTCTCCTGTCTTTTTTTTAATCAGCTGACAGGGCTCCCTTTTGTATTTCTTGTAAGGCTGGTCTCTTGTTGACTAATTCTCTCAGTCTTTCAAGATTCCAATCTGTCTCTCAATTTTGAAGGATAAATTGGACGGATAAAGAATTCTTGGTTGAAACCCTTTCTCCTTCAGGATCTTAAAATATACCACTGCCTTCTTGCTTCCATGGTGCCTGTTGAGTAGTCTGAAATCAGTCTTGTATTTTCCCTTGTATGTAGCTGACTGCATTTCCTGAGCTGCTTTCAGGAATTTCTGTTTCCCTTCTACATCTGACAGTCTAAGTAGTATGTGTCTTGGAGTGGGCTTGTTTATAGATTTATTCTATTTGGAGTTTGCTGAGCCTCTTTGATGTGCATATTAGTGTCTTTTATAAGGGTTGGGAAGTTTTCTTCAATTACATCTTCAGCTAACTTTCCCAACCCTTTGGTCTTATCTTTTCCTTTTGGGACACCAATAATTCTTTTATTTTTTTGCTTCTTCTTCTCCATCATTTCCTTAAGAGACAGTTGTACTTTTTCCGTCTTTCTTGCTGTTTGTTCTTTTGTGCACTCTAGTTCTAGTGTTCTATCCTCTAGCTCACTTATTCTTCCTTCTGCTTCTTCAAATCTGCTATCGTGTGTCACCAGTCTCTTTTTTATTTGGTCTACTGTATCTTTACTTTCTGTAAGATCTGCCATTTTTCTATTTAACCTCCCAAATTCTTCTTCATGTTCTAGTGTCTTTTGGCTAGCATTTATTTCTTTAGAAATATCTTTGAGTAGTTGTTCCATATTCTGTGTCCCCTCTGGAATTTTGATTTGGGCATTTGGCTGGGCCATTTCTGCTTGGGTCTTCGAGTGCTTTGTGATTTTGTATTGTGTTCTGGGCATTTGTTTATCTTGACATGGTTATTATGCAAGTTGGTTTCTTTCACTCTTGTAAAGTTTTTGCTAAGTGTTTTTGCTGAATGTTTCCTTTTATATTTTGTGGGTTATTCTCTGCCCAATCAAGGTCCGGATCTCGTGTAGGTGATACAATTCAACTAAAGGGTCTATTATAAAGTAGGCCAGGGTGTACGGGGACTCCAGTGGCAGAATGGCTGCCTACCATGCAGGAGATCCAATCTGAACTCCCAGCACCCTGGGACCTGCAGTCCTGGGCATTTTCTCGCCATCTTGTATCTTGTTTCACAGGGCAGGAGTGAACTCACTCCACTTCATCTGCCATCTTCGCAGAAGACTCCAAGAGCTATTTCTTTTTAAAAGCAGCTGAGCTTTCCTAGAAGAGAGGAGGCATACTGAGGCTGGGAAGTGAGGAGATAAAAGTAGCCAGGATTAGGGAGTTTATTCCAGGACTGCAAGGAGATATAAGAAAGGGGTCCTAAAAGAAGGTGGGGTACACTTACTCCTAAGGAAGTGGCAGAAGCAGCTATGGCTGCATCCTAGGTACCAAAACCCTTTTTCTTACTGTAAAACCTGTCTCATTTGGCCAGAAACAGACCTATTGCCAAGTTCAAACAAGGGGCACATCTGTAAGGCCCAGATAGGTGAAGATGCTGTATTTTTACAGTAGCAAGATTACTGAAGTCTTTGATAAGCCTGGAGTGTGTGTGTGTGTGTGTGTGTGTGTGTGTGTGTGTGTGTGTGTGTGAGGGGCTATTAATACCTGAGATTGAATTTCCAGACCCCATGGAGGGGACTCAGCAAATTAAGCTGACTATAAATACCTGACTAGGGTGGGTGGTTGCAGTTTGTACTCACAGAAGGCAACAGTGAATGTTTAAGAGATGGGAAACAGGGCTGGAGCCAGGAAGTCAAAGAGTGAAGATTACTGATGAGTGTATTTATTTTAAAAGCATTATCTGGTCATTGCTTACTTAATGTTCTAGCACTTACTTTGTGATACTTTGTGCTCATAGTGCTTACTTTATGCTGCTTTAAGAGATTATTCAATTTAAATTATTGAGACAGCATGTATAAGAACTCTAGTTTTGGAAGTGCAGAGTATCAGGCTGAAAATCAATAAATTGGTCACCTCATTCAAAGGTATTCATTTACATAATTCTTAACTGACAGCATATGATGCTTCATAGCTATTACAAAAATATGGACTATGATTCAATGTATTTATGCACTGGTGGACTCTGGTGTCAGTTTAGATCTCACAGTGGTACTGAGAACAAGTAGACTCATCGATATACTTAGCAACACAACTTGCACCACTCCATCTGCTGAACACAGCACACACTCCTAGTGTGAAACTGCAATGGCTCTTACATCTTTAAATCACTTGAAAATGTTTTCTCTCTTTTGCCCTAAAAAGCAAATAATCTTAATTAGAGAATGGTATATTTAAGATTTTATATATATATATTTGATTGTCACATATTACTCATACATACACTTAATTCCCTGATAATGGCATAATATTTTGCTTTCAAAAGTCAAACAGATATTTTACAGAATTTAAGAACAGAAAAACAGAATTATATTCACTGGTTTCTACTGCTTCCTTTCACTGTCAACATTCCAAGTCTGCTTCTGGTTTTGCTTCCCTTCTGCCTGAAGAACTCCCTTCGGCACTTCTCTGGGGTCAGTACGTCATTGTTCTATGACTTTTCTTTCACCTGAGAACGTTTTTATTATACCATCATTTCTGAAGGATATTTGTGCTGAATATAGAATTCTGCATTGACAGTTTTCTTCTGGCCTCCATATTTCTGACAAGAACTCCAGACAATCCTCCCAACTGTTGTTCCGTCATATGTACTGCATTCTTTTTCTCTGTTTTTAATTTCTTTTACTTTATCTTTGGTTTTAAGAAGATTGATTATGATATGTCTGGGTATAACTCTCATTGAGTTTTTCCTGTTCAAGATTCTCTGAGCTTCTTGAGTCTTTACTTTGATGTCTTTCACCAAATTTGTAACGTCTTGAGCCATTTTTATTTCAAATATATATTTCATATATATATATATATCTTGTACCAATCTGGTTCTCTTCTTCTGGGGCTTCCCTAATACAAATGCAGACCCTCTGATATTGTTCCACAAGTGCCTATAGCTCTGTCAGTTTTTCTTTTCAAACTGTTCTCTTTGTTCTTCAGTGCATAATTTTATTTGCACTATCTTCAGGTTTATACACTCTTTCCTCTGACATTCTATTGAGCTCTATCATTCTATTGAGCTCATCTGGTGAATTTTTATTTCAGATATTACATTTTCATTGAATTTTTCATAAACTCTCTATTTTGCTGCTGAGATCATCTTCTATCATTTCATTTATTTTAAGACTATTTACTTTTATCCTACAAAAGATGGTTAAAATAGGTGCTTTTAAATCTGCGTCATGCTGCTTTGCATTGTTTAATTGTCTTTTCCATTGAAAGATGGTGACATTTTCCTGGTTCTTTGTATATTGGGTAATTTTGGATTGTATTCTGAACATTTTAAATATTGTGCTATGAGACTTTATTGTTATCTTTGCTTATTTTTGTTTTAGCATTCAGTTGACCCTCTTGGATTTCAGACACTAAGTTCTGCCTTGCTCTCTTAGCAGTTTCCATGTCAGCTTAATTCAGGCTTTTATTTGCAAAATTTCAAAAACGCTTTCTATATTCCAAGATTTCCAAGACTTATTCCTGCTTTAGTAGTAGTGTGCATTTCATTTTTTGACTTAATAACTTTTACAATTAACACAGCAGCCATTCACTTCATCGTGGGACTCATCATATACTTGGGAGTCAGAAAGATCCAGGCTCAAGACGCAGATGCTCACACTCCCTAACCAGGTGAGGCTGAGAAGCCATCCAGCAGCTCTGAGCCCCACACTCCTCAGCTGTGCACCGAAGAAAATCTTTACCTCACAGAGCTGTCAGGGTGAAAATAAGAAGTTAGTTGTGAAATATCAGGTGTTAATGCTAACACACGAAGCAACTGATTAACTTGAGTTACCACCACCATTTTATTAGAAAACAAAAATCTCAGTAGTAATGTTTGATATGAAAAAGCACAATAAAATTGGTGCCAAGTGTACACATGTACAGGTATGTGGGTATTTTTCCCATTCAACGACCAACTGAACTCTCCTGCGGTTTCAGTTGTTACGCCTTCTATAGCTCTATGCAATAGAATATATGACCCCAAAAGCTAAACTACATAACGAAACCTGTTTGTATAGACTAAACATTATTTAGCAGCATTAAATCTTGAGATACATTTAACAAGGAGGTCTCAAATTCTAGTTTTTCCTTAAAGTGAAATAAATGTCAATAACGACATTTCAAATGGTGGACTCTGCTACAGCCAGCAGCACCAACGAGTCAAACAATGAAAGTGAGGGGATTTTAAGATTAAACATGCTTTTTCTATAAAACAGGAAGGGGAGCACTACAGGGATGAGAGTCCTCCAGGATTAGTATATATTTGATATCAGGAATATAAAATAAGTGCCATTCAGTCTCGAGACCTTGGAAGTGACAGCCACATGCAGGCATGATGAGCCTGAAGCGGCACCTCTCCACCCACTGCAGCAGAGGGGACAGTAAAGCCCAAGGGAGGTCAGCGGGCAGGTGGAGGCTGCAGGGATCACCGCAGGGAGAGGGACGCGTGACACACTTGTATAGAGGGGGGCACACCCAGTGCCCACACCCCTGGCAGCCAGACTGAACTCCTGCAAATGTAAATCGGATTGTGCTTTTCTCTTGCTCAGAGCTTGTCACTGTTGTTCACGCCACTTGACAGAATCCTCACGACGACCTGCAAGGCTGCAGCTTGTGGGGGCCATCAGGCCCCGCCCCACACCCAGAGCTCCGGTCACACCAGCCTCATTTCTTTTCCTTTTGGTAGTTTTTTAAGCTCAGCATCTTCACGTCACTTCTTTCCTGAATGTTTCAGACCAGGCGTTTACGATGATCCCCTGCTCGCTGGTTCTGATCTTCAGATCTTTAGACTTAAGCAGAGTCTCTACCCAGAAGTCGCCCTGACCCCTCAGTAAAGCTCCTCAGTAGATGCTGTCCTTCACAGTGCACTCTACGTCATTTCTCTAGATCGTGATGACATCTTTTGATTGTATTTATTTGTCTAATATCAGTCTCTTCTACTGGACTACAGACTTTGTGGGGGTCCATTTTTGTTTTTGAAGACAATTTTTGCGGGGGGGGAGGGTAGTGGTAGCACGTCTGTTTTGCTTACAACTATGCCAGCACAAAGAAGAGGTCAAGACTTAGTGATCTGTGGATTGATTGAACAAAATAAATGGATTCTAACTATATATTACAGGATATGGGGTGATTAAGTGGCTGGGAAAATCATTTAAAATGGCTCTTTGCAAAGAGCAGCCTAACGGGAAGAGAAGAGATTAACATATATTGGGTGTGTACTGTTTGTCAGACTTTATGTTAGGTATTTGGCATACGCTATTTCATCTTATCATCAAAGCCATCCAGTGAGACAGAAATTGCTAACCCCCCTTTCTGCTGCAGATAAGGAGACTATAACCAAGCAAGCCAGCTCACTTAAATGAGCTTGCACAGCCAGGAAGTCAGGTGGCTAATCCTGACCGATTACGAGATCCTAACAGGTATTTCATACATGAGAGAGTCTAAAATAATTTCATAACAAATTCTGCACTAGGTTACAAGTTCTTAGATAGAAAAGTAACTTACACTGGAGTAACACTAAAAAGTTTAGGTTTTCGCTAAAAGCACAAGCAAAAAAAATAAAATTAAATTAACAACCTGGACTTTACCAAAATTAAAAACTTTAGTTCATCAAAGGACATTATCAAGAAAATAAAAACAATCTACAGAATAAGGGAAATACTTAAAAATCATATATCTGATAAGGGTTTCATATGGTGACCATATGAAAAACTCCTACAACCCAGCAACAATACTCCAATTTAAAAATTGGCCCTAGGAATTGAAGAGAAATTTTTCTAAACATGTACCAATGGCCAACAAGCACACAA
The DNA here is from genome assembly GCF_023851605.1 of Tamandua tetradactyla. Lineage (NCBI taxonomy): Eukaryota > Metazoa > Chordata > Mammalia > Pilosa > Myrmecophagidae > Tamandua > Tamandua tetradactyla. The sequence goes on along the minus strand of NC_135330.1, from coordinate 200,066,155 downwards.
AAAGCTGCTCAGCATCAGCAGTCACTAGGGAAACCCAGACCACAGGAAAACGCCACTTCATTCCCAAGAGGGTGAGTATGGTCAGAAAAATGGACAAATGGCAATGAAGTAGAAAAACTGAAACACTCGTGCATTACTGTGCAGAGGTAAAATGGTACAGCTGCTGAGGAAAACTGATTGGCAGTTCCTCATGAAGTTGAACATAAAATTACCGTAAGATCTGGACATGCCACTCCAAGGCATATACCCTGAAGCACTGACAATGGGACTCAAGCAGACACCAGTGTTCACAGCAGCAATTATTCACAAGAGCCACAAGGTGGAAACAAACCCAAGTGTCCTTCAACAGATGAATGGATTAACAAAATAAAACGCATACCAGGTAGAATCATTATTCAGCCACAAAAAGAATGAAGTTCCTACACATGCTATGACATGGGTAAACCTTGAAAACATTACGCTAAGTAAAACAGCAAGACCCAAAAGGCCACACATTATATGATTTCACTCACATGAATGGCCTAGAATAGGCAATTTCAAAAAGAGAGAAAGCAGATTAGAGGTTACAGGACTGGCCAGAATGTAATTAATGCTACTGAACTGTATCCTTAAAAATGGTTAAGATGGGAAATGTTACATGTATTTTACCAGAACAATTTTTCTAATGTTAACAATAAAAGTTACAATGAGGATAAAATCATTAAAATATTTCAGAAAAATTAAGCTGCTTTCTAAATCATTCTATAGAAGCATTACAAATACTTTAAATCCTATTTTCTAAATAAGCTTTAAATTTGTAGCCATGTTCTTGCTTCTACTGTAACTAGCCTATGAGTAATTATATACTCCTAATTATTGTAACTCACCTATGAGAAACTGCTCCCCAAGCACCATGCTTATTTGTGAGAATATTGAGAATCTTCTGCTTGAGCTGATTTGCTGTCACATGGTCTCGGTGCTTAGCTGCACTAATAAGGTGGTCACACATCTTCTCTTCCTCTCGTCTATCAGCAGCATATTGTGCACACTGTGACTATAAAGAAATACAAACAGTGCATAATTAAAAACTTCCTATTTTATGTGAGTAAGGATTGATATCTAACAAATTAAAGGACAGTAATTCGACTAAAAATTTAGGTAATGTAGTCTTTGATGGCTTGGTCTAAAATATGCATGTTGTCACCTTTCAAACTGTAAAAATGTGTTCTTACAATGTGTTTATTCATAACACATATGTAAAAGCATTTGGACAATATTAATTAAAGTAATTAGTGATTTTAAGGTTCCTTCTACCTCTGAAATTTTTATTTTAATGTATTTCAAAATACCATCTTAGAATCACAAACAGTTTTCTAAAAAAATGTAAATCTACTTCCTGTTTTAACCAGTAGGCTGTATCCCACTTTAAACAAGAGGTGTGTTCCTGACGGCATACTTTCCCATTCATAAAGTGGGAAATGGTGTAGAAGCAGCAGCACTGCTGTAGGAATTTAGACCTGGATTTAAATTCACACTTTCGGCAAGTTCAGTTTTTCTTTGCACTAAGTTTTATATTTGTAAAATGAGATGCTAAGACAAAGCTCTCTATGATCCCTCCCAACTCTTAAATGTGATGGGTTCAAAGGGCTCCAAAATAACTATTTACTCATTTCCTCCCCTATTTCTGTAACAATCTGTTGTTAGCTAGCTGTAATTGTGTTCTTCAGTGACAACATTTAAAATGTGATTGTTTTAAATAATAATAAGGTAGTTTGACTATGAAGTTCAATGTTAGCAAGTAAGTAAAATGGGTCATATAACCAGGAAGGAAAAACATTTCATAATCTGAAAAACATGTATATCTACCTCACATTGATCAGCGCTGTAAAAACCTGTTCCACGGAAAGAATTTGCACGTATCCCTTCCGTCCACCTATTAGTACGGATTACCACTACAAGCCATCTCCTTTGGAGGACTAACCCTACAGGAATCTAAGAAGGATTAATTCATTTTCCAATTTATCTTTTAGTACAGAGAATCACCAATTAGTACAATGATGTGTCTCAGTAATGAGCTTAATATTTCATTAGCTCATTGGAGAGTGAAATTAAATTTTCATTTTTCTTCCTTAACAATGACAGTGGTTAACTAAAAAAAACTTAACTGTGAAGGCCCCATTGCAAATTAAGTACATCTTTCTTCCTAGTTGTAGGCTCAGATGGGGAGAGAGAGAGATTCCTCAAAAACTTCTGGTAAAAACCATGATCTCTGTAACGTGTTACAGTGTGAAAAGCGTGAGCGTGGGATACCAGGGCATCTCCTAATAGGTGTCAGAGCGCACCTGCAGTGAAGGCGGCAAATACAAACACCTGGGGTAAAGAAAGACTGGTGTGGATTCGCTAAGTAACAACGATAAGACCCTAAAACCCGGTCTGCATTAGAATTATATTTCACACACAGGGGGTCTCCCTACCTTACCCTCACCCTGGTGGCCTCACATCGGCCGGGCAGGGAAGAAGAGAAAATCCTACTCTGTGCGTGTAAAGCCCAGACGTGCAGCACACCCAGCTTGAAGGTGGGGGAGGGGGATAGAGAACAAAATGTCTGAAAAGGCTCCTTATAAAGGCAATAATGAAAAAAAAGGCTAAGAAATACTGCTCTTAGCTTAATAGCATCTTGCTTAACTAAGTGTTAAAACTTATAACTAATACCTAGCCACTTGAAAACCTACTTTAAATGTTTTTTTTTAATGACCAATATTGACTTGCTTATACCCCCACAAAATATCCTGATTTTCTTAGTAGAAATAAGATGGATTCAAAACTGCTTTTGCAGGGAATTCAGTAAAAATTCTAAATCTTATTTACTAACAGAAATCGAAAGCTGAAAGAACATTCTTATTTTCTTCAGCGTCCTGACAGATCTTACAACTGAACACATTCTTGGAAGAACAGACAAGTCTTTTCTCGCCGTCCAGGTTACTGCGGCCACCCTGCCAGACACCTGATGTTACTTACTGTCAAAGCGACACGAAACTTCAGTTCGACAAACATGCAACTGTAAATACACTTTTATCAAAGTTGAAAATCTCTCTTTTTTTTTTCAAAATAAGGTTGTTGCAATTCCACATGCAAGTGTCTGCTGTCTCACGTGACAAAATGAGGCAGACATATGTATTCAGAGTGACAGATGGCATCAGGTCACCTGAAACCAATTTTGTTTTGTAAATTAAATGAACTGAAAATAGAAAAATCAGTATCCTTAAAATATTGAAATCAGGAGATTTGTTGAGTTGAGACAATAATGATAATGGAAAATAAATACTAAAATATTAGAAATACGAAAATAATATTTAAAACAGTTAAAAATACTATTAGTAGTGAATAAATAGTTCAAAATTATTTTTGTATATAGTATAGAAATGACTGTTTATTCTCTATTCAGGTTTCTTAGGATTTTAAAATCATTATATTTCTCAATATGTTATATAATTATATCAGTATCATTGTCAACAAAAGAATCAATTATAAAAAGAAAACACGTAGAATGCTCGCCTTTCTTGTAGGAGACACAGGTTCGATTTCCGGACTATGCACTCAAAACAAGAAAAAAAAAAAAAAGAAAACATGAACTAAACTGATCTACAGCAACTCTGAAGATGGATGTGCCAGTTTGAAAGTGTTATGTACCCCAGAAAAGCCATGTTTTAATGCTGATTCAATTCTGTGGGGGCAGCCGTTTCTTTCCATCCTGATTCAATAGGTAGGTTGGAAACTTTTGATGAGAACATCTCCACAGAGATGTGACACACCCAACTGTAGATGTGGCCTTTGATTAGATGAAGCTGTGACTCCACCCATTATGGGGGGGGGGGTCTTGATTAGATTGCTGGGATCCTTTGAAAGAGGAAACATCTTGGAGAGAGGTAGAAATGACAGAGACCTTGGAACCAACAGAGCGACAGCCTACAGAGCTGACAGCGCTGACACAGGTGCTTGGAGCCCAGGAGACGTTGCCATGAGATGTTAAGTGAAATGGAGCCTGCATGGAGAGAGCCAAGGGAAGCCACGAGATGAAAGCCAGCCCTGGAGAAGCAAAGTGAGGAACCCCCACAGGAACAGACACTGAAAGCAACGGAGCCCAGGAGCAAAGGACCAGTAGATGCCAGCCACATTCCCTCCCAGCTGACAGAGTATTCCTGGCCCATCAGCCTTCCTTGAATTAAGGTGTCTTTCCCTGGATGCCTTAGCTTGGACATTATTTTTTTTAATGATATATACTATATATTCCCATACCATGTAATCATCTAAAATGTACAATCAATGGTTTAGTGTATTATCCTATAGCTGTGTATTTATCATCGAATTAGCTTTTCTTTTTCTTTTTTGTGAAAAATAACATATATACAAAAAAGCAATAAATTTCAAAGCACAGCACAGCACAATTAGTTGTCGAACAGATTTCAGAGTCTGGTATGGGTTACAATCCCGCAAGTTTAGGTTTTTACTTCTAGTTGCTCTAAGATATCGGAGACGAAAAGAAATATCAATATACTGATTCAGCAATTATACTTGTTTCTTAATGAAACTTCTACCTTCTCTTACAAATCCGCCATCACCTTTGATCTTTCTCCCACTTTTTAGGGGTATTTGGGCTATGGTCAGTCTAATTTTTTCATGTTGAAATGGGCTGTCAATAATATGGGCTAAGGAGATGGTACTAGCTGATGTTCTGGAGAGGCTGGGCCCTCTAAGTTTCAGGACTTACAGGTCCAGGGAACCATCTGAAGGTTGTAGGTTTCTGGAAAGTTACCCTAGTGCATGGAACCTTTGTAGAATCTTACATACTGCCCCAGGTGTTCTGTAGAATTGGCAGGAATGGTTTTGGTTGGGGTTTGGCAGGTTATGAAGCAGTGTCTACCTGAAGCTTGCATAAGAGTGACCTCCAGAGTAGCCTCTTGACTCTATTTGAACTCTCTAGGCCACTGATACCTTGTTTGTTACACTTCTTTTCCCCCTTTTGGTCAGGATGGCATTGTTGATCCCATGGTGCCAGAGCAAGGCTCATCCCTGGGAGTCATCTTCCATGCCACCAAGAAGACTTTCACCCCTGGATGTCATGCCCCACACAGTGGGGAGGGCAATGATTTCACTTGCAGAGTTGGGCTTAGAGAGACTGAGGCCACATCTGAGCAACAAAAGAGGTCCTCTGGAGGTAACTTTTAGGCATGCCTATAGGTAGACTTAGCTTTTCCACTAACTACATAAGCTTCAGGAGAGTAAGCCTCAAGATAAAGGGCATGGCCTATTGATTTGGGTGTCCCTAATGTTTGACACAGTATCAGGGGATTCCCTGATGGTGAAGTTTAATAGTTCCCTACTTTTTTCCCCATCCCTCAAGGGAACTTGCCAATACTTTTTGATTATCAGTTTAATATACTTTGGTATGTATCCAGGCACTACATTCAGGATTAAAGGTCCTCATTCTTATTCTGGGCTCCCTGTGCTTGGTTTGTTTAAATGAGCTATCCAGACAGATTGAGTTAGATTATGTGCTACAGAAAATTTAGGTTCTGGACAAAATAAACCTTTCTTCCTTTGGTGTCAAAAAGTAGATGAGGTTCTAAAATACAGACAATGTCTTCCTTACCCCTCTATTCTGAATTTCCTTAATCCTGACCTGAATTGGCTTCATTCTTATCTCTAAATACTAGGTTATACATATATAAAACAGTCTCTCAAAATCCAGAAATAACAATTACTGCTCTGGACTAAAAGTGACTGCTTATAAGTGCTTACAATTTAGGTCCCTGTTAGTTTGGACAATTTTTATAGGCTTAGAACTATAAACTTGTAACTTATTAAATTCCCCTCTTTAAAAGCCATTCCAGTTCTGGTATATTGCATTCAGGCAGCTTGCAAATTAACACAATGGCTATGTTACTAAGCAGAGCACTGAATGTTTAGCAAAATTGAGCTTCTTCATAAAGCTGCTTATTAAACCCATATGTATCTACTGGTGTGTAAAACTCTGTTAGCCCCCCAAATCAGAAAAGCAGAACTCCCAAAATCTACTCCCCAAACCTTACCTCAAACTCTGCATGTTTATGGACATCTTCAGCTCTCTGTCTGTTCAAAATAAACTCGGCTTCATTTGCAACCCGAACTATATGGTCCTTCATGGCATGGCACAGTAATCTGAAAAGAAAAATACCTCTAAAATTATTGCTCTTAACAGCGTAGGTTACTCCAGCTTTTTTAATAATCAAATTTCAAAACTGCAAATATCAGTTATGTATAAAACCTAAGCAAAGCTAGATTATGAAATTAGTAATATATTTTGAACTATAATTCAATGAAATTTGAAATACAGAAACTGTTATAGCTTTACCTCAGTGAAACACAATGTGTCTTATGAACCAGTGATTCAGGTAACTCAATCAATTTAGTGTATCAAAGATTTTTGATGGGGCATTTAAAAATGGTTAAGCAACAGAATTTACTACGTTGAAAGTAAGTTTTCACACTGAAGCTGATGACCGTGTGTTAGGAAATCTACAGACTAGATTTTTACTCTAATTAGATGATAGGACTAAATGATACAACTCCTTTAAATGCTAACACTGTAAATCCTAAGATGAAACCACAGTGAAATTAAGTTTAGAAATGTAACCATGGGGCAAAATTTTTTGAACAATAAAAATTATTAATCTGGGCGGTGCAACAGTGGCTCAGTGACAGAATTCTCGCCTTGCATGCCAGAGACCCGGGTTCGTTTCCCGGTTCCTGCCCATGTAAAAAGAAAAAAAATATTAATCATCCACACTGATTTTAAATGTGTAGTAACATATACAGTAACAAACCTCTCACCACATGCCCTCTCCAATTCCTCTGTTATAGTTCGTTGCAAATGTTTTCAGAAAATTATAAAATATACACATAGGAGAAGAAACTATACTCTCAACCCCATTTCCTGCACTAGTGTTGGTACATAATACAGCCTGGTCAGTGCTCAGCTTTTTTAACTTAATTTATCTTGGAGCTCTTTCCCTTCTATGCACAGAATACCTCTTCAATATTTCCTTTCTAACAGGCAAAGGGGCTGTTTCCAAACACGGCTGCAATGGTATCTCTCATCCCACATGTTCATCTGCAGCATGACTCGGTCACTGCCCTGTCCACAAGTAGTGGAGTCATTTTCTTCTCCTCTTGGATCTGGGCTTGCCTGTGACTGCAGCAGGAGTGATGCCACATGACTTCAGAGCAGGGTCTGCAGAGGCCTTGCATCTGCCTTTCTTTCTGGGAATGTTCTCCTGCAATCTGGCAGCTGGGCTTGAGGCAGATAGAAGGGTTCGGGACTCAGGCTCCAGGCACAGCTAAGAGCCAGCCCAGAGCCAGCCCCCAGGTTGCTGCAGCCCCAAACAACTACTCAAGAAGTCAAAGAGCTGCTTTGCTGAGTCCAGGAGAGAGAAAACATAGCGGTTGCTTTAAAACTCACTGCGTGGCTACAGTTTAAATAACCAGGCCCCACAAGATGCTCACTCAGGTTGTTTTCAATCTTCTGCTATCAGTAGTGGTGCTTTAATGAGTAAACTTGTTCCTATCCCACTTTGCACTTGTGCGGATAGAGCTGTAGGATATGTTTCCTGAGCAGGGACTGCTTGGAGATAGGGCATATGCTTTTATGATTCTAACAGATGTGGTCAAGTGCAGTTAAGGATGCCTGTTTCCACGGGGTACATTATTTCCAGAATTTCAAAATGAGATTATTTACAGGTGATTTAAATAAAACTATACAAAATAAAATTAGAGGCCATCTAAATCTTATTTAAATAACCACTGGGTATCAGGAATGGTGTACAATGAAGCAGACAATTGATTTTATCATCTTGTATTCACTTATTTTTGTCTCCTCAGAAGGAATAAAGTGCAAATTTACAGTGTAGCTCTCTAGGCAGGTGCACCTTCTCCATGGGAAGCGAAGGCAGTTTTCAGAGAGTCTCTTCTATTTGAGGCTCCTGTGCTTCGGCCTCTGTCTTCCAATGCAGAACAACAGGTCTCTGCAACCTCTGGCCCTTCTGGTCACCTTTTCTTTTCGAACCGCTCTGCAGCCTATGCCCTGGTGTTTGGCTCTGCCCTCCTCCTTTCCTTGCAGCTGCCGCTTGTCTGCTGGCTCCATTCCTGTGGCCAGCATCTCTCTCTTCCCCTGCTCTTTAGAAGGAGCTCTGCACGGTGTGTCCCTGAAAGCTTCTCAGTGCTATTTTCCCATGACTATCTGCTGTAGATTCAACTCCCCCTCCCCTGCTTTTTCTCTAACCCACTTCCCAGTTTGCAAGAGCTGCATTTACAGTGTCCACTGCAAACCTAACCTACAGAACAGAGCAACCTCTCACACTCAACATTTTTTCAAACTGAACTCCCCTTTCTCTCAAAATTGTTCCTCCTGATAATTTCTATTTCTTTAAATGTAACCTACATTTCCTAATGTAGGTAACCCAGACTCCAAATCACAGTTATTTTGGACTTCTTGTTCTTCCTGTACATAGTTAAGTTGTCAAACGCAGTTCATATTGTTAGCTCTCATGTTTTCTTTCTTTCTACTTCCACCACCATCCCGTGAGCCCGATGTCTTCTTCCTCCCTGCCAGTGTCTTCTCTTACTTCAGTCTTTTCAATACTTTGCTGCTTAAGAATTCTACAGCATGTTCCTGGCTCAGCTGTAGTGTCTTCCTGTTGACTATCAATTATGTGAACTTTTTACTATGCAATTTAATATTATCTAGGATATGGCTCTAATATACCTTGTCAGCTTAACCAACTTGTGTTCCTTTATATACAGGCTCGAAACTGAAATTTAATTTACCACTTGATTTCTGGCCTGAATTTATTTTTTCCATTCATTTGGCAAACAATTAGTGTGAATCTAACTTTGAATCAGACACTGTGTTAAACCCTGGGGATGGAAAATGATCAGGACACAATCCTCTCCCTTGCTTTTGCTTCCCACAATTATTCATTTCACAATCACTCACTGAGTCCTTCAATAATGAAGAAGATGACATTGGTCATAACAACCATTAATAATAGTGTTTACCGAGAGCAAGATAATAAATGGATTACCTTGTAATTCCATATCGTTATTTTCATTTCCAAACATGAAAAACTTAGGTAAAGAAAAATTAAGTAGCTTGCTGCAGATCATGATTTTTTTACAATTCTAATAATTTTATATATTGTACTGATCTCCATAAATAACATTTTCTAAAATAAAACTATTTAATTGTATTTAGCTCTACCATCTTCAGTGTAGTATTTTGACATTAATTTTCTCATTCTGTCAAGAAAAACAATGATGGTATTTTTCTTCATCTTCTTAACTAATTTTTTTTTTGCAATGAGTTGTTAAACTGTGTTAAAAATGCAAAGACATTTGAAAAGTGATCTTCAAATCATTCTGGGTTTTGTTTAAAGGGCAGGATCATAAAATAGTTTCAATTTCTTTATGTACACTCTATTAAAAATTCAGTTCTAATATTCATATTCATTCATTGTCCTGTTTTCCTCTCCCTAGCTTTTAATCAAGAGTACTATTTTCAAGATTCTCATTCTTTATTTTTATTGATTATTACCGAAATAAATAACACTTTTTTCTTTTCCTTTTTTTTCATGCTCAAAATGTCAATTAGTTTCATTCAGATTGGGCTAGTTTTAACTTCAGTTTAATTATGTATTTGTTAAATATCAACTCATAGCAACTCCTTCCATATTCCTCACTGCAATTTGTCTACTTATAGCAAAGCTGTCTTCTTCACTGATAAACATCTATAAGCAAAGAAAAATACATTATTATATATCCTGAAACAAACAAATTATTGTTTTGATATAATTTTTAAAAGCTGTATATCTCTGAGGTCAGTCTAACTGTACTGAATTTGCTCTTTATAATGTTTTAAGGTTGATACATAGCACTAAATCTTAGTATCTTTCCCCAGTGAATTCAAGATAGCTCACAATACAAATCTTTCCAAAATCCATGCCTGGTCTGACATAAATTTCATCACTCAGTGATGAGATCTGGTTAAGTAACTGTCCTGTCACTCTAGGACCAGTGGATATGATCCTGACTGAATGACAAAGGTACCTCTCAAATCTGACATAGCACAGGATATGTGGAGAAATTATCCAGAAACATGCAAAAGGACTCTCTCTGGTCACTAAGGAGGGACAGAGGTATATTCCAATGGGAAGACTGTCCAGTTTTCAACCCAAAGGTTAGGAACAGCCTTTATCAGTAAAAGAACTCAAAGGTTAAGGGAATCTATTAGAAACCACACTAGTTGGAGGGGAAAAAAGGCCCAAACTCCTCTATAAATGATGTGGGGAGCAAATAATCACACATATGTCTTAAGTGGAATTACTGGAGGAGCTGGAAAATTGAAAGAAATTAAAGACTATAACTTAAACTCAGAATGTTAACTTTTGATGAAACACCAGGTCTGGAGTTTACAGACAGACTTCAAAAGAAAGATGCAGAAAATGGAACATTCAGTTCAATAGCTTTGTGTCTGGTTTCTGCAGAAGACTGAAGAAAGCCGGAAAGAAATCCAAAATGGTAAATTAGTGCAAATTACAAAATTTAAACAGATTAACAGAAGACAGCAGGAAGGGAGAGGCTCATGATCTGCATCGTGAAGAGGAGGAATCCCCAGGAGCAAAGGAGTGGATTGGTAAAGCAAAGAAGAAATGAAGGATGTAACAAAGACCCTTGTCCCAGAAACACCAGAGAAATGGAATCCACTGTACATAAGTCTGTCTTCCTATCGCTGCACTCAAGGGCCAACTAACATGTTGTTTTCCTTAAGCGAGTTGTTGTGGTTGGGGACAGGTGTCAACTCGGCCAAGTTGTGGTACCTGTTCATCTGATTGGGCAAGCGCTGGCCTGTCTGTTGCAATGAGGACATTTCAAAGGATTAGGTCATGATCACGTCAGCTACATCCACAGCTGATTCCATCTGTAATCAGCCAAAGGGGAGTGTCTTCTGCAATGAGTGATGCTAAATCCAATCATGGGAAGCCTTTTAAGGAGGACTCAGAGGAGATAGGTTCCATTCCTGCTTTGGCTGGTGAGCCTCTCCTGTGGAGTTCATCCAGGCCATCCATTGGAGTCATCAGCTTCGCAGCCTGCCCTGTGGATTTTGGACTCTGCGTTCCTGCAGTCACATGAGACACTTTCATAAATTTTATATTTGCAAGTGTTCCCTATTGATTCTGTTTCTCTAGAGAACCCTAACTAATACACGAGTAGAATGCACCTTCCTATCTGACTCTTGCCATAGATTGGATGACCTCATAATACAAGTGGAAACTGTTCAACACAGAAACTGTTCAACAACAATTCCTTGACCTTTAAACTTCATTTTTTGTCAGCTCTACTTCACTTCAAGAAATCCCTTCACAAGCCAGAATCAGCCTTACTTTTTAAACCGCGAAGCTCCAACAGTCTACTCTCTAATAATAACCTCCTCCCCTTGCAGCTTCCTCTTTCATTAACTCTCTCCCCAACCCACTCCTCTAGCAAAACAAAACAAAGCAACACAAAAATGCTCTAGACTTTTTCTAACTTCCAATTTACAAATCCCTCTATGTTCTCCATCGTCCATTGCCCATACTCATTTTCTTCCCCATCAAGCTTGGATCCCAAAATTCAACACATCAACCACTCTGTCTTCTGGCCCCTCCATCAATTCATCATCTACCTGCTGCATTTGTTCTGAAAGTTTGGGACCCCAGGTTAAGCCATCAGTCTCCCTTCTCAGTTCTACGTACAGACTGATGAATACCACCAAAGAAACTCAGAAAGCCTAAATTCACCAAAGATGAAATTCGTCTCTTGTTTGCAGTCTCTTTGTTTTTAAATGCATTTTGAGAGGAGACAGACATGACTACCAATCTAATCTCATTCCCTTGAAAGTTTATTTAAAATACAATAGTGTCATATTTAACATAATCTATATGAAATGACACTTCTGATAAACTTTGTTTTATAGTATTCTTGTTTCTTTAATAAATTGTTTTATCTCATGTATGTATGTAGGCCAAAGCAATGTTGTTTAGATTTGCTTTTTCTTAATAAAAAATGCTGTGAGTTTTGTATTGAAAGTATTTTTTAGATTAAGAAAATCCTCTTCTATTCCTACTTTGTGATGAGCATCTTTTAAAATCACAAGCCTGAACTTTATTAAAGGTGCCTTCTACACCTACTGAGATGATCATAAACAAAACAATCTATGGGCTGTCACCATCTCAGCCTTCAGCCCTCTTGCACACAGTCTTCTAATAAAGCTCCTTTGATCAAGTTTTGGCCCCTCCTTCCTGGTAGAAAAACCTATCACTTTGGTGCTAAAATCAGGAACTGGGAACAGAGATGAAACCTCCTTAGAAGGGGATGGAACTCACCTGCCTGACCTCAGCACCAACACTGGCAAATCATCACAGGATAAGGAAAAATATTGTTCTTTTCTTTCTGGCACTTTCTCTGTTGTCTAAAAATCTTAGTGCCAGGAGAGAGCTGCCTCTGCTGGGTCCAGGACCCTAGGAGCAACTGACACAGTGGGACACCTGCATCCACTCCTCCACATACGCACCGGGGTCTAAAACCTTCAAGGGGGAGCACCTTCTTGAATGTCCCCAAGCCATCTAAGAGCAAGAGTTTCTCCTTACCCTATCCACTATCATGGAATTGCTAATTTAAGACCTAAGAGAATAATTTTACTGGACAGCCACAGTATAAATTAAATAATGAGCCAGTGTGGCCAGAGAACAGAACCCTTGACCCACAAATTCTTCCAGACCTTGACAACCACTGTCAGCGTCTCAGGCAAGTAAAGTGAAGTCCCATATATCCAGGCATTCTTTGGCCTGCGCATGCACTCTCCACTGCCGAAATTGTTCTACTTCTCCATTCCCCTGTCCCCAAACAATCTAGTCCTGAACCAATGCCCCTTCTCCTCCTCTCCCTGACTCTTCCTTAGATCCTGCCGAATACCTTCCCTTCAGTTCCCCTCCCCACCCCAGGCAGCTCCCCCAGGCCAAGCTGCAGCTGCGGTGTGGCACAGCCGGAAGACAACACTCCCCCATCTTCTCCTCCCCACCCCAGCTCCAGGTTCACCAGAGCCTCAGTCCTCCACCAACCCTTCCTCACTACCTCCTCCACCCTACACAGCCCCTCCTAGTGTATGTACTGTAACCAAACCTGGACTTAGAAAGAAACTGCCCCTGGAATATCCCTAAGGCAACAGAAACCTGCTAAAGGCTGTCTGGAAAAAAGCAAAGGCATTTTCCAATGGTCCTGGTCACAGCTTTTAGTAAAATAAATCTAATAATTGGAAACTGTTAAAGAAGGACATAAAACCCCCCAAATTCCATGGCCCTCTCCCAAAACTTTCTAATCAAACCGAAATAAGCCTGATTTCTTTCTGTTAAACCTATCCTTGCCCCAAGGCCTAACCACCTAAAGCAGTTATGGGGGGAGGGCTAAGCACAGAAAGATGGGGGAAGCATAGCTCAGAATTCCTTTTTTTTCTTTTTTTACGGGGCCTGGAAATTAGAAATTAGAAATATAGCTAATAAGCTATATTTGTTAATACTTTTTTTCCAGTAAAACCTTTGCAATGGTGACTGTACTAATACAAATAGCCTTGGATTAGGAGTAACTGAATAAAATCTAATCACATTTCAGTAAGTAAATGAAAGATCTTTGAGAAATATGGAAAAGTTTTCCTGGATTTAAGCTTGGGACAAATTAAACAATTGCAGTATATCTTCAGGACTTGATACTCAATGTACTTTTAAATTGTATGTAATTTTAAGATATTATGAAAATATAGGTATTTTTCAACTTTTGATAAATTTCAGGTAAATTTTCAATTAAACAAATGTGATTTTATTCTGCTTGGGTGTGTCCTCCCTAAACTCATACAAGCTTATTGATAAAATGAGCTAACCTAAGGTAATACTGAATTGAACTGAAAGATTTCAGGCATGTTGTGATGTAATCATTTGTGTCTCCTGAATATAAAATATATAAATGCATGGCTGTGTTCCTAACCCGAGCACAAATTTCTTCCTTCTCCATTATGTTGTAATATCTCTGTCTCTCCTTCCCTTCACGAAAACTGTCTTTGGAAGGAAGTATGCTGGTTAAAAAGTTTTGTGAATTTAGTATCAAATTTATTTTTAATTGTGTGCAGCATGGATAAACAAAAATTATAGGGGGAATGGATATGGAAGGTGACAAAGTTTAAGAGTTGGAGGAAATGAATTTTGTTTGTTATTGTGATTGTTGACTAAAAGCTCTGAATGAATGAAGCTGTAAAAAAGAAGTTTATGAAAGTAAACTCTGTCTGTCATAGTCAGTGCTGACCACAATTTAATAAGTCTGTTTATTATACATTTCAAAAAAGAAAGCTTTTGTGTCAAGCCAGGTATTCACACAAAACTAAAGTTTAGTTTTTCTCCCTGTTATAATAACATGGATTGTTAGTCTGTCCTTGATATACAGTTTTAAAAAGGTTTTTATTCCTTAATCATCCAAATACTCTATCTAGAAAACAAAGATTTTACATTGAAATAATGCCCTTGTTAATATTCGTAGCCTTCTCATTCTTTTTCAGAAAACAAGTCTCCTCACTGTTCAGGAAAAAAACGTTAAAAATAATTTGTTCTTTCATCTATAAGTAAGGTGCTAAAATAGTTTAACCTATTGCATAGGAAGTGTTTGGGAAGCATTACAGTGGTTAAAAAGTTTTTCTATCCTGTTGCTGGTTGAAACTGTATAGGTAAAATAATATTATTCATATATTTAGATTATATAATATTTCTAAAAATCTGACAATGTTCTCACTATCTATCTTATATCCTGATACTAGTTTGTATGATGTTCAGGAATGGTATGGTGTTATTAGTCACAGTTTTAATTATTCTAAGAAAAAGCTACAGATCATAGAACAGCTACATTACCTGCTACACTGCCTTGCTCTAACACTTCTCTAGTTGGCTACAGGTCAGAGCTCCATCTGTAACTAGGAAAAACTTTAAAAGAAAGGCAGGAGAACATATATATATATATATATATATATATATATATTTATATATATATTATGTATATAATATTTTATCTGTTAATATACATAACTCTGGTAAAAGCGTGAAGGTGAAATAGAACAAAATCTCTGCTATGGTTTGTTAATATAAAACAACTGTCTAATGTTTTATTTCTGAAAAATGCTTATAGAAATTAAAGTTCAGATTGCAGGCTTTAACTGTTATCTTTACACTCGAAAATGCTTTACCCTTTGTATAGTCTAGTAGTTTCCTGCAACTTAAGTGTCTGTGTGACACCTGAAACTTAGATTTAGTTCTCTAGCTCTGAAAGTCAGCATGGTTCTATGCAACAACTGTTAAAAAAAAAAACAAACTGAAAATGATCAAACTCTTGACTAAAGATGCAATGAAACTGATCTGGTTACAGCTAAGGTAAATCAATACACAAGGTGAAGAATAATATTGTCTGTATTTTAAAGCTTTAACTTTTTGTGAGGTAAAAAAGAAAATGTTTATTTTGTCTAAACAAGTTTTCTGTAGCACACTATCTAATTTAATGTCTAGTCAGCTAATTTAAAAAACCTAATTCAGCTTCATTTAAAATAGAACCTAAAATAAGGAATACAATCTTAACATTCTGTACAAATTAATGTTATGTTCAGAATATTTTGGGGAGAAAATGAAAGATGTTTGCAAAGTCCCCTGAGAGACTGAAAAATAGAACTATTAAACTTCCACACCTGGGGAAATCCTCACATTTTCTTACGCAAGAGGGATCCCAATTTAATACATCAACACCTCAATTTTGAGGCATGCCCTTATGAAATTTATTTCTATAATAGCAAACCGAACCTCTTTATGAGCCTAAGAGTCATTTGCAGAAAATCTCTGCAGTTACTCAAATGTGCTCTGTAAGCCAAAATTTGAATTTACCCCTAACATAGGACATGATTTCCAGGGGTATAAGCCTGGCCCTGGCATTGCAGGCCATAACTGGCTATGACATTGTGAAACAAAGGATGAACCAGCCCCTAGCATCGTGGATTAATGGATCAAAAAGAGGAAAAGAGATTTCAAATCAAGTCGAGAGGCCATTCTGGAGGTTACTCTTATGCAACTTTCAGCCAGATATTGCCAACTACTACAGTACGGCAACCTCTAATCAACAGTGTTTCTGGGAACACTGAAAGGTATCCTGTCTCTATTAAATTTTACTTATTAGGTTTGTTTTTCAGAGACAAATTAATTAATTAAAAGCTCCAGATTGTTCCAATGCCAGAGAAGCTCTGAAATCCAAAGAGAAATGCCGGACTCTCCAAGAAAACAACCAGTTTCATCTTTTCATTCCTTTGCCCTTGATGGCAATATCCCTTTTCAGCTTTGAGGCAGTTAAAAAGTCATCACCTAGATCTCCCTCCTCATTTTTGGGCCCTGTTCCGTAAAATTCTTAAACAGCTTTATTCGTAGAACTGTCTGAGCAAGGATACATCAGTCCGTTGGTGACACGCTACTCCGCCAACAAAAACATCAGTACCAGCCACTGTCCTGTGATAAAACATAGAGACAGCTCTATGCTCTTCTAATTGTTGCTTTATATATAATTATGTCCTGTTTTCCTTGTTTTCACTCATTGTGTATCCTCTATTTATTTTTGATTGGTCTTAGGAGAGCTTGACTATTTTACCACTCTTCTTTAAAGCTTAAACTTTGTCTTTGTTGACCCTCTCTACTATGTCTCATTTTTCTACTTCACTGATTTCTGTACTGCTATTTACTGTCAATTTCCTTCTACTTTGTAAAGGCTTAATTTGTTGTTTTCCTAACGTGGACATTCTTATTTGGTTTGGGCACTTACTTCATTAATTAAGGCATTTTGCTAGTATAGATTTTTTAAAATAGTAAAGTCCCAGATTTCTTGTATTCCACAAGTTTTGGTATATAAACAATATGTCCATTACTATTTACTCCCAATTATTTCTATCACTTGATTTTTTTAAAATGTTAAGTTATTTGGACATTTAAAACAATTCAGTAATGATGAACGTGAATTAATATACTTGTGCTCGTTTGAAACTGTTATGTACCCCAGAAAAGCAACATTCTTCTAATCCAGATTTGTGGGGGCAGACCTATTGTGGGTGGGAATTTTTTTTTAATTAAAAATTTTTTTTTAAACATAACAACATTCAAACACGAACATTCTTACCATATGATCATTCCATTCTTGGTATATAATCAAAACCTCACAATATCATCACCATGATAATTTCTTAGAACATCTGCATCAATTCAGAAAAATAATTGCCTTTTCACTTTCTTTGTGTCTCATTTGATGCAGAAACTTTTTAATTATGATGAATCCTAATTTATCTATTTTATTTTGGTTGTTTGCACTTTTAGTGACATATCTAAGAAAAGTGCTGTCTAATCTAAGGTCAAGAAGTTTCATTCTAAGGATTTTATAGTTGGAGCTTTTACATTTACATCTTTGAACCATTTTGAATTGAGATAGGCACACAGATTCATTCTTTTTCAAGTGACACCCAATTGTCCAAGCATCACTTTTTGAAAAGATTATTCTTTCTCCCATTGAATGGACGGGGCACCTTGCTGAAAATCAACTAACCATAAATGTATGGGTTATTTCTGGATTTTAAATTTAAACAGTTTAGCAGCTCCTCAAAAAGTTAAATATAAAATTACTATATGCCCCAGGAGTTTCACTTCAAGAATAAAAAAAAAGATGAAAACATGTTTACATGAAGATTTGTACAAGAAAATTCATAGCAGCATCACTCTTAATAAACATACAGTGGAAATGACTGAAATGTTTATCAATAAATGAAAGGTTAAGAAAAATGCTGCAGCCACACAGTGGAACAGAATTCAACTATAGAAAGGAATGAAGTACTATTACATGCTATGACATGACCTCTCAGTTCTTTTTTGTTGATCTCCATATCTATCCTTATGCCAGCACCAAACTGTCTTATTTATCATGACTTTGTAATAAGTTTTGAAATCAAGAAGTTTGAGTCTTCTAACAATTCTTTTTAAGATTGTTCAGGCTACTCCTTGTACCTTAAAATTCCACAGGAATTTTAGCCTGTTTGAAACTTTGATGCTGAATCTGTAGATCAATTCAGAGACTATTGCCATCCTAACAATATTCATTCAATACTGAGCATTCTGATTCATGAATAGATAATGACTTTGCATTTATTTGATCTTCGTTAACTTCTTTCAACCATGTTTTGCAGTTTTCAGTGTACAAGTCTTGCATTTCTTTGATTAAACTTTCTAAGTTTTTTTCTTATATCTTTTTGATACTAGTGTGAAAGAAACTGTGTTCTTATTTTGATTTTCAGAGCATTTTTATCATGAAATGGTATTAGATTTTGCCAAATGCTTTACTAGTATCTATTGAGATGATCCTGTTTGTTTTTTGCTCTCACTGTATAAATATGGTGTATTACCTTAATTGGTTTTTGTACACTGAATCAACCTTGCAATTCTGGACTACATCCCATCTGATTATGGTATAGAACCCTTTTTATATGCTGATGGACTCAGTTTGCAGTATTTTAAAGAGGATTCCTGCATCTATACTCTTAAGAGGTATTGGTTGATAGTGTTTCTTCTCTTGTGATGTCTTTAACTGGCTTTGGTGTCAGGGTAATACTGGCTCCACAGAAATCAGCTAGGAAGTGTTCCTTCATCTTCAATCGTATGGAAGAGTTTGAGGAAGATTAGTGTTAATGCTTCTGTAAATGTTTCACAGAATTCACCTAGGAAACAATCCGATCTTTGGCTTTTCTCTTTTTTTGGAAATTTTTTATTTCTTACAATTTCTTTCCTAGTCATAGGGTCCATTCAAGTCAGTTCTGGTAATGTGTGCACTCCAAGGCATTGATGCCTTTCACTAAGGTCCTCTAACTTGTTGGCATGCATTTGTCCATAACATACCCTTATAATTATTTTTATTTCTGCAAGGTTGATAGTATGTCCCCACTTTTGTTTATGATTTAATTATTTGCATCTTCTCTCTTTTTTATCTTGGTTAATCCATCTGGCTAAAGGTTTGTCAATGTTGTTGACATATTCAAAGAACCAAATTTGGTTTGATTTTGTTTCTCTTATTATCAATTTATTTCCAATCTATTCATTATTATTTCCTTCCTTTTGCTTGCAATGGATTTAGTTTGCTTTTCTTTATCTGGTTTCTTAACTTAGAAAGTTAGGTTACAGCTTTGAGATTTTTTCCTATTTTTTAAGGTAGGTATTTACAGCTAGAAATTTCCCTCAGAGAACAGCTTGGGCTGCATGTCATAAGTTGTGGCATATTGTGCTTTTGTTTTCATTCTCCTCAAAGTATTTTTTAATATCCATTGTGTTTTACTTTCCTTGGCTGCTCAAGCAAATACCATGAAATGGGTTTGCTTAAATAATGGGAATTTATTGGCTCACAGTTTTGAGGTTAGGAACAGTCCTAATCAAGGCATCATCAAGACAGTGCTTTCTTCCCAAAGACTGGTGTTCTGGGGCTGGCGGTCAGGAACCCTTGCTCTTTGTCTCTTCTGTCACATGGCAACCTCTCCATTCTCTTCCAGGTTCCACTTTTGCTCGGATTCTATCTGTTCCCCTGTGGCTTTCTCTCTGTCTGAATTTCATTCTGCTTGTCAAGGATATCAACAATAGGATTACCACCCATCCTGATTGAACTGGGCCACATCATAACTGTAGTTACATCATCAAAAGGTCCTACTTACAAAAAGGGTTCACACCCACAGGAATAGATAAAGTTTAAGAACATGTTTTTCTGGGGTTCACATATACAAAACAATACAACCACTTTTTGTTTTAATTCACTGCTCATTTAGAAGTGAATTAAAATCAATATCTATATATTTGTGAATTTGTCAAATTTCCTTTCGTTATTGATTCTTCATTTTATCCCACTATGATAGAAGGAGATAGTTTCTATGATCTCAGTCTTTAAAAATTTGTTGAGACTTGGTTTGTGACCTAACAAATGGTCTTTCCTGAAGAATGTTCCATGTGCACTTGAGTGTGTATTCTGCCACTGTGTGGTAGGATGTTCTGTTGATGTTTATTAGGTCCATTTAGTACAGAGTGTTGCTCAAGTCTTCTACTTCCATGCTGTGTTTTTGTATAGTTATCTGTCCATTATTGCAAGTTGAATTTTCTATGCCTCCCATCAATTCTGTCAGTTTCTGCTTCATATATTCTGGGGCTCTGTTAATATGCGTGTGTGCATTTTCATATATAAATATATAGATGTGTGGTAATAATTGTTGCATCTCAGTAACAGATTGTTCTTTTATCATTATAATGTATTATTTGTCTTTAGTATTTTTGTCAAGTCTATTTTGTTTACCCTAACATATCCACTCCAGTGCTCTTTTGAGTTCTCTTTGCATGGGATATACAAGTAAGAGATGGGAGTATCTTCTTAACCTAGATTTATGATTCTTTTTGCAATGACCTTTTAAATCAGATTGGAAAAAGGAGTTACAAAGATACATTCATGTCTTTCATATTTACCTATGCAACTAACTTCCTCCATGTTCCCCATTTCTTGTATTGGTCTGAGTTTTTGCCCACTGTCCTTTCCTTTCAGCCTGAAGGACTCTCTTTGGCATTTCTGGAAAGGCAGATTTACTAGTGACAGACTCCCCCGTGCCTTCATCTTGGCAAGACTTACTTCTCCTTCATTTTTAAAGGATAGTTTTGCAGAATACAGAATCCTTGATTGACAGTTCTTTTTCTTACAGCACATTGAATATGTCATCCTACTGCCTTATGGACCCCATGGTTTCTTATTCTTATTGAGGACCCCTTGTTTATGATGAGTTGCCTTTTTTCTTGCTTCTTAAGATGCTCTCTTTGTCTATTTCTTTCAACAGTTTATCTATCATGTGTTCCTCACATCAGATAATATCAATTGACATATCTTCAAGTTACATCAGAAAGAGTATTTCTTCTGTTGCCTTTTTAAAATTTTAAAATTTCAGTTATTTTTCAACTTCAAAAACTTCTATTTGGTTTTTTCTTTTTTTTTTTTTAAAAGTTAAACATTCTTTATTTGATATTATAAATAAAGCACACCAAAATGACTTTTACTATTTAAAAGGCAACACTCCGGATACAGGGAATTTTAATTAGGTTGACAGAGTTAAGGCCAAAAAGATAGGGTGGTCATAGCTATCTTCAGTCCAAATTCACACAGGTTGATTAAAAGCAACTGAAATATAGGTAAGACTTGCTCTGTTGTATGAGATAGTGAAGGAAATTACTTAATATTTAAATATATTCATACAATCAATTACATAAATCAAAAGCTATATGTAAAACCAATCTCCCTGTAGGTTGTGAGTTGTTATTCACCATCTGTGTGAAAAGTTGAACATTACTAATCCAATATAGCATCAAGTCCAATCATATCTTTAAAAGGGGAAAATAATGACACTTGATGAACCACAATTACTATCACAATTCAAAAACATTGATTATAAAATGAAGCTACAAGGCAATCTCATTTAATTCAGTACTGTTCAAGAAAAATACTCTATCAACCATTCATGCCTGAATTGTGGTCAGATCAATTTAAATACGGTAAAAGAAGTTAGAAGACATTTGCAATAAATAAGGCCCACTCTAACTCAAAGCGGCTTTTTTGATATAAGTTCTCAAGTCGTCCTTTATGCTTTCTTAATGCAGCAATGGTCATTTTTGTTTCAGGGATGTCCTTGTAGGATTCTCCAAATACTCTTTCAGTTTCTCCTCTCCCCACGTGATGGCTGTGCTCTTGTTGGCCTCTATGTAAGAGAATCCCAGGGAATGACTGGTCTGCTCAAACACACTATGCACATTTGGCTCAGTCTTGTACTTGCCTTCATTTTCCATAGCACTGGGCACACTTTTGAACAAAAATCTTCTTGCTCTTCTCAACATCCCCCATTTTGAATTCCCATTCTTGTCATGTGTGACACAAAGGGTCCCAATCAGAACCTGGATGTCCTGCTACGTGGTTACTTCTTATAATTCCTCTATCTATTGATATTCTCAATCCGGTGAAACATTGTTTACACACTTTCCCTTAATTCTTTAGACATACTTTCCTTTAACCATTTTGAAACCCTTGAAACAGTTGATTTGAAGTCTTTGTCTAGAAAATCCAATATCAGAGCTTCTTTAAGTTTCTACTGATTTCTTTTTATTTCCCCCTGTGTATAGACTATTCTTTGTTTCTTTGCATGACTTGTATTTTTTGCTGAACACTGTTTATCTTAAGTAATAATTCAGCAACTCTGGAAATCATATTCTCTTCATTCCCCAGGATTTACTGATGTTGCTGTTTCTAGTTTCTTTAGCAACTTTCCTTAATTAATTCTATGAAGTCTGTATTCTTTGTTATGTGGGTCCTCTAAAGTACCTGTTCTTTTAACTCTATCGTTGTGACGATGAGCCAATAGGAATGGAATCAAACTCTTTCTTGCTTTTCCGCTTTTCCGAGGTGCTCTTAGTGTTTGCTGGGGCACACCTTCAACATTCAGTGGAGACAGTTTTTTAACCCCTGCCTTTGGTTTTCATTCCTGCTTCCATGAGCCTCGGGTGAACAAGAGGTGAGAGCTCAGGGTCTTTCCAGAGCACATACACAGCCTTGAACATGTGTGTACCCTTCAAGATTCCCAGAAACAAGCCAGAGCCTTTCAAAGCCCTTAGATCCATCTTGTACCCAGTCTTCATTCCCAAACTTTTCAGTTAAGCTACTGGCTGCCCTAACTGTTATCTATGACCTCAGGAAGCTGCACCTTAAAACAGTAACATGTTCCATAATATTCCACAAATACCTCCTAGAGAGCAGCTTTATTCAGTACTAGTCCTGTAGCTACTTAGAAGAAATAAAGACAAACATTCCAAGCCCCTCTTTGAGGGAACCACAAAACATGTTAGAACAAACAATTAACTACAATTGTTGCACATAAAATCTGTTCTTCTCTTCCCAATTTGGAATTTTGAATATGGGCTGTTATTTTCACAGTTTCTGTTTCCACTTCCTTTGGGAAGGGGAGCAGGAGATGTAACTGGGGTAAGTTAAAATCCACAAACTTTGTTGTCTTTATAGAAAATCAGTCTTTTGTTTGTTCTGAATAAGCATCTCCTGTGTGGTCACAAGTCTTTGATTAATTTCCACAGTTTCACAAAAAGTTTATCTTGACAGTTTATGCCCATTTTTTTCATTGATCTCATAGAGGACTGGAATTCAGATTCCTAACTCCAACATTTCCCCCCATAATTTCTGAAAGACATTTTTGCTGAATATATACAGAGATTTTTTTTTCCTCAATAATTTCAGGCATTATATGACTTCAATCAGCTTCCACTGCTGTCTATCAATCCCTTCTCTCTGGTTGCTTTTCTCTCTTTAACTGTGGTGTTCTTCAGGCTAACTACAATGCCTTTAGCATAACTTTCTTTTTATTGATCCTCCTTGAGGCTCACTGCAATTTTTGAATATTTGTATTCGTGTTCTTAATCAGTTCTGGAAATTCATAATTATCTTTAAAAATATTTCATCTCCTAAACTATGTATTCTTTTCTTCTTCAACTCTAATGATCTATATGTTACACTTTCTCATTCTTTCTCATTTATTCTTAACAGCATTTTCATCTATTTACCTCTCTGTATTGTGGATAAAGTCATTTTGATATACGTTCCAATGCACTAGTTTTCTCTTCAACTCTGTCTAGTATTGACTCATCAATCTGCTGATTTTCCATAACAAAATTTTTAATTCCAACTTTTCCCAAATCTTCCAGTTAATTCTTGAAGGTCTCATTTTATTCATTCAACAGTTTGCTATTTTATGTTCTGTACTTCACAACTCCAATCTTCGCAGTCCTTGGAGATCTAAATCTCCCCCCTTCCGTCATTAATTCTCATGCAGAGTGACATTCATTCTCATGTACTTAAGTCAATCTTTGGTTGCCATTTCTGGTCTTGATCAGCTGAAGTCCTACAGCCCTGACCTGGGTTTTCACCATGCTGAGTTTGCTTTATTTCTTCTGATATCAGAGAGGTTCCACTACAACCCTGTCAGCCCATAGGAGGATCCTGGCTTAGCCTGAAAGCTCCAGGTTAGATTTTCTACTTTGTTTCTGGCCAAGGAACACTGAGTCACCTATGTGGCTATAGGAGAAGTTCTAGTTCACTTTTTAATTCATGGATATGTGGCTTTAAAATCATCCCATACTGAACTGACCACCAAGTCTGTTGTTGTGCTGGTTAGAAAGGATTTATGTATCCTAGAAAAGCCATGTTTTAATCCTAATCTCATTTTGCAAAGGCAGCTGTTTCTTCTAATCCCTATTCAGCACTACAGGTTGGAAACTTGATTAAGTTATCTCCACGGAGATGTGACTTACCCAACTGTGGGTATTAACTTTTGAATAGAGAGAGAGATGATTCCACCCATTCCAGGTGGGTCTTGACTACTTTACTGGAATCCTTTAAAAGAGGAAGCATTTTGGAGAAAGCTAGAGAATGACCAGAGTAGCAGAGATATGAGAACTACAGAGTCCACCAGTCAGCAAGCTTTAGAGATGAAGGAGAATACCTATGGGGGAGCTTCATGAAGAAAGAGGCCTAGAAAGGAAGCTAGCAGACGTTGCCATGTTCACCACATGCCTTTCCAGTTGAGAGAGAAATCCTGAATGTCATCGGCCTTTCTTCAGTGAAGGTAACCTCCTCCTGTTGGTGCCTTAATTTGGACATTTTTAGACTTACTTTAATTGGGACATTTTCTTGGCCTTAGAACTGTAAACTAGTAACTTATCAAATTCCCCCTTTTTGAAAGCCATTCTAGTTCTGGTATAATGCATTCCGGCAGTTAGCAAACTAGAACAATTGCACTGCTTTAATATATTTTTATGCTTACTCCTTTCCACTAATGCTGCCTTAGTTTAAGTCTTTAATTATATCTCTTCTGGATTAATATAGCCACTAATTTTCTGACTCCCTTAATTCTTCCATCCTTCCAATATCATTTTTACTTTGCCATCAATGGTATCTACGCTTAAATTTCTTAAATGTCGAGACTTCCTGGAAGATGGCGGCTTAGTAAGACGCGCGGATCTTAGTTTCTTCTCCAGGACACCTACTAGGGGAGTAGAAACGATACAGAAAGCGCCCAAAGCCACAACAGAGATAAAAAAGGCAGCGTACCCCATCCTGGAACGGCTGGCTGGCTGAGAGAAGCAGCTCGGGTGAGATTGCCGAGGCGCGCGGGCCTTACCGGGCGGGGTGGCAAGCGGCCGGAGTTACTCCCTTCCCCCTTCCCGGGCCGGCTGGGAGAATTGGAGAGGCGGTCCCCTGAAACAAAGACGGCTGGCGCCCACACCACGCGCAGCCCCCGGACCAACTGAGAGAATTGGATCGGAAACCCCCAGGCCGCGGAGAACGGTGACGGGTGGGGGAGGCCCCTTCCAAACCCGTGACTCCCGGGGAACGTGCACTCTCTCGGGCGGGCCGCTGCCGCTGGCGCCCTCCCGCCACGCTTGTTGCCCAGGGCCGACTGGGAAGTTCGGACGGGCTCTTTCCCTGGCTGCGGCGACCAGCAGCCCTCCCTGCGTTCGGACCCCGGGCCGGCTCAAGCCGTTTCGGCTGGCGAACCCCCCGGACGGCGAGAGTTTTCCAAAGTTTAAGGTCCCACAGCACCTTTTACTGGTGGGACCCGCAGACAAACGTGTGCCACGAGCGCCACCTACTGGGCAGGATAAGAAAAACAGAACCCAGAGATTTCACAGAAAAATATTACAACCTTGCTGGGTCCAACACCAAGAAAAATCTGAATAAATGCCCAGACGCCAGCAGCAGAAGATAACTGTCCACGCTCAAAAGATTGAGAATATGGCCCAGTCAAAGGAACAAACCAATAGCTCAAATGAGACACAAGAGCTGAGACAACTAATCCTGAATATACGAACAGAAATGGAAAACCTCTTCAAAAATGAAATCAATAAATTGAGGGAGGACATGAAGAGGACATGGGCTGAACATAAAGAAGAAATAGAAAAACTGAAAAAACAAATCGCAAAACTTATGGAAGTGAAGGATAAAGTAGCAAACATAGAAAAAATAATGGATAGCTACAATGATAGATTTAAAGAGACAGAAGATAGAATTAGTGATTTGGAGGATGGAACATCTGAATCCCAAAAAGAAACAGAAACTATCGGGAAAAGAATGGAAAAATTTGAACAGGGTATCAGGGAACTCAAGGACAATATGAACCGCACAAATATACGTGTTGTGGGTGTCCCAGAAGGAGAAGAGAAGGGAAAAGGAGGAGAAAAACTAATGGAAGAAATTTTCACTGAAAATTTCCCAACTCTTATGAAAGACCTAAAATTACAGATCCAAGAAGTGCAGCGCACCCCAAAGAGATTAGACCCAAATAGGCGTTCTCCAAGACACTTACTAGTTAGAATGTCAGAGGTCAAAGAGAAAGAGAAGATCTTGAAAGCAGCAAGAGAAAAACAATCCATTACATACAAGGGAAACCCAATAAGACTTTGTGTAGATTTCTCAGCAGAAACCATGGAAGCTAGAAGACAGTGGGATGATATATTTAAAATACTAAAAGAGAAAAACTGCCAACCAAGACTCCTATATCCAGCAAAATTATCCTTCAAAAATGAGGGAGAAATTAAAACATTCTCAGACAAAAAGTCACTGAAAGAATTTGTGACCAAGAGACCAGCTCTGCAAGAAATACTAAAGGGAGCACTAGAGTCAGATACAAAAAGACAGAAGAGAGAGATATGGAAAAGAGTGTAGAAAGAAGGAAAATCAGATGTGATATATATAATACAAAAGGCAAAATGTTAGAGGAAAATATTATCCAAACAGTAATAACACTAAATGTCAATGGACTGAATTCCCCAATCAAAAGACATAGATTGGCAGAATGGATTACAAAACAGGATCCTTCTATATGCTGTCTACAGGAAACACATCTTAGACCCAAAGATAAACACAGGTTGAAAGTGAAAGGTTGGGAAAAGATATTTAATGCAAATAACAACCAGAAAAGAGCAGGAGTGGCTATACTAATATCCAACAAATTAGACTTCAAATGTAAAACAGTTAAAAGAGACAAAGAAGGACACTATATACTAATAAAAGGAACAATTAAACAAGAAGACATAACAATCATAAATATTTACGCACCGAATCAGAATGCCCCAAAATACGTGAGGAATATACTGCAAACACTGAAAAGGGAAATAGACTCATATACCATAATAGTTGGAGACTTCAACTCACCACTCTCATCAAGGGAAAGAACATCTAGACAGAGGATCAACAAAGAAATAGAGAATCTGAATATTACTATAAATGAACTAGACTTAATAGACATTTATAGGACATTACATCCCACAACAGCAGGATACACCTTTTTCTCAAGTGCTCATGGATCATTCTCAAAGATAGACCATATGCTGGGTCACAAAGCAAGTCTTAACAAATTTAAAAAGATTGAAATCTTACACAACACTTTCTCGGACCATAAAGGAATGATGTTGGAAATCAATAATAGGCAGAGTGCCAGAAAATTCACAAATACGTGGAGGCTCAACAACACACTCCTAAACAACGACTGGGTCAAAGAAGAAATTGCAAGAGAAATTAGCAAATACCTCGAGGCGAATGAAAATGAAAACACAACATATCAAAACTTATGGGACGCAGCAAAGGCAGTGCTAAGAGGGAAATTTATTGCTCTAAATGCCTATATCAGAAAAGAAGAAAAGGCAAAAATTCAGGAATTAACTATCCATTTGGAAGAACTGGAGAAAGAACAGCAAGCTAACCCCAAAGCAAGCAAAAGGAAAGAAATAACAAAGATTAGAGCACAAATAAATGAAATTGAAAACATGAAAACAATAGAGAAAATCAATAAGGCCAGAAGTTGGTTCTATGAGAAAATCAATAAGATTGATGGGCCCTTAGCAAGATTGACAAAAAGAAGAAGAGAGAGGATGCAAATAAATAAGATCAGAAATGGAAGAGGAGACATAACTACTGACCTCACAGAAATAAAGGAGGTAATAACAGGATACTATGAACAACTTTACGCTAATAAATACAACAATTTAGAGGAAATGGACGGGTTCCTGGAAAGACATGAACAACCAACTTTGACTCAAGAAGACATAGATGACCTCAACAAACCAATCACAAATAAAGAAATTGAATTAGTCATTCAAAAGCTTCCTAAAAAGAAAAGTCCAGGACCAGATGGCTTCACATGTGAATTCTACCAAACGTTCCAGAAAGAATTAGTACCAATTCTCTTCAAACTCTTCAAAAAAATCGAAGTGGAGGGAAAACTACCTAATTCATTCTATGAAGCCAACATCACCCTCATACCAAAACCAGGCAAAGATATTACAAAAAAAGAAAACTACAGACCAATCTCTCTAATGAATACAGATGCAAAAATCCTCAATAAAATTCTAGCAAATCGTATCCAACAACACATTAAAAGAATTATACATCATGACCAAGTAGGATTCATCCCAGGTATGCAAGGATGGTTCAACATAAGAAAATCAATTAATGTAATACACCATATCAACAAATCAAAGCAGAAAAATCACATGATCATCTCAATTGATGCAGAGAAGGCATTCGACAAGATTCAACATCCTTTCCTGTTGAAAACACTTCAAAAGATAGGAATACAAGGGAACTTCCTTAAAATGATAGAGGGAATATATGAAAAACCCACAGCTAATATCATCCTCAATGGGGAAAAATTGAAAACTTTCCCCCTAAGATCAGGAACAAGACAAGGATGCCCACTATCACCACTATTATTCAACATTGTGTTGGAGGTTCTAGCCAGAGCAATTAGACAAGAAAAAGAAATACAAGGCATCAAAATTGGAAAGGAAGAAGTAAAACTATCACTGTTTGCAGACGATATGATACTGTACGTCGAAAACCCGGAAAAATCCACAACAAAACTACTAGAGCTAATAAATGAGTACAGCAAAGTAGCAGGTTACAAGATCAACATTCAAAAATCTGTAGCATTTCTATACACTAGTAAGGAACAAGCTGAGGGGGAAATCAAGAAACGAATCCCATTCACAATTGCAACTAAAAGAATAAAATACCTAGGAATAAATTTAACTAAAGAGACAAAAAACCTATATAAAGAAAACTACAAAAAACTGCTAAAAGAAATCACAGAAGACCTAAATAGATGGAAGGGCATACCGTGTTCATGGATTGGAAGACTAAATATAGTTAAGATGTCAATCCTACCTAAATTGATTTACAGATTCAATGCAATACCAATCAAAATCCCAACAACTTATTTTTCAGAAATAGAAAAACCAATAAGCAAATTTATCTGGAAGGGCAGGGTGCCCCGAATTGCTAAAAACATCTTGAGGAAAAAAAACGAAGCTGGAGGTCTCGCGCTGCCTGACTTTAAGGCATATTATGAAGCCACAGTGGTCAAAACAGCATGGTATTGGCATAAAGATAGATATATCG
This sequence comes from Tamandua tetradactyla, assembly GCF_023851605.1. Classification (NCBI taxonomy): domain Eukaryota; kingdom Metazoa; phylum Chordata; class Mammalia; order Pilosa; family Myrmecophagidae; genus Tamandua; species Tamandua tetradactyla. The sequence goes on along the minus strand of NC_135330.1, from coordinate 200,036,479 downwards.
ACCAATGGAATCGAATAGAGTGCTCAGATATAGACCCTCTCATCTATGGACATTTGATCTTTGATAAGGCAGTCAAGCCAACTCACCTGGGACAGAACAGTCTCTTCAATAAATGGTGCCTAGAGAACTGGATATCCATATGCAAAAGAATGAAAGAAGACCCATCTCTCACACCCTATACAAAAGTTAACTCAAAATGGATCAAAGATCTAAACATTAGGTCTAAGACCATAAAACAGTTAGAGGAAAATGTAGGGAGATATCTTATGGATCTTACAACTGGAGGCGGTTTTATGGACCTTAAACCTAAAGCAAGAGCACTGAAGAAGGAAATAAATAAATGGGAACTCCTCAAAATTAAACACTTTTGTGCATCAAAGAACTTCATCAAGAAAGTAGAAAGACAGCCTTCACAATGGGAGACAATATTTGGAAATGATATATCAGATAAAGGTCTAGTATCCAGAATTTATAAAGAGATTGTTCATCTCAACAACAAAAAGACAGCCAACCCAATTACAAAATGGGAAAAAGACTTGAACAGACACCTCTCAGAAGAGGAAATACGGATGGCCAAGAGGCACATGAAGAGATGCTCAATGTCCCTGGCCATTAGAGAAATGCAAATCAAAACCACAATGAGATATCATCTCACACCCACCAGAATGGCCATTATCAACAAAACAGAAAATGACAAGTGCTGGAGAGGATGCGGAGAAAGAGGCACACTTATCCACTGTTGGTGGGAATGTCAAAGGGTGCAACCACTGTGGAAGGCAGTTTGGCGGTTCCTCAAAAAGCTGAATATAGAATTGCCATACGACCCAGCAATACCATTGCTAGGTATCTACTCAAAGGACTTAAGAGCAAAGACACAAACGGACATTTGCACACCAATGTTTATAGCAGCATTATTTACAATTGCAAAGAGATGGAAACAGCCAAAATCTCCATCAACAGAAGAGTGGCTAAACAAACTGTGGTATATACATACGATGGAATATTATGCAGCTTTAAGACAAGATAAACTTATGAACCATGTAATAACATGGATGGACCTAGAGAATATTATGCTGAGTGAATCCAGCCAAAAACTAAAGGACAAATACTGTATGGTCCCACTGATGTGAACGGACATTCGAGAATAAACTTGAAATATGTCATTGGTAACAGAGTTCAGCAGGAGTTAGAAACAGGGTAAGACAATGGGTAATTGAAGCTGAAGGGATACAGACTGTGCAACAGGACTAGATACAAAAACTCAAAAATGGACAGCACAATAATACCCAATTGTAAAGTAATCATGTTAAAACACTGAATGAAGCTGCATCTGAGCTATAGGTTTTTGTTTTGTTTTGTGTTGTTTTGTTTTGATTTTACTATTATTACTTTTATTTTTTCTCTATATTAACATTCTATATCTTTTTCGGTTATGTTGCTAGTTCTTCTAAACTAATGCAAATGTACTAAGAAATGATGATCATGCAGCTATGTGATGATGTTAAGAATTAATGATTGCATGTGTAGAATGGTATGATCTCTAAATGTTGGGTTAATTTCTTTTTTTCTGTTAATTAAAAAAAAAAAAAGAGAAGGGATAATTGGAGATGAAGGGATACAGACTGTACAACGGGACTGGATATAAAAACTCAGAAATGGACAGCACAATACTACCCAATTGTAATGCAATTATGTTAAAACACTGAATGAAGCTGCATGTGAGGTATAGGTTTTTTGTTTTTGTTTTTTTGTTTTTTTTTCTTTCTATTATTGTTTTAATTCTTATTCTGTTGTCTTTTTATTTCTTTTTCTAAATCGATGCAAATGTACTAAGAAATGATGAATATGCAACTATGTGATGTTATTAAGAATTACTGATTGTACATGTACATTGAAATGATTTCTAATTGTTTTGTTAATTCTTTTTTTAATTAATAAAAAAAAAAAAATTTCTTAAATGTCTATCCATACTCTAAAAGATAACATTCAAACTTCTTATCATGATGTACAGATACCTGTCTACATCTCCAACCTTAACTGTTGCCACTTAAACATACTTATTCTGTCCTATAAAATCCTATTTGTAGTTCCTTTAATGAGGCACACTACTTCAAGATCTTCATATGTGGTATATCCTCTTCCTGTAACTTCTGCCACTCTCTCCCTCCACCCAATCGAGTAAAGAAAAGTTCTCTCCATTGCTCAGATGTTCTGGACATTGTAGCACATATCTCATTGTCTTATAGGGTTTTCTTTCCTTCTTTTAACAAGTCTCTTTCTCTTTTAGACTATGACATCCAGTAAATGAAGTTAAAACATGGGATTCATCTCTGTATCCAACATGATTATCAGGGTACCTGTTATGAAGCATGAACTCAGAATATACAGCTAAATCAATAAATAGCTGAATGAATACAAGAAAATATCATGTGGAAAGGGGGGTTAAAGAAGAAATAAATCTTAGATGATAAAATAGTTTTTTAATAAGTATAAAATTCTTTGATATATTTAGCATGCAGGAAATTAGATAAGTAAAAACATCAGCGATCTTAGGAATATCTATTTCAGAACATTTTCCTGTCCGCAGTGTCTATACACTTAGGATGTGAATAAAGCACTCACCTCTAAATGCAAGTTTATTTTTCAAAGGAAATGGACAGAGAAAACATTTTTTTTCAAGTCTATTCATTCCTGCTCTAATAAAAGAATCATCATGGATACTGAGAAAAAAGTCAGGACACAAAAGCATTCTATTTCAAATAAGACAGGTGTCAGCAAAGGATTTCTGATATTCTATAATTATCCAATGCTATGTAGTTTATAATTTAAATTGGTAGCCTCTGACCTGAGACTCTGTGATGCTAAATTTTAAATATAATTAATTTATATAATTCATTGAAAGAAAATAAATGACTAGAAAAGGCAATAGGAGAGGTTAGACAAATTAGCCACTCACCATCCATAATGGATGAGGGTAGAGAATGCAGAAATAAGTTTCTACCCAGGTCGACTGTTTACCGGCATTATGTCCTTGGAGAAATTATTTTCCCTGTATTTGAATGTGGTTTCTCATTAGAAAATAGACACACAGGATTCAGATATACTATAAACTGGTGACAAGAGTGTATGCATGAAAGGTATGATTTGATTTCAAGATCCTGGTTTATTTAGTCAAGAAGAAAGATTTGTATTCAAAGCGGGGTGGCCCAATCACAGGCACAACAGCCCATGCTGCATCCTCTGGTCCTGGAACCTCAGAAGGCAGACAGAGGGGTTCTGTGCATGCTGCAAGGTAGCATCTTGTCAGATGTGAGAGGCTCAGTTTTTTCCTGTGCTTCATTCCGTTAATGGCTGGAATTACAAAACATAAACTTTTTGTTTTATAAAACATGGACAAGCTTGGTGCTCCACGGGTACCAAGCAGACCCTGCCTAGGGAGAACAGGAGAGAGGCAATCAGTTGCCTCTGAGTAGTGTTCCTCTCTGGAAACTTCCTTGATGTCCAAGAGAGTACATTTTCTCCCAGGGGTTAAAACGATTACCTTGTAGGCCTGTTATGAGGAGCCAGTCAGAGAAATATGCAAAGTCTTTGAAAATACTAAGTACTCTTGATGGCAGTTCGCTTTCCTAAAAGGTATGTCTGATATTCTGGCCCTGCTCTTGTTCATGAGAAGGGAAGAGAAGAAATGGCAGATCTTGATATTAACTACTGGAGTTGCCAATCAGGTCACACAGGGAGTTCGATGAGACTCTGAACATGAATACCCTGGATATGTAATTTGGTGCACTAGTTACACACTGTTATTACTAATCAAATACTTTTTGGAAGCATAACTCAATTTACTGAAATTCATGAGTTGAAAGCTAAGAATATGAGAAAGCTGAGATATAGTGGTGATCTGCAGCAGATTATTCCAAGCCCGACTACTGGTGCAGAGGAATGGAAGCTGGAAAAACACAGGCACTGGAAACTTAGAATATCTCTCCCTATAAGGGTGAGAGAAAAAAATATATTGGCTAACAAGCTCATCCCTTAAAACAGTAAATGATTCTCAGAGGGTAAAATCTATCAATTACTCATGTTTTTGGGTCAATTACTTACATGTAAATCTATTATAAAAGACAGTATCAGACCCATACTTGTATAGAATAGATCCACCAAGGGAACTGGAAATTTGATTGGGTGAGAAGTAGAGAGAAGGAAGAAAAACCTAAAGGATAAATGCGGAGCTTGAGATTCTTTAAAGTGAGGGCAAGTGAGAGGGAACTTGATATCCTGACTTAGGAGAGAGAGAAGGCATTAAAAAGAGAAGGTGGGCTGAGGAGAGGGAACTAGCATTGGTTGAAGAACACTCCTTCCCCTACCCTCAATCTAATTAACTGTTGTGAGCAAGCAGTGAGAACTAGGTAACTAAGCTAGATTCTCAGATTAGTACTTAACTGGTATCACTTTTATCTATGGCTTCAAATAAACCTAATAACTTCAAATACACAAAAGCAGAATATATTAATCTGCAGTGAACCAAAACAGTTCCTATGCTTCTTACAGCAGGATGGCAAACATGTCTTAGATGATAGCTGCATTTATGCAGCCACTTATGAGGAAAGACAGGCATCATTCCATGAGGCTGTATGATCAGTGAATGGAGGGCAGTGGCTGTCAAACAGTGGTGTTCATTAAAGGTCATGATTACTTCGAGAACACATTAAAAGGTTTGTGTCCAAGCCCCACCCAGAGATTCTGAGTGCACAAGTACAAAGTGAGACCCTGGTATCTATTTGTTTTATAAGCAGTACCTGTGATACTGATGCATGCAGAAATGTGAGGACCCTAAATTAACAGCGTAAAGTCTGGGATTGGATTTCTCAATTAGCTTCAGTCAGTAGCATGGTCACAAAATCTGACCCTCAGCTAACAAGCTCAGAAATGGCATTACCAGAAACATTAGAGTGTGCACATGTCTGATGTTAGCTTTGGGTCATCGGCTAGGGTATGTCCCCAAGTCCTCTACTACCATTTTTCAGCACACTACACAAAAGGAAAGAAAGACTCTTCCATTTTAGGGTACACATGCAGAGTAACCTACTCTGAGTCTCCAGGCCAGAATGGTCAATTGACCTCAGTGCACCTCCTTTTCCGTATTCCAGTGGCCGTGGGTACTTACTTGGCTGTTGACTCTTCCTCTACCTATTTCCAACAAGCTAATGCCCTTAAGGAGGATTTAGATAACTCACTCACTTTAGAAAGCACTGCTCTCAGAACAAAAGCCCAGGAACATCAACTAGAACAGGTTTCAAACCATGGTACAAAGCAGACCACAAGAAATAGATATTACATCATAATCCTATACACTCACCCAAATGTTTGAGCAAACAATATGTAAGTTAAGTTCACTGTTTTTCTTGCATTGCGCCAGAAATGAAGAAAGTTAGACACAGGGATAAAGAATTGTATTGAAGCCTTCTTTATAACTATTTGTATTGCTTTTTTTTAAAAAAAGGAGAAACTACTATGTAAACATCCCAGACTCTTTTTTGATATAGACATAAAGGTTGTAAAACCCTATTAACATTAAAGAATTAAGAAAATCACTGAACGCCATTTAAAAGCCAGGAAAACTTTGACTTTGAAAAATACACAGCTCAAAAACAGATTAAGATTTTTACAAATAAAATTATGTCAATATTTGTTTTATTCAATAATGAAAAACAAAAAGGTATTTTTTGTTCTAAATCTTAATTTTCACTCACAAACCAGGCCTGCTTTTTAATCCCATCCAGTGGGCCTGCTGATGCTGAGGTCCCATCTCTTATAAGAGGTTTCTCCAATCATTACGGCCCAGTGGAACATTCCCTCTTCCACTTCTGAACTACTTACAGTTTTTCTATTATTCATTTTCCACTTAATCACGTACTGCCGAAGGCATTTTTCAAATGCTTATTTTTTATGCAAACAAATCCTAGCACCTCCATTTATAAGTACATTGAGGACTACATGCAAAACGTAATTGTATTTATATCCCTGCTAAATAAACACAAACAGTTATTTAGGCTTTTGTTGTTTTTTTTTCATATTGCAGATTCATAAGTGTTAAGAATTTCAAGAATACCTACTTATACATCTTTTTATCTTTATGACTAGAAAACAGTAACTTTTCTTCACACTTTTCCAGCTTGGACTGTGACTTTTTACAACAGGTATTTATACAAGTAGTATCTGGATTTTCAGACATTGGGCTGAAACTGAAATTGAGGAATACAAATCACTCGTGTGTTCTCACTCAATTAACAAACTAGCCTATAGCATAGGGCCCTACTTCCACTCATTCTCAAGAAGAGGCCTATGCCTGGCCCAGACTGACCCCGATGTGCCTATGCTTCTGTCCTATCTGGCCTGCCTGGTCTAGCCTTGGCCCTACCTGAGAGCATCCTGGAGCAGGTGGTGCAGCCACGGCACAGCCCACCTGGGCCTCCCCTGCATCTGCTCTGCCCACAACACGCCAGCCATAGCAGCCAGGCCTACCCCAGCCTCCTTGGCACCTGCCTGATCTGGGCTGTATCAGAATGGCATATACACTAACTAAAAATTTTCTAATAAAGACATGGATCGTCTGTGTTTTTACTGCCTTTTGCTTACAATAAATGAGCCAAGAACAAAAAATATGGGTCTCTAGAAAGTAAGAAATGGGGGTAAAATATGGCACAGAAATAAACACAGCAGCAACAGAGTACCCTTTCTCACTGATTAGCTTTTCTGTTTCTTTTTCAAGGTACAGAAATCCAAGTATTTTATAGAGTATTACCAAAGTTAAAATAACAGGGGTTTGGAGGAAAGTATATTTGAAGTTGCTCACAGAAGTGAAAAACTCTCAAAACACATGCAAACACAGGTGTATTTTAACATGGCTAACAGTATAATTAAAATTTACAACCACTAAGTTTTGAAATATACTTTCCCTGTTACTTCAAATATAGCCATTATTGACACATATTTATCTTAGTTTTAGATGAGTAATATTTCATTTATTATCAACATCTAAGGCTATGTCTAGAAATCAAATACACTGTTTAAGATCTAACACAGACTTTCAGGAAGATAGCCGACTAAAGCAGCTTGAGATTAGCCCTGCTCCACAGAAAAGGCAGAGAACGGACAGGAGGGTGACTGAGGTAGCAACATGGAAGTGCAGCTGACCTGGGAGAGCCTCGGCACCCATGCAGCAGCCCTGGAACACTGGTTGCAAAGGCCAAGGAACCAACAGGCAGAAAAGAGGAGCCTGGCGAGGAGACGCAGAGCAGTGGAGCCCACAGGAGTGCATGGACGGTGTCTTACTTAGGGTTCTCTAGAGAAACAGAATCAACAGGAAACACTCGCAAATATAAAATTTATAAAAGTGTCTCCCGTAACTGTGCAAACGCAGAGTCCAAAATCTGCAAGGCAGGCTGTGAAGTAGACAATTCTGATGGAGGGTCTGGACAAACTCCACAGGATAGGATTGCTGGCTGAAGCAGGAAGAGAGCCTGTCTCTTCTGTCTCTTCAAACATTGTTAGCCATGTTTAAAATACACCTGTGTATGCATGTGTTTTGAGAGTTCTTCACTTCTGTGAACAACTTCAAATATACTTTCCTCCAAACCCCTGTTAATTTAACTTTGGTAATAGTTCATAAAATACTCGGATTTCTGTACCTTGAAAAAGAAACAGAAAAGCTAATCAGTGAGAATGGGGGCTCTGTTGCTGCTGGGTTTATTTCTGTGTCATATTTTACCCCCACTTCTTATTTCCAAGAGACCCATAATTTTTGTTCTTGGCTTATTTATTGTAAAAGGCTTCCAGTGATTAGATTAAGCATCGCTCATTGCAGAACACACTCCTCTTGGCTGATTACAAATGGAATCAGCTGAGGATGCAGCTGCTGTGATCATGATTTAATTCTATAAAATGTTCTAATCACAAAAGACAGGCCAGCACTTGCCCAACCAGACAAACAGGTACCACCACTTGGCCACGTTGACACATGAACCTGACCATGACAGTCCACCCCTTGTCAACTCAGCAGCTATATACATCACCTTAAACCATACCTAATTTCCAAATGAAAACAATAAAACACGCATTTTTTCTCCATCTAACAATACTCAACTGTCCTGCGTATACCTGGAAACACATTAAATCTCTCCAGAATAGGGTGGAATTCCTTGGGCAATATTCATTCATTTTTTTTTCTTTTATTAATTAAAAAAAATTAACAAAACATTAGGAAATCATTCCATTCTACATGTAAAATCAGTAATTCTTAATATCATCACATAGTTGCATATTCATCATTTCTTAGTACATTTGCATCGATTTAGAAAAAGAAATAAAAAGACAACAGAATAAGAAATAAAACGATAATAGAGAGAAAAAAAACACCTATACCTCACATGCAGCTTCATTCAGTGTTTTAACATAATTGCATTACAATTGGGTAGTATTGTGCTGTCCATTTCTGAGTTTTTATATCCAGTCCCGTTGTACAGTCTGTATCCCTTCAGCTCCAATTACCCCTTCTCTTTTTTTTTTTTTTTTTAATTAACGGAAAAAAAGAAATTAACCCAACATTTAGAAATCATACCATTCTACATATGCAATCAGTAATTCTTAACATCATCACATAGATGCATGATCATCGTTTCTTAGTACATTTGCATCGGTTTAGAAGAACTAGCAACACAACCGAAAAAGATATAGAATGTTAATATAGAGAAAAAAATAAAAGTAATAATAGTAAAAACAAAACAAAACAAAACAAAACAAAAACCTAAAGCTCAGATGCAGCTTCATTCAGTGTTTTAACATGATTACTTTACAATTGGGTATTATTGTGTTGTCCATTTTTTAGTTTTTGTATCTAGTCCTGTTGCACAGTCTGTATCCCTTCAGCTCCAATTGCCCATTCTCTTACCCTGTTTCTACTTCCTGCTGGACTCTGTTACCAATGACATATTCCAAGTTTATTCTCGAATGTCGGTTCATATCAGTGGGACCATACAGTATTTGTCCTTTAGTTTTTGGCTAGACTAACTCAGCATAATGTTCTCTAGGTCCATCCATGTTATTACATGTTTCATAAGTTTATCCTGTCTTAAAGCTGCATAATATTCCATCGTATGTATATACCACATTTTGTTTAGCCACTCTTCTGTTGATGGAGATTTCGGTTGTTTCCATCTCTTTGCAATTGTAAATAACGCTGCTATAAACACTGGTGTGCAAATGTCCGTTTGTGTCTTTGCCCTTAAGTCCTTTGAGTAGATTCCCAGCAATGGTATTGCTGGGTCATATGGCAATTCTATATTCAGCTTTTTGAGGAACCGCCAAACTGCCTACCACAGTGGTTGCACCATTTGACATTCCCACCAACAGTGGATAAGTGTGCCTGCTTCTCCACATCCTCTCCAGCACTTGTCATTTTCTGTTTTGTTGATAATGGCCATTCTGGTGGGTGTGAGATGATATCTCATTGTGGTTTTGATTTGCATTTCTCTAATGGCCAGGGACATTGAGCATCTCTTCATGTGCCTTTTGGCCATTTGTATTTCCTCTTCTGATAGGTGTCTGTTCAAGTCTTTTTCCCATTTTGTAATTGGGTTGGCTGTCTTTTTGTTGTTGAGTTGAACAATCTCTTTATAAATTCTGGATACTAGCCTTTACCTGATATGTCATTTCCAAATATTGTCTCCCATTGTGTAGGCTGTCTTTCTACTTTCTTGATGAAGTTCTTTGAGGCACAAAAGTGTTTAATTTTGAGGAACTCCCATTTATTTATTTCCTTCTTCAGTGTTCTTGCTTTAGGTTTAAGGTCCATAAAACCGCCTCCAGTTGTAAGATTCATAAGATATCTCCCAACATTTTCCTCTAACTGTTTTATGGTCTTAGACCTAATGTTTAGATCTTTGATCCATTTTGAGTTAACTTTTGTGTAGGGTGTGAGACATGGGTCTTCTTTCATTCTTTTGCATATAGATATCCAGTTCTCTAGGCACCATTTATTGAAGAGACTGTTCTGTCCCAGGTGAGTTGGCTTGACTACCTTATCAAAGATCAAATGTCCATAGATGAGAGGGTCTATATCTGAGCACTCTATTTGATTCCATTGGTCGATATATCTATCTTTATGCCAATACCATGCTGTTTTGACCACTGCGGCTGCATAATACGCCTTAAAGTCAGGCAGCACAAGACCTCCAGCTTCGTTTTTTTTCCTCTAGATGTTTTTAGCAATTCGGGGCACCCTGCCCTTCCAGATAAATTTGCTTATTGGTTTTTCTATTTCTGAAAAGTAAGTTGTTGGGATTTTGATTGGTATTGCATTGAATCTGTAAATCAATTTAGGTAGGATTGACATCTTAACTATATTTAGTCTTCCAATCCATGAACACGGTATGCCCTTCCATCTATTCAGGTCTTCTGTGATTTCTTTTAACAGTTTTTTGTAGTTTTCTTTATATAGGTTTTTTTGTCTCTTTAGTTAAATTTATTCCTAGGTATTTTATTCTTTTAGCTGCAATTGTAAATGGGATTCGTTTCTTGATTTCCCCCTCAGCTTGTTCATTACTAGTGTATAGAAATGTTACACATTTTTGAATGTTGATCTTGTAACCTGCTACTTTGCTGTACTCATTTATTAGCTCTAGTAGTTTTGTTGTGGATTTTTCTGGGTTTTCAACGTATAGTATCATATCATCTGCAAACAGTGATAGTTTTACTTCTTCCTTTCCAATTTTGATGCCTTGTATTTCTTTTTCTTGTCTAATTGCTCTGGCTAGAACCTCCAACACAATGTTGAATAATAGTGGAGATAGTGGACATCCTTGTCTTGTTACTGATCTTAGGGGGAAAGTTTTCAATTTTTCCCCATTGAGGATGATATTAGCTGTGGGGTTTTCATATATTCCCTCTATCATTTTAAGGAAGTTCCCTTGTATTCCTATCTTTTGAAGTGTTTTCAACAGGAAAGGATGTTGAATCTTGTCAAATGCCTTCTCTGCATCAATTGAGATGATCATGTGATTTTTCTGCTTTGATTTGTTGATATGGTGTATTACATTAATTGATTTTCTTATGTTGAACCATCCTTGCATACCTGGGATGAATCCTACTTGGTCATGATGTATAATTCTTTTAATGTGTTGTTGGACACGATTTGCTAGAATTTTATTGAGGATTTTTGCATCTATATTCATTAGAGAGATTGGTCTGTAGTTTTCTTTTTTTGTAATATCTTTGCCTGGTTTTGGTTTGAGGGTGATGTTGGCTTCATAGAATGAATTTGGTAGTTTTCCCTCCACTTCGATTTTTTTGAAGAGTTTGAGCAGGGTTGGTACTAATTCTTTCTGGAATGTTTGGTAGATTTCACATGTGAAGCCATCTGGTCCTGGACTCTTCTTTTTAGGAAGCTTTTGAATGACTAATTCAATTTCTTTAGTTGTGATTGGTATGTTGAGGTCATCTATTTCTTCTTGAGTCAAAGTTGGTTGTTCATGTCTTTCCAGGAACCCGTCCATTTCATCTAAATTGTTGTATTTATTAGCGTAAAGTTGTTCATAGTATCCTGTTATTAACTCCTTTATTTCTGTGAGGTCAGTAGTTATGTCTCCTCTTCCATTTCTGATCTTATTTATTTGCATCCTCTCTCTTTTTCTTTTTGTCAGTTTTGATAAGGGCCCATCAATCTTACTGATTTTCTCATAGAACCAACTTCTGGTCTTATTGATTTTCTCTATTGTTTTCATGTTTTCAATTTCATTTATTTCTGCTCCGATCATTGTTATTTCTTTCCTTTTGCTTGCTTTGGGATTAGTTTGCTGTTCTTTCTCCAGTTCTTCCAAATGGACAGTTAATTCCTGCATTTTTGCCTTTTCTTCTTTTCTGATATAGGCATTTAGGGCAATAAATTTCCCTCTAAGCACTGCCTTTGCTGCATCCCATAAGTTTTGATATGTTGTGTTTTCATTTTCATTCGCCTCGAGGTATTTACTAATTTCTCTTGCAATTTCTTCTTTGACCCACTCGTTGTTTAAGAGTGTGTTGTTGAGCCTCCACGTATTTGTGAATTTTCTGGCACTCCGCCTATTATTGATTTCCAACTTCATTCCTTTATGATCCGAGAAAGTGTTGTGTATGATTTCAATCTTTTTAAATTTGTTAAGTCTTGCTTTGTGACCCAGCATATGGTCTATCTTTGAGAATGATCCATGAGCACTTGAGAAAAAGGTGTACCCTGCTGTTGTGGGATGTAATGTCCTATAAATGTCTGTTAAGTCTAGCTCATTTATAGTAATATTCAGATTCTCTATTTCTTTATTGATCCTCTGTCTAGATGTTCTGTCCATTGATGAGAGTGGCGAACTGAAGTCTCCAACTATTATGGTATTTGTGTCTATTTCCCTTTTCAGTATTTGCAGTGTATTCCTCATGTATTTTGGGGCATTCTGGTTCGGTGCGTAAATATTTATGATTGTCATGTCTTCTTGTTTAATTGTTCCTTTTATTAGTATATAGTGTCCTTCTTTGTCTCTTTTAACTGTTTTACATTTGAAGTCTAACTTGTTGGATATTAGTATAGCCACTCCTGCTATTTTCTGGTTGTTATTTGCATGAAATATCTTTTCCCAACCTTTCACTTTCAACCTATGCTTATCTTTGGGTCTAAGATGTGTTTCCTGTAGACAGCATATAGAAGGATCCTGTTTTTTTAATCCATTCTGCCAGTCTATGTCTTTTGATTGGGGAATTCAGTCCATTAACATTTAGTGTTATTACTGTTTGGATAATATTTTCCTCTACCATTTTGCCTTTTGTATTATATATATCATACCTGACTTTCCTTCTTTCTACACTCTTCTCCATACCTCTCCGGTCTTTTCGTGTCTGACTCTAGTGCTCCCTTTAGTATTTCTTGCAGAGCTGGTCTCTTGGTCACAAATTCTCTCAGTGACTTTTTGTCTGAGAATGTTTTAATTTCTCCCTCCTTTTTGAAGGACAATTTTGCTGGATATAGGAGTCTTGGTTGGCAGTTTTTCTCTTTTAGTAATTTAAATATATCATCCCACTGTCTTCTAGCCTCCATGGTTTGTGCTGAGAAATCTACACATAGTCTTATTGGGTTTCCCTTGTATGTGATGGATTGTTTTTCTCTTGCTCTTTTCAAGATCCTCTCTTTCTCTTTGACCTCGGACATTCTAACTAGTAAGTGTCTTGGAGAACGCCTATTTGGGTCTAATCTCTTTGGGGTGCGCTGCACTTCTTGGATCTGTAATTCTAGGTCTTTCATAAGAGTTGGGAAATTTTCAGTGAAAATTTCTTCCATTAGTTTTTCTCCTCCTTTTCCCTTCTCTTCTCCTCTGGGACACCCACAACACGTATATTTGTGCGCTTCATATTGTCATTCAGTTCCCTGATACCCTGTTCAAATTTTCCATTCTTTTCCCTATAGTTTCTGTTTGTTTTTGGAATTCAGATGTTCCATCCTCCAAATCACTAATTCTATCTTCTGTCTCTTTGAATCTATCATTGTAGGTATCCGTCGTTTTTTCCATCTTTTCTACTTTGACCTTCACTTCCATAAGTTCTGTGATTTGTTTTTTCAGTTTTTCTATTTCTTCTTTATGTTCAGCCCATGTCTTCTTCATGTCCTCCCTCAATTTATCGATTTCGTTTTTGAAGAGGTTTTCCATTTCTGTTCGTATATTCAGCATTAGTTGTTTCAGCTCCTGTATCTCATTTGAACTATTGGTTTGTTCCTTTGGCTGGGCCATATTTTCAATTTTTTGAGCGTGATCCGTTATCTTCTGCTGGCGTCTGCGCATTTAGACAGATTTCCCTGGGTGTTGGATCCAAAAGTTTGGAAGATTTTTCTGTGAAATCTCTGGGTTCTGTTTTTCTTATCCTGCCCAGTAGGTGGCGCTCGTGGCACATGTTTGTCTGCGGGTCCCACCAGTAAAAGGTGCTGTGGGTCCTTTAACTTTGGAAAAGTCTCGCCGTCCGGGAGGTTCGCTAGCCGAAGCGGCTTGGAAGAGTGCCAGCCGGCCCAGGGTCCGCACGCGGGGAGGGTCGCTGGCCGCCGCAGTTCGGGAAAGCGCCCGTCTGAATTTCCTAGTTGGCCCGGGGCGCCAAGCGTGGCGGGAGGGCGCCAGCCACAGCAGCCCGCGCGGGAGAGTGCACCGTTCCCGGGGAGTCACGGGTTTGGAAGGGCCCCCCCCCCGTGTACGTTCTCCGCGGCCTGGGGATTTCCGATCCAATTCTCTCAGTTGGTCCGGGGGGCCGTGCGTGGTGTGGGTGCCAGCCGCCGCGGTTTGAGGGGAACGCCTGTCCAATTCTCCCAGCCGGCCCGGGAAGGGGGAAGGGAGTGACTCCGACCGCTTGCTGCCCCGCCCGGTGAACCCCGCGCCCCTCGGCGATCTCACCAGAGTGGGTTCTCTCAGCCAGCCAGCCGTTCCAGGATGGGGTACGCTGTCTTTTTTATCTCTGTCGTGGCTTTGGGGGCTGTTCTGTATCGTTTCTACTCCCCTAGTAGCTGTTCTGGAGGAGAAACTAAGATCCACGCGTCTTACTAAGCCGCCATCTTCTCCGGAAGTCCAATATTCATTCTTAAACTTGGTATCTTATAACTAATAGTATAACATGAACAAAACAGCATTACAGTTCTCATTTCTGTAACTGATCACATGGTCGCAGTTCATATTTAGCACTGCGTTCTTCCACTACCCATTCCATGCTCCCTTTACCTCAGCAAGCACTTCAGCTGGCCATGGTTCTTTGCCTGGTGGGGTGACTCAGACCTTCATTCCTATTGGCAGTCCTGCCATTGGTAGTCCTGCCTGGATTGGGTTGATACAGTTTTCCATTGATTTTAATCAAAGAGCATGGTAGTACCGAAAGACACCCTAGAGGATCTTCTATATTCCAAGAAAACTCTTCTTTACCTCCACTACGTAGTTGCAGTCCTATTTCCCCCTGATTGTCAGGGTCAATCACCCCAGATAATAATGCAATCCCCTTCCTGGTTTGTTGATCCAGGGGCATGATTAGGCCACAGTGACCATGTGGCAGTCTTAGATTCCAGTTCAATGGAATCACTGTTGTTTCTCCTGGTGGAAGCACTCCCCATTTTGGAACTAAAACCTGTAGACCAGCAGAGCTCAGGGTTGCAGGGACCAGAAGCAAAAATTTTCCTAGTGGATCACTAGGGGTAATAGTGAGTGGTGCCACTTCCATTTCTACCCTTTAGTTCCTGGACCCATGGATCCTGGCTATGGGAGAAACAACACCATACAGAGGACTCCAATTCAGAGCATATACAGCTTCCTGGAGAACATTACCCCAGCCCTTCAAGGTATTGCCACCTAGCTGGCACCATAATTGAGTTTTCAAAAGGCCATTTCACCGTTCTATCAATCTAGCTGCTTCTGGATGATGGGGAACATGGTAAGACCAGAGAATTCCATAAGCATGAGCCCATTTCTGCACTTCATTTGCTGTGAAGTGTGTTCCTTGATCAGAAGCAATACCATGTGGAACACCATGACGATGAATAAGGCATTCTTTAAGCCCACGGATGGTAGTTTTTGCAGAAGCATTATGTGCAGGGAAAGTAAACCCATATTCAGAGTATGTGTCTATTCCAGTTAGAACAAATCGCTGTCCCTTCCATGAAGGGAGTGGTCCAATGTATACAACCTGCCACCAAGTAGCTGGCTGGTCACCTCGTGGAATGGTGCCAAATCAGGGGCTGAGGGTGGGTCTCTGCTGCTGGCAGATTGGGCACTCAGCAGTGGCTGTAGCCAGGTCAGCCTTGGTGAGTGGAAGTCCATGTTGCTGAGCCCATGCATAACCTACATCGCTACCACCATGACCATTTTGTTCATGAGCCCATTGGGCAATGACAGGAGTTGCTGGGGAAAGAGGCTGGCTGGTATCCACAGAATGGGTCAACTTATCCACTTGATTATTAAAACCTTCTTCTGCTGAAGTCACCCTCTGGTGTGCATTCACATGGGGCATAAATATGTTCATGTTTTAAGCCCATTCAGAAAGGTCTATCCACATACTTCTTCCCCAGACCTCTCTGTCACCAATTTTCCAATTATGGTCTTTCCAAGTCACTGACAATCCAGCCAAACTATCAGCAACAGTCCATGATTCAGTATGCAAACACATGTCTGATGAGTTCTCCTTCCAACCAAAATGAACAACCAGGTGCACTGCTCGAAGTTCCGCCCACTGGAAGGATTTCCCCTCACCGCTGTACTGCAAGGACACCCCAGAAAGGGGCTGTAGTGTTGTAGCTGCCCACTTTTGGGTGGTATCTGCATATCATGCAAAACCATTTGTAAACCAGGCCCGAGTTTTCTTTTCCTCAATCAATTCACTCTAAAGAACTCACCAAGAGGTCATAGCTCTGGTCTGGGAAAGAGAAGGTAATGTGGCAGGAGTAGAGATCATGGGCATTTGGGCCACTTCCTCATGTAACTTACTTGTGCCTTCAGGACCTGCTCTGGCCCATCTCATATATACCATTTCCATTTTACAATAAAGTGCTGCTGCGCATGCCCAACTTTACGGCTTGGTGGTTCAGACAACACCCAGCTCATGATAGGCAACTCAGGTCTCATGGTAACTTGGTGACCCATGGTTAAGCATGCAGTTTCTACTAAGGCCCAATAGCAGGCCAAAAGCTTTCTCTCAGAAGGGGAGTAGTTATCTGTAGCAGAGGGTAAGGCTTTGCTCTGAAATCCTAAGGGTCTGCATTGTGATTCTCCTATAAGGGCCTGCCAAAGACTCCAGACAGCATCTCTATTTGCCACTGACTATTCCAGCACCATTGCATCTGCGGGATCATACAGCCCAAGCAGCAGAGCAACTTATAAAGCAGCCTGGACCTGTCACAGAGCCTTCTCTTGTTCAGGTTCCCACTCAAAATTAGCAGCTTCTCTGGTCACTCAATAAATGGGCCACAGCAGCAAACCCAAATGAGGAATATGTTGTCACCAAAATCCAGAAAGACCAACTAGGCGTTGTGCCTCTTTTTTGGTCGTAGGAGGGGCCAGATGCAGCAACTTATCTTTCACCTTAGAAGGGATATCTCGACATGCCCCACACCAGTGGACACCTAGAAATTTCACTGAGGTGGAAGGCCCCTGTATTTTTGTTGGATTTATCTCCCATCCTCTGACATGCAAATGCCTTACGAGTAAGTCTAGTGTAGATGCTACATCTTTCTCATTAGGTCCAATCAATACGATATCATCAATATAATGGCCCTGTGTGATGTCTTGTGGGAGGGAGAAACGATCAAGGTCCCTGTGGACAAGACTATGACATAGGACTATGACATAGAGTTGATGTACTCCTGAGGTAGGACAGTGAAAGTATATTCCTGACCTTGTCAGGTGAAAGCAAACAGTTTCTGGTGGTCCTTACTAACAGCTATTGAGAAAAAAGCATTTGCCACATCAATAGCTGGATACCAGGTACCAGGGTATGTACTGATTTGCTCAAGTAATAATACCACATCTGGAACAGCAGCTGCAATTGGAGTTACCACCTGGTTGAGCTTATGATAATCCACTGTCATCCTCCAAGACCCACCTGTTTTTCTGCACAGGTCAAATAGGGGAGCTGAATGGGGATGTGGTGGGAATCACCACCCCTGCATCCTTCAAGTCCTTAAGAGTGGCAGTAATCTCTGCAATCCCTCCAGGAATCAGTATTGCTTCTGATTTACTATTTTGCTATCTAGGGGCAGTTCTAGTGGCTTCCACTTGGCCTTTCCCAACATAACAGCCCTCACTGCATGAGTTAGAGAGCCAATGTGGGGATTCTGCCAGTTGTTCAGTATGTCTATTCCAATTATACATTCTGGAACTAGAGAAATACCACAGAATGGGTCCAGGGGCCCACTAGACCCACTGTGAAAGACAGACTTAAGCTAAAACTCCATTGGTCACCTGGCCTCCATAAGCCCCCACTCTCAGTGGTGGACCAGAGTCATGTTTTGGGTCCCCTGTAATTAATATCACTTCGAACCAGTGTCTAATAATCCCCCAAATATCTGATCATTTTCTTTTCCCCAATGCACAGTTACCCTGGTAAAAGGCCGTTGGTCTCCTTGGGGAAGGCTTGGAGGAAGATTAACAGTATAAATTCGTGGCAGTGTAACAGGTTTCTCCCCCAAAGGGATCTGGCCTCTCCTTCATTCAAGGGGCTCTGGGTCTGTAAACTGTCTCAAGTCTGGGAATTGATTAAGGAGCCATGACTCCGTGTTTTTGTAATTCAGGTTAGACTTCTGTTCACTTGCCCTAGAACTCTTTTGTTTATACAGCTCGAACAAGAATTTAGTAGACTGCCCTATTATATTTCTAGGTGCCCCATGATTTACTAGGCAATGCCACAAATCACTGTGAGTCATATAACTTTGACTCTTGCTTTGAGTTTGCTGTCTATTATAATAGCCATGTCTACCCTGTCTTTGGTAATTAAGTGCTGCTACCTGGCTTCTGCCAACTTGGGAACTGGTCATCCCCATTGTGTTTAAGGATTCCAGCTCAGTGACAGCAGTTCCCACAGTAATATCTGACCTACAAAGAGCGCAACTAAAGAGCTCTTGATGGATGATGGTGCTAGACTCACAAATTAATTTCTCACTGTTCTGGTAAAAGGTGCATCCTCCGCACATTACACCCTTTAGGGTGTAAGAGCAGACTTTGCATGATAGATCCACTCTAACATCCCAATGTCTCTAAGCCTCTGGATCCCCTCATCTACATTATACCAGGGTAGTTCTGGCATTTCAACCTCAGGTAATGTTGGCCGCCTTTTGATCCATGTTTCAACCAACCATCCAAACAAACTGTTAATATGTTTTCTAACCCTTCAAGCTATAACACTAAATGCAGATTCTCTGCTTGGTGGGCCCATATCAACAAATTAAGCCTGATCCAGCCTTATATTCCTCCCACCATTATCCCCCACCCTTAAAATCCATTGCCACATATTTTCCCCTGATTTCTGTCTGTATAAATTGGAAAATTCACACAGTTCTTTCGGAGTGTAATGTACCTCCTCACGTGTGATACTTTGTACTTCACCTTTAGGGGCCTTTTGGGACTTTAGTCTTATTATAGGTCTGGAAGAAATGAGGGGTGGTGGGGATGGGTCATGAAAAGAATTAGAAATATCTTCCAAGCCATTTGCTTCAGGGCCTTCATTTGCAGTTTCATCTGGTGAATCAGGGATTAATCACTCTAGGGATAATCCCTTCAGGAGGAAGTTGGGTGGCCAACTCCTCAAGGTAGACTGGAAGGGGGGCAGTTATGTCCTCAGGGCAAACTATTACAGGGTTATCTAGAGGAGACTCAGCCGACCTAGGGTTTCAACCTCACCCTTGACATCATTATCAACCCATATGTCACCATCCCATTTTTCAGGGTCCCACTCCTTCCCAATCAATGCCCTCAACTTTAATGGCAGACACCATGCAACACTGAGATTTCAGTTTACATTGTAAAGTTGGTATTCTAACAATAAGATTCTGGGTCTGATTTTCAGAGATCTCAAGTCTACGGTACAGGAAATAAGATTTTCCTTCAGGATACTCACAGAAACTTCTACATCTGTCAGATGGCACTTAAGCTTCTCGTTTGAAGTCTTAAGCCCATACCTTTCACTCCTTAATGTATCCAGAGTATCTATCAACAACCAACCAACATCTCTATACCTCTAATTTCCACACAACTTGACAAAGATGTCTAAAACATTTTCCCCCAGAGTCTGGCTTTGTATAAGCAAAGCATTAGGAGAATTGAATGGTGATATTTTGACCCTCTTTTGCCAACTCATTCCACATATTGGGAGTGTCATTCTGATTATGGGAATCAGAGTCCTTAATGTCTTTGAGTCCAGTCAGAGCAGAAAACCATTCATAAAAACTCATTTTTAAGATTCTGCTTCTTAAGAACAACTCCTGGTACCAAGCCGTATTAGTGAGGGTTCTCTAGAGAAACAGAATCAACAGGAAACACTCGGAAATATAAAATTTATAAAAGTGGTATATGTAACCATGGTAACGCAGAACCCATGTAGGGCAGTATGTGAAGCTGATGATTCTGATGGGGGGTCTAGACGAACTTCACAGGAGAGGCTTGCTGGCCAAAGCAGGAAGAGAGCCTGTCTCTTCTGAATCCTCCTTACAAGGCTTCCAGTGATTAAATTAAGCATCACTCATTGCAGGCGACATACCCGTTGGCTGATTACAAATGGAATCAGCTGTGGATGCAGCTGATGTGATCATGATTTAATTCTATCTGCAACAGAGAGGCCAGTACTTGCCCCAAAAGTCAAACAAGTACCACTTGGTCAAACTGACACATGAACCTGACCATGACAGCCAGGTACACAGGACTAGGAAGAAAGCCAGGCCACATGCCTTGGGCACGTTACCATCACTGGCACAGCCCTGTGACTGGCGACTCACCCCACACCCCATATACCTGAACCCCCTCACCTGCTCCCATTCCCTGCACTTCAGGTGTCCCTACCCCACCAGCCCCCTGGGTACCTACTTGTCCCAGACCTCACCCCAAGTGCAGCCCAACCTACCTCTCGTGCACTACCTCCCCTTCCCTGTTGCCTGGAGGCTGTTGGCAATGCATAAAGGCTGCGGGCACTACCCGCCATACCTTGGCAACCCACGTCCCCTACCCATAGTGCCGCACAGACTCTCTCCGCCCTACCTGAACTCAGCTCAGCCATCTGTTTACAGCACTCCCAAGGCCAAGCATGCACACAGGCCCCCAATCACATCACTCAGCTCTGGGAACTACATGTTACAACAGTCCTAGAACTGCGCATGCCATACTTCCCAGCTCTGAGAGAGTGTCAATGTGCACAGCTGGGTCACACCTGCCCCCAATCCATGAAAGCATAATGCTGACCTGCTGCCACAGCTCTATACATGTGCACAAAGGGCCCTGTGACTTAGACCAATGCACATCAGGATTATGCCCACCAGACCAGTGTACCCACACAGCTATATCCTCCCTGGCCACTGGGCACCCACATGCACAAGCACCAGCATAACATCCCCAACCTGCACCCACACCAGCCCTGAAACAAATCCCCTTACTGGATGCTCCACCCCATACCCTGTTCCCTGTTCTACAACCATCCCACAAACTCAAGACCTTAGACTACTGAAAGAAATCAACTCCCAAAGCAAATCAATCAGATATTTACATGCCATGAAGACATCAGAAGATCATTAAACATATCACAATGCAGACCGATATAGCCCTGACTCATAACCAAATTCACCCCCAGAGGAGACATAGACGTTGGAACAACTAATCAAAGATGTTCATACAACTCTACTTGATAAAATAAGTGGGATAGTAAATGACATAAAGGAGATCAAGAAGACAGTAGAAGAGCACAAAGAGGAATTTGAAAGAATAAATAGAAAAATAGTGAAGATCACATAGATTAAAGACTCTGTTGACCAAATAAAAAACATATTAGAGGCACACAACACCAGATTTGAAGAGACAGAGGAAAGAATAAGTAATATAAAGGACAGGATAATTGACTTCAAAGACTCAAAACAGTAAATGGCAAAAAAGATGGAAAAACTGGAATGGGAACTCAGGGAATGACAGACAAAACAAAGCACACAAATATAAGATTCATTGGTGCCCCAGAAGGAGAAGAGAGGAGTAAAGGGTTAGAAAGAGTAGTTGAGGATATAATGGGTAAAAAACTTCCCAACCCTCATAAAGGACATAAATATATAAGTCTAAGAAGCCCAAAGAACTCCAAACTAAATAAATTCAAATAGGCCTTCCCCAAGGCATACACTAATCAGTCTGTCTAATGTCGAAGAGAAGCAGAAAATCCTGAAAGCAGCAAGAGACAAACAATCTACTACATACAAGGGAAATCAAATGAGACTGAGTTCAGACTACTAAACTAGCACCCTGGGGGTGAGAAGGCAGCAGTATGATATATTCAAGATCCTGAAAGAGAAAGACTACCAGGCAAGAATTCTGTACCCAGCCAAATTGTCCTTTAAAATTGAGGGACAGATTAAAATTTTCACAAACAAAGAAGTCCTGAAAGAGTTTGCCAATAAGAGACCGGCCCTATAAGAAATATTAAAAGAAGTTCTGCTGGCTGAAAAAAAAAAGACAGGAGAGGGACCTCTGGAGGAGGGCAAAGAATTGAAGAGTATCAATTTAAAGGATACAAAGAAAAAGAGGGAAGGATAATTTAAAGGATACAAAGAAAAAGAGGGAAAAGAATATAAAGAACTGACAAGGAAAATAAAGAAGATAAGATGGTGGAATCAAGAAATGCCTTTTCAGTAATAATTTTGAACGTTAACAGACTAAACTTGCCAATTAAAAGATAGAGATTAGCAAAATGGATTAAGAAATATAATCCAGCTATATGCTGCTTACTAGACACTCATCTTAGACACAAGGATACAAATAAATTGAAAGTGAAAGGATGGAAAAAGACGTTCCATGCAAGAGACCCCAAATAGCTAAATGCATCCTAAAAAAGAACAAAGTGGGAGGATTAACACTCCTGACTTTAAAACCTATTATAAAGCCACAGTGGTCAAAACAGCATGGTACTGGCACAAAGACAAAAGCACAGACCAATGGAATCGAATTGAGAGTGTGGAAACAAACCACCAAATCTATGGTCAGCTGACTTTTGACAAGGCCCCCAAATCCTCTGAACTGGAACAAAACAGTCTTTTCAATAATTGGATATCAACAGCCAAGAGAATGAAAGAGGACCCCTCTCTTATACCCTACACAAACATTAACTAAAAGTGGATTAAACACCTAAATATAAGAACTAGCACCATAAAGCTTCTAGAAGAAAATGAAGGGCAACATCTTCAAGACCTAATAATAGGAGGTAGCTTCCTAAACCTTAAACCCAAAGCACAAGCAAAGCAACAAAAGAAAAAAAAATAGACAAACGGGACCTCCTCAAAATCAAATGCTTCTGCACCTCAAAAGACTGTCAAAAAGGTGAAGAGGCAGCCAAGTGAATGGGAGAAAATATTTGGAAATCACAACAGACAAAGGTTTGATTTCCTGTATATGCAAAGAAATCATACAACTCAACAACAAAAGAACAAACAATCTAATTATAAAATGGGCTAAAGATTTGAATAGGCATTTTTCTGAAGAGCAAATACAAATGGGTCAAAAGCACATGAAGAGATTGCTCATTTTCACTGGCTATAAGGGAAATGCAGATCAAGACTACAATGAGATACCACCTCATACCTATAGGAACGGCTGTTATTAAACAATCAGGAAATTATAAATGTTGGAGAGGATGTAGAGAAACTGGAACACTTACACACTGCTGGTGGGACTGTACAATTGTGCAGCCCCTACAGAAGACTGTTTGGCGGTTCCTTAGGAAACTAAACATCTAGCAGCCCTATGACCCATCAATAGCACTACATGGTATATACCCAGAAGAGCTGAAAGCAATGAGATAAACAGACATTTGCACACTAATGTTCAAAGCATTATTCACAATCACCAAAAGATGGAAACAAACCAAATGCCCATCAACAGACGAGTGGATCAACAAAATGTGGTATATACACACGATGGAATATTATGCAGCAGTAAGACAAAATGACGTCCTGAAGCACATGACAAGATGGATGAGGACATAAGGTTGAGTAAAATTAGCCAGACACAAAAGGATAGATACTGTATGATTCCACTTTTATGACCAGCATAAAAGTATAATCAGAGACTTATAATACAAAAAACAGGGGACTTAGAGATACATAGAAGCTAGAGATGGGTGAACCATTAGCTAAAGAGGTTGAACTCCAGTGTAAGGGAATAGATAGGAGTGAGGGTGGTTCTCTAGTGGGTCTATAAGCAATATTACCATATTGAAGATGAACAAGATTGAAAGGGGTTGTATAGACATATGTGTCTCAATGACTCACACTAGAAATATGAATTAGTTCTTAAGAATTACTTCAAAGATATGATTCATGTATAAAGAGTGTTTAAGTTCAGGGTACAGGGCAAAAACTGCTATCGCATGCTATGAGCTATGTTCAGAAGGAAACCATCAGCACTACCACAGCAACAGCAGAGGTAAATAATGTGGTGAGGGACAAGAGTTAAGAGGAGCTTTAGATTTTCTACTTGGTGAGGGTGTGTTTATTGTTTTTCTGCTTCTTGGGAACAACAAACTTATCTAAAACTGAGAATACTGATCGACTGTGGACTTTGGGCCCTCTACAAGATGCCCGATGAATGCAGGTGGCTGAAGGACTCACTGACAGAGAAGTAGAATGGCGAACAGTGGTGTATACTTATTTATGAAGGTTGTGCTGCTACAAAATGGAACAATGTCGTGAGACATGCAATGATGTGGATGAACGCATTTGGTGAGACAAAATAAGCCAGAAACCAAAAAAAAACCCAACAATGTATGGCAATCTTTAGAAAATGCTTATAAGAAAACAGGGACCTAGACTGTAAGCTTTTAGAGCAAGACACATTAAGTCTGGAGGGGTGATTATTATTTCTGGATTTTGAGATATATATATATATATATACACACACACACACACCTGATATTTAGGGATAAGAGTGAAGCTGAACAGGTCAGGGTTAAAGTAATTCAGAACACAGGGATAAGGAAGACAGTGTCTGTATTTCAGAATGACACATACTCTTTGAGACCAATGGAAGAAAGGTTTATTTGATCTGGAACTGAAATTTTCTATAGTGTATAATCTAATTCAACCTATCTGTATAGCTCATTTGAACAACTGAAACACAGCACAGAATGAGAAAGAGGACCTTTAATCCTGTATAGATTATTGTAATGCCTGAAAACATCATAGAGTATTGTAGAGTATTTTGATCAGATAATCAAAAAGTACTGGCAAAGTCCCCTGAGGGATGGGAGAAAGAATATGGAACTATTAAACTTTACCATCAGGGAATCCCCTGATACCATGTCAAACTTTAGAGACACCCAAATCAATAGGCCATGCCCTCGATCATGAGGCTTACTCTTTTGACACTTACGTAGGTAGTAGAGAAGCTTAGATTACCTATAGGCATGCCTAAGAGTTACTTCCAGAGGACCTCTGTTGTCGCTTAGATGTGGCCTCAGTCTCTCTAAGCCCAATTCTGCAAGTGAAATCATTGCCCTTCCCGCTACATGGGACATGACATCCAGGGGTGAAAGTCTCCCTGGCGATGTGGGAGAGGACTCCCAGGGATGAATCCAAACCTGGCACTGTGCAATCAACAATTCCATCCTGACCAAAAGGGGGAAAAGAAGCATAATTAATAAAGTACCCATAGCAGAGAGACTTCAAATAGAGTTGAGAGGCTACTCTGGAGGTTGCTCTTACACAAGCTTCAGGTAGACCTTGCTACCTATCATAACCTGCCATCCCCCAACCAGGACCATTCCAGCCAATCCTAAAAACACCTAGGGCAATACAGAAGATTCCACAAGGGTTCCATGCACTAGAGTAACTTTCCAGAAACCTACAACCTCCAGATGGGTCCCTGGTCCAGATAAGTCCTGAAACGTACCTCAGCCTCTCCAGAACATCAGATAGTTCCATCTCCCTCCCCTATATTAGTGAAAGAACCTTCCAAAATAAAAAAATTAGAATTGCTAAAGCCCAAACAACCCCAATGAAAGGGATGGAAAGATCAAAGGTGATGATGGAATTATACATAGGAGATTGGATTTAAATGAATATGAATGCTGAATCATTAAATTGATATCTCTTTAGTCTCCAGTATTTTAGAGCAGCTAGAAGTAAAAACCTAAAATTGTGAAATTGTAACTCAAGTCAAAGTCTGAAATATGTTCTACAACTAATTGTGGTGCTGTGCTTTGAAATTTATAGCTTTTTTGTATATATTTATTTTTCACAAAAAAAAGGAAAAAAAGTTGATTGTGGTGATAAAGTATTTAAGCCCTCTAAAAAAAAAGATCTAACACAAATAATTTTGTAAAGATGTGAGATTTATTTTTTTACCTCATTCATTTGTAAAACTCATTACATAACTTATTACATGTGCAAAATGAATAAAACAGTAGTATAAAAAGGCATAGAGTAGCCTGTCCAGGAAAAAATATGGAGGGCAAACTTCTGTTTCCCAGTGTATTTTCCAAGATTCTTGGTTCAAAATTAAACCCAATAACTACAAAGAAAAAGTTGCAAACTCATACAGACAGAAAACGGAGCAGGGCCTATTTATCGGGTGGGGGCAGGGGGAGCGGAGAGTTAATACCTGCTGGATGAAGAGTTTCTTCTTGGGGACAGGGTGAAGGGGAGGAAATGGAAGGTGGCAAGGACACTGGGGGTGTATGCAATCCAACGAGATGGTGGGTGTGGGAGGAGCTGAGAGGGGAAAATGTATACTGTCATGTGTCCTCACAAATAATAAAAAAGGGCAACTACACAAGAGGACATTATTGGACCACGTGAGAAAAAAAGGAATATAGACTGTAAGCTTTATATAAACCTCGAGTTTCTCGGGCTTGGTAACCACACTTAAAGTGGTTACAAAAGTGAGTATCCTTGTTTTCAGGAAATGAGCATGGCAGTATTAAGTGCAAGGAGTATGATACAGAACCCACACTTAACTGTTCAAAAGTGGATTGACATCCCCATCCCATTTTATCAACAGCCCCTTCCAACATGAAAAAGTTAGAATAGGCACAGCCCAAATACCTCTAAAGAGTAGGAGAAAGATCAAAGGTGCTGGTGGAGTGATACGGAGAAGGTCGGGTTTAACAAATGAGTATGACTGCTGAATCATTATACTGATATTTCTTTTAGTCTCTAGTGTCTTGGAGCAGCTAAAAGCAAAAACCTAAGACTGTGGGATTGTAACCCATATTAAACTCTGAAATCTATTCTGCATTAATGTTTGAGATGTGCTTTGAAATTTATTCCTTTTTTGGTATATATGCTATTTTTTACATAAAAGGAAAAAAAAGTCGATTATGATGATAAATACACAGCTACAGGATGATACTGTGAACCACTGATTGTATACTTTGGATGATTACATGGTATATGAATATATATCGATAAAAAAATTTAAAAAGCAGACTGACAGATAGATAAATATAGACAGAGACAGATAGATACATGGGTAGACAGACTGACGGACAGATAGAATGATACAGCAAATGTGGGTAAATGTTAAAATTGGCAAATCTGTATATCTGAGTGAGGGTATGTTGGCATTCTCGGTATGGGTTTTATTTTATTTATCCAAATGTCCAGTTTGGAAGTATTTCAAAATAAAAAATTTGTAAAAAGCCAGCCACACACACAAGGAAACCATGATTTGAAAAAAAAACATTAACCCAAATCTCAAATCTATCTTACAGTTTTGGATGTCATTGTTTTTTTACAACATTTTTTTTTTTTTAGCATATCTAAGACACAAACAATCTCAATGAAACCAGAGCTTGCTTAAATATTAAATCACATTTGTTAAATTTATGAATACATTCAATTTGGGGGCCATATGATTACTAAATAATTCCACTTGGATCAATATGCTTCTCCTCCTAAAAAGCTAAAAAATGCAAGCTGTATATTTCCCCTCTTATTTTAAAAAAACAAAAAAAAATCTTGTGAGCCTTAGGTCAAATTCAGTGCTAAACATGAATAAATCCTGGCTTTCTATTTTTAATATTCATTAAATAGATTCTGTATGTTTTCAAAAAAGTGATAAAGGTTTATTTTCAGCAAACTATTAATCTATTTTAAAAGCATTCAAATTCCATTATTTAGAAAGGTCTTTATTTGACTTATTCTTCAATTTATATTTTAATAATTTAAAATCCAATTATTATTGCCAAGATACTATAGGCAATTTTACATCCCATTAACTTTGCTTTGTTTTAATTACAAAGATCCTTTGTTAGATTCCTTGAAATGATCCAGTTTATAATTTCAGCCTGTCCTGGGGAGCACTTTAATTCATCTGCACATTCATCAATTGTTTGTGTCCTGTTAATTGTAGACAACTGCACAACTGCTTTCTCCAGCTATGACTGATGAATTGTATTCATGAGTGTAGCTGTTAAGTAGGATAAACATTTATAACAATTTCCACTTAAAGATTCTTATCTTCATTTCCACAAGGGCAAACTAAAGTCTGATATTCTAACAACGGAGAGAAAGTTTATATAAGCATATATATGTGTGCATGTGTTGTGTGGGTACACATATGAAGAGAGAGAGTTCATTTTAAAGCATTAGAAAAAAAGTAAAAAAAAAGCTACATATACTCGCAAATGAGATAAAAGCGCATGTAAAACACCTAATCTGGTCCCTTGCACACAGGAGACATCAGCAAACAGTAGTCAGATGAAGAGAGTGATGGCCTCACTGCAAATGCATGGCCACAGTCTAACTATGACAGTTCTTTGATCTGGAACTCACAGTTCAAATTTGCGAATGACCTAACTTGAAAGGAAATGCCCCAAACTAAAGGTGGGAATCAGTAAAATTCTGAATCTCTATTACATGTAATAACAACAGTAACCACTTCCATTTCTGGCATCAATATTCCAACACCTGAAATAGAAGTTATAAATATTCTACAGAGGTGAAAAAACATTGGAGGGAGATGATGTTACCCACAGAGAGTCACACACATCATCAATGAACTGGTAATTAACTCCGACGTCATTCAACAAATACCCATGTCCACACTGTAGAAATGACCCTGGAAATGTACAACACACAAGCAGCATGCGTGCCACGGCAGGTGCGGATAAGCCAGGGGAAACGGAGGGCACTAGAAGAGCACAGCATGGCGCCTCTTCCGGAGCGGCAGGGCGGAGGGGTTGTCTGATGCAAAGGGAAGAGTTCTTTATTTTTATTAAAATTGAGAAGTGGACAACTTAAAACAAATGTGCATATTCTGTGTTCTGCAGGAAAGAATGTTAAAGATGGGAGCCCCCAACGAGCCCCTCGGCAGTCTGGCAAGCCCCTCAGGTCCCATTTTTCTACTGGATATTTTCAGTATTTTCCACAATATTCCCCACTCTTCTCAAACATGATCCCAAGCGAGGCTGAGAGAAGAAGCAGTACCCCCTGGGGACACCCCAGGCTCCCTAGCCGGCTCCCTAGCCGGCTCCCTAGCGGACTCCGGAGTGCGCCCTTCCCTGGCGCCCTCCCTCCTCCACCTTCCTACCTGGGGCTCCTACTTCCCAGGTGCTCAGTACGGCCCCTCTCCCTCTACCCTTACTGGTTTCTTTCTGTCAGTATTCAACACACTCAAGTCCTTCAGACGACAAGCAAAACAAAAGCACACAAAGTACAAAAACCATACTACAACCTGGACTACTTAATCGACGATTGTGCTCCTCTTGTTGACCATCCACTCCTTCTCAACACACTCTTCCCATCATTTGCTCTTCTCCATTCCTCCAATCAATATGTTATTGCTAACTACCTGCAAGTTTTGTTCTTGAATCCAGAAATAAAACACCAGAAAGTGTGCATAAGAACCATATGACAAAAGAGTAAACAAACAAAGGGAATAATTTCAGAGAGTGTTATTCAGTGCTAAACTAGGTCATGCGATGGGGAGGGGGTGGGGGTGACTCATAACACTGCCAGGGGACCCTGTCTGAGATAGTGGCATTCAAGTTGACACCAAACGATGGGGACCAGCTGATCGGGTAAAGATGTGCGAGGATGGATTTCAAACTGAACTGCAATAAAAGTGTGTGTGGGCGCCAAGTCCTCGGCACCCCGCACACCCTCCTGGCAGCACCCCAGCAGCCTTAGTACACCCTCCCATGTACAAGCAGAAGACCTGCAAGCCTGCATGGCTACTCAGCTTTCTGGACAGCTGGAGACCCACACAAATGATGCCTACTCGGCATCTCTACTTGGACACTACCCAGAGGCAACATTCAACTTGCCATAAGTGAGAGCATCTCTCACTGTCCAGCTAGCCCACGCTCCTGCTTCTGTGTTGTAGCTAAGTGAACAGCACCACAGACCATCCTTCTAGCCCTTCTATCAGCAATTCTACCAATTTAATTTCCAAAAGACACTTGAAATTCGTCCACTTCTTCCATCCTCACATCTCCTATCACTGAGCAGGATGCCTGACTCCTCTAACGGTGCTCCCTTTCTGGCTTTGAGCTTCGGAAATCCATTTGTCATATGAAAGACTTGACGCCTTACGAACAATGCAGATCTGGTCCTGCTGCCCCTCTATCTGAACTCTTCAATCACTCCCCTTCACACAGCTCACAAGACCCTACCCAGTGTGCCTCTTGTCCTGAAGGGGAGACCCCTGCCCTGTGAGGCTGTCACACAGTGAGAACTGGAACAGTGCACCATGGCTGTGATTTCCAGGCCTCTGCACCACACTATTTCCTTTGCCGAGATTATTCCTCTATTTTTTTCTCCTGGCCATCTCCTTCTTTGGGTCTCAAAACCATAAGGAAAAGATTGGTGTCAAAAGTAGAAACATAAATCCAGGTTAGAACAAGGCAGATTATGGGGTTTTGAAGATTGTCATGAATTAACATTACAAAAGAATTATAATTGCCTTTTATATTCCCAATCCCTTGCCCAAAACAAAATAAAACCTGATCACTGAACAAAAAACTAATATCAGAAGCATAAACCTTTGATATCAGCAAATTTCTACCCTTATCTTTTCAAAAAAGCTTCTTTAATATAATAATATAGCATCACAACTGCATACTGTACAATCTAAACTAAGTGTTGGTGGTTCAATTCTGTTAACTCTTAAGACAGTTACTAATGGCAAAACATTATTTTTTTCCTTCCCAGTTGAAATAAATTAGCAAAATTAGCATAGTTGTGCATTGAGATATGACAGTTTAGTAATATCTTGGCAAATATATCCTTATTTATCTGTTCTTCATCTCCTGAAGATGGACAATAATGGCTAACAACTCATCACAATAATATTTTGTAAGAAATAGTGTGTGCTATTACGTAAATTTATTATTTGTGTTTAAAAATAAAACTTGATATTTCCTAACTCTTTTGCTTTGCAATGAATGAAAAACTTATTTTACATTTTAGGTCTATATTATGACTAAAAACAATACTGCATCATGGATTATCAAGATGAGAAATATATAATAATATGAATTTCTAAAAAACAGAGGCTATAAATCCCCAAATACAATAAAAACATGGGAGAAAAAAAAAATAAGCTATACTCAAGTTCAATTTTTAAAAACTGACTTATTACACCATATATAACTCTTTTTCAAGGATGTTGTAAAATATTCTTTCATGGTCCCCATTAATAAAGATAAGCTGTATATATGGTTAGCATTATTTCCATATCAATTTAATTAAACCTCGATCCAAATAAGAAATAGATTAGACTAAATATCAGTCATCATTTCTTAGAGATTGTATCATATCATGCAAGAAACTCAAGCTGTAAAGGACTCAGGTCTTTGGCTGTCAAAAGTTATATGTGTCAAAGAGGGACTGCCACCTCTGTCTTAATGTGTCCACTGCCAATAAGGCATTGGGAAAATCATAGTTAACAAACATTCATTAAAAATCAATAAATACAAAAGTAGGCTGAAACACAAATTCACTTCTAGCATCATTTTAACAATGGGATCTTTATATTTCTTACCAAACTTGCTATACTTTCTGTATCTAACACCCTTTACATTTCCAGTAGAACAGTGGATAAGATGGTGTGTGCACATGGGCTGATCACAGGCTGAGGGAGTAAACAGGGAGCATAACATGGAAAACAGATGGAGTGGCAGATGGGACTGCAGATTGGATTCACTTGATCTGTGTAAAACAACATTATTACTCAGAAAGATGTTGCTCAAATCAAACAAAATCTTGTAACATTTGTCCCTTTATTCTATACAAAAATAAATGTTTAATATTTTAAATTTTGTTAAAGTTTAAGTACCTACATGACAAATTAATTAAAAGACTTTTTCCTATATAGTTTCTGAACAGGTGATAGGAAAAAACAGTTGCCCAGTAGAGTAAAAGGTATACTGAGTAGTTTCCAAAATTGTGAAATTAATTACCTTCCTTCATTGATGAGCTCGATAAATGCAAGTCCTGCATTCTTCTGAATAGAATTCTGCCATTCCTAAAGGGAAAAAGCAAACGAAGGGTGAGAAAAATGAGTGTGTAAAGGAAAGAGACATCTGGTTAAGGACTGAGTTGATGTTAAAAAATTCCTCATGATATAATGCCAAACTCTTGTTACAATATCTTATAACAAATGTTATTTTATAAGAGAACAAATTTTAAAAAAACTCAGCCCTGTGTGGCTTAGTTTTAGAAGTTGCTTTTCAATCTCCAGTAGACGCAGGCCTGGTGCCGACTGAGGTCACAGGGGCAGAGGGTTCTGGGTACAGAGTTTCTTCTGGAAGAGATCACAGGATGGATGGCCCAACTGTACACGGCCGAGTAGTATTTGGGAAAGAAAAACTAAGCACCTAATCTTGAGTTTTTTTTCACTGAAATTTTAAAATGAAAATCAGAAATACAATCTATTTAGACTAATTTGGAAATGAAAATGTATATTCCAAGTAATTGTGAATTCTAAACGACTGAAAGTTACAAAGAAGTTACATATAAAGTTACACACAAATTCTTTTGACATATGCAAAAAATACTTTATATTAAAATGCTGCCAAATGTAATAAGCCACACACCTGATACAGATTAGAATGTATCTGTAAACTGGTCGGCGGCAAAGGGTCATCACTAAGAACACAAGTGCCTGTTAGACAGAGTTGTAGTTTAGGGAATATATTGCTCATTTTGTATTTGCCCTGCACGCTATATGAATATGCTTTATATATTTTGGTGGGGAGTTACTGGTTTATTCCAGGGATTTCAATTTTTTTTTAATAGATTGCTTGTAAACAGAAGGTTTTTGAATTGAAAATTATATTCTTTCTTACAGTTTTAAAGATACTCTGCTAATACATTTTTTTTTAAAAGAAATCCCCTTGGTCACTCGTCACCTGCCTAAAGACTTTTTCCCCGTGATTTTCCTAAGAAATAAGGTGCTGATCAAAGCGGTCCCACAGAAGCGGTCAGCTGACTTGCCCAAGAATTCAGCTTCATAAAACAGCACCTTCATGTCAACCCTTCACTACCTTGACCATGCTTCCTGTAAGGCTTTTCCCACATGCTGGGAATAAATGCGGTCCCCCAAAGTGTGTTCTTGAGAAGTTGTTTTCTTTGCCCTAAGTCTGAAGAATCATAGAAGAACAAATCCTGGCTCTGTATCTCCACAGGAGAGGGCACCAACAAAGTGGGAAAAGGGTGTGGTGCCTGGGAACAGAGCCGACAATGGTGATTATCTTATAAAGGTCTAAGAGATTCAGATGGTTCTGTGATCTTTACCTAAAC
This sequence comes from Tamandua tetradactyla, assembly GCF_023851605.1. Classification (NCBI taxonomy): domain Eukaryota; kingdom Metazoa; phylum Chordata; class Mammalia; order Pilosa; family Myrmecophagidae; genus Tamandua; species Tamandua tetradactyla. Next base: position 200,002,968 of record NC_135330.1, on the reverse strand, counting down.
TTTACCCAAATGATTTTACGGAGGTTATTTAAACTCTGAGATCCATTCTATGGAAAAGAATTACACAGAACTTTTCTGGCATTTTAGCAAAATTACTTACTATCTCCTCTTAGATAGAGTTTGTACATTCCCATGATAATGCTTTATTTATGACAAACCAAGGCCTTACAATATGAGCAAATTACTCAGGAATACTTGACTTTTATTGTGATATCAGCTTAAAGAGAAAAAGGATTCGTATATAAGAACCAAGCCACTATGAAGAAGAGATTCACACAGACAACTTCTTAAACCTTATTTTCCTTATGCTATTGCAGGTACAGCAAGGCTCTTCTATCAGTATAAACTTCTAATACGAATAGGATTTTAAATAAGATATTTCACAAGGTACATGTTCAAGTATTATATACACATCTGAAACTATACCATGCCTAAAAGGTCCCGGCACAATGCTTTAAAAACCGCTTTTAAAGATCAGCTTAAATTATTTGTTATATTTTAAATATCCGGGAGCTGCATTCAACCCATGAGATCATAATCTGCAACCTGTGACTGAGAAACAATAGGAAATAGACCGAGCTAAACGCAGGACAGCAAGTTTGAAGGATGTGTATGCCAGTGAAAGCTCATGAGCCAAGACCTCCACTCTTTTAGAAGACTGGCATGCACTGCTAAGGAGGCGGAAACCGTAGATCACTTCATTTGCACTTCCAAAAGCCAGGCAATAAGGGCTTCCTACTTTAAACAAAGAAAAGACACATTATAAAGAAGAGATGTCAGGATTTGATGAAGATTCGAATTTAAGGACTAATGCAGGAGAGTGGAATAAACTCAGCTTAAGTGTTTAATGTGGATGTTCGAGGGAATGGTGAAGTTAATATGAAAATACTCAAGAAGGGTGCACATTCGGGGTAAATCATATTCAGTATCTTCAGTTTACACAGCTTGGATTTAGAGTCATGATGGCATATCCAAAAGGAACGTGAAATCTGGAATTAATTACACAGAAATATGATTAAGCCACAGGTTTAGCAGTCTCCAAAAACAATTAACAGGAAGGGAATCAAAAGACATTGGACCTTGGACACATTCACCTTCCTAAGATGAGCTGTAAGGGACGAGAAAAAGCCACCAACATCGATGAACAGAACAGTTATCGGAGAGAAATTAACCTCCTGACACACGCCAGCCTAGTAAGGCGGGATGCGACCCCCGGGGTAAGGCGGGACGCGACCCCCGGGCCGGGTAAGGCGGGACGCGACCCCCGGGTCGGGTAAGGCGAGGCTCGACCCCCCCGGCCGGTAAGACCCGACGGGACCCCCGAGGTAAGGCGGGGCGCGACCCCTGGACTCCTGGAAGCCGGCGGGGGTGGGGGGTGGCCTGAACCTGGCCCTCGAGGGCAGCCGGGAGGGAGGGGCGTCCTCACAGGGCCTCGGCTCTGCTCCGCCGGCCCTGGGAGGGGATGGGCAAAGCAGACGGGCCCGCGCGGCACTTCACGGGGCACGGAGTCGCGGGCGGGCACGGCCGGCACTTGGGAAGGCCTGGGAGGGGGCCGAAGGGGCCTCGCAGCCGCCTACCGGACTCTGTGCCCTTCCCCCGCTGCCGGGATGCGCACCGACGCCCCCACGGCTGCTCCCCGGAAGGCGGGCGGGCCACGGAGGGGCGCCGGGGGGCCCCTCAGCACGTGCCCCAGTTCCCGCCAAAGGTCACGGGGCGCGCCCCTCCCACCTCATTGGCCAAGGACAGTCACGTGGGCGCCTGGAGCAGGGAGGTGGCCGGGGCGAATGGCATGGGCGGGGCCAGAGGGCATGGGTGCGGGCAGGACTGGTGAGTGTGTGGGTTGGATGGTATGGGCGTGGCCAGGCGATGTGGGCGTGGCCAGATGACGGAAGTGGGCAGGGTGGTATGGGCGTGGCCGGGCGATGTGGGCGTGGCCAGATGACGGAAGTGGGCAGGATGGTATGGGCGTGGCCAGGCGATGTGGGCGTGGCCAGATGACGGATGTGGGCAGGGTGGTATGGGCGTGGCCAGGAGATGTGGGCTGGGCCAGGGCACAGTTGGTCTTTGTCCTGTTGCAGTTTGGGGCCATGCACGCAGAAAACGCTGCCAACAGACAACCTAAAGCATAGCCAAGAGGCTGACGGAACTCCAAGAGAAAAGAAGGGCAGCAGGAGCAGGTCCTTTCAGGGAACCTGGCACTCCAGAGCCGAGAGGCCATATCAGCAGGCAGTGCTGACAGCGGCAGGAGGTAGCCGTGGCAGGCCAAATGGGCAGTGCTGCGATCAAGTCAGTGGTGGCTAAGGCTGGACACCAAGTGCATAGGGCTAGTACCAGAGGAAACAGCTAAGGAGGTGGCGGCGGTCAGCTCACCAGACCGGACATCCGGGCATGACCCCAAGTGCTCCAGCACACAGAACAAACAGGAGGAAAAGCAGAAAGAATGCTAAAGAAGATTGTACCTCATGGGCTTGTTTTTCTCCAGTTATTCCAGCTAAAAGAATAACTTTCAGAAATTTTATCCCACTTAAAGAAGAACTTTTACACCTTACTCCTACGGAGAAGAGGAATACTGACTGAATCCAGAGTTTACACTGGCAAAGCATTAAACCTCCAAATGCATAGACGAAACAATTTTTAAAGACCTGAAAGTAAGAAATGGGACAAAATCTAGACTATTATTTCCTCATCACTTAATATTACTTTTATTATTATAAGAAGATTTCCTCTGCAATATCATTATTTATATTCTGTAATGATTTATTTAGACATCTGTCCCCCCTCTCCCCCCAAGGTCATAAACCCCTGCTAGAGGGAAGGCTCTTGTTTCATTTGCCTGGCTTGCTGTATATTGTCATTGAATTGAAATTGATCCTCCCAAATCTAGGGCACAACTCAAACCTGTAGTTCTCAATTCTGCGGAACAAAAATAATCAACAGGGAAGTTTTCAAAAGGAACCATTTCTGTGAGAACAATCTCTGCAAAAGGGGCCCAGGCCCTAGTAGGCAGCCAAAGCCCCATGCACCTTAAAGTGCAGTCAGGGTAGGAGCCTCTGGCTTAGCTCGCTGCTCCTTGCACAGAAGTGCACATGTGCACACCTCAACAGAGCCAAGACCCATGGACACATATCTCTTCAAACTGCTTCATTACTCGGGTTAAGCAGTCTGTAAAATAGCACACGATTGCATCACAATCACATCATCATGAGCAAAGTGTCCACAGCTCTAAAGGAAGGCCATTCCCAAGGTCCTTTCCACTTGACACGGCACTGCATTCCCATAAATGTAAGATGGAAAGTATCAACATATTACTTTAATATGTCAAAATGTGATGAGACAATTTTTTTTTCTATACAATGATGCACATTGGTTTTTGCATTTCAAAAAGTATTTCTTAAATGCACATCCCTCTGTAACTGACTCCAGGTTTTTCAATGGAACAATAAGGTAAAATATACAGAACTTGTAGCACAGTAAGTAAACAGCATAACAAATGAACAGTGTTGGTTGTACTTGTTGATGTGTAAACTGCATGACAGTGGAGAAATGGGATATACTGGCCAGGGAAGGAGAGACGTTAATTCCTGTTCCAGCAGTCTAACGATACTCTCTGACTTAGAGAAATTGCTTACAATAAGGGAAATGGATACATGAGCATGTATGTAAAGGTATAGTAATATTTTACTGTCATTTCAACAAGGCCAAACTCTCAGAAATGAAGGGGGGAGAAAAAACACTAGTCATTCCAGAAAGACTTCTGCCATTTAAGAAATCACACATACACGGACATATACTCAACTCACTCCACTACTGAATATGGTGAACTAGCATAAATAGCATCCCAAGGAAAAGCTGTAAATTACCCAAAGACATTGATTTTTTATCTTGGTGGGGAGCATATTTAACTTTGGGTTGAATGCCTGCAGAGAGCTGCCAAGTCTTTAGACAGTTTGGCCACAATTTAACTCCTCGATATGGATGCATAAAATTTCCTCAAGATGAAGGACTTTCTCAGGGAACTGGATCTCATGCGAAGGCCCCTTTGAAACTAAACACTTTGAAGACAAATGGGTTCCAGAAGGATGACAATGAAACCCCTGTGCTCTCCTCACAATGAGCTGATGGAAGTTGGATGGCCTGGCAGAGAGCTCAGACCCAGGGGGACTGTTTCGTCAAGGTAGCACCAGTTTCTCCTTATCTATGTCAAACAGTGCACATTTCTCATTACCTTTTCTTTGGACACAATTAAAGAAACTGATTTAATGTCTTAAGAGATTCAATCCACATCAGATTTTTTAGATATATGGAAAATATTCCAAGGGAAAACTAGGAGACTATTATTACAAATATTATTATGAACACAGAGTAGCCATGATTCTTTTTAATGTTAACATAGCCCAGAAAATAGTGGGTCTTTAAGCTCAGCTCCGCTAATCGTGTGTAAAGATTCTTGCACTGCGTTAAAACGGATGACCTCCGAGGCTCTCTATGACTTGAAAGTTCAGATCCTGGCTGATACACCTGTTCTCACGTGATTATTCATGAATAAATATAAAATATTTAATACAACTTAGTACAGAATCCTGAAGCAGACCAGGACCTCGGTAATCAGGCTCTGACGTTCCTTCTGCTCTCGAGCGGGAAGCTGGCCGCGGCAGGGTGGCAGGCTACTGTGCAGCTGTGGGTGGGCGGGAGAGAGGAAGGCAGCTGGCAAAGGACAGATGTCCGTCATGGGACCCAGGGCAGGCCTAGGAGGGACTCGCCACACATGAGCACGGACAGAGGTCTCGGCGCCGACTCCTCAGGAGCACCCAGTGCCTGCTGGACCTTTAGATGACTGACCAGCATTTTTTATTGAGAAGCTGAACTTGCAGAATGCCTTAATGACATCCCGCATTTGTGACCAGAAGGAACACAGCGTAGAGTATACAGATCTGGATGCTAACAGAATACTCTTCTTTGTTCCTGCTTTTTTTTCTTTTTAGTTTACAGTTCTACTTTTTTCATAGGTTATAAGATTTCGAGGAGTACACTATTGATATACCTGTTCTTTGCTCTAGGAAACAGTGATGTTCAAAGGACCATCATCAAAAGTGTGCTAAAAGGGTGCCATGAAACGTGCGGCAAAGGGCCATCCTCGGTCAGAATCACAGACTTCAAAGAAAGGCAGATACTTTGCTTCACTGATTACAAACCAGCATAGGATTTTGTGTTATTCTTTTTAAGTTTTAGAAATTTCTGTCCTATCAAAGTTAAGTTTCAAGAACTGGGAAGCTCCTCAAAACTGCATCATCTTAAGCCACATATCTGAGTGTGACAAGCTATCTTTCTAAAAATGTTACCTATGATTTTATTTCCTTGATTTCATCTGATATTTACAGTGGGAAATGTTTCCTCAGCAAGGAAGAAGTAATCTCAACAACTTGGGCATACCATATCAATGTACATGTTGTATATATTCATAGTTTCCTATATAAGATTTTTTTTTTAATATAAATCTCTTGTGATAAAGACATTGAAAAACAGATCAGTCTTCAATTAGAGGTAAGAATGAAGCTCATGTGGCTGGGACTAAGGTTACAACAGAACACAGGGCAAAAGGATATGTGCTTGAGAGCTTCACCTGCTAAATGAGACCAAAGGAAGAGAGGTTTATTTTGCGCATAACTGAAAATTTCTATAGCCCAAAATCTAACTCAACTAACTGCCTGGATAGTTCAATTATACAAACCGAACACATGGAGCCCAAAATGGGAAAGAGGGCTTGTAATTCTATATGGCTTAATCTAAGGCCTGGGTACATCCCAGAGTGTACTGGGGAGATAATCCAAAAATACTGGCAAAGTCCCTGGAGGGAGTGGAGAAAAAATATGGAACTATTAAACTTTACCATCAAAGAAACCCCGGATACTGTGTCAATCATTAGGGACACCCAAATCAATAGGCCAAGTTTGATTTTGAGGCTTGCTCTTAGGAAGCTTACCTATGTAGCAGAAAAGTTTAGCCTGCCTACTGTCCTGCCTAAGAGTTACTTCTGGAGGACCTCTGTTGTTGCTCAGATGTGGCCTCACTCTCTCTAAGCCCAACTCTGCAAGTGAAATTGCTGCCCTCCCCCCTACATGGGACACGACATCCAGGGGTGGAAGTCTCCCTGGCAACGTGGGAGATGACTCCCAGGGATGAATCCAGACCTGGCACTGTGGGATTGACACCTTCCTGACCAAACCGGGGGAAAGAAAAGTGATAAAATAAGGTGTCGGTGGGTAAGAGAGTTGAAATAACTCTAGAGGCCTCTCTGGAGGCTGCTGTTATGCAAGCTTCAGCTGGATATTGCTCATTGCAACAGTCTGCCAACCCCCAACCACCATGGTTCCTGTCCACCCTAATCAGCACGCAGGGCTCTAGCTGAGATGCTGCAGAAGTTTCAATGTTAAGTTTCCTTTCCAGAAACCCACAACCCCCAGACGGGATCCTAGGCCAGAGGAGTCCTGAAGCCCAGAGGGCCCAGCCTCTCCAAGAACATCAACTGGTTCCATCCCCTATTTTATACTGTTGACACTCCTTTTCTACAAGAAAAAGGTAGAATGGGCAGAGCCCAAATACCCCTAAAGACCGAGAGAAAGATCAGAGGAAAAGCAGGAATGAGAGCAGAGAAGATAGGGTTTAACGACTGAGTGTGACTGCTGAATCATTTGTCATGATATTTTCTGTGGTCTCCAGTGTCTTGGATTAGCTAGAAGGAAAACCTGAAATTGTGGAATTGTAACCCATACCATACTTTGAAATTTATTGCCTTTTTCTGTATATATATTTCACAATAAAAAAAGTTAAAAAAAATCTTGTGAAAAAATTTCCTTCATTTTAAAAACATAAAGACACAAAGGGAAGAAGGAAGGAGTGGATACTGTGAAAAGTATGGAAGGGGCTTTAGGACAGGAGGCTGTGTCTCACTGCCAGGGACCCAGGGGAATTGTTTACTTCAGAATACGCTTTTTCTATTCTGCCATAGAAATTATAGCATGATGGTTCCTTAAGGACAATTCTACAGGTGGGCAAAGCTTACTGGTATCTTTTTTTATTAGAATAATGAGAAGACAGACATGAGGAAAGAAAGATAATCTTTGCTCATTTTACCATTCTCACGCAGATGAGCTCAAAGCTTTGGCTCATCCATCATTTTCCACCTGTTCATAATATGGGCTGAGTGTGAGCGAGTTCACAGAGAAGGATGCAAGGGTTAATGCTGAACGAGTACCAGCTGCATTATAGGTTTCTTAGCAAAAATAGAAACTGACTCGAAATGTATTATACCCAGTAACTTATCCAGGAGTCAATATAAATCAACAATAAAGCGCCTCATCAAAATGATCACAAGTAATTTGAATTATATGCTCTTTAAATCTTTGATTAAATTTTCATCCAACAGTGCTATTAATAATTGAGAAGAAATACTTGTCAGCCTTGCTAGTGCAAATTGTTCTATAGGTATTCTTCCCAAAATACATTAGAGAATTTCTGATTAATTCTCATTATATCCTCCTTTTTCCCTCCAAATGTCTACATTTTCAGCATGTAATTTTCTCAACATTTTCTAATCATTAGAATGTTTACTATGACCAAAGTGACAACAGTCATTATGCATCCCCACATTTTCACACTCCTGATTAACTTTTACTTATACTTGGGCCATATTAGGAACTTTATGGAAAGAATGATGACATAACCAAAGCAACTTTGGAAAAATGTAGACAGCCCCTGTGACAATCACAGATGAACTCTGGAGGCCTTTCTCAGAGAAGGAGACAGTGAGGAATGCTGGCTTCACTCCTTTTAGAAGTTCTAGGAACTGAGGCAGGACCTGAGAAGGCAACGGCCTTGAAGCACCTGAAACCGCTTATGGGTTAGAGTCTCTCATCAGCCCCAATTCTACCCTACCAACACTTGCAATATTTTGTATCAGAAATATTCTTGAGGAAAGTATCCTTTAATGCAGCACCTAGAGCCATCCTCCGGGACTGACTAAGTACATCACCAAGCTCCAGAGGAGCTGGCCGGAGGGCCCCTCCTCTCAAGCCCCAGTGCTCCCCCTGCCCGCCGCCAAGGGCACTGCCCGCGGAGCCCTGGAGCAGACCGCGGGGCCCGCCCCACGCCACACTGCTGCGTCCTGCACTCAGCCACACGGATGGAGCACTCCATTATATTCAATTTAAAGTTTAGAAATGCAGGATTGCATCGATCACCCTTAGGTAGCCTCACACTGCTAACAAAATATAGTAGACAAATAATTAACTATGGATTTAAGTGACATAATTTCATCATCATTATATTTCCACAGACGCTGGAAAGAAAAAAACTAGTCCATTCCTAGTTTCTTCTATTTACCTAGTCCATTCCTAGTCTCTTCTATATACCTTTTTAGTATACAAACAGAAGTGTCTTGAGCATAATAAAGAGTATAAGAGAAAAAAAATTATAACCCAAAAGCCTTTGAATACTGAGTACTCATGAAAGAATATTCTTTAAAAGGTCTCCCGAGTCGTCAGTACAGCAATCTTAGGCTTACCGTATTCAGAATAAAGACGTTTGTCTTTTCTGTTGTACCATCTGACTAAATGCAATCAAACTGGAGGAAAAATGAACATTTTAAATGTTCGAAGAGTGAACCATTTGAAAAGGGCAGTCTGCCCTTCAGCTGTGGTGGCTCTGTGAGTGCTGCCTTCAGAATAGTCTGGATTATGGCCTCGATCACATCAGTGAAGCCACCAAAACCCTTTTTATTTAAGTGGGTGGATTATTTAAAGAGGAATAAAGTCAAACAAAACCACAGAATAATTCTCAGTAGTAACTTCACATACAGACTCTAGACAAAGGGACTTGGAAGCCTGACTATTCACTTAATGTTGCTGATACATTTTTGAGGTTTGAATGAGAATAAAAATGATTTATTAAGCATTTTCTTAGTAAGTGCTTCAAGTCAGAAAGTACTTAAAGATTGGGGCATTCTTTTTTTACATAAAAATTCTTATTTTATAAAAATGTTTCCTATTGACAGATAAGGCACAGAAAAATGTTAAGTGGCATCTGCTAAGCTTTACTTATGAAAACTTAAAGAATCCTATGGGATAACATCACTCAATTTTTCCTAGAGTACCTCTGATGGAGATTTCCTAACCAAAAAATCTGCAAATAATTATAAACTATTATAGAACCTAAAAAGTTTACTTGAAAACTAAATCTGCTATTCATCAAAGAACACAATACAATCAGAATAGCATAATGCAAAAGTAATGTGCACAGACAGAATTCCACAAAGCACCACAGCCACATCTGATTGTTAAACTTAAAAGAAAATCTACAACAGAAGACAATATCAACCCATGATATATTGTAAAGCTTCATAAGAAATATTGTTACTAACTGATTAAGCACTGATTTTATCAAATAAAATAGATATTAATTTTTTTATTTCAATTCACTTGACTTCAAAATGATGGGAATGTGTTTTAACAGACAATGCAAACTGCAATTTTAATACAAAGTGAAAGGGAAGATGGATAATTATTTTTTTAATTTATTTTGAATCATAAGACTTGCAAGGAAAAGAAAATTATCTAGAACAGAATAAAAATGTTTTGGGAAAAAATGTTTCGGGTATTTGTGGAACAAAATATGTATCATAATGATAATGCTAATATCTTCTTAAAATCAAATATAATATTTGATTTTTAAGAAGCATTCTTAAATTCTGAATACTGCAGCACTTTTAAAATGAAAAATGTTTTCCACTGAGATGTAAAAACTCACTGGGAGGCAGACGTGGCGGCCGACCTCTTGGAGTTGAAAGGCTCCATATGAACCCAATTATCCCTGACATGCACCTTCAGACATCTGTAATATGACCTCATGTAAATCTAGACCATATTGTGGACACAAATCATTGGCAATAGTAAGTTTATTCAAGAGCTCAGATAAGAAGGAAAGAAAAGCTGATATCCTTAACTCTATGGAGCAGTTAACATGAAATCTCCAAAATGAAAAGCAGAAAATTAAAAGCACCTAATGTGTTGTAGCAAGTGAAAGAGAGACAAATGCTGCAAGAATGGTGCATTTTCCTCCCCTTCAGTACTCAGCTCTGTTCTCTTCAAACAAAAGAGTAACTTCTAGTTACTACTATTTATATTTTATCTAAATTTGGAAAAAAGAAAAGCACACTTTAAACAAATGAATGGACTGTAAAATTCCATTTGCATTTAAAACCTTACTCTCACCAAGAATTAAATCGTGGTATGGATAGCATCTTAGCTGTATTTCCCACTGGTGGGGAAGAAACGCGCAGGCGTGGGATGGCTGCTGGCTCCGGGCTTGGCACCCACAGGGCTCCCAGGAGGGCCCACCCTGCCTACCCACACCAGGGTCCAGTTGGCTATGCCCTAAGGCCAGGGAGGGTCCCCTCTGGGACGGTGGCCAGGGGGGAGCACCCCACACCAGGACATCTGGGGGGGGGGGGGACCCTGCTCCTGGGGCGTCTGGGGGGGAACCATCCCACTCCAGGGTGTTGGGAGGGACTCCATGCCAGGGTGTCGGGGGGGGGGGGGGCGCTGCAGGGTGTTGGGGGTACCGACTCCCAGATGGTGGCTCCAACCAGCGCAGTACGCTGCCAGGGTGGCAGCCCTGCTAATGCCCAGGGACAGGATAGGAATCACCTGGGATGTGTGTGGCAGAGAAAAACAGGTTTTCTTATTTAAAAAATTACTTTAAGAAACTTTGAAGACATGCCCATTTAGTACTTTTATATCCCTAAACCCAAGGTTTTAAGCATCCATGGAGCACTTCACAATCTACAAAGCCGGCTTTCCAGGCTGATGGGTAAGTCCAGGGGAGCACCGTAACCCCACCTTAATTTGACTGAAGGCCTATTACTCATTTGTTTCTTTAGAAATATTTTATGGAAAGCAACATTTCAGCAGAACAGAAAATAACAGAACAATCAGAATAATTTCTTATGAACATACAGTTCTGATTCCCTTAAATAAGGTGCATTTAATCAATTAACTACTTGAAATATTTAAACACACTCTGAATTATTTAAAAATTTCAGCTTAAAAATCAAACTGAGAGGCGTGTTTATGATCCTGCTGCATTGGGTGCTGAAGTTAAGTGCCCTGCACAGCCAGCTTCAATTTCCTGCTCTTCCTCTCAATCGATATCTGAGGCCACGTTTCATCTCCAGGGCCCAGGGCGGCGGGAAGCGCGGGCGCCGGCCCCGGGATGCTGACGCGGCCAGGCCCCTCCTGTCCCTCTGCGGGGTGGCAGCGCCCGGGCCAAGCCGGCGGCAGCTCTGAGTGGCCTCCCCAGGACAGTGGCCTCCCCAGCACAGCGGCCTCCCCAGGACAGCGGCCTCGCTCTCAGAAGGGGCCTCCCCGGCTAGGGCGGCCCAGGACTGCAGCCCAGGAAAGGACGGGAGATCGAGACCTGCAGGTAAGGCCGGCCTGGCTGCTGCGGCCGGGGCTGCGAGAGCTCACGGGGGTCCTGCACCGTTTGTCTGGGAGGTAGCTGTGGCTTTGGGCAGACTTCAAGTCGGGAACTAGAAACAGTTTAGATGAATTTTTCTTTCTGTTGAGGAAATTAGGGACACATTTAATAGCTTATTACATCTCTTTTCCATTCTGGTATTACAATTTTGAATCCTCACGCCGGGCCACGTCACTGGGAGACGTGGTGGACACGCCAGGCTCCCGGGCTCAGTCATCAGAAAAAACACAAAAACTGTGTATGGTGTTTACTTTCTTATACTGCTAAGAAAGAACAACAGCACCCAATAATTACAATGGTATTTATAAAGCCAGTAATTAAAGATAAATAGCATAAGTAGAATTTCAGCATTTGGACTGACAGACACAAATCACACCTAACAAAAGGAGACGCGGTGAGGCGCCCGCTGCAGACCCCCCCAGAGCTGCACACGCTGTGGCCGGGGCGTGGGTGAAGCTCAACTTCCACCTTTAATCCTTCAGAGGAGAAGCCAGGCAACTGGCAGTACACTTCAAAGCGGTAAATTCACCTGTGCCCTTTTTAAAAGGTGTGATGAAAAGCAGGGCATCCAGAGCTCCCTGGCAGGGCATATTCACAGGTGGTGAGGGGGCTGGGGGGCACATGGGAGGGGGTGTGACAGCGAGAGGAGAGAGTGCAGAGAAGGCAGCAGGAGGGGAGGCCATAGGCCACAAGTCACGGACGTGAGGACAGCTCAACACATGTTATTTTCTTCATCTACCAGATAAAAGGTAGACATTTTTAAAATTTATAAACACCCTTGTATACATGCATGCACATATCCTATTATTAGTGATAAGAGAAGGAGATATCATACCTGAGAACAAAGCAGCATGACAAGCTCTACCACAGACGTGCTGGACTTCATGCAAACAAGGCCTACAAAAACCAATATTAAAACGGTATTACACCAGCAGAAATGATCAGTCCAAGTCAATTCATTCATATACTTTTAACTTACAAAAGCCTTCTGTAAAATAGAACTAAAATAAAATAAACAGAAAGATTCACTAGCATACAATTTTATAGCATTAATTAAAAATATTCATAGTTAAGATTTGAAAAATACTAAAAAATTGACTTTATGCTTGGATTTATTCATTTGGTCAAGGCATATCTTAAATTTTAACAGGGCAGGGGTGGGTGCTAAAACCGAGGGGGAGTGAGCACTAATTTAGGTGGTGCTCGGTGTGCGGCCATCTCCTGGCACGAGGAACAGGAATTGGTACAGAGCTGCCTAAAATGTCTTCCAGGCAAATGTTAAACGACTTTTAAAACCAATGAAAAATGAAACTGACACGCAGTTAATAATACCTGTGAGGCCTCGTCTGCACACCGGGTGGCAAGCGGCCTGGCAGCTGGTCCCAACAAGGCTGCCAGGGCACCTGCGCCACAACCCAGTCCCGCCTGCCCGGCGCTGCAAACGCAGCCTTCCCAGCGAGCACTTTAAACAATGTCCATTGAGCCTTTTCCCATCTACGCAGGCAACTGCTGTGTGACAGTCACAGAGTAAGAAAGGAGATTATAACTGGTGGATTTTAAAGTGCCAACACGGAGACGAGGGGAACCAAGGACCAGGAACATGATCTCTGGGCAGGAGTGCATTACCAGGATGTCTGCACATTTAAAAAATATTTTTAAAGTTTTCTGCTGTTCTATAAATTTAAATGACTTCACGGTGGGCTTTTTTTTTTCTTTTTATTTGTGGACAAATGCAATCAGGGAACGTATCATGTAGTAAGAAATGCCATGATTGTACATTAGTCATTGCTAAATGGAAAGTTTCAGTGTACCCAAATACTTTTTTGGTTTGTTTGTTTTTGTTTTTTTCTTAAGGTGATTTCAATAAACAGTCTCCAGTGCCTTCAGACACTAGCAGCATATCCATGGTAGGCAGTGGATAAACACCCTCCTTGCCACGTTGCTGACAGCCCCATCCTATTGTACCCGCTGACAGAAGAGGCTGTAAAGGCCTCTAGTTTCCATCTTATCAGGTCTGTGGGCAGACAGTTAACTAATGAAGAAAGAGGCAGATGTGAAAAGCTCATTTAGGAGACAATTGCTGTAATTGATCAGCGATTCTCATGCTTAGGAGCTGCAGAGTCAAAAAGATTAAGGCGACATTTATCACCTGTTGGCTATTCAACTATTTGAATTCTGACCAAGAAAAACAGTGTAAGCCAAAGGATTATGTACAGCAAAATGATCATAATGAATAAATGGAGTCCAAATGTTAATTTCAGAAGATTAGACTTTGATATTAAGAATGAGTCACTAAAAATTCTGTGTATTATTGGGGTGAAGACATAATTACTTGAAGTAAAAATTAGGAAAATCATATAATTATACTTAGGTCTTATTTCTCACAGACTTTTTTTTTTAACTTTTTAAATTGCATAATTTAACACATATACACAAAACAAAGAAAGAAAAAAGCAATAGTTTTCAAAGCACTCTTCAACAAGTAGTTACAGGACACATTCCAGAGTTTGTCATGGGCTATGATACCATCATTTCAGATTTTTCCTTCTAGCTGCTCCAGAATATAGGAGGCTAGAAGGAATAAATATTTTCTTTATCAATACAATTGACTTTTTTTTGTGAAAAATAACATATATACAAAAAAAAAGCACTAGATTTCAAAGCACAGCACAACAATTAGTTGTAGAACAGATTTCAGTTTGGTATGGGTTACAATTCCACAAGTTTAGGTTTTTACTTCTAGCTGTTCTAAGATACTGGAGACTAAAAGAAATGATCAATTTAATGATTCAGCAATCATATTCGTTTGTTAAACCCAACTTCTTTCTTTGTATAACTCAACCACCACCTTTGATCTTTCTATCCAACTCTTTAGGGGTATTTGGGCTACGGCTATTCTAACTTTTCCATGTTGGAAGGGGCTGTCAGTAATATGGGATAGGAAGATGGAGCTATCTGATGTTCTGGAGAGGCTGGGCCCTCTAGGTTTCAGGACTTATCTGGTCCAGGGACCTATCTGGAGGTGGTAGGTTTTATTAGAAAGTTACCCTGGTGCATGAACATTTGTAGAATTTTATATATTGCCCTAGGCGTTCTTTAGGATAGGGAATGGTTTTGGTTGGAGTTTGGCAAGTTATGACAGGTAGCAATGTCTAACTGAAGCTTGCATAAGAGTGACCTCCAGAGTCGCCTCTCGACTATTTGAAGTCTCTCTGCCACTGATACTTTATTAGTTACACTTCTTTTCCCCCTTTTGGTCAGGATGGTATTCTTGATCCCACGTTCCAGGTCTGGACTCATCCCTGGGAGTCCTCTCCCACATCACCAGGGAGACTTTCCCCCCTGGATGTCATGTCCCACGTAGGGGGGAGGGCAATGATTTCACTTGCAGAGCTGGGCTTGGAGAGAGTGAGGCCACATCTGAGCAACCACAGAGGTCCCCCAGAAGTAACTCTTAGGCATGCCTACAGGTAGGCTGAGCTTCTCCACTCCATACATAAGCGTCATAAGAACAAGCCTCAGGATCAATAGCCTTTTGACTTGGGAGTCCCTAATGTTTGACACAGGATCAGGGGGTTCCCTGATGGTAAAGTTCCATGTATTTTTTTCCTTCTTCAAGGGACTTTGCCAATACTTTTTGATTATCTGCTTAATATACTCTAGGATGTATCCAGGTATTACTTTAAACTACACAGGATTAAGGCCCTCATTCTTATTCTGGGCTCCCTGTCTCACAGACTGTTTTTAAGTGACCTTCTAAAAAGCCCCTATGTAGTAAGAATGTTTGTAACTATAGTATCTGTCATTTGAGCATCAGGAGAAAATCAACAAGATGCTTCATTGAAAGTACTCAAAAGGACAGACAAATTTACAGGGTAGCAAGGCTGCAATTTACCAACAGTACTGAGTGGTCTCAACTTCACAGCACCTCACACCTTTACTCATGTGCTTTGTCTAATCAGTTTGGAAAAGAATGAACAGATGAATCTTTTCAAAAAACAAAATGACCTTGACAATGCCAACACAAACTGGGCCATTCTGGAAGACCCAGCCACCTTCAAAGTGACCTAATCACTTTGGTTGGGATCATTCTGAGTTAAAAAAAAAGTATTACTAAAACATGTAGGCAAATTCTAATGTTTGACATGGCAATTTATATTTAAAAATGTAAGATGTGAGTAAAATATGATACTGTATAACTTCAATCATAAACTCAACAAATAAATTTACCTGATGATGCTATAAATAACTCAAGCTGTATGTGCATAAGGCAAATAGTTTACAAGCCCATGTTTGAAACACATTGAGTTCTTCCTTTTTGTATGTAGCTGGAATTGACAATCAAATCCAGCTCAGTTTTCATCTCTCCTCTCGATGGGCACAGCGCCGCTAGACAGAGGCGACTGCTCAGTGTTCTACACCTTCCCGGGCTTCCGCATTTTAATCCAACTCGAAAATCAGAACGTGCACAGAGGATTTCATCATTTAGGAAGCACTTTTCTATGGGGGCTTCGGGGATCCTCTTAGCAGTCCTTTGAAGTCATTACTGACAGGTGAGAATGAAGGATGGGGTGTCTACCCCGAGGCTTTCCCCACAAGTGGCAGAAGCAGGATCCCATTCAAGTCATTGTCCTTGAAAGCCCGTATACACGGGGAGCTGCGCAGCCACCAGCCCCAGAGGGGCCAGCCCCGGGGACAGGGTTCGGGGACAGGAGACACAGGAAGGGCTGCAATGTGCCCATGGCTTGGGGAAGCGACACAGTGCAGAGGGCACGTCTGAAAACTGGGCTGGGGGACCCCGGGGAACGTCAAAGACTGAAAGAAATGACATCACAAATGGTTTTGAAAATCCAGATGAAGATTTAAAGCAAGCTACAAAATGGGGAAAGGATGCCAGGCAGCCGTTACCACACGGCGGTTCCAGGAATCCCTCCCGTGTCAGCAGAGCAGTAGTCCCCAAACGGTGAGGTCTGCGTCCCCCCAAGAGCCCCACCTGCGAGTGTGGCCCGGGGCGGAGCCCTCAGCATGGAAGACGCTGCGTCCAGCGCCCAGGGCAAGAGAGACGCCCCGTCCAGAGCTGTGGCCCGGCCGGCAGCCCCCCAGCTGGCCCGCACGCACGGCTGCTTGCATGCGGACATGAAATGTGCGGGATCCTGCGGGGAAGGAGGCCTCCGCGTGAGGGAGGGCCGCGCTCAGAGACGCCAGAGTCCGCGGACACGCTCCCTGGACCCCGACGCGAGGACCGGGGAAGGTTCACCGGGTGAGGGGCTCGGAAGTGGCCAGAGCAGCACCGCAAACCGCAGCTTCCCGCGCTTCTTGGGGAGGCCTGGGGCCGCTCCTCCCGCTGAGCCCCAGCCACGTCCCGGGAGCGCATACGGCGGCGCGCGGCACAGACGACGAGCAGCCTCTGCCGAGCGAGGCGGGGAGGTCGCCTGGACCCGAGGGCACAGGGAGGCGCGGCGGAGACGGCGGTGAACTTTCGCTCCGTCTGTGCGGGCGAACGGTGCACGGTAATTGTGTGGACACCGCCACCCTGGCAGGCTGGTCCCCGCGCGGGGCACCCGGGGCCTCCGAAGGAGCCTGGGCGCGGGCCTCGCCTGTCACGGGGCGCAGAGGGCGGCGTCTCGGGGTCACGGCAGGAGGCATCTAAAACCATCACTCACTGAGGACCAGCTATAGTTGAAAGACGAAAAAATAAGGGTGCTTTTGAGGGAAAATACGACCATTTTTTAGAACGAAAGTGGAATTCATTCAAAGCTTTTACTGAGCTTTTAGAAGCCAGCGCTGGACACGAAGCCATGTGATAAGTCAGCAGACGCTGCCGGCAAGTAGTTGTGCAGAGCAGGGCGGCTCCGAGGGTGCAGGGCCGTGGGGCGGCTCCGAGGGCGCAGGGCCGTGGGGCGGCTCCGAGGGCCCTGCGGAGGAGGCTGTTCAAGGAGCAGCGCTGGAGCCAGATGGTGCTGCACGACTCAGGTGGAGGAGCGAGAGGAGGCGAAGTCACCAAGGCAGAGAGAAGACCCGGAGCCCATCCCCTGCGGGCACTGTCCAGAAGCTCAGGGAGACCCCTGCAGAGCTGCTTCAGGTCCTGGGCTCTGAGCACGAGCGCGAGATTAAGATTTTTCCAAACCATTCGTTTCTGGTTTCTTTGTACGTAAGAGGTTAGTTCTCAACTTATCCTTTTCCTCTCGCATTTTTAAATGTAATTAAAAATTATTTAGATTATTTTTTCATTTAGATTAACATTTTGAATTTTAAAAATGCTTAAAATACTGTAGAAAGAGGGAGAGTTCATTGATTGCTTGACTGTCCAATAAAATCTAAATCATTGGAAACTTACTGCAATTTTACTGTCTTCTGAATAGGAACCAAATGGGAGACTCAGATTATATACTACATTTATCAGGGGTCAGCAGACATTTTCTGCAAAGAGCCAAAGATTATACATCTTCGAGCTGCCCCCCACTCCCAGCTGCCCGGAGCTGAGGAAGCAGCTGTGTGTAAGCAGACAGGTGTGGCAGTTCCCCGTGGAACTACTCACACATTACAAGGAGTGTGTGGGTGTGTGTGAGTGCGCATGTGCAAGCATGCACAAAGGAGGTAGAAGGTGATGCAGATGTATACCTACCTGTATCTACTGATTTTTCAAACTTGTAGGTGAAATTAATTAAGATGTAGGTTTATGACCCTCTATCTATAATATCAAAATCCAAGAAGCTCTGAAAACTGGAAGTTTTCTTAAGAGTGCAGTATACTCAGTTATCAGCAAAACCTCATCTGAATAATGTGATGTTTTCCATGGCCTTTACCCCACTCGGTGTGCATGTCCACACGCACCAAGGCAGGCGTGGCGGCGAGTCTGACTCACGAATCCCACACCAGTCATCCCTGGAGGTGTTATGAATAATATACATAGATGCAAAATAGTAACGTCCTTGAATTCCCAAATATCTGAATTCCAAAGTACACTGGGTTCTAAAGTATTGAAAAAAGGAGTATAAACATTTATTAAAATTAAAGAGAATTTAGCTTTTAAAAAGTCAGAAATGAGTTATAACATATTTCATAAAAAACTTACTGTTATTAACTTTTAATTGCAATTCCAAAGTAATTAGATATCACACTTTTCCCCATGGAAAGTCCTATGTTCTGAACTAAAAATCTATTTCCACAGAGGACTGGTTGACTAAGTCCTAAATTTAAAATCTAAATTGAGACTGTTTGGATTGCTTACAAACAAAGTTAACTGTAACTATAGTTACACAACACCCAAATCAACATTTTGACTTATTTATTGAAATAATCTCTCTCAAAAAGGTTTTGCATTTTTTTTTGTCATTGTGTTGATACAGTCCAGGGTGCTGAGAGACTGAATAATTTTTTTGTTTCAGTTTAGCTTCTGTTAAGAATTTTTTGCATAATGGCACAGCTGAAGTTCATCAGACACCTTGATACATATTTTTTCTAAAAAAAGATAGATTACAATAAAAAATATAAAATCCATACAGAGTGACATTTCCTACATAGATATTTACTGGTAATCTAGTTAATAAAAGCTGAGCTGAGCAGAACGTTCTAATGATACAATGTACTACTATCAGATGTGAAACAGTGCCCCAAATGTGTTAATTTGTGTCTAGTATTTTGAAAACATATGTTTACGCCAGTCCATCAAAAATGTCTTATCAATAGAAATATACTGGCAATTTCCTGATAGCCAATGTTGCTCTTTGCTCGTTTCCATGTGACATTTACTTGTGTGTGCATACTTCCACGGAAAATATCCTTTTTCACTTACACATACTAACAAATAGATAACAATTTCGAAATTACTGTGTATTAATTAAATTTTGGGTTGGCCGAATCTTGAGACATTTCTAATTACACCATTTATTTAAGGAGCTATAATTAAGCCATTGCTGTGTGCCTTGCACTGAATCAGGACTGTAGCTCAGTCTTTGATCTCGAGGCTAGCAACCCCGTTCCACAGAGAAGGCATATAAATCCATGTTCGTGATGGGGTCCGAGAGCATTGTATAGCAAGGCTCCAGGCCTCCAAATAACACAACGCAATTGCTTTTAAGGCCTCCATTAGACCAAAATTTTATCCATAGTAGAAGTTTCATTACCGCCACAAAAGGTGTTTGACCTCAGTGTCTTGCCCTTTCTGAGACCTTCTGATTGCATCACAATAGCAATGAATAAGGACAAAATAAGGAAAACTGTTACTATTCAAAAATCATTTGGATCCTGCAAATCTCATTCGGCTAAATTTAATTATGGAGCCAATCGTTATTCACTCCCCTGTACCCAATTCCTTTTCTTCTCCCTGTGTTCCTTCAAATTCAAAACAGCCTCAGTTAAATTTTCAAAGTAATCACTTATGTCTGGTTCATGTTTTGGCATCACCCAAGAAAGTCTCTGGTCTTAAACGATTATTAAAAGGAATACATATGTTGTAAACATAACCAAAAGAAGTGAGAATACATCAATTTAAAGAGTAATACAATTAAATTATATGAATAATTACAGTTGACTCAAATTATGGCTGTAATAATGCCTTCATTTAAAAAATAAAACAACGTATAAATACAATGGAGGGTGGGCCATGGTGGCTCAGCAGGCAGAGTTCCAGCCTGCCATGCCAGAGACCCGGGTTCAATTCCCAGTGCCTGCCCATGAGGGAAAAAAAAAAAAAATTCAAACATCGAATGTATAAGATTACAATACTTATTGCTCTGAACTTCCCAAATTCTGACTTCTGTTTATTTTAATTGTCAAATTTAAATTTCATGTTGGTTTTGTAGTAATGTCTATCTTTAGGTTCTTTACTTTAATATTAAGAAAAATACTGGGTTTTTTCTTTCAAATACTTTGAAAATAAATATACAATATAAAATGGAAATATCCTATATTTGTTTTTTTCATAATAATATGCATTCATGAAGCCAAAGATAAAAAAAGACAATACTAAGAAACATACCTAAGAGTTTGATAATTACTGAGATTGAAACACATGCAAGAAAAAGAAAACTGGTCTTCGGTTAAGGTTGGCTCAACAGTAGTCACTCAAGTGAGCGACACTTACTCCCAAGAGTGTGCTAACTTTGTCTCACACTTCCAGGACCAGACTGCTGAAGGCCTCTGAGGAAACACAGCAGACCCTCACAAAGCTCTGCATCCATACTCAAAGCAAAGCATTCTCACGTTTGACCCAAGCTGTATTTTCATAACTGAATCCTCCACTTAAAGGAAAATATAAATAGAGGAGAGTAACCAGCCCAGTTTTACTCATTCTTAGAAATAAAACAGGTTCTAGAACCTGTTCAATTTTATAAAAGTGAAGAGAAACTCAAAAGCCACAGAAGTATGATTCTACCCTAGAATAATTTACTGGGATTGTATGTCATAGATTATATAAACAAAGAAGTGCAGATCACTGAACTAACAGGATTACTGTGCCTACCCAGGAAGTCCGGTTTCTAACCCACTTCTCTCTGCAATCCGCACTGAGACCCAGCAGTCCAAATCTGTGCTCATGCCCAACCATGGTCCAGTAAAGCAGTGTGTGAGTTGCCTTGCAGTTTACAAAACACACTTCTAGCTTAAAGTATTAGACCTACTAAGCCTACTTACAAACTAGAAGTAAACGGGTTATTTTACACCTGCTAACCCCTCTTGCAATCAAACACAGGTTATAAATAGCATCTTCTGATGGAGTACGAACTGCGAAATCTAGCAAAGGTGTGATTTACATGGTCATGGGAAATGTCCGTCACAAAGGGAAGACACCGCCATTTCCAAGAACGACAGCCTTTCAGGGATTCAGTCCTAAGCCCGTGACTTTCTGCTCCCCAGGGGCACACACAGGCGGGGAGGCGGGGATGTGGTGCAGGCAGGGGTCTCCTGGAGCTGCAGGAGGGTGATATAGGAACCGCGCCACTGAGATGACACCCAGTGGTGGGGTTAGGAAAACCCAATGGAAATATCTGACCTGCTGTGACGCCTAGAAGAGCTGACCGAGGAGCACTCCAAGGCTTGAGTGAGCACAGTGTGTGCAGAAGGGTCAGCTCAGATGGACAGAGCTGGCCTCGTACCAGGGAGGCTGGGAGGGGGTTTTCATGGCGTGGAAAACACAGAATCCAAACATCTGAAGACAACGATTTACGTTTACAAAGATTGGGATAAAACTATGAAATCATCCTAAAACCCCCAAAACATAATACACGCTTCATAGTGCAGCACTCTCCACCTCACAGTTCTTTACATTGTAAGTTTCTCCTACTTTATAGCCCCCGAATTGTGAAAAGATAGAAAACTACTGAACGGAGCAACTACTTAACTCCTCGAGGTCAGGGAATCTAAGTGTGCGGTGCCTTCCATGGACACCCAGTATACAGGCTTTTTCCCAAAGTACTTTCTGAATTGGCTTCCTATTGCATGTACATGGCTTGCATTCACATATATATACATGAGTGTACACACACGTACACACATACACACACACATGCACACATACACACAAACTCCCCAACAGATCAAATCCCAAGCTGTTTAAACCTCAGAAAGTACTCTTAGGTGTTCGAATTGGCCTTTAAGGGTCCCCTGGCCACCCCTCTGGCCCGGGAGCGGCCACCGCTCTGCTGGGTTTTCTCGCCTTCTGGGGCAGGAGTTAGATCTGGGCTGGGGCAGCGTGCCCGCCTGACGGGGACCCGCAGGCGGCAGCCAAGGTTGCTGGCCAGGCCTCACCCCGGGTTCAGGAACCGGGGACCAGAGGCCACAGCCCCCCACGGGCCAAGCAAGGGGGTGCCCGTGCCGTCCTGGCAGCTGGGCTGGGCTGAGCGTTCAGTGAGGAGGACGCTAATGACCCCAAGGCCGGGAATAAACCGGACAGGTCTTACATTTCTCTCCGAATAATTCAATTGTCGGGGTTCATCCTGCGCTCTCAGAACTAGGTGTTTTTATTAGCATTACAGCTCGTTTTTTTTTTTTTAAACCTGGATCGAGCTTTTAATGAAGTTAAAGCAGCTCTGGAGTGAAAATTAGATAGTCCGGTTTTAGTGCAGTCGTTACAATCAAACAGCTATGTAAACTTGAGTTAAGGCACCTCCTCTTTTCCTTTATCATATAAAACATATAACATAAATTTTCCATTTTAGCCATTTTTAAGTATAATATTCAGTGTGCTTAAATATATGCTCAGTGTTGTGCAAGCGTCACTGCTGTTTCCAAAATTCTTCAACATCCCAAACAGCAACTCTGCAGCGATGACCTCTGAGCCCTCCTCTCCCAGTCCCTGGACATCCAATTCTGTCTTCTGCCTCTAGGAGTTTGCCCACTCTTGAGATTTCAGATAAGTGCACCAAATGAACTTTGTCCCTTTGGTATGGTTTATTTCACTCAGCATGATGTGTCCAAGATTCCGTCGTGTTTGAATCCACACTCCTTCTTTTTATGGCTGAATGATACTCTACTGCACGGACACACCACAATCTGTTTGTCCACTCATCTCCTGAATGATACTCCACTGCACGGACACACCACAATCTGTCCACTCATCGCCTGAATGATACTCCACTGCATGGACACACCACAATCTGTCCATTCATCTCCTCAATGATACTCCACTGCACGGACACACCACAATCTGTCCACTCATCTCCTCAATGATACTCCACTGCACGGACACACCACAATCTGTCTGTCCACTCATCTCCTGAATGATACTCCACTGCACGGACACACCACAATCTGTCCACTCATCTCCTGAATGATACTCCACTGCACGGACACACCACAATCTGTCCACTCATCTCCTCAATGATACTCTACTGCACGGACACACCACAATCTGTCTGTCCACTCATCTCCTAAATGATACTCCACTGCACGGACACATCACAATCTGTCCACTCATCTCCGGAATGATACTCCACTGCACGGACACACCACAATCTGTCCACTCATCTCCTGAATGATACTCCACTGCACGGACACACCACAATCTGTTTGTCCACTCATCTCCTGAATGATACTCCACTGCACGGACACACCACAATCTGTCCACTCATCTCCTGAATGATACTCCACTGCACGGACACACCACAATCTGTTTGTCCACTCATCTCCTGAATGATACTCCACTGCACGGACACACCACAATCTGTCCACTCATCTCCTCACTGATACTCCACTGCACGGACACACCACAATCTGTCCACTCATCTCCTCACTGATACTCCACTGCACGGACACACCACAGTCTGTCCACTCATCTCCTCACTGATACTCCACTGCACGGACACACCACAATCTGTCCACTCATCTCCTGAATGATACTCCACTGCACGGACACACCACAATCTGTCCACTCATCTCCTCACTGATACTCCACTGCACGGACACACCACAGTCTGTCCACTCATCTCCTGAATGATACTCCACTGCACGGACACACCACAATCTGTCCACTCATCTCCTGAATGATACTCCACTGCACGGACACACCACAATCTGTCCACTCATCTCCTCACTGATACTCCACTGCACGGACACACCACAGTCTGTCCACTCATCTCCTGAATGATACTCCACTGCACGGACACACCACAGTCTGTCCACTCATCTCCTCACTGATACTCCACTGCACGGACACACCACAGTCTGTCCACTCATCTCCTCACTGATACTCCACTGCACGGACACACCACAGTCTGTCCACTCATCTCCTCAATGATACTCCACTGCACGGACACACCACAATCTGTCCACTCATCTCCTGAATGATACTCCACTGCACGGACACACCACAATCTGTCCACTCATCTCCTCACTGATACTCCACTGCACGGACACACCACAATCTGTCCACTCATCTCCTGAATGATACTCCACTGCACGGACACACCACAGTCTGTCCACTCATCTCCTGAATGATACTCCACTGCACGGACACACCACAGTCTGTCCACTCATCTCCTGAATGATACTCCACTGCACGGACACACCAGTCTGTCCACTCATCTCCTGAATGATACTCCACTGCACGGACACACCACAATCTGTCCACTCATCTCCTGAATGATACTCCACTGCACGGACACACCACAGTCTGTCCACTCATCTCCTCACTGATACTCCACTGCACGGACACACCACAGTCTGTCCACTCATCTCCTCAATGATACTCCACTGCACGGACACACCACAATCTGTCCACTCATCTCCTGAATGATACTCCACTGCACGGACACACCACAGTCTGTCCACTCATCTCCTCACTGATACTCCACTGCACGGACACACCACAATCTGTCCACTCATCTCCTGAATGATACTCCACTGCACGGACACACCACAGTCTGTCCACTCATCTCCTGAATGATACTCCACTGCACGGACACACCACAGTCTGTCCACTCATCTCCTGAATGATACTCCACTGCACGGACACACCAGTCTGTCCACTCATCTCCTGAATGATACTCCACTGCACGGACACACCACAATCTGTCCACTCATCTCCTGAATGATACTCCACTGCACGGACACACCACAATCTGTCCACTCATCTCCTCAATGATACTCCACTGCACGGACACACCACAATCTGTCCACTCATCTCCTCAATGATACTCCACTGCACGGACACACCACAATCTGTCCACTCATCTCCTGAATGATACTCCACTGCACGGACACACCACAATCTGTTTGTCCACTCATCTCAATGATACTCCACTGCACGGACACACCACAATCTGTCCACTCATCTCCTCACTGATACTCCACTGCACGGACACACCACAGTCTGTCCACTCATCTCCTGAATGATACTCCACTGCACGGACACACCAGTCTGTCCACTCATCTCCTGAATGATACTCCACTGCACGGACACACCACAATCTGTCCACTCATCTCCTGAATGATACTCCACTGCACGGACACACCACAATCTGTCCACTCATCTCCTCAATGATACTCCACTGCACGGACACACCACAATCTGTCCACTCATCTCCTCAATGATACTCCACTGCACGGACACACCACAATCCGTCCACTCATCCCCTCAATGATACTCCACTGCACGGACACACCACAATCTGTCCACTCATCTCCTCAATGATACTCCACTGCACGGACACACCACAATCTGTTTGTCCACTCATCTCCTCAATGATACTCCACTGCACGGACACACCACAATCTGTTTGTCCACTCATCTCCTCAATGATACTCCACTGCACGGACACACCACAATCTGTCCACTCATCCCCACAATGATACTCCACTGCACGGACACACCACAATCCGTCCACTCATCCCCTCAATGATACTCCACTGCACGGACACACCACAATCTGTTTGTCCACTCATCTCCTCAATGATACTCCACTGCACGGACACACCACAATCTGTTTGTCCACTCATCTCCTGAATGATACTCCACTGCACGGACACACCAGTCTGTCCACTCATCTCCTCAATGATACTGCACTGCACGGACACACCACAATCTGTTTGTCCACTCATCTCCTGAATGATACTCCACTGCATGGACACACCAGTCTGTCCACTCATCTCCTCAATGATACTGCACTGCACAGACACACCACAGTCTGTCCACTCATCTCCTCACTGATACTCCACTGCATGGACACACCACAATCTGTTTGTCCACTCATCTCCTCACTGATACTCCACTGCACGGACACACCACAATTTGTCCACTCATCTCCTGAATGATACTCCACTGCACGGACACACCACAATCTGTACACTCATCTCCTGAATGATACTCCACTGCACGGACACACCAAAATCCGTCCACTCATCTCCTCAATGATACTCCACTGCACGGACACACCACAGTCCGTCCACTCATCTCCTCAATGATACTCCACTGCACGGACACACCACAATCTGTCCACTCATCTCCTCAATGATACTCCACTGCACGGACACACCACAATCTGTCCACTCATCTCCTGAATGATACTCCACTGCACGGACACACCACAGTCTGTCCACTCATCTCCTGAATGATACTCCACTGCACGGACACACCACAATCTGTTTGTCCACTCATCTCCTCAATGATACTCCACTGCACGGACACACCACAATCTGTCCACTCATCTCCTTAATGATACTCCACTGCACGGACACACCAGTCTGTCCACTCATCTCCTCAATGATACTGCACTGCACAGACACACCACAGTCTGTCCACTCATCTCCTCAATGATACTCCACTGCACGGACACACCACAATCTGTCTGTCCACTCATCTCCTCACTGATACTCCACTGCATGGACACACCACAATCTGTTTGTCCACTCATCTCCTCACTGATACTCCACTGCACGGACACACCACAATTTGTCCACTCATCTCCTGAATGATACTCCACTGCACGGACACACCACAATCTGTACACTCATCTCCTGAATGATACTCCACTGCACGGACACACCAAAATCCGTCCACTCATCTCCTCAATGATACTCCACTGCACGGACACACCACAGTCCGTCCACTCATCTCCTCAATGATACTCCACTGCACGGACACACCACAATCTGTCCACTCATCTCCTGAATGATACTCCACTGCACGGACACACCACAATCTGTCCACTCATCTCCTGAATGATACTCCACTGCACGGACACACCACAGTCTGTCCACTCATCTCCTGAATGATACTCCACTGCACGGACACACCACAATCTGTTTGTCCACTCATCTCCTCAATGATACTCCACTGCACGGACACACCACAATCTGTCCACTCATCTCCTTAATGATACTCCACTGCACGGACATACCAGTCTGTCCACTCATCTCCTCAATGATACTGCACTGCACGGACACACCACAATCTGTCCACTCATCTCCTGAATGATACTCCACTGCACGGACACACCACAATCTGTCTGTCCACTCATCTCCTGAATGATACTCCACTGCACGGACACACCACAGTCTGTCCACTCATCTCCTGAATGATACTCCACTGCACGGACACACCACAATCTGTCTGTCCACTCATCTCCTCACTGATACTCCACTGCATGGACACACCACAATCTGTTTGTCCACTCATCTCCTCACTGATACTCCACTGCACGGACACACCACAATTTGTCCACTCATCTCCTGAATGATACTCCACTGCACGGACACACCACAATCTGTACACTCATCTCCTGAATGATACTCCACTGCACGGACACACCAAAATCCGTCCACTCATCTCCTCAATGATACTCCACTGCACGGACACACCACAGTCCGTCCACTCATCTCCTCAATGATACTCCACTGCACGGACACACCACAATCTGTCCACTCATCTCCTCAATGATACTCCACTGCACGGACACACCACAATCTGTCCACTCATCTCCTGAATGATACTCCACTGCACGGACACACCACAGTCTGTCCACTCATCTCCTGAATGGTACTCCACTGCACGGACACCACAATCTGTTTGTCCACTCATCTCCTCACTGATACTCCACTGCACGGACACACCACAGTCTGTCCACTCATCTCCTGAATTATACTCCACTGCACGGACACACCACAGTCTGTCCACTCATCTCCTGAATGATACTCCACTGCACAGACACACCACAATCTGTTTGTCCACTCATCTCCTGAATGATACTCCACTGCACGGACACACCACACTCTGTCCACTCATCTCCTCACTGATACTCCACTGCACGGACACACCACAATCTGTCCACTCATCTCCTCACTGATACTCCACTGCACGGACACACCACAATCTGTCCACTCATCTCCTGAATGATACTCCACTGCACGGACACACCAAAATCCGTCCACTCATCCCCTCAATGATACTCCACTGCACGGACACACCACAGTCCGTCCACTCATCTCCTCAATGATACTCCACTGCACGGACACACCACAATCTGTTTGTCCACTCATCTCCTCAATGATACTCCACTGCACGGACACACCACAGTCTGTCCACTCATCTCCTCACTGATAGTCCACTGCACGGACACACCACAGTCTGTCCACTCATCTCCTGAATGATACTCCACTGCACGGACACACCACAGTCTGTCCACTCATCTCCTCAATGATACTCCACTGCACAGACACACCACAATCTGTCCACTCATCTCCTCACTGATACTCCACTGCACGGACACACCACAATCTGTCCACTCATCTCCTGAATGATACTCCACTGCACGGACACACCACAATCTGTCCACTCATCTCCTGAACGATACTCCACTGCACGGACACACCACAATCTGTCCACTCATCTCCTGAACGATACTCCACTGCACGGACACACCACAGTCTGTCCACTCATCTCCGGAATGATACTCCACTGCACGGACACACCACAATCTGTTTGTCCACTCATCTCCTGAATGATACTCTACTGCACGGACACACCACAATCTGTCTGTCCACTCATCTCCTCACTGATACTCCACTGCACGGACACACCACAATCTGTTTGTCCACTCATCTCCTCAATGATACTTCACTGCACAGACACACCACAATCTGTCCACTCATCTCCTCAATGATACTCCACTGCACGGACACACCACAATCTGTTTGTCCACTCATCTCCTGAATGATACTCCACTGCACGGACACACCACAATCTGTTTGTCCACTCATCTCAATGATACTCCACTGCACAGACACACCACAATCTGTCCACTCATCTCCTCAATGATACTCCACTGCACAGACACACCACAATCTGTCCACTCATCTCCTGAATGATACTCCACTGCACGGACACACCACAGTCTGTTTGTCCACTCATCTCCTCAATGATACTCCACTGCACGGACACACCACAATCTGTTTGTCCACTCATCTCCTCAATGATACTCCACTGCACGGACACACCACAATCTGTCCACTCATCTCCTCAATGATACTCCACTGCACGGACACACCACAATCTGTCCACTCATCTCCTGAATGATACTCCACTGCACGGACATACCACAGTCTGTTTGTCCACTCATCTCCTGAATGATACTCCACTGCACGGACACACCACAGTCCGTCCACTCATCTCCTGAATGATACTCCACTGCACGGACACACCACAGTCTGTCCACTCATCTCCTGAATGATACTCCACTGCACGGACACACCACAGTCTGTCCACTCATCTCCTGAATGATACTCCACTGCACGGACACACCACAGTCTGTCCACTCATCTCCTCAATGATACTCCACTGCACGGACACACCACAATCTGTTTGTCCACTCATCTCCTGAATGATACTCCACTGCACGGACACACCACAATCTGTCCACTCATCTCTTGATGGGCACCTTGACTGTTTTCACTTTTTGGCTACTTTATGAAAAGGCTGCTATGAATAGTAGTGTACAAGTATCTGTTTGAAATACTGTTTTCAAATGTTGGGACATATACCTGGCAGTGGCATTGCGGGACACTATAATAATTCTGTTTAACTGTTTGAAAAACTGCCAGACTGGCTTCCACAGCAGCCGAAACACTTTACCTTCCCACCAGCAATGCATGAGAGTTCCAACTTCTCCACATCCTTGCCAATACTTGTTACTGTCTATATTTTTAAATAAGAGCCTCCCTAATGGGTGTGAAGAGTTCTTTCACTGTGCTTTCGGTTTGCATTTCCCTAATGACTGAGCATCTTTTCTGGTGCTTATTGGCCATTTGCATGTCTTTGGAGCAATGTTGACTCCTTTACCCAGTTTTAAACTGGGTTGTTTGTCTTTTTGTTTGAATTGTATGAAGTTTTAAAAATATAACTTCAGGATAATAAACCCTTGTCAGGTATATCGTTTGCAAATATTTTCTCCCATTCTGTAGATGTCTTTTCATTTTCTTGATAATGTCCTTTGATGTAAAAAAAAAAAAGCCTTAATTTTGACAGAAGTTTGATTTATCTATTTTTTTTGTCTGTTGCTCATGCTTCCTGTGTCATATCTAAGCGTCCCTTCCAAATTTCATGTCATGAGATCTTATGTTTTCCTTTAAGATTTTTATGGTTTTAGTTCTTATAACTAGGTTAGTGATCTGTTTTGAACTTTTGCATTAAGTACAAGGTAGGGGTACAACTTGCCTTTCTTGATACTAAAATCTTTCCTGGTAAGCAGTAGATTCGTGGTTACATAACTTTAAAGAAATTACAATCCACAGCAATACAATTTACATCATGATTCAGTGGATATGACTGACACAAATACTTTGCAGTATGCACAACACTCTGATGTCAGGTATGTCTTGTCGTGGCATGTCATTAAAAAGTGTTGGTCATTTTACTGATTTTACCGTATCCCTAATGAGTAACAAGTCACTCATTTGTCTGAGTGGTTTTACTAGCGCTGGCTTGCCTCTTGTTTTTATATGGCTTGTGAATGAGGAATTTTTGAATGGTTGGGAGAAAAAAACAAACAAACAAAGGCATTTTGTGACACTTGAAAGTTACATGGTTTTCAAGTTTCAATGTTCATAGAAAAGTTGCATGGGAACACAGCCACCCATGCGTGTTTGTTTGCATTTGTGGCTACTTGTGCCCTACAAAGCAGCCAGAACAGAGGCGGTTTGGCTCGCAACACCCAGATCGTTTGGTTTCTGTTCCTCTACTGAAAAAGCCTGCCAACCTCTGCGCTAAGCCATCGAAAGTGCTTACTAGCCATAGTTCTCCAAGTCCTTTCTTCGGCCCTCACTGGGTTAAACCGGGATGAAAGAGAAGGCACATGACAGAGGGACAGAAACAAATGGACACACGGACATTTCCTGGTCAGGGAGTTAGGCAACAGATTCTTACTTCATTCCATACTTGGAAAATGAGGAAACTGACAGGCAGCATTTCACCAAAAGAGAATTATTTCTGTAATTGCTCCTGAGATTTCAGGGGTTTTCTCGTACAGCCTGAGGATTCCCATTTTATGATGGGTCCAATAACGCGGCCACTGGTTTCAGCTGAGGGTGGTGGAAGCCCGAAATGGCCACCTGCCCTGCATGCACTGAACTACATAGCTCCCCATGCTGCAACAGACGCCGGTGCAGACGCTGAGGCCAGTGGTCTTCTCACCTCTGTGTGCTTTCCATGAGCTGATGTTGTCTGCAGCTGTCTCTCCTTACACTTTTCCTGGTCACATCTGGACCCTCATTTAGTAATAGATGTGTTCAGTAATATCATCTGTTTTCTCTGATTGCCAACTCTCCTTCTACTTGACCCTTCTTGCACACAGCATAGCACACAGCATACAGCCACAGCACAGCACACAACCACAGCACACAGCCCATAGCCACAGCACAGAACACAGCACACACGGCACACAGCACACAGCACACACAGCACAGCACAACACAGCACAGCACACGGCACACAGCACAGCACAGCACAACACACGGCACACAGTATGCAGAACAGCACACAGCACAGCACAGCACACAGCACACAACACACAGCACACAGCACACACGGCACATGGCACACAGAGCACAGCACACAGCACACAGCACAGCACACAGCACACAGTGCACACAGCACACACAGCACAGCACACAGCACACAGCACAGCACACAGCACACACGGCACATGGCACACAGAGCACAGCACACAGCACACAGCACAGCACACAGCACACAGTGCACACAGCACACACAGCACAGCACACAGCACACAGCACAGCACAGCACAACACACGGCACACAGTATGCAGAACAGCACACAGCACAGCACAGCACACGGCACACAGCACACAGCACACACAGCACAGCACAACACAGCACAGCACACGGCACACAGCACACAGCACACACAGCACAGCACAACACAGCACAGCACACGGCACACAGCACAGCACACAGCACAGCATACAGCACACACACAGCACAGCACACAGCACACAGAGCACAGCACACGGCACCCGGCACACAACACACAGCACACACAGCACAGCACAACACAGCACAGCACACAACCCAGCACAGCACATGGCACACACAGCACAGCACACAGCACACGGTGCACAGCATGGCACACGGCACACAGCACAGCACAAAGCACACACGGCACATGGCACACAGCACAGCACACAGCACAGCACATGGCACATACAGTACGCACATGGCACACAGAGCACACACAGCACAGCACACACGGCACACAGCACACACGACACATAGCCACAGCCAACAGCACCGCACATAGCACACACAGCTCAGCACACACAGCACACGGCACACAGTCACAGCGCACACGGCACACGGCACAGCACACAGCACACGGCACAGCACACAGCACACGGCACAGCACACAGCACAGTACACACAGCACACACGGCACATGGCACACGGCACACAGCACACAGCCACAGCACAGCACACACAGCACACGGCACACGGCACACAGCACAGCCCCCAGCACCCAGCACCCAGCACAGAGGTTGTATCTTTCTCAGGGTTTGACTGTGTCCCTACCTGTTCCAAAGCCGCCCAAGGAGCCTTAGAATCTACCTTTTTTCTCTAATGCAAATTCTTTGCACTGCCCAATTAAAATATGTGTACTTGACAAATTCACTGTCCCCGCCCCTCTATCCTCACTGGCACACACTGCCCTTCCATCATTTTTAAATAGTCACGAGCAAATACTGTGCTTTTCTGGCCATGGCATCCTCAGTTCCCTCGCCACCTGGTTTCCCTGCAAGGTTTAAAGCCAGCAACCATATCACCCACCTGAGTTTCTGTGTGTCTGGGACTGCTATTTTACAGGATTTTGTTTCAAGCATGTAGTTTGAAATAAAGCAAGATCAGGGTAAATATTCACTTCTTAGATTATGAACAAAATGAGAACTATTGTACTTAAATGCATTGGCTAGTGGGCAATGTAAAAAATCAGGTATCATCACCATTATCTTTAAAATCCTTAGACAAGGATAAAATAAGATCACTGCATAATGTTTCCTTGTATTGTTTTAAGTTAAATAATTTAAATATTTCTGTTCCACCAATTACAGAAATCTACTTGACTAGAGAATACACCTTTATTTGCTCTACCCGTCCAGTCATCCACCCCAGCACTCTGGCAGGTCCTGGAGCCCCTGTGGAGTTTAAAACATGGTTTCTAATTACAATTTTGATACATGCACTGAAGCAAAAGTACACTGTGCTATGAAAGGTTAAAACATGGGAACTTAATTTAGTCTAAAATGTCAGGTACAAATCATACAGTGATCTAAAGAAGTCAGACCAGCAAAGGCAGGTGATTGCAAAGCATTCAATGACCAATTAAAATAATTCAATTATGAAAAGACTTTTCTGAACCTCTAATATATGTATTAAGAGTACATGTGCATCCTTTGCATCCCGAAACTAAGTTCTTTTCCTACTTTAAGTCACCTCAACGTATAGTTTACAAACGACACAATGTGTCTGTTGTGAGTGTATACTCTAACCACGACACATCCGTGCACGCAGACACCACTGCATCAGGAGGGGGACCTTGCAGCCCCCAAACCGCCCTGTGCATGCTGCTAATCGAGCTTCACCACCAACCCTGCCTCTGAAAAACACACCTGCTTCATTCTAGCATTTCACGAATGCTGTCATATAGCATGAACTCTTTTGAGCCTGGCTTCTTTTGTTCAGCAAAGCATTTCTGAGATGCTGCTTTTAGTGCTGAGCAGGTTTCCGTTACACAGACATTCTAGCATGTGTGTAGCCATTCCCTCATGGAGGAATATACCAGTTTTCTCAACTCTTTGATTACTGTAATTAATGTGGAGAGCATTCACATAGAAGTCTGATGACGGGCATCTCTCCTGAACAATGGCCACCGGTGGAACTGCTTGGTCAAACTGTAGGGAAATGCTTAACTTTATAAAACCTTACCAAACAATTTTTCAAGCAACTCTAAACCTGCAATGTATAAAACATCCCTAGGATTTTCTACATACATGATAATTTCATCTGCAGATAAAGACAGTTTCACTCTTTTTCTCTAATAAGCATGTATTTTATTTCTTGTCCCATTACACTTAGAACTGCCAGTAAAATGCTGAATTAAAGTGATGAGAGGTGAAATTCCTGCCTTCTCTCTAGTCCTAATGGGCTTTTCACGGTTTCTTTTTCCCCCACTATTAAATATGATATT
This sequence comes from Tamandua tetradactyla, assembly GCF_023851605.1. Lineage (NCBI taxonomy): Eukaryota > Metazoa > Chordata > Mammalia > Pilosa > Myrmecophagidae > Tamandua > Tamandua tetradactyla. The sequence goes on along the minus strand of NC_135330.1, from coordinate 199,968,253 downwards.
AGCTATGCTGTTTTCCAAATATGATTTTTAGACTGTTTATTCCCTTTGAGTCCTGATTTCCAAGTTTATGGGTAATACATTTTAAGAAAGGCTTTTCTGCATCAATTAAAAAATGAGAAAATATTTCAAACACATCATATTAACCACTTCTTGTGCTCTTCCCTTTGTGTATATCCAAGTTTCCATCTGGTATCACTTAGCTTCTACTTGAAAAACTTCTTTTAATAGGTTTTATAATAGAATTCTGCTGTCAGCTTCTGTTGTCTGAAAAAGGCATATTATTTTGCCTTTATAGTCCCTGGATAAAGAACTCCAGGTAGGCAGTCTTCTTTCAGTATCTGAAACATGTTCCATTCTCTTTCTGGTTTACATAATTTCTGATTAAAAGTGTGGCAGTCACTTTTACTTTTATAAGTTATAGAAGTTTCCTCTGGTAGCTTTAAAAATAATTTAACTTAAAATTATCATGCACTACAAGGGAACACTTCCTTTGGGTGGAAAGTTCTATAAGTTGTATCAAATGTACCCATTTGTGAATCGCCACCTCAGTAAGAATTCAGACTCATCCCCCTGCCCCAAGAAATCCCTCAGGCACTCCCTTTCGTAGTGACTCCCACTACATACCCAGGACCCTGGCAGTCAGACGCGTTTTCCAGCAGGATAGTTCTGTCTTTATGAGACTGTCAAAATCAATGGAATCATAACTGTGCAGCCCTTGGAGAGGAGCTCCTCTCAGTCAGGATAACGGGGCTGAGATGCTTCTGAGGGGCTGGGCACAATCAACTAGTGTTCCTTTCATCTGACCAACAGGATTTCATCATGTGGACATACCACAGTTTGTTTATCCATTTACTCAAGAAAGGATATACTGCAAATGTGACTGCTATAAGTAGCCATATACAGGCTTTCATCCTTCTAGAGAAAATGCCCAGCAGTGGAATTTCCGGGTCACAGCCTGAGTGTAGATTTTGGTTGATGAGAAACCTCTGAACTGCCCTCCCAAGAGCCACCACCTTGCATTTGCTAAGCCATGGAGGGGCCAGCTGTCCTGTGACCTTGTCATCCCTTACTATTGTCACTCTTTTATTTTAGCCATTCTCCAATGTGAGAAGTGCTATGTCATCATGGTTTTAATGTGCATTTACCTAATGGCTAATGATGTCAAACATTTTTTCATTTGCTTACTTGGCATCTTAATTTCCTAACTTCAGAATTTTAAATAGAATTCTTATTGCTTTTTAAGATCTTCTCCTTAACACTGGTTTACAATAGTTTGAATTATGATGTCACTTAGTGTTGATTCTGCTTGTGCTTGTAAGTGGATAAATTTCTTGGCTCTTAGGATTTAAACTTTTCAAAAACCTTGACTATAATTTCTTCAAATATCTATTTATATGTCTTTGTCCTAAACCCATCCTTTTTGGACTCCAATCCCATGTACAGCAGACTGCTTGGTATTATCTAAAAGGTCCTGTGGCTTGCCCTTTTCCATCTATTTAGTCTCTCTCTGCTTGTTCTCTAGCTTCAAGCTCATTGCCACTTTTTCTTCAGGGCTAATGCAATATTAAATCCACCCAGTAAATTTTTAAAAGTCTATTCCTTTTTACTTCTCATTCTAAGGAGTTCTATTTCTTTCTTTTTTACATTGCTCCTTTCTCTCCACATTGTTCATCTTTTTAATAGTTGCTATTCCTTAACTTTTACACCTAGTATCTCTGTCATTTCTGGATAAGTTTTATAACTGATTTTTCTTTTGTATTGTGCCTCATTTTCCTGCGCTCAAGTGTGATAGTTTGTGGCTGGATGCGGGGCACTGTGGCTGTCACACTGCTATGTGCTGTGCACTCCTGTAAAACATGCCGGGCTTGGTCCTGACGCCCACTTAAGTTACTAGCAGCTCTGTGTCATCTTTTTGCAGCATATTTTTAAGACTTCACTTTTTTTAGGATGGATCATGAGTACACTGCCCTTCACAATGTCAATCATTTGACTCCCTAAATTTAACTCTGCAGCCCTCCTGGGTTCTCTCCATGCTGCAGGGGTAAATGCCGAGCAGTGGCCGCCATGGCCAGGCAGAGCTGCAGTGTCCCCACAGGGAGCGCCGGATGCTGTCCACCCTAAGCTCTGTCGTGTCTTCCCGGCCTTGCATGTGTGCCTTAACAGGCAGCAAAATTCAATGGGTCTCTGAAGGTTTCTGAAGCTGCGTTACTGTGTCTCTTTCTTCTCTACAGAAGCCCAGCCTTGGGGGCTGCACTCTCCACTCCCCCGGGCGCCCCAGCAGAAGGCAGGGCAGATTGCAGGGCTTCTCCACTCCCTACTGTTCTCAGGGACCAGAAAAGTTCTCTGTTGCCTGTTGTATAATGTCTAAGGTCAGGTGATTCATGGGTTTTGTCCAATTTTTTAGAGGTTACAGTGGGAAGATGAGTCTATTCTCTGTTATTCCATCATGACCAGAAGGGGAAACAAATGAAATCTTTAAAACTTTTCCTTCAGAACACTATGCCCTGCTCCTTTCCCTATTCCTGCCAATACCTACTAGGACTGAGGCCACCTGAACCAACAAAGGGCTTCAGTTCTGAGTCGGATCCCCTGTGACTCTGTGCTGAGATGGATCTGCACCACTGAAGCCCCCAGCAGTGGGAAAGGATCCCATGGATTAAAAGGAAATCCTTAAAAGTGCACAGCAAACCATGTAAGAGACACACACAACTATTTTCATCTTCACATCAAATCACCACTCTGCTTAGCGGCAGTCCGGCTGCCACCTGCTGCCCCGCTGCTGCCAGCGTGCACGCTGAGACGGCCAGACGCACAGAGCTTATCCAGGGAATGCTGCCATTCCTGAAGAGTCGTTGCTTTGGTCAAAGTTACCTTATACTATGATTTCCCGACATTTTGACAATTCCAGTAACTCTGGAACCTACAAATCTTCAGTAGCTAAATGAACATTTCCGGAAGATTCTTTTAAAAATGCCGTTTAATGATCACATTAATAATAATTCAAGTGATCGTCTGTTCCTATACCAGCAGGTAGCTCTAAAGAATGACTCAGAAAGATAAAAATGTTTAAGTTACATGTAAAACATTTTTTATTTATCAGAGTAAAGACGGCTGATTATGAATTCCTAAATGTTTTGAGATTTAACAAAATATAGCTGGAAGTATTTTTTTCCTAATCGGAAAAAAGCCTTATCACTCAGAAGCATGTACTGCTATCCCAAACCTCCCGAGTCAGCTAAGGACCACATATTTAAAGCAGGATCCGGCGACAGCTGCAGAACTCAGGGTGCAGAAAGAATGGCGATGGTTAACAGGAACCGTCAAAGAACAGTCACAAGCAGAAAGAGAAGTGCATTCTGACTTCTCTGCAATCCAGCCTTAAGCATCACAGCACTGAATTCTGGATGCCTGGGAAATTATACCAGTTGAGCTTGGCACTCAGCTAAAATAAATGAAATTAATGTTTTTTAACAAAGGTTTCAAGGAGACCAGATATCCAAGGAACCATCTAACAAATAAAATAAATTCAGAAAAAGAGCTTTCTACAGCAACTGGCTAAGGAAAACCCCAGGAGTGGTTAGTATGAAAAGGAGCTACTGAAACCATATGAGACTTTCACGCTGTACCTTAATAGATGAGTCACAGTCCATGAGTGTGAAAGTAAAGAACAATGTTGTTGATAATACCAAAATTTAATTTTTCTTTTGGTGATGCCATTATCCTTTCTTTACTCTAGACTGGGCATGGCAAACTACAGCCCATGTAGCCCATGTACAGGCCAAATTCATCCTGCAGGTCATTTTTCTTTTTTAATCTATGAAATATCTTAATTTAACAATAGATTCTTCTATAAGACTTTAAAAGTAATAGCAAGAATATTAAAAAAATATTTAAACCCCCCTACTCTGTTAATATTTTTTACGTGGTCAGCCATTTTACTAGAAAGATTTTACAAAGAACTCCACAAATTAGTTTTGAATATTTAAAAAAAAATAAGAGCCTAAGTTTTCTGAGAAACCACCAAACTGCCTTCCAGTACAACCATTTTACATTCCCACCAACAGTGGATAAGTATGGCTCTTTCTCCACATCCTCTCCTGCACTCGTCATTTTGTTTATTGATAATGGCCATTCTAGTGGATGTCAGATGATATTTCATGGTGGTTTTGATCTGCATTTCCCTAATAGCCAGGGAAGCTGAGCATCTTTTCATGTGCCTTTCGGCCATATGTATTTCCTCTCCTGAAAAGTGTCTGTTCACGTCTTTTGTCCATTTTTAATTGGGCTGTTTGTCTTCTTGGTGTTGAGTTGAAGAATCTCTTTATATATTTTGGATCATCTCCCATTGCATAGGCTGCCTTTTTACTTTCTTTTCAAAGTTCTTTGATGCACAAAAGTGTTTAATTCTGAGGAGTTCCCATTTATCTCTTTCTTTCTTCAATGCTCGCGCTTTGTGTGTAAGGTCTAGGAAACCGCCTCCTATTACAAGATTTGTAAGATATTTCCCTACATTTTCTTCTAAAACTTTTATGATCTTAGCTGTAATGTTTAGGTCTTAGATCCATTTTGAGTTCATTTTCGTATAGGGTATGAGATATGGATTCTCTTTCTTTCTTTCTTTTTTTTTTTAACATGGGCAGGCACTGGGAATTAAACCCAGGTGTCGGCATGGCAAGCTAGAATCCTGCCACTGAGCCACATCACACTGCCCCTCTTTCATTCTTTGTATGTGGATATTCAGTTCTCCAAGTACCATTTAGTGAAGAGGGTGCTCTGTCTCTGGAGGGTTGGTTTGACCACTTTATCAAAGATCAATTGTCCACAGATGAGAAAGTCTATTTCTGAGCACTCTATGTGATTCCATTGGTCAGGAATCTATATTTATGCCAGTACCATGCTGTTTTGACCACTTTAGCTATGTAATATGCCTTAAAGTCGGGTAGTAAGAGACCTCCCACTTCATTTTTCTTCCTCAAGATAGTTTTAGCTATTCAGGTGCCCTTCCAAATAAATTTGGTTATCAGAGTTTCTATTTCTTCAAAGTTAGGTAAGTAAGACTAAAGGGTAGAGGGTGCTATTGACTGTATTTAAAAACATCAACCTCCTAGCACACCACCAGCTGGGCTCCCCAGAGCCATGTCCACGTGGCACCGTGCGGGTGTGGGAACCTGCCGGTTGGCATAGCAGGGCGGTGCCCCACATGCCCGGGCACTCTGGGCAGAAGCCAAAAAACCATTTGCAGAGTACCCTATGGGGCCTGGGAGCAAGGAGGATGCACCACAACTCCCCATCTGGGGAACTCCCAACACTCTCACAGCCATGGGGACCACCAGCTCCATAGGCTGAGCCTCGATGCTGAGCTTGGCCCACGAAACCCGCTCCGGCAGCAGAGACACCATCCGGCCTGTACCCAGGCCCAAGCCCGCAGCTCTGGACGGCTGGCAGGAAGGCTCATGCACAGACACAGAGACTGCAGGACAGACGGGGGCCCGTGAAGCCTGAACCTGCCACTGTCTGGGCCTTTATGGAGCAGCTTGGTGAACTGCAAACTACTCCTGCATTTATGGTGAACAAGGAGAATGAAGAGATGCGATGAATTCCTTCCTAAAAGTGAAAGTTTGCAATGGATGCAACATTCACTAAAAATAAAAATACTCACTATGAAGGTCTCCTGTAAAGGTTGCTCATGAATCCTGTTTTTGTAAGATTGATAAAATTTATGAATACAGTTTGTTTAACTACCTGCAAACTTAGCTGATGTTAAGACTGTGAATATTTTTTTATTAATAAAAAAATTAACTAACAAAACATTTAGAAATCATTCCATTCTACATATACAATCAGTAGTTCTTAATATCATCACATAGTTGCATATTCATCATTTCTTAGTACATTTGTATCGATTTAGAAAAAGAAATAAAAAGACAACGGAAAAAGAAATAAAATGATAATAGAGAAAAAAAAAAAACTATACGTACCATACCCCTTAGCCCTCGCCTTCACCTACCACTATTTCAAACTGAATTTATTTTAACATCTGTTCCCCCGTTATTTATTTTTATTCCATATGTTCTACTCTTCTGTTGATATAGTAGCTAAAAGGAGCATCAGACGTAAGGTTTTCACATTCGCAGAGTCTCATTGTGAAAGCTATATCATTGTTCACTCATCATCAGGAAACATGGCGACTGGAACACAGCACTACATTTTCAGGCAATTCCCTCCAGCCTCTCCACTACATCTTGAACAACAAGGTGGTATCTACTTAATGCGTAAGAATAACCTCCAGGATAACCTCTCGACTGTTTGGAATCTCTCAGCCTTTGACACTTTGCCTCATTTTCCTCTTCCCCCTTTTGGTTGAGAAGGTTTTCTCAGTCTCTTGATGTTAATTCTCAGCTCATACTAGGGTTTTTCTCAGTCCTTTGATGCTGAGTCTCAGCTCATTCCAGGATCTCTGTCCCACGTTGCCAGGAAGCTCCACACCCCTGGGAGTCATGTCCCATGCAGAGAAGGGGAGGGTGGTGAGACTGCTCATCATATTGGCTGGAGAGGGAGGCCACATCTGAGCAACCAAAGAGGCTCTCTTGGGGGTGACCCTTAGGCCTAAATTTTAAGTACACTTGACCTATCTTTTGTGGGCTTAAGTTTCATGTGAACAAACCCCAAGACTGGGGGCTCAGCCTATAGCTTTGGTTGTCCATACTGCTTGTGAGAATATCAAGAATTCAACTTGGTTCTCCCCACTCTCACTATTCCCCGAAGGGGGCTTGCAAATACTTTTCCAGTCACTGATCAAGTCATTCTGGAATTCATCGGGGGATCACTCTGGACAAACCAACAAAAACTCATGTGCTACCTGAGATTCCAAGTATTTATGACATTCAATCAAACTATCTACATGAGTTATATTAGGAAATGCTCTAGTCAAAATCTAAATTTTGGAACAAATAAACATTTTTTGCTTTAGTCTCACACATAATGTGACATTTTAAAGTATTAGATATCATCTATTTTCAGCACCCTGCAATAATGACAATCCTTTGTTCTTCCTCATGCAAAAATATTTTTAAAATTTGTACATTGTACATTTCACTATTATTATACACTCTAGGCATTCCTAGATTATACCATCTTGATCTTTAACATCTCTTTCTTTCTGATTACATTTATGTCCCCAGCCCTCCTCCCTCTATCATTCTCATATGCAGCTTCATTCAATGTTTTAACATAATTACATTACAATGAGGTAGTATTGTGCTGTCCATTTCTGAGTTTTTGTATCCAGTCCTGTTGCACAGATCGTATCCCTTCAGCTCCAATTACCCAATATCTTACCCTATTTCTATCTCCTCATGGTCTCTGTTACCAATGACATATTCCAAGTTTATTCACAAATGTCGGTTCATATCAGTGAGACCATACAGTATTTGTCCTTTAGTTTTTGGCTAGTCTTACTCAACATAATGTTCTCTAGATCCATCCATGTTATTACATACTTCATAAGTTGATTCTGTCTTAGAGCTGCATAATATTCCATCGTATGTATATACCAGTTTGTTTAGCCACTCATCTGTTGATGGACATTTTGGCTGTTTCCATCTCTTTGCAATTGTAAATAATGCTATTATAAATGTTGGTGTGCAAATGTCCGTTTGTGTCTTTGCCCTTAAGTCCTCTGAGTAGATACCTAGCAATGGTATTGCTGGGTCATATGGTAATCCTACATTCAGCTTTTTGAGGAACCGCGAAACTGCCTTCCACAGTGGTTGCACCATTTGACATTCCCACCAACAGTGGATAAGTGTGCCTCTTTCTCCACATCCTCTCTAGTACTTGTCATTTTCTGTTTTGTTGATAATGGCCATTCTGGTGGGTGTGAGATGATATCTCATTGTGGTTTTGATTTGCATTTCTCTCATGGCCAGGGACATTGAGCATCTCTTCATGTGCCTTTTGGCCATTTGTATTTCCTCTTCTGGAAAGTGTCTGTTCAAGTCTTTTTCCCATTTTGTAATTGGATTGGCTGTCTTTTTGTTGTTGAATTGAACAATCTCTTTATAAATTCTGGATACTAGACCTTTATCTGATATGTCGTTTCCAAATATTGTCTCCCATTGTGTAGGCTGTCTTTTTACTTTCTTGATGAAGTTCTTTGATGTACAAAAGTGTTTAATTTTGAGGAGCTCCCATTTATTTCTCTCTTTCTTCATTGCTCTTATTTTAGGTGTACAGTCCATAAAAGTGCCTCCAATTGTAAGATTCATAAGATATCTCCCTACATTTTCCTCTAACTGTTTTATGGTCTTAGACCTAAGGTTTAGATCTTTGATCCATTTTGAGTTGACTTTTGTATAGGGTGTGAGATATGGGTCCTCTTTCATTCTTTTGCATATGGATATCCAGTTCCCTAGGCACAATTTATTGAAGAGACTGTTCTGTCCCAGGTGAGTTGGCTTGACTGCCTTATCAAAGATCAAATGTCCATAGATGAGAGGGTCTATATCTGAGCATTCTATTCGATTCCACTGGTCGACATATTGATCTTTATGCCAGTACCATGCTGTTTTGACCACTGCGGCTTCATAATATGCCTTAAAGTCAGGCAGCACAAGACCTCCAGCTTCGTTTTTTTCCCTCAAGATACTTTTAACAATTCGAGGCACCCTGCCCTTCCAGATAAATTTGCTTATTGGTTTTTCTATTTCTGAAAAGTAAGTTGTTGGGATTTTGATTGGTATTGCATTGAATCTGTAAATCAATTTAGGTAGAATTGACATCTTAACTATATTTAGTCTTCCAATCCATAAACATGGTATGCCCTTCCATCTATTTAGGTCTTCTGTGATTTCTTTTAACAGTTTCTTGTAGTTTTCTTTGTATAGGTGTTTTGTCTCTTTGGTTAAATTTATTCCTAAGTATTTTATTCTTTTAGGTGCAATTGTAAATGGAATTCGTTTCTTGATTTCCCCCTCAGCTTGTTCAGTGCTCGTGTATAGAAATGCTACAGATTTTTGAATGTTGATCTTGTAACCTGATACTTTGCTGTACTCGTTTATTAGCTCTAGTAGTTTTGTTGTGGATTTTTCAGGGTTTTCGACGTATAGTATCATATCATCTGCAAACAGTGATAGTTTTACTTCTTCCTTTCCAATTTTGATGCCTTGTATTTCTTTACTTGTCTAATTGCTCTGGCTAGAACCTCCAACACGATGTTGAATAACAGTGGTGATAGTGGACATCTTTGTCTTGGTCCTGATCTTAGGGGGAAAGTTTTCAATTTTTCCCCATTGAGGATGATATTAGCTGTGGGTTTTTCATATATTCCCTCTATCATTTTAAGGAAGTTCCCTTGTATTCCTATCCTTTGAAGTGTTTTCAACAGGAAAGGATGTTGAATCTTGTCAAAAGCCTTCTGTGCATCAATTGAGATGATCATGTGATTTTTCTGCTTTGATTTGTTGATATGATGTACTACATTAATTGATTTTCTTATGTTGAACCATCCTTGCATACTTGGGATGTATTCTACTTGGTTATGATGTATAATTCTTTCAATGTGTTACTGGATTCGATTTGCTAGAATTTTGTTGAGGATTTTTGCATCTATATTCATTAGAGAGATTGGTCTGTAGTTTTCTTTTTTGTAATATCTTTGCCTGGTTTTGGTATGAGGGTGATGTTGGCTTCACAGAATGAATTAGGTAGCTTTCCCTCCACTTCAATTTTTTTGAAGAGTTTGAGGAGAGTTGGTACTAATTCTTTCTGGAATGTTTGGTAGAATTCACATGTGAAGCCGTCTGGTCCTGGACTTTTCAATTTAGGAAGTTTTGAATGACTGATTCAATTTCTTTACTTGTGATTGGTTTGTTGAGGTCATCTATTTCTTCTTGAGTCATAGTTGGTTGTTCATGCCTTTTTAGGAACTTGTCCATTTCATCTACATTGTTGTATTTATTAGCATAAAGTTGTTCATAGTATCCTGTTATTACCTCCTTTATTTCTGTGAGGTCAGTGGTTATGTCTCCTCTTCCATTTCTGATTTTATTTATTTGCATCCTCTCTCTTCTTCTTTTTGTCAGTCTTGCTAAAGGCCCATCAATCTTGTTGATTTTCTCATAGAACCAACTTCTGGTCTTATTGATTTTCTCTATTGTTTTCATGTTCTCAATTTCATTTATTTCTGCTCTAATCTTTGTTATTTCTTTCCTTTTGCTTGCTTTGAGGTTAGTTTGCTGTTCTTTCTCCAGTTCTTCCAAGTGGACAGTTAATTCCCGAATTTTTGCCCTTTCTTCTTTTTTGATATAGGCATTTAGGGCAATAAATTTCCCTCTTAGCACTGCCTTTGCTGCGTCCCATAGGTTTTGATATGTTGTGTTTTCATTTTCATTCGCCTTGAGATATTTACTAATTTCTCTTGTTAATTTCTTCCTTAACCCACTGGTTTTTTAAGAATGTGTTGTTGAGCCTCTACGTATTTGTGAATTTTCTGGCCCTCTGCCTATTATTGATTTCCAACTTCATTCCTTTATGATCTGAGAAAGTGTTGTGTATGATTTCAATCTTTTTAAATTTGTTGAGGCTTGCTTTGTGACCCAGCATATGGGCTATCTTTGAGAATGATCCATGAGCAGTTGAGAAAAAGGTGTATCCTGCTGTTGTGAGGTGTAACGTCCTATAAATGTCTGTTAAGTCTAGCTCATTTATTGTAATATTCAAATTCTGTTTCTTTATTGATCCTCTCTCTAGATGTTCTGTCCATTGATGAGAGTGGGAAATTGAAGTCTCCAACTATTATGGTAGATGTGTCTATTTCCCTTTTCAGTATTTGCAGTGTATTCCTCACGTATTTTGGGGCATTCTCGTTCAGTGCATAAATATTAATGATTGTTTTGTCTTCTTGTTGAATTGTTCCTTTTATTAGTAGATAGTGTCCTTCTTTGTCTCTGTTAACTGTTTTACATTTGAAGTCTAACTTGTTGGAAATCAGTATAGCCACTCCTGCTCTTTTCTGGTTGTTATTTGCATGAAATATCTTTTCCCAACCTTTCACTTTCAACCTATGTTTATCTTTGGGTCTAAGATGTGTTTCCTGTAGACAGCATATAGAAGGATCCTGTTTTTTAATCCATTCTGCCAGTTTATGTCTTTTGATTGGGGAATTCAGTTCATTAACATTTAGTGTTATTACTGTTTGGGTAATACTTTCCTCTACCATTTTGCCTTTTGTATTATATATATCATATCTGATTTTCCTTCTTTCTACACTCTTCTCCATACCTCTCTCTTCTGTCTTTTCATATCTGACTCTAGTGCTCTCTTTAGTATTTCTTGCAGAGCTGGTCTCTTGGTCACAAATTCTCTCAGTGACTTTTTGTCTGAGAATGTTTTAATTTCTCCCTCATTTTTGAAGGACAATTTTGCTGGATATAGAATTCTTGGTTGGCAGTTTTTCTCTTTTAGTAATTTAAATATATCATCCCACTGTCTTCTAGCTTCCATGGTTTCTGCTGAGAAATCTACACATAGTCTTATTGGGTTTCCCTTGTATGTGATGGATTGTTTTTCTCTTGCTGCTTTCAAGATCCTCTCTTTCTCTTTGACCTCTGACATTCTGACTAGTAAGTGTCTTGGAGAACGCCTATTTGGATCTATTCTCTTTGGGGTGTGCTGCACTTCTTGGATCTGTAATTTTAGGTCTTTCATAAGAGTTGGGAAATTTTCAGTGATAATTTCTTCCATTATTTTTTCTCCTCCTTTCCCCTTCTCTTCTCCTTCTGGGACACCCACAACACGTATATTTGTGCGCTTCATATTATCATTCAATTCCCTGAGCCCCTGCTCAAATTTTTCCATTCTTTTCCCTATAGTTTCTGTTTCTTTTTGGATTTCAGATGTTCCATCCTCCAGTTCACTAATCCTAACCTCTGCCTCTTGCAATCTACCATTGTAGGTTTCCATTGTTTTTTTCATCTCTTCTACTGTATCTTTCATTTCCTTAAGTTTTGTGATTTGTTTTTTTAGACTTTCCATTTCTTCTTTTTGTTCATCCCGTGCCTTCTTCATGTCCTCCCTCAATTTATTGATTTGGTTTTTGAAGAGGTTTTCCATTTCTGTTTGTATATTCAGAATTAGTTGTCTCAGCTCCTGTATCTCATTTGAACTATTGGTTTGTTCCTTTGACTGGGCCATATCTTCAATTTTCCTGGTGTGATTTGTTATTTTTTGCTGGCATCTGGACATTTGATTACCTCAATTAGTTTATTCTGGAGATTTCTTTTGCTTATCTTATCTAGGGTTTTCTTGCTAGATGAGTTTGTTGTCTATCTGTTCATTAACCTTCAGTTCAGCTTTTTCTGGGCCTCTAGCTTAAATTCTGTTTAACAGAGGGTAAATTTGCAGTTCTTATTTTCTTGTTTCTTGTACTGCTTGTAAGGTGTCTTTTCCCTCCCTACCCTTAGGAGGGTCTACATAGGTATTACAGACTCCAGCCGGGTTTTCCCGGACTAAGCTGGCCTCCTTTCTGGGGGAAGGAATCACCTGTGTCAGTTTTCCCTGAGTGTGAGACCCAGCAGGTTGAAAGACTTTCCTGTGAAGTCTCTGGGCTCTGTTTTTCTTATCCTGCCCAGTATGTGGCGCTTGTCTGTCTGCGGGTCCCAGCAGCAAAAGATGTTGTAGTTCCTTTAACTTTGGAAGGCTCTCCCTGCTGGGGGCATGGTGGAGACAGAGGAAAGGGTGTAGGCTGGTTTTAATGGCTTCAAATTGCAAAGCCCTGGGATCTGAATTCCTTGAGAGAGCGATTCCACCTGAATTGCGTTTCACCCCTCCCGTGGGGAAGGTTCAGATGGGAGACAGCCCTGAAAGCAGCCTGTTTCTGCATTTGGGGCAGTTGCAACCTGTGTAATCCCGGCACTGAATCCAGAGGCAACCAAGCCTCTGTAGAAACAGCCGCAGAAGGCTCCATTTCATCCCCTTTCCTCTTTTTCGGTTAGCCCAATAGGCGACCTCCGCCTTGATCAGTTTCGCCTGAGCTGGGGGCCTATTTTTAGTAGTCAGAATTTGTTTATTAATGCCACTACTGGTGTTTGTTTGGACTCAGTCCCTGCTACTGTTGGAGACTCTTTCCTTTCCCTCCGGAAAGCCGCCTGTGGGGTAGGGGTGCCGGTCACCAGCCGCTGCAGCTTGGGGAACTCACTTTTCCGGAGACTCACAGCCGGTCCGGGAAGCTGCCTGTGAGGGAGGGGCACCGGGCGCCGGCCGCCGCGGCTTGGAGAACTCACTTTTCCGGAGTCTCGCAGCTGGTCCAGCTGGTCCAGACTGGGGTACGCTGTGTGTCTGGTCTCTGTCGTGGCTCCGGGAGCTGTTCTGTACTGTTTCTGGTTATTTAGTAGTTGCTCTGGAGGATGAACTAAAACGCGCCCACCTTACTAAGCCGCCATCTTCAAGACTGTGAATATTTTTGCATTCAATTAAGAATAAGTGAGTTTTCCTTTTACATGACAGACTTTATTCAATTTCTTTATATTAACCAGATTTTGTGACATACAGAGAAATCTGATAGTTACTCATCTTAGCTTTCAACAGGGTCAAAGAGCCCAGTGGAGTATGTAAAGTTGGAGTCTGTCAAATTTTAAAAGCAGGAAGTACATTTTCTTCTCTTTTAAGAATGAATTTCAAATATGGTTAACCCATTACATGCAACTTCCCCCAAAGTATTTTTATTTAGTTGTTTTCCATAGGTTCCTTGGTGGGAGTTAGCGAGATTTCTTTTCTAATGTCTTCAAGGCACACTGGCATACTGTGAAATTACTGAAGTCAAGTCATTCATCTTTGTGGAAGATAATGAAACCATGACCACATGAAATGTTTTTTTTTCTTTTTATTAAGTCCTAAACAGTCATTAAACATAACCACGGTTGTCACTGCCACTGCTGCTCTTACCTAAAGTAAATATGACACAAGTTGTAAATGGGAGTTTGTGACACAATCAGGCGACTGCTGCACCTTGACACCGATCAGAAGTGGTACAGAAATTAACCACGCATAAAATATTTTAAATAAAAATGCTGTCAGTTAGCAAGTCTAGAACTGAAAATTCAAAACTGTTAGTGTCACAGACATAATATTTTCCCATCAGTCTTTAATGAGCACTTAACTTATAAGAACGTGCCCAACGTAGAAATGCTAACAATGCAAAGCAAGCTCACCCAGTGGTGCCGTGAGGATCCTAGGAAACCCCCATCATCATAGTTTCTCTTTCATACTCTAGCCAGTTCTTCTCTCTCAACGCTCTTTTTTTCTATTTCTCTAAGTGACATAACATCACAATTCAATATCATAAAAACGAATGTGGTGCCAGACACAACTGCTATGGTTACATCAAAATTAGTGGCTGAATACAAAGAAATAGCATTCAGTAGACAAAAATAAATATAATTTTAGGTTGTGGTAATGGTAATCTCGCTTTATTTTTTTTTTTATCCCTGACAGTCAAACAAATAAGACACTAGACAAAGTAAGTTTATTACTTGCCAGGTTCGCCAATAATGTAATGTCATTTTAAAATAATTAACATTTTTAAATGTTCTATTTTGATAAATAACACAATACTTTATTTTTATTTAGAAACTAGTCTTACATTTAATACCTATTTAAATGTTAGTATGTCATTCTTTACTGTGCAGAAAAAAAATTCTAATATAAAGAAAAAATGGAATAATTTAAGTTTAATTAACAATAGTACAATATTTCAGAGATTTCACTTTATAGCTTTATTTTTATCAATATGAAATTTTGGATTTAAGAGTCCAACAGCCCAATTACTCAGTAATGCAATAGATGTGCTGCACCAATTTTGAATATTTTACAATTTAAATCACAAAATTAGAACTAAAAGTATATTTCAATAATTACAATCAAAAAGGATATATAAAGACAGTTATACTGTCAATTTTATATCCTACAAAACAATGATTTGTCACTTCTGATTTCAAGATCAGCAAAAAAGTATTTTTATTAACACTGATATCAAAATTAGAGTTTGAAACCTATAGAGACGTATGTATGTAAATACTTTTGAAGCCTTTTTAACATAATTTTAATTGTTAAGACTTTTAAAAGATGACTCTTGACTGAAGACGCAGCAGAATCCTGGGCCGAGGCGGTGGCCCTGCTGCTGGGACCGAGAGAAGCGACAGGCGCCTGTGGTGAGCGCTTTCCAGGACCCCGGGTGGAAGGGGCTGCATGGGTTCCTCAGGCCACGCACGGCTTCCAGGGCCACGCACGGCTCCTCGGGCCACGCACGGCTCCCAGGGCCACACACGGCTCCTCGGGCCCACACACGGCTCCCAGGGCCACGCACGGCTCCTCGGGCCACGCACGGCTCCCAGGGCCACGCACGGCTCCTCGGGCCACGCACGGCTCCTCGGGCCACGCACGGCTCCCAGGGCCCACGCACGGCTCCTCGGGTCACTCACGGCTCCCAGGGCCACGCACGGCTCCCAGGGCCCACGCACAGCTCCCAGGGCCACACACGGCTCCTCGGGCCCCACACGGCTCCTCGGGCCCACACACGGCTCCCAGGGCCCACGCACGGTCCCTTAGGCCCACACACGGCTCCTCGGGCCCACACACGGCTCCTCGGGCCACGCACGGCTCCTCGGGCCCACACACGGCTCCTCGGGCCACACACGGCTCCTCGGGCCCACACACGGCTCCTCGGGCCCACGCACGGCTCCTCGGGCCACACACGGCTCCTCGGGCCCACACACGGCTCCTCGGGCCCACGCACGGCTCCTCGGGCCCACGCACGGCTCCTCGGGTCACGCACGGCTCCCAGGGCCCACACACGGCTCCCAGGGCCCACACACGGCTCCCAGGGCCCACGCACTTCTCCCAGGGCCCACGCACGGTCCCTCAGGCCCACGCACGGTTCCTCGGGCCACACACGGCTCCTCGGGCCACACACGGCTCCTCGGGCCACACACGGCTCCTCGGGCCCACACACGGCTCCTCGGGCCCACACATGGCTCCTCGGGCCACGCACGGCTCCTCGGGCCACACACGGCTCCCAGGGCCCACGCACGGTCCCTTAGGCCCACGCACGGCTCCTCGGGCCATGCACGGCTCCTCGGGCCCACGCACGGCTCCTCGGGTCACGCATGGCTCCTCGGGCCCACACACGGCTCCCAGGGCCCACGCACTTCTCCCAGGGCCCACGCACGGTCCCTCAGGCCCACGCACGGTTCCTCGGGCCACACATGGCTCCTCGGGCCACGCACGGCTCCCAGGGCCCACGCACGGCTCCCAGGGCCCACGCACGGTCCCTTAGGCCCACACACGGCTCCTTGGGCCACGCACGGCTCCTCGGGCCCATGCACGGTCCCTTAGGCCCACACACGGCTCCCAGGGCCCACGCACTTCTCCCAGGGCCCACGCACGGTCCCTCAGGCCCACGCACGGTTCCTCGGGCCACACATGGCTCCTCGGGCCACGCACGGCTCCCAGGGCCCACGCACGGCTCCCAGGGCCCACGCACGGTCCCTTAGGCCCACGCACGGCTCCTCGGGCCACGCACGGCTCCCAGGGCCCACGCACGGTCCCTTAGGCCCACGCACGGCTCCCAGGGCCCACGCACGGCTCCTCGGGCCACGCACGGCTCCCAGGGCCCACGCACGGTCCCTTAGGCCCACGCACGGCTCCCAGGGCCCACGCATGGCTCCTCGGCCCACGCACGGCTCCTCGGGCCACGCACGGCTCCTCGGCCCACGCACGGCTCCTCGGGTCACACACGGTCCCTTAGGCCCACGCACGGCTCCCAGGGCCACGGCCGGTCAGGCCACCACGAGGTGTGTCGGGGTCCATGCACGGCCCCGGGGGCCATGGGTGCCCGGCCTTTGGGATGTTACAGTTTCGGGGCCCAGGCAGGATGAGGCGGCCAAGTCCAACAGGTCCACGGCTCCATGCGCGAGGAACGCGGACTCGGCCTAGGAGCCCCGGGCGCAGCCCGAGGTGCAAGTCCACGAGCGCAGAGGGAAAGGAGAAGCGCCCGGGAGCAGCGCCACACGACAGAGGCTCCCGCAAAGTCCAAGGCCGCCGCCCGCCCACCGGGACAAGCCAGCGTCCAGCCTCGGCCACCACCAGCCAACCCAGGCCACGCTCTGGTGCTTGTTTCAGCAGCTGGACAAACTAAAGCGATGCTCAGTTTACAAGTCCAGGAGTGCAGATGGCTAGGAAGCCCCTGGACAGCCCTCTGAGGTTCGTTTTCCACCGAGGCATGTGCTAAACTGGTTACCCTGCGCACATGAGTGGTTCTGGCCACAAAGAATGCGTCCCGAAACAAGGCAGGGCCCAACTTTCCATGTGTTAGGCTTTTTTATTCAATTCAAACCCGAAATAATACTGTGTGGAATTTGTGAAATTTCAAAGTATGGTGTATGACCATACCATTTATTTGTCCACTCTTCCACTAACAAACATCTAGGTTGTTTCCTGTTTTTTCTTACTTTAAAATACTAATATATATAAATATATATACACGTAAATATTTTATATTTATCTCCCTACGTACATAGGCAAAATTTTTTCCACGTTATAGCACTAAAAATAAAACTGCAGGTAATTTTTCTTTATAACTTTAACTTTACATGGTCGCAAAACTATTCTCAAAGTGCCTGCACCATTTTACACTCCCACTGGAAATGTACATTGTTCCATGTGCTTACCAATACACGGTATTTAAATCTGAATGCTGTAAGCAGTGGATACATGTGGTATTATTGCATTTTGGTTTTAATACCCATTTACCTGATTACAAATGAGGTAGAAGATTTTTTAATGTTTACTGACTACCTGCATTTTTCTCACTTACAAATCAGCTGTTCCTCTCTTCCTGCCCAATTTTCTACCAGATTGTCTTCTTATCATTGACTGGCAGAGGGTTTTCATGTACTATGATATCATCCTTTTCAATTATTGGTGTTAGAAATATATTTTTAGTTGCTGGGTGAATTTCTCATGGTTTCATGGTATCTTTTTTTGTTTGTTTGTTTGTTTTGCAAGGGCAGGCACCGGGAATCGAACCCAGGTCTCCAGCAAGGGAGGTGAGAACTCTGCCTGCTAAGCCAGCGTGGTCCCTTGTGGTATCTTTCGATGGACCAAAATAATTTTTATATGGCCAAATTTTTAACCTCTATATTTTGTGGTTTTTAGTCTTATTTAAGAAGTTTTTCCTACCTTTAGAAGTACAGGTATTTTCCTGTAATTTCTTCTGTAACATTTGAAGTTGTGCTTTTCAACCAATCTGGTAGTGATGTTTTGTGTATTTATTAAGGAAGGGACTCATTCTCTCTCTCTTTTTCGTTCTTCATTAACAAGAGGATACCCCACAGTGCTCACTGCCCTTACCGACTCGCCGTCCTCTTCTCCACCATCCCTCGCAGCAGCTCTGCACACTGTTCCCATGTGGGTATGCGACAGCTGCTGCCTGTTCACCCTGGCCCAGTGGCCGGTCTGGTTGGGGCCACTACCACAGCATTTTAATTCCAAGTATCTGCTCATATTCAAATATCTTGGCCATTTTCAACCTCTTATTCAACCATATAAATTTAAGAAACTCATCAAATCCCCTGAAAACAAACTGACATTTTTTTGAAATTAACTTTTTGTTGCATTATGGTTGAGGAGGGGCAGAACGGGTGGCACTGCCATGTTTCTGTCCTGAGCACGGTGTACCTCACCCTACCCAGGTCTCTGAGGTCATTAAAATTTTTCATACTTTCTCCATCAAGGACTTTCACATTAACAAGTATTTTATTGTAAAATATAACTCAAATAAGGAAACCTGCCTAAGGAAAACATTCAGCTCGATGAATTATTCAGAGGTCACCACCAGGCACACTCAGGGGCTCCGTGCCCCCTGGTCACAGCCCCTACCTGCACTGTCCAGATTTTATGGGGATCACTTATCTTTTCTTTCGAGCATTATCCTGTGACAACTTGGTTTTGCAGATTTTTTCTTCGAGACGTCTTTTAAATCTCTTTTCATTAATAGGTACCCTTCACCTCTCTTTTTTCCCCATGTAATTTGTTTTGAAGAAACACAATTCCTTTGTATTGGAGAATTACTATCAGTCTGAATTTTGTTGATTGAATTCCTGTGGAATTTTGTTGTGGAATTCCTGTTTAACATTTTGGGTACATAGGCTTGATCAGATTCAGCTTTATTTTCTTTTATTTTTGATCCTCTATCTTATCTCACCCTGTTTCTTCTCTCTGGTTTTCTACTTGTCTCTTTTTTTGTGATGTTAGCAGCCACTGTTGCTTAATTCTTTAGAGGCTGCTAAATAGTAATAGTCTAACTCAACAATCCTTCCTTCATTTCCCAGATGATATATTTCTACAAAGAGAAATCTTCACTCATCAATGATGAGGTAACACAATGATACAGTTTAGAGGAAAGACAGGAAAAATGGTTGATTCTTTCCCTTTATGTATCAGTTTTTAAAATAATAAGTCGATTCCCTATCATACTCCAAATCTGACCAAATCATCTTTAAATCATCATTATGAATTCATGGATTTAAACATATTTCATGTGTTTTAATAAACTGCAATTATGATACTGCAAACTGCCTCATCTTTGGTCAACAGGAGTCTCTTAAACTCAACTCCTAAGTCCTTTCTTTTAACATAATACTTGCAGTCTTTGATATTTTCCTTTTTTTTTTTTTTTCAGTATTGTCATGGTTAGGGACAGGTGTCAACTTGGCCAACTTGTGGTACCTGTTCATCTGATTGGGCAAGTGCTGGCCTGTCTGTTGCAATGAGGACATTTCATAGGATTAGGTCATGATCACGTCAGCTGCATCCACAGCTGATTCCATTTGTAATCAGCCAAAGGGGAGTGTCTTCTGCAATTAGTGATGCTAAATCCAATCATGGGAAGCCTTTTAAGGAGGACTCAGAGGAGACAGGTTGCATTCCTGCTTTGGCTGGTGAGCCTCTCCTGTGGAGTTCATCCAGGCCATCCATTGGAGTCGTCGGCTTCGCAGCCTTTCCTGTGGATTTTGGACTCTGCATTCCTACGGTCACGTGAGACACTTTCATAAATTTTATATTTGCAAGTGTTCCCTGTTGATTCTGTTTCTCTAGAGAACCCTAACTAATACATCTTGGTACCGGGAGTGGTTCTTAAGGAACAGAATCTTAAAAATGGGTTTTTATGAATGGTTTTCTACTCTGACTGGGCTCAGAGACACTAAGAACTCTGATTCCCGTAATCAGAATGACACTCCCAATCCATGGACTGAGTTGGCAAAGGAGATAGTCAAAATATCATCATTCGATTCTCCTAATGCTTCACTTGTACGAAGCCAGACTCTGGGGGATAATGTTTTTGACACCTTTACAGAGTTTTGTAGAAATAAGAGTTATAGAGATGTTGGTTGGTTGTTGTTAGATACACTGTCTACATTAAAGGGTGAAAGGGATGGGCTTAAGGCTTCAAACAAGAAGCTTAAGTGCCGTCTGAAAGATATAGAGGTTTCTATGAGTATCCTGAAGGAAAATTTTATTTCCTGTAGCCGTAGACTTGAGATCTCTGAAAATCAGACTCAGAATCTTATTGTTAGAGTAGCAACTTTACAACGTAAACTGAAATCTCAGTCTTGCATGGTGTCTGTCGTTAAAGTGAGGGCATTGATCGGAAAGGAGTGGGACCCTGAAAAATGGGATGGTGACATATGGATTGATAATGATGTTGGGGGTGAGGTTGAAACCCTAGACCATGCTGAGCCTTCTTTAGATAACCCTGTAATAGTCTGCCCTGAGGACATAGCCGCCCCACCTCCAGCCTGCCTTGAGGAATTGGCCACCCAACCTCCTCCTGAAGGGATTAGCCCTAGTTATTAATCCTGTTTCACCAGATGAAACTGCAAATGAAAGCCCTGAAGCAAATGGCTTGGAAGATATTTCTAATTCTTTTCATGACCCACCCCCACCACCCCTCATTTCTTCTAGACCTATACCTAGACTAAAGTCCCAACAGGCCCCTAAAGGTGAGGTACAAAGTATCACACATGAGGAGGTACGTTATACTCCAAAAGAACTGTGTGAGTTTTCCAATTTATATAGACAGAAATCAGGGGAATATGTGTGGCAATGGATTTTAAGAGTGTGGGATAATGGTGGGAGGAATATAAGGCTGGATCAGGCTGAATTTATTGATATGGGCCCACTAAGCAGAGATTCTGCATTCAGTGTTATAGCTAGAGCAGTTAGAAAAGGTGTTAACAGCTTGTTTGGGTGGTTGGTTGAAACATGGATCAAAAGGTGGCCAACATTACCTGAGGTTGAAATGCCAGAACTGCCCTGGTATAATGTAGATGAGGGGATCCAGAGGCTTAGAGAGATTGGGATGTTAGAGTGGATTTATCATGCAAAGCCTGCTCTTACACCCCAGGAATGTCCAGAGGATGCACCTTTTACCAGAACAGTGAGAAATAAATTTGTGAGACTAGCACCATCATCCCTCAAGAGCTCTGTGGTTGCACTTATCTGTAGGTCAGATATTATTGTAGGAACTGCTGTCACTGAGCTGGAATCCTTAAACACAATGGGGATGACAGGATCCCGAGTTGGCAGAAGCCAGGTGGCAGCACTTAATCACCAAAGACAGGGTAGACGTGGGTATTATAATAGACAACAAACTCAAAGGAGGCATCAAAATTATATGACACGCAGAGATTTGTGGCATTGGCTAGTAAATCATGGGGTGCCTAGAAATACAATAGAAGGGCAGTCTACAAAATTCTTATTGGAGCTGTATAAACAAAAGAGTTCTAGGTCAAGGGAACAGAAGTCTAACCTGAATTACAAAAACTCAGAGTCACGGCCCCTTAACCAATTTCCAGACTTGAAACAGTTTACAGACCCTGAGCCCCTTGAATGAAGGGGAGGCCAGGTCCCTATGGGGGAGAAACCTGTTACACTGCCACAAATTTATACTGTTAACCTTCCTCTAAGTCTTCCCCAAGGAGACCGACGGCCTTTTACCAGGGTAACTGTGCATTGGGGAAAAGGAAATGATCAGATATTTCAGGGATTATTAAACACTGGTTGAGAAGTGACATTAATTCCAGGGGACCCAAAACGTCACTCTGGACCACCAGTCAGAGTGGGGGCTTATGGAGGCCAGGTGATCAATGGAGTTTTAGCTCAGGTCCGTCTCACAGTGGGTCCAGTGGGCCCCCGGACCCATCCTGTAGTTATTTCCCCAGTTCCAGAATGTATAATTGGCATAGACATACTGAGCAACTGGCAGAATCCCCACGTTGGTTCTCTAACTCGTGCAGTGAGGGCTATTATGGTGGGAAAGGCCAAGTGGAAGCCACTAGAACTGCCCCTACCAAGCAAAATAGTAAATCAAAAGCAATACCATATTCCTGGAGGGATTGCAGAGATTACTGCCACTCTTAAGGACTTGAAAGATTCAGGGGTGGTGATTCCCACCACATCCCCTTTCAACTCTCCTATTTGGCCTGTGCAGAAAACAGATGGGTCTTGGAGAATGACAGTGGATTATCGTAAACTCAACCAGGTGGTAACTCCAATTGCAGCTGCTGTTCCAGATGTAGTATCATTGCTTGAGCAAATCAATACATCCCCTGGTACTTGGTATGCAGCTATTGATCTGGCAAATGCTTTTTTCTCAATAGCTATTAGTAAGGACCACCAGAAACAGTTTGCTTTCAGCTGGCAAGGTCAGCAATATACTTTCACTGTCCTACCTCAGGGGTATATCAACTCTCCAGCCCTATCTCACAATCTTGTTCGCAGAGACCTTGATCGTTTCTCCCTCCCACAAGACATCACACTGGTCCATTATATTGATGATATCATGTTGATTGGACCTAGTGAGCAAGAAGTATCAACTACTCTAGATTTACTGATAAGGCATTTGCGTGTCAGAGGATGGGAGATAAATCCAACAAAAATACAGGGGCCTTCCACCTCAGTAAAATTTTTAGGTGTCCAGTGGTGTGGGGCATGTCGAGATATCCCTTCTAAGGTGAAGGATAAATTGCTGCATCTGGCCCCTCCCACATCCAAAAAAGAGGCACAACGCCTAGTTGGCCTTTTTGGATTTTGGCGACAACATATTCCTCATTTGGGTGTGCTACTCCGGCCCATTTATCAAGTGACCAGAAAAGCTGCTAATTTTGAGTGGGGACCTGAACAAGAGGAGGCTCTGCGACAGGTCCAGTCTGCTGTGCAAGCTGCTCTGCCACTTGGGCCATATGATCCAGCAGATCCAATGGTGCTGGAAGTGTCAGTGGCAAATAGAGATGCTGTCTGGAGCCTTTGGCAGGCCCCTATAGGAGAATCACAACGCAGACCCTTAGGATTTTGGAGCAAAGCCTTACCATCTGCTGCAGATAACTACTCTCCTTTTGAGAAACAGCTTTTGGCCTGCTACTGGGCCTTCGTAGAGACTGAACGCTTAACCATGGGCCACCAAGTTACCATGAGACCTGAGTTGCCTATCATGAGTTGGGTGTTGTCTGACCCACCAAGCCATAAAGTTGGGCGTGCACAGCAGCACTCTATTGTAAAGTGGAAATGGTATATACGAGATAGAGCCAGAGCAGGTCCTGAAGGCACAAGTAAGTTACATGAAGAAGTGGCACAAATGCCCATGGTTTCCACTCCTGCTGCCACATTACCTTCTCTTTCCCAGACCAGAGCTATGGCCTCTTGGGGAGTTCCTTACAGTGAACTGACTGAGGAAGAGAAAACTCGGGCCTGGTTTACAGATAATTCAGCACGATATGCAGGTACCACCCAAAAGTGGACAGCTGCAGCATTACAACCCCTTTCTGGGGTGTCCTTGAAGGACAGTGGTGAGGGGAAATCCTCCCAGTGGGCAGAACTTCGAGCAGTGCACCTGGTTGTTCATTTTGCTTAGAAGGAAAACTGGCCAGAGGTGCGTTTGTATACTGACTCATGGGCTGTTGCTAATGGTTTGGCTGGATGGTCAGGGACTTGGAAAGACCATAATTGGAAAATTGGTGACAAAGAGGTCTGGGGAAGAAGTATGTGGATAGACCTTTCTGAGTGGGCTAAAAACATGAAGATATTTGTGTCCCATGTGAATGCACACCAGAGGGTGACTTCAGCAGAGGAAGATTTTAATAATCAAGTGGATAAGATGACCCGTTCTATGGAAACCAGTCAGCCTCTTTCCCCAGCAACTCCTGTTATTGCCCAATGGGCTCATGAACAAAGTGGTCATGGTGGTAGGGATGGAGGTTATGCATGGGCTCAGCAACATGGGCTTCCACTCACCAAGGCTGACCTGGCTACAGCCACTGCTGAGTGCCCA
The DNA here is from genome assembly GCF_023851605.1 of Tamandua tetradactyla. NCBI lineage: Eukaryota > Metazoa > Chordata > Mammalia > Pilosa > Myrmecophagidae > Tamandua > Tamandua tetradactyla. Next base: position 199,943,871 of record NC_135330.1, on the reverse strand, counting down.
ATCTGCCAGTAGCAGAGACCCACACTCAGCCCCCGATATGGCACCATTCCCTGAGGTGACCAGCCAGCTACATGGTGGCAGGTTGATTACATTGGACCACTCCCTTCATGGAAGGGGCAGCGATTTGTTCTAACTGGAATAGACACATACTCTGGATATGGGTTTGCTTTCCCTGCACGCAATGCTTCTGCCAAAACTACTATCCATGGGCTTACAGAATGCCTTATCCATCATCATGGTATTCCACATAGCATTGCTTCGGATCAAGGAACACACTTCACAGCAAATGAAGTGCGGGAATGGGCACATGCTCATGGAATTCTCTGGTCTTACCATGTTCCCCATCATCCAGAAGCAGCTGGATTGATAGAACGGTGGAATGGCCTTTTGAAAACTCAATTACGGTGCCAACTAGGTGGCAAAAACTTGAAAGGCTGGGGTAATGTTCTCCAGGAAGCTGTGTATGCTCTGAATCAGCGTCCGCTGTATGGTGCTGTTTCTCCCATAGCCAGGATCCATGGGTCCAGGAACCAAGGGGTGGAAATGGGTGTGGTGCCACTCACTATTACTCCTAGTGATCCACTAGGAAAATTTTTGCTTCCTGTCCCTGCTACCCTGAGTTCTGCTGGTCTACAGGTTTTAGTTCCAAAACAGGGTGTGCTTTCTCCAGGAGAAACAACAGTGATACCACTGAACTGGAAGTTAAGATTGCCACCTGGCCACTTTGGGCTACTTATGCCTCTGGATCAACACACCAAGAAGGGGATTACATTATTGTCTGGGGTAATTGACCCTGACTATCAGAAGGAAGTAGGACTGCAACTACATAATGGAGGTAAAGAAGAGTTTTCTTGGAATATAGGAGATCCCCTGGGGCGTCTATTAGTACTGCCATGCCATTGATTAAAATCAATGGAAAATTGCAACAACACAATCCAGGCCGGACCACTAATGGCTCTGAGACTTCAGGAATGAAGGTTTGGGTCACCCCACCAGGCAAAGAACCATGGCCAGCTGAAGTGCTTGCTGAGGGGAAAGGGAACATGGAATGGGTAGTGGAAGAAGGTAGTGATAAATATGAACTTCGACCATGTGATCAGTTACAGAAACGAGAACTGTAATGCTGTTTTGTTTGTGTTATACTATTTAAGTTGTAAGATATCAAGTTTAAGAATGAATGTTGCCCAAGGATTTGCACACTATTCTGGAGAGATTTAATGTGTTTCCAGTTATATGCTGGACAGTTGAGTATTGTCAGGTAAAAGAAAAATGTGTGCTTATTTGTTTTCATTTGGAAATTAAGTATGGTCTAAGGTGATATATATATATATATATATATATATGCCAAGTTGACAAGGGGTGGACTGTCATGGTTAGGGACAGGTGCCAACTTGGCCAAGTTGTGGTACCTGTTCATCTGATTGGGCAAGTGCTGGCCTGTCTGTTGCAATGAGGACATTTCATAGGATTAGGTCATGATCACGTCAGCTGCATCCACAGCTGATTCCATTTGTAATCAGCCAAAGGGGAGTGTCTTCTGCAATTAGTGATGCTAAATCCAATCATGGGAAGCCTTTTAAGGAGGACTCAGAGGAGACAGGTTGCATTCCTGCTTTGGCTGGTGAGCCTCTCCTGTGGAGTTCATCCAGGCCATCCATTGGAGTCGTCGGCTTCGCAGCCTTTCCTGTGGATTTTGGACTCTGCATTCCTATGGTCACGTGAGACACTTTCATAAATTTTATATTTGCAAGTGTTCCCTGTTGATTCTGTTTCTCTAGAGAACCCTAACTAATACAAGTATCAAAAAGTTTTGTAGATGTATAATGCACGTTTACATTTCCTGTCCCAGACTTGAGATCGGCCAGTTCTCCAAGAGGCCCTGGTTTTTTCTACATGTGTTGATTGCTACTTGGTAGGTCAATGCTTCTAGGCAAAACAGTGGACAAAACTAGAATGTGTGTATGTGTGTGCAATTATAAGTATGCACTGATAATGTGCAATTCAAATTCAAAATTAATAGGCTTTTACTTTAAACTCATCTATTTTACATCTCTAGCTCCCTTCTTCACTGAGAAGGCTAATTTTCAAGGACATGAGAGGAAAGAAGTAGAAAATCAATCATTATTAACTGGTTTTATTCAACACTACATATGCAACAGTTTCATTAAAATACCAATAATGCCTCCATTGATATAATTCCCATTGCCTAATTTTGTAATTTCCGAAGCATACAGCCATTATATTCTATGCCCTGTTCCATATGATCCTGAATTAGTTCTACAATTAAACGCATATTTGGTGTGACCACCATAAGTCCAGTGTGGTTGCCTGGTACTCATTTTACATGCAGCACATTCCTCAGGGGCCAGGAACTCACAGCAGTCACAGTCCCTGAGTTTTTTCGTGCTAACAGTTTTTCTTCAATCCTATACCTCTAATTATTTTGGCTTGAATTTTCATTCCTTGAGTATCTTAAAGATCCTACTCTATTTTCTTCTAGCATAATATATGACTATCAAAAAACCTGACAAGCATCTGATTCACTTATAAGGGTCTGTGTATTTTTGCTTAAATGTGGAAAGATTCTTTTTTTAAAGTCCAATAATTTCATTAGAATAAATTTCAATGTTGGTCATCTAGGTTAATTTTCTCAGGTACTCAGTGTTGCCCTTTCAATATATATTTTCTTCATTCATCTTTAATTTCAGGAAAGTTCCTTCACTTATTGATCTTATTATTTTTCTATTCTTAGCTTTGGAAGATCATATTATATGTGAGTTGGATATTCTAAATTAGTCCCTTTCACTCTCATTGTTTCTTGTCTCTTTATTCATTATTTGTTTGATATTTATAAATTCCTTTCTTTGCACCTTCCATTTCTTTTACTGCCTTATACATTGGGTTTATTCATTTTATATTCCTTCAATTTTCTTGTATTTGTTTTTAAAATCCTTTTTTATTCCTAATTCTTTCCCAAGTTCTATCACCACTTTTGTCAGATTTTCTAAATTCTCATTTAAGTTGCTTCTTCGTATCCTAGATCATTTTCTAATGTCATTTAGTTCTGAAACTGTTTCATCTTTCTTTCTGGAATGGTTTACTTGTCTAAAGAGATATTTTTCTGCTTGCTCACATTTTTCTTATTGTAATACATGGGACTACAATCATTGGTTCTTATTTTTCATGTGAGATTAGTTTTCCTGAGTTTTCAGATAGCTTTTCTCACTTCAGGCTCTGTAAATCCCTCTTCTGTGGTTGACACGTGGTTTTCAGAAACACGCGGTCTGCACCCTGCCGTCCTCTGCTCTGTCTGCCCTCTCGCCCTTCCCTGGGCCTCCTTTCTGTCGCTCGTGCCCTTCTGCTGCTCCATCACCTTCTCACGGCGTGGAGCCCTCCCTCTCGGGCCGCTGCTGGGAGGTGGGACCGCTGTTTCCTGGGGTTTCTGCAGAACACGTCCCTTGGCCTCCGGCCACCAACTCCCACACAACTGCGGGTCTTGCCCAAGCCTTGTAGCCACAGTGGACTGTCCCCAAGTGTCACAGGATACTTTGCGGTTCAAAGGGATACTGTGTCGCCTAGTTTTGTTGTAGATGCCTGTTGGCATAAATCCGTAATAATAAATAAATGGATTTATTATCCATTGTTCTGTCTTTTGATAGTGAATTTGGGGAGATTCAGAACCTGTGCCACCATTGCCATCTACCTTGATTGTGTGCTGTAATGTTTTTTGCATTATTGCTATTTTAAATGGTAACTTCTAAAATTACACCTTAACATATCATTTTTAGATTAAAATAAATACACGCAATTAGGTTCATCAGGTTGCCAAACTGCTGTTAGGAATGGCCTGAGGGTTGCGTGGCCTCTTGCCTGACTCACTCCTTTCCCAGTGTCTTAGTGATGTCCTCTCTGCGGAGGCGAAAGCCAACTGCTACACACTCCAAAGAAATGCTAGTACTGGAAACTATGAATATTCTTAGATATTACATAATTTTAATACAATGTTTATTAATGCTACTAAAACCATAATAGATGCATTAGTGAATTTTCCTGCTCTTTTCTAAGATGTTTCAGCCTATCTCTGGCCTGGGGGGCCAGTGCAGGGGTCAGTGCCACCCCAGTCTAGTGCTGGCCTCGCTGCTGCCCCAGGGCTGCGCCGGCTCAGGAGGACCCAGGACACCGCGCCGGCCGCCGGGGCCCCGCGTGATGGGGTGGAAAGCGGCCACGCTACAAGCGCAGACTCAAGGCGGGTGCCCAACGGGGCCGTGGCGTGTGGGGAGAGCCAGGGAAGTCAGGCTGGAAGCGAGGTGTCGAGGGGCACAGAGACGGGGCCATCAGGTGCCCAGAGGCAACAGGCCTGGTCCCGGACCCTCCTCTTTCACTTCTCAGCTGCCTGAGCTGTCACAAGATGTCCCTGCGGTCCCCTGGAGTAGATGCCACCTTCTGCTCTATCCTCATCATAATTACATCACCACACGCATTTTTGTGAGTTCCAAGCCAAACATAAATGATGTTCTGCCAGGGAAACACAAAGCAAACTTCTGAGATCTAATGTGTTCAATATTCATTTTTATCACAGCTTCTTAAAAATACCAGGTCATCTAGATGCACTGATAAATGCAACCATATTTTTAATGCTTTCAACTCATGTGGACACTTTAGATAGACTTAGGGAAGCCCAAGAAAACCAGCTCTCAATCACCTAGTCACTTCTCCTCTCATCTCTCTGCAGTGCTGCAAAGATATAAGTGAGAAGCAGTCCAGACGTCTGGCCATGGAAAGCTCTAGAAAGGTCTGACTGATCATTTAGCGCACTTAAAAAGTATCTGTAATTCCTCAGACTCTAAAATAGTCATAAACTGTGACTTAAAAATCATTAATGTAAGTCCTAACTTGCCATCTGCTTTGGCTGACAGAAAACAGCACAAAATTGTGACCCAGTTTTAAAAACAGTACAGGATCCTTTGCAGTACCTAACTCTATCAGTCCCACTTATAACTAGCATAATATTTATGCTATCTCGGAAGGTATTTTAATACGACCTGATGTAGTATTATAATATTAAGAATATCTTGAGAGCCAGGCTCCAAATCAATATTATTTTCAGAAATTATTAATTCTTAACAAGTAATTATAGACACTGAAATTCAGGTTGAAAAGGTTTAAAGAGAAGTAAAATTTTAACCTCAAATGTTTGCATCAATGGTGATGTTAACAAAATAGATAAAATTAAGAGAGAAAGCAATCTGCAGGCCGGAACCCCTTCTAAGGCCCCCGGCGCTGTGAAACCCATGGGTCTCCCCTGAAGACCCCTGACCGGCCCCCACCAGCCAGGTGCTGCCCCCAGCCCACCCTGAGCCCGATTTCAAATGGCAGCCTATTGGCGAAGGGCCTCTCCTCCGCCGCTCACCTGCTCACGGCCAGCGCGCCAAAGGCAGGGGCTTCGTCTGTCCTTGGCTTACAGACTCCACAGGCCTAAAGCAGCCCTGGCCCATGCGGTGACGTGGCACTGAGGAGACAAGGCGCTCTCTCCCTGTGCCGTTGCAGGAAGAGCTGTGTGTGCTCAGGCCAGTCACACACGGGAGGGAACCCCACCAGAAGGGTCCCAGCGATGTGCCGCTCTGCTGCTCCCGTGGCCGGCTTCACCCACACCCGACTTCAGGATGGGGCGAGTGGGACAGCTCTGCCTCGGGACTGCAGGCACAGGGAACTGTCCTGTGCCATGGGACAGGGCCGCCAACGTGCTCCAGGCGACTGCCCAGACACCCACTGCTCAAGATAAATTCATAAAATATACGAATATTCATGAAGCTCAAGAATATTCATAAAATGAAACTTTTCACAAAAGAAAAGAGGCTTCAGATAACAATACTTCTCAAGGCCACTTTCTCCAAACAGACATATGAACTAAGGTCTCTCGTCCGTTGACACGGTGGAGAGGAAAGGCAGCTTCATGGCTCAGTTGGGTGCTTTTCTACATTTTCAGTGTTTTCTCATATAAAGGATTCACATGTTCCAAGTTTTACACAGATAAGAAAGTGACTTGAAGAAGCACGGCTCACAGAGTTGGAAGGAAATGTTGGAGATCACTGCTTAATAAATGCTGTCCTAACAAGAGGCTCAACCTAGGGTCTCGACAGGCGGGGTTCAGGCCTGGGCCCCCCATGTGGGCCACAGCTCCCCACTCAGCTATGGGCAGCGGCTGCACAAACATATTGTGACTTTTGAAAACGAAGAAGGAGAGAACACACACTGAGCACCTGCACAGCATCTGCGGAAGCAAGTCTCTACATCCTTCGGCAACACATATTCTTCCAGAAATATACATTACGCCATAATTAACAGATACCCCATAGGAAACAGAAATAATCAGAATAGGGAGAGAAATCATTCATACCTTCTATCAATAGCTCTTGTCCATGGCTGCCAAGCAGTGTGCGGGACAGGAACGGGGCAAAGTCTACAAAAATTTCACGAAGAAGAGGAGCAACTTTTTCCAAGGCTCTTTCAAGTTTTGCAGTGATGCTGTTGAAATTAAGACATAAAAACTAATAAATATGATTAATTATAAAACGTCAAACTCTTCTTCCAAATTAAATATCTTCAAGTCACTGAAGTTCAGTTCTAGTCATGGAATGACAGGCTTCCTGTGGAAGAGAGAGCGCACAGAACACACAACGCGGCAGTGAGGAGCCGGCTCTGACACAGCCTTCTGCAGCCGCATAGCCCCGTGCCCAGCTCCTGGCCTTCGGGAACAGTCTTCTGACATGCCTGCTCAGTGTGCCCTTACAACCAGCCCCCAAGACTATTTCTAACAACTACCAATGGGTCACTGTGATATGTACAAAGAACGAAGCCCTGCTCTCGAGGTATCTCTGAAAATCTGGACACATGCGGAAGAAATGAAGTTCAGCCTCAGGGCTGTCACACAGTTAAGCTGCTGAGCTATGGGCGGCATTTTCCATTTCATACATTCATTTACTTTTATTTGCCAACCTCTCATTATTATCCCTTGAATCTTTCAATTTAGGTTATGTGGCTTTACATAAGCACTGTCTGATGTTCTTGAAAACACCTTGAATGGCTACATGTAAAGAAAAGCAGGTGGAGGAAATCTTCGGCTTGGGTCGAGGCATTTGGGAACAGGGCTTCTGGAACCCGGCTCTTTTGCCGCAGATACCGTGCAGCCTGGAGCACCACACCTGCGGGCGGGGAGGGGGAGGGCTCCATACCTGCAGGCAGTGACTAGGGAGGGGCTCCGCACTTGCAGGTGGGGACGGGTGACGGGGCTCCATATCTGCGGGAGGGGATGGGGAAGGGGCTTCACACCTGTGGGAGGGGACAGGGGAGGGGGCTCCACACCTGCGGGAGGGGACGGGGAGGGGGGCTCCATACCTGCGGACAGGGATGGGGGAGGGGGCTCCACACCTGGGGAGGGGACTGGGAGGGGGCTCCACACCTGTGGGTGGGGATGGGGGCCGGGACTCCACACCTAAGGGAGGGGATGGGGGAGGGGGCTCCACACCTGTGGGAGGGGACAGGGGAGGGGTCTCCACACCTGTGGGAGGGGACAGGGGAGGGCGCTCCACACTTGTGGGAGGGGACAGGGGAGGGGGCTCCACACCTGTGGGAGGGGACAGGGGAGGGGGCTCCACACCTGTGGGAGGGGACAGGGGAGGGGGCTCCACACCTGTGGGTGGGGATGGGGGCCGGGACTCCACACCTGAGGGAGGGGATGGGGGAGGGGGCTCCACACCTGTGGGAGGGGACAGGGGAGGGCGCTCCACACCTGCAGGAGGGGATGGGGGAGGAGGCTCCATACCTGTGGGTAGGAATGGGGAAGGGGGCTCCACACGGGCAGGTGGGGAGGGGGCTGGGGGCTCCATACCTGCAGTGGGGGCTGCCAGGGGTGGGGGCCTTAGAAAGGAGCTGTTGGCCCCACCAGTGCACAGGGCTCTTGCTGCTGCCACTCTGACCAAAACACACTCCCTACTTACTCGTGCAGAATGTGACAATACAATAAAAAACAAATAAATGCAGTAGGAAGGCATCAGGAGGGGCACCCCATGCAGCACACACAGCGGGCATGATGGAGTCGCGCTGCTGGGGTCGGGGGGTGGCCTGTGCCTGGCAGTGTTTGTTACGCATGAGCTCAGACTTGGAGTCAGAAGTAATTGTAGAATAATCTGCAAAATATTACAAATATTTGAAACTAAGTTCTGTTTTTTTTTTTTGAAGCAATTAATTAGGGCGCAGGGAATAATCTGGGATGCCTTTCTTTCCTAATTTGGAAACAGCAAGATCTGAATCCTTTGTTGCCCAAAACTGCATTATGGGGGACTATTAAAAATGAAATGTACGAGAAGCCACTGGCAACAGCATAAAATCAAGCGCCACTTTTAGCCTTAAGGAGTAATACTGTCTAAAACCGCCTTCTATCCCAACTAGAAATTTGGCAAAATACAGAGAAGAACAGTTTTCAGATGAGATCTGCAGCCCAGGACTACAAATGGTGGATCCCGAGATGGCCCTGTTGCTGCCTAGAGGTCACGCCCAGGAATCCATCAGCGCTGAGCCGAGGGTCGGGGGCGGCGGAGACACGAGGGCGGAGAGAGGACAGCTCCACGGAGGGGGCAGAACGTGGCGGCACACCGGAGAGGGGCCTGCAGGTCCACACCAGTGTGGAAAATTATCCCAAGAGTGTCTTGGATAATTACACAGCTTCCAGGCCTGTGTCCCGAGGAAGGACAGGCCTCCCCATGAGCTGCTGGTGCACCTGGACACTGGGGGGGCGGGGGCAGGGGCAGAGGGCCATGACCCAAAAGCTCGCAGCTGACAGAAACATTAACCCGAAGTGGGCACAAACTTAAAAGCAAAAGCAAAAGGATTTGTAAAACCACAGAACTTTTGGAAGAAAAGAAAGGAAAACCCCTTGGGGACTAAGATGCTCTTTGCCCTGACAGCAAGCGTGGTCCATGCTCAGAAACAGTAACTGGACGATAAGGCATGCTCACACCCTCACCCGCAGAGACCTTACAGGGAGAGGCAAGACAAGCTCCTCTCTGGAGAAAGCACCTGAAACCACATTCTGAAAGAGGATTTGTGCTGAGAACATATACGGAAAATTCTCAAAATTCAAAAGCCAATAAATGATGTAACCACAAAACAGACAAAAGACATAAACAGGCCTTCCCCTCAGCGAGGACACACCGATGACAAGGAAGCCCATCAAAGACAACTTCAGCACCACCAGGAAAGCCCAAAGTGAGGACCTGGGGGAGCGATCGCGACACACCTGTCCGAAGGGCTGCCGGAAAAGCAACGGCAGAACCAGAGGCTAGACGGAGCCCCCAGGCATGTCCTGCAGAGCCGAGAGCCTCACTCGAGGGCCCTTATCCCAGAGAAATGAACACAAAAACTAATGTTCACTGCAGCTGTATTCTAAGAGCCAAAAGCTGGAAACAAGCTAAATGTCCTCCAGGGGCAAATGGTCACTTCCCTTAGCCCAGCATACCCTGGACCTCTGCTAAGCAAGGAAAAGGGGCGAACTCAGCACGCCCACACTCAGGTGACCCCACAGGCTTCATATAGAATGGTAAAAGCCTGTCACAAACAGACCTATCAATAGTGAAAGGGGGAGACACAGTGAAAATTAGAAACAGTTTTGAATTAACTGAAAATTTAAATACCACTAAATGCACAGAATCCATGTAAAACAGCTTTGAGGAAGAGTTATAGCTCATATAGGCTCATATTAGACAAAGTAAAGGTCTAAAATGAGTGAACTGAGCCAGGTGTCTGCAAATTTTCTGCAAAGGACCAGAGAGTACATAAATGAGAGAGGGACACCATCATTAGAGATCCTAGACATTTTTTTTTGCTTTTTTTTTAATTCAACATAACCACATACAAACACAAACATTCTTACCATATGCTCATTCCATTCTTTTTTTTTTTTTTTAAATTTTTTTATTAATCAAAAAAAAAGAAAAGAAATTAACACAACATTTAGAAATCATTCCATTCTACGAATGCACTCAGTAATTCTTAGTATCATCACATAGATGTATGATCATCATTTCTTAGTACATTTGCATCGATTTAGGAAAAGAACTAGCAAAACAGCAGAAAAAAATATAGAATGTTAATATAGAGAAGAGAATTAAAATAATAATACTAATAATATATATATATATATATATATAAAGGAAAAAGAAAAAAAACAAAAACAAAAGATACAAACACACAAACAAACAAACAAAAACCATATTTCAGGTGCAGCTTCATTCAGTGTTCCAACCTAGTTACATTACACTTAGGTATTATTGTGCTGTCCATTTTTGAGTTTTTGTATCTAGTCCTGTTGCACAGTCTGTATCCCTTCAGCTCCAATTACCCATTATCTTACCCTGTTTCTAACTCCTGCTGGTCTCTGTTACCAATGATATATTCCAAGCTGATTCTCAAATGTCGGTTCACATCAGTGGGACCTTACAGTATTTGTCCTTTAGTTTTGGGCTAGACTCACTCAGCATAATGTTCTCTAGGTCCATCCATGTTATTACATGCTTCATAAGTTTAGTCTGTCTTAAAGCTGCATAATATTCCATCATAGGTATATGCCACAGTTTGTTTAGCCACTCGTCTGTTGATGAACATTTAGGCTGTTTCCATCTCTTTGCAATTGTAGATAATGCTGCCATAAACACTGGTGTGCAAATGTCCGTCTGTGTCTTTGCCCTTAAGTCCCTTGAGTAGATACCTAGCAGTGTTATTGCTGGGTCATAATCCATTCTGCCATTCTATGTCTTTTGATGGGGAAATTCAGTCCATTAACTTTTAGTATTATTACTGTTTGGATAATATTTTCCTCTACCATTTTGGCTTTTGTATTATATATATCATATCTGATTTTCCTTCTTTCTACACTTTACTCCATACCTCTCTCTTCTGTCTTTTCGTATCTGACTCTAATGCTCCCTTTAGTATTTCTTGCAGAGTTGATCTCTTGGTCACAAATTCTCTCAGTGACTTTTTGTCTATAAATGTTTTAATTTCTCCTTCATTTTTGAAGGACAATTTTGCTGGATATAGGAGTCTTGGTTGGCAGTTTTTCTCTTTTAGTAATTTAAATATATCATCCCACTGTCTTCTAGCTTCCATGGTTTCTGCTGAGAAATCTACACATAGTCTTATTGGGTTTCCCTTGTATGTGACAGATTGTTTTTCTCTTGCTGCTTTCAAGATCCTCTCTTTCTCTTTGACCTCTGACATTCTAACTAGTAAGTGTCTTGGAGAACGCCTATTTGGGTCTATTCTCTTTGGGGTGCGCTGCACTTCTTGGATCTGTAAATTTAGGTCTTTCATAAGAGTTGGGAAATTTTCAGTGATAATTTCTCCCATTAGTTTTTCTCCTCCTTTTCCCTTCTCTTCTCCTTCTGGGACACCCACAACACGTATATTTGTGCGCTTCATATTGTCATTCAGTTCCCTGATCCCCTGCTCAAGTTTTTCCATTCTTTTCCCTATGGTTTCTGTTTCTTTTTGGAATTCAGATGTTCCATCCTCCAGTTCACTAATTGTAGCTTCTGTCTCTTTAGATCTACCATTGTAGGTATCCATTGTTTTTTCCATTTTTTCTTCTTTGTCTTTCACTCCCATACGTTCTGTGATTTGTTTTTTCAGATTTTCCATTTCTTCTTTTTGTTCAGCCCATGTCTTCTTCATGTCCTCCCTCAATTTATTGATTTGGTTTTTGAAGAATTTTTCCATTTCTGTTCGTATATTCAGCATTAGTTGTCTCAGCTCCTGTATCTCATTTGAACTATTGGTTTGTTCCTTTGACTGGGCCATATCTTCAATTTTCCGAGCGTCATCCATTATTTTCTGCTGGTGTCTGGGCATTTGATCAGATTTCCCTGGGTGTGGGACCCAGCTGGTTGAAAGGTTTTTCTGTGAAATCTCTGGGCTCTGTTTTTCTTTTCCTGCCCAGTAGGTGGAGCTCGTGACGCTCGTCTGTCTGCACGGCAGTCGGCCCGGGAAACCGCGCGTGGAGGGCGGGGGGTGTCGCCGGCCACCCTGGCTTGGGGGAGTGCCGGTCCTAATTGCCCAGCTGGCCCGAAACGCCAAGCGTGACGGGAGGGCCCCGCTATCCAACGTTCCCAGTCAGACCGGGGAGCCACGTGCGTGGAGGGGACCCCAGTCGCCAGCCGCCCCGGCCGGGAAAATGCGCGCCCCTCGGGTAGCTCACCGCAGCAGATTCTCCCTGCCCGTTCAGCTGTTCCAGAATGGGGTACGCTGTCTTTTTGGTCTCTGTCGTGACTCCGGGAGCTGTTTCGTATTGTTTCTGTTTCTTTAGTTACTTTTCTGGAGGAGGAACTAAGACCCGCGCGTCTTACTAAGCCGCCATCTTCTCCGGAAGTCTCATTCCATTCTTGATATATAATCAATAACTCACAATTTCATCACAAAGTTATAAACTCATATTTCTTAGAACACTTAATTCAGAAAAAGAAAGAAAAAGAAAAAAGAAAAAAACTCATGCATACCATACCCCTGACCCCTCCCTCTCATTGACTGCTAGTATTTCCATCTACCCAATATATTTTAGCCTTTGTTTCCCCTATTTTTTCCTATACCCCTTATCACTCCCTTTCATTGATCACTAGCATTTCAATCTACTAAATTTACTTTAACATTTCTTCCCCTATTATTTATTTATTTTTTATCCACATTTTTTACTCATCTGTCCATGCCGTAGATAAAAGGAGCATCAGACACAAGGTTTTCACAATCACACAGTCACTTTGCAAAAGCTGCATCATTATACAATCATCTTCAAGAAACATGGCTACTGGAACATGCTCTACAGTTTCAGGTAGTTCCCTCCAGCCTCTCCATTATACTTTCACTTAAAAGGGGATATCTTTATAATGCGTAAGAATAACCTCTAGGATAACCTCTTGACTCTGTTTGGAATCTCTCAGCCATTGATACTTTATTTTGTCCTAGACATATTTTTAAATAATAAGGAAATATTATGGAAAAGTTAATGGCAATAAACCATACAATTCAGCTAAGATGGCCAAATAACTTAGACACAAATAAGCAAACCTGACATAAAAAAAAAAAAGAGAGAGATAAAATCTGAATACTCACTTATCTATTAAACAAACTATTTTACTACTTTAATTTACTACTTTACCAGAAATAAAACTCCAGGCAGAGATGCCTTTACTTGTGAATTCTCTCTAATATTTATGCATAATATTTATCCCACAAATCACATTACATTATCTTTTTTTATCATTTTTTAATTAATTAAAAAAATTAACACAACATTTAGAAATCATTCCATTCTACATATACAATCAGTAATTCTTAATATCATCACATAGATGTATGATCATCATTTCTTAGTACATTTGCATCGATTTAGAAAAAGAAATAGCAAGACAACAGAAAGAGAAATAAAATGATAATAGAGAGAAAAAATAAATAAAAAATAAAAAAAGAAAAAAAAAGAAAAACTATACCTCAGATGCAGCTTCATTCAGTGTTTTAACATAATTACATTACAATTAGGTAGTATTGTGCTGTCCATTTCTGAGTTCTTGTATCCAGTCTTGTTGCACAGTCTGTATCCCTTCAGCTCCAATTACCCATTATCTTACCGTATTTCTATCTCCTGATGATCTCTGTTACCAATGACATAATCCAAACTTATTCTCTAATGTCGGTTCACATCATTGGGACCATACAGTATTTGTCCTTTAGTTTTTGGCTAGTCTCACTCAGCATAATGTTCACTAGGTCCATCCATGTTATTACATGCTTCATAAGTTTATTCTGTCTTAAAGCTGCATAACATTCCATCGTATGTATATACCACAGTTTGTTTAGCCACTCATCTGTTGATGGACATTTTGGCTGTTTCCATCTCTTTGCAATTGTAAATAACTCTGCTATAAACATTGGTGTGCAAATGTCCGTTTGTGTCTTTGCCCTTAAGTCCTTTGAGTAGATTCCCAGCAATGGTATTGCTGGGTCGTATGGTAATTCTACATTCAGCTTTTTGAGGAACCGCGAAACTGCCTTCCACAGTGGTTGCACCATTTGACATTCCCACCAACAGTGGATAAGTGTGCCTCTTTCTCCACATCCTCTCCAGCGCTTGTCATTTTCTGTTTTGTTGATAATGGCCATTCTGGTGGGTGTGAGATGATATCTCATTGTGGTTTTGATTTGCATTACTCTAATGGCCAGGGACATTGAGCAGCTCTTCATGTGCCTTTTTGGCCATTTGTATTTCCTCTTCTGAGAGGTGTCTGTTCACGTCTTTTTCCCATTTTGTAATTGGATTGGCTGTCTTTCTGTTGTTGAGTTGAACAATCTCTTTATAAATTCTGGATACTAGACCTTTATCTGATATGTCGTTTCCAAATATTGTCTCCCATTGTGTAGGCTGTCTTTCTACTTTCTTGATGAAGTTCTTTGATGCACAAAAGTGTTTAATTTTGAGGAGCTCCCATTTATTTCTTTCTTCAGTGCTCTTGCTTTAGGTTTAAGGTCCATAAAACCACCTCCAATTGTAAGATTCATAAGATATCTCCCTACATTTTCCTCTAACTGTTTTATGGTGTTAGACCTAATGTTTAGATCTCTGATCCATTTTGAGTTAACTTTTGTATAGGGTGTGAGATACGGGTCCTCTTTCATTCTTTTGCTTTTGGATATCCAGTTCTCTAGGCACCATTTATTGAAGAGACTGTTCTGTCCTAGGTGAGTTGGCTTGACTGCCTTATCAAAGATCAAATGTCCATAGATGAGAGGGTCTATATCTGAGCACTCTATTCGATTCCATTGGTCGACATATCTATCTTTATGCCAGTACCATGCTGTTTTGACCACTGTGGCTTCATAATATGCCTTAAAGTCAGGCAGCATGAGACCTCCAGCTTCTTTTTTCCTCAAGATACTTTTAGCAATTCGGGGCACCCTGCCCTTCCAGATATATTTGCTTATTGGTTTTTCTATTTCTGAAAAGTAAGTTGTTGGGATTTTGATTGGTATTGCGTTGAATTTGTAAATCAACTTAGGTAGAACTGACATCTTAACTATATTTAGTCTTCCAATCCATGAACATGGTATGCCCTTCCATCTATTTAGGGCTTCTGTGATTGCTTTTTTTTGTTTGTTTTTTCATTAATTAAAGAAAAAAAAGAAATTAACACAACATTTAGAAATCATTCCATTCTACATATGCAATCAGTAATTCTTAACATCATCACATAGATGCATGATCATCATTTCTTAGTACATTTGTATCGATTTAGGAAAAGAACTAGCAAAACAACAGAAAAAGATATAGAATGTTAATGTAGAGAAAAAAATAATAATAGTAAAAAAAAAAGACACAAACAAACAAACAGACAAACAAAAAAAAAGCCTATAGCTCAGATGCAGCTTCATTCAGTGTTCTACATAGTCTTATTGGGTTTCCCTTGTATGTGATGGATTGTTTTTCTCCTGCTGCTTTCAAGACCCTCTCTTTCTCTTTGACCTCTGACATTCTAACTAGTAAGTGTCTTGGAGAACGCCTATTTGGGTCTGATCTCTTTGGGGTGCGCTGCACTTCTTGGATCTACAATTTTAGATCTTTCATAAGAGTTGGGAAATTTTCAGTGATAATTTCTTCCATTATTTTTTCTCCTCCTTTTCCCTTCTCTTCTCCTTCTGGGACACCCACAACACGTATATTTGTGCGCTTCAAATTATCATTCAATTCCCTGAGCCCCTGCTCAAATTTTTCCATTCTTTTCCCTATAGTTTCTGTTTCTTTTTGGATTTCAGAAGTTCCATCCTCCAGTTCACTAATTCTAATCTCTGTCTCTTGAAATCTACCGTTGTAGGTTCCCACTGTTTTTTCCATCTCTTCTACTGTATCTTTCATTCCCGTACGTTCTGTGATTTGTTTTTTCAGACTTTCCATTTCTTCTTTTGTTCATCCCTTGCCTTTTTCATGTTCTCCCTCAATTTATTGATTTGGTTTTTGAAGAGGTTTTCCATTTCTGTTCATATATTCAGAATTAGTTATCTCAGCTCCTGTATCTCATTTGAACTATTGGTTTGTTCCTTTGACTGGGTCATATCTTCAATTTTTCCTGGTGTGATTTGTTATTTTTTTTGCTGGCGTCTGGACATTTAATCAGATTTCCCTGAGTGTGGGACCCTGCAGGTTGAAAGACTTTCCTGTGAAGTCTCTGGGCTCTGTGTTTTTTCATCCTGCCCAGTATGTGGCGCTCGTCTGTCTGCAGGTCCCACCAGCAAAAGATGTTGTGGCTCCTTTATTAATGCCACTATTGGTGTTTGGTTGGACCAGTCCCTGCCACTGTCGGAGACTCCCTCCTCTTCTTCCAGGCAGCTGCCTGTGGGGGAGGGGCGCCTGTCACCAGCCGCCGCGGCTTGGGGAACTCGCCGATCCGAGACTCGCAGCCGGTCCGGGAAGCCGCCCGCGAGAGAGGAGTGCTGGCCGCCGGCTGCCGCGGCTTGGGGTACTTGCCTCTCGGAGACTCTCAGCCGGTCCGGGAAGGAGGGAGGGAGGGGCGCCGGCTGCCAGCCGCTGCGGCCTGGGGAAGTGCACACCGCTCGGGGAGCTCACCGCAGCGGAGTCTCGCAGCCGGTCCAGCAAGTCCAGACTGGGGTACGCTGTGTGTCCGGTCCCTGCCATGGCCCCGGGAGCTCTTCTGCACTGTTGCTGGTCACCTAGTAGTTGCTCTGGAGGAGGAACTAAGATGCGTGTACCTTACTAAGCCGCCATCTTGGCCCTACATTACATTATCTTGCATGTAGAATGTAATAAGGAAACTGCAGAAAGTCCTATAACTTTTAAGTGAGTTAAGAATTTAGTGGGTCAGTTAAGGTTTCAGGAGAGAAAGCCAATGTACGAAAACCAGTCCTTGTCCTACACACCACCAGGACACAATCATTCTACACACCACCAGGACACAATCGTCCTACACACCACCAGGACACAATCGTCCTACACACCACCAGGACACAATCATTCTACACACCACCAGCACACAATCATTCTACACACCACCAGGACACAATCGTCCTACACACCACCAGGACACAATCGTCCTACACACCACCAGGACACAATCGTCCTACACACCACCAGGACACAATCATTCTACACACCACCAGGACACAATCGTCCTACACACCACCAGGACACAATCGTCCTACACACCACCAGGACACAATCATTCTACACACCACCAGCACACAATCATTCTACACACCACCAGGACACAATCGTCCTACACACCACCAGGACACAATCGTCCTACACACCACCAGGACACAATCGTTCTACACACCACCAGGACATAATCGTTCTACACACCACCAGGACACAATCGTCCTACACACCACCAGGACACAATCGTCCTACACACCACCAGGACACAATCGTCCTACACACCACCAGCACACAATCGTCCTACACACCACCAGCACACAATCGTCCTACACACCACCAGGACACAATCATTCTACACATCACCAGGACACAATCGTTCTACACACCACCAGGACACAATCGTCCTACACACCACCAGGACACAATCGTCCTACACACCACCAGGACACAATCATTCTACACACCACCAGGACACAATCGTTCTACACACCACCAGCACACAATCGTCCTACACATCACCAGGACACAATCATTCTACACACCACCAGGACACAATCGTCCTACACACCACCAGGACACAATCGTCCTACACACCACCAGGACACAATCATTCTACACACCACCAGGACACAATCGTTCTACACACCACCAGGACACAATCATTCTACACACCACCAGGACACAATCGTCCTACACACCACCAGGACACAATCGTTCTACACACCACCAGGACACAATCATTCTACACACCACCAGGACACAATCGTCCTACACACCACCAGGACACAATCGTTCTACACACCACCAGGACACAATCGTCCTACACACCACCAGGACACAATCATTCTACACACCACCAGGACACAATCGTCCTACACATCACCAGGACACAATCATTCTACACACCACCAGGACACAATCGTTCTACACACCACCAGGACACAATCGTCCTACACACCACCAGGACACAATCATTCTACACACCACCAGGACACAATCGTCCTACACACCACCAGGACACAATCGTTCTACACACCACCAGGACACAATCGTCCTACACACCACCAGGACACAATCATTCTACACACCACCAGGACACAATCGTCCTACACACCACCAGGACACAATCATTCTACACACCACCAGGACACAATCGTCCTACACACCACCAGGACACAATCGTCCTACACACCACCAGGACACAATCGTCCTACACATCACCAGGACACAATCGTTCTACACACCACCAGGACACAGTCAGGATTGTTTTCAGCTGTACTGAGGTATAATCAGCAGACACTCAACTGCAGGTAATCACACATTTGTTTTCCATAATGATAAACTAGTTTGCATTTTCTATAATTTTATATAAATGGAACCATATGATATGTATTCTTATTCAGTCTGGCTTCTAATACACAATTGGAAATTTAAATTAAGAAATATAATTTACAACATCATCAAAAACATGAAGTACTTGAGGATTTTTTAAAAATATGAAGAAAACCTATATAATGAAAAACATGATAGGCTGCTGAGTAAAGACTTCAACACATGAAATTCAATACTATGTTTATAAATTGGAAGTCTCAATACTGTTAAAAAGTCAAATCATGCCCAATTTAATTAAAAATTCAAAACATCTGCAATTAAAATTTCAGCAGGAATTTAAAAATAGATATTGATAAGCCAATTCCAAAATTTACATGAAAATATAAATAACTGTCATGGTCAGGTTCATGTGTCAACTTGGCCAGGTGGTTCGCGATCACTTGGTCGGGCCAGCACTGGCCTGTCAGTTGCTTTGGGGACATTTCATGGACTTACTCATGATTAGTCAGCTGCATCCACAGCTGACTGTGTCTGTAAGCAGCCAAGGGGAAGGTCTTCTGCAGTAAGTGAGGTTTAACCTAATCACTGCAAGGCTTTTAAGGAGGATACAAGAGAGACAGTCGTTTCTCCTGCTTCAGCCGGCGAGCCTCTCCTGCGGAGTTCTCCAGACCCTCCATTGGAGTCTCAGCTTCACAGCCTGCCTATGGATTTGGGCTCTTCCATCCCCACGGCTGTCCAGCGGCCTCTCCTGAGAGTTCGTTGCGGACTTCATCAGAGTCACCAGCTAGCAGCCTGCCCCACCGACCTTGGACTCTACATCCCCATGGTTACGTGAGACACTTCTGCAAACTTTATCTCTATGGATATCTCCTGCTGATTCTGTTTCTCTAGAGAACCCTAGCTAATACAATGATCAAGAAATGTCAAAGCAGTTTTTAAAAATGAACAGTGAGAGAAATTATACTGTCTGAATTCAGGCCTTACTCGAGGAGCTGAGACAGTGGGTTGCTGGCACAAAGGCAGCTGGGCAGGTCCAATCAGAATGGAAGTCAGGTACACTGCCCACAGGGTCAGCTGGTTTCAAACCAACGAGCCAAGGTAATTCAATGGGAAAAGGAGCATCTGTCCAATAATCAGTGCGGAAACACCGTTGCACACGGCGTACACAAACGGACTCCAACTTTCACCACATCATGAACACAAAGACTGTCAAAACGGATCATGGACCTAAGCATAAAAGCTACAAATATAAAACCTTTAGAAGAAAACATAGGAGGACAGCTTCAGGACTTGAGATAAGTAAATATTTCTTAGAACATAAAAGGTACAAATTAAAAAAGAAAAAAATGAGAAATGAACCTCATCAAAATTAGAATTTCTGACCTAAACACTATTAGGAAAATGAAAACATAAGCCACAGAATAAACAAAAAAAAGTTTGGAATGCATATATCTGACAAAGGTATATACACAGAATATATAAAGAACTCTTACATTTCCATCAGAAAAAGAACTCTTAAGTCCAATTAAAAATAGAAAAATATTTTGATAGGTACTTTACAAAAACAAGATATAAATTGGTCCACAAGCACATAAAAAATGCTCATCACCACTAATCATCAGGAAAATGGAAAATCAAAATGAGATATGATTACACAGTTGTTATCAAGTCTTTAAAAACATTAACAAAACCAAGTGTTGATGGGAAGGTAGAACAAATGGAATTCTCACACATTCCTGAGAGAAGTGTAAAATGATACAGCCATTTGGAAAACAGTTCAGCAATTTCTTATGAAGTGAAGAGTACATTTCCTAATCAACCCAAAATTTACTCATAGGCATTTCCCTCAGAGAAATGAAAACACACATCCATACCAAGGCTTGTACTCAAATGTCCACAGAATCTTTAATTATAATAGCTGCAAACTGGAAAACAAAACAGAACAAAACAAACAACTAGATATCTAACAACAGGTAAACAGACAAACTGTTACATAGCCATAAAATGGAATGATACCCAGCAATAAAAAGAACGAATTAGGTATAAACAGAAAAACCTGGATGAATCACAAAATCCTTAGGCTGAGCGAAAGAAGTCATACCTAAGTAAGTGTGTTTGGTCTGATTCAGTTATGTGAACTCATAGAAAAGACTACTCTAATTTACAGTGTCAAAAAAGCATGTGAATATGTGCTTGGGGCCAGATGGAAGTGAATTACAATACGAGCACAAGGGAAGTTTCTAGGATAAAGGATATATTCTATATCTTGGTTGCTGTGGTTTTTATATGGGTATATAAACTGTTCAAAACTCATTAAAATGTACACTCACATGACTGCATTTAACTGAATTTAGACAACATATAAAAATGGCCTCAGTAAAGTTGATATAAAAACTGATGAAGAAAAAAGACACAAGACAGAAAATTAAACTCAAGAGCAAATCTAATAAGAAACATGTGGGATAATACACAGAAAACTGAAAATCACTATTGGGAAAAATTTAAGTAAAAAACAAAAAATGGAGAGAAAATACAATGTTCATAGTTTGGAAGTCATAATATTGTGTAAGAGAAATACAATATAACTCCAACCGAAAGGTATTTATAGATTCAGTGTATTCTTTGTCAAAACTCCAACAAGTTGTTTTCTAAAAGAATGCCAACAGACTAATTTTAAAATTTAAATGGAAATGCAAAGCATCAAGACTAGCCCAGGCACTCTTGAGGTTTTGAAAAGAACAAGGCAGAAAGCCAGGTGGCAATCCTCTTTAACCCTAGAGCTAGCTACGGCTGCGAAGAACAAGAAGAAATGGGCTAAACAGAGCTTGGAAACAGAATCGAGCACACGTGGACAGTGGATGGAAGATGGAGTGACAGAGCATGGGGTCAAGAACAGTCCTGCAAACTGACGGAGCTGGGCATCTTAATGCACACATGACCACCTCACGACATTCACAGAAATCACCTCTAGAAGGAGCATAAATCTTAATATAAAAAGCAAAAAAATAAAGCAACCAGGAGATAAGGTAGGGAAAATGTAGGCAAAGATTTCTTCAACAAAACACAAAATACAAGAAAAGACAAAAATGTTGATTATTTTTATTTCATCAACATTGCTAACTTCTGTTGATCAAAACATACCAAGTAGTTGTTGATGAGAAAAGCCACAGCATGGGATAAGGCACATGCATGACGTATGAATATTAATAGACTCATTTTTGAAATGCATGAACAACTTTTACAAATTAATAAGCAAAAGACAAACAACCCAAGTTTTTAAAATGTGCAAGAGACTTCAACAGGCAAATCAACAGCATCACAAAATAAAAATATATAAAAAGATGCTCAACTTTAATTAGGAAAATGCAAATTAAAAACATCACTATATTTCTATCAGAATTGCTAGAATGAAAGACACTGACAACTCTAAGTACTGTCAAAGCCATGGCAACTGGAGCCCCCCACTCTGCTGGAAGACTAGTTAACTTGTACAAACACTTGGGAAATCCATTTGCCATTCTCTCCTAAAAGGGAACATGCACAAACCCTTCCAACCAGCAACTCCACACCTAGCAAGCACACAACACACACGTGCGGGCCCCCATGGAGTAACGTGCAAAAGGACGCTCATAGCAGCAGGATTTAAAATGGGCAAACAGCAGACATCTCCATGTGCCCATCATCAGGAGAATGGAATAACAAACCATGCTATACCCACTAACTGGAATAAAAATTAATAAATTACTGTTATGTGCCACATGGATGAGTCTCATAAGTGTCATGCTGAACAGAAAAAAGCCAGAAACAAAGAACATATAGTGTAATTCAATTTGTATAAAATTACAAAAGAGAGTGCTATAGCCAGTGTGGAAAGCCGGGAGGGGTGCATGCTGAGGGCCAGCGACTGCTGGGGATGGGGGTGTCCTGGGCACCCTCACGGAGGGCCAGCACTAGAGGATGGAAGTGCGGACGTGCCCGGCCCTCCAAGAAGGCCTCACACTCTGTCTTTATCTGAATCTGTGCTATACTCCAATAAAACATGTGCTGCAGTGTCACTCCAAAAGGGGCACGGGTCCCCGAGGAGTGCCCACAGCCACGCTGCCCGCACCACTGCTCTCTACAAGTCAGGCAGGCGAGATGGCACTTGGTTACTGGCGCCCCAATCACACACGTCAAACACAACACCGCAAGGAAGGCTAATTCCAAAGTACACCATTTACGCCTGTCAGTGCCACTCTAAAGTGGTTAAGACTTTGCCGTGCTCCACCTGAGCATGTCTCTAACCTATGAGGTGTGTCACAAAACCATGGATTGCAGTTTCACTGAAGAGCTCAGTTTCAATGCTGAAATATAACACTTGCACATTTTTAAATAATGAATAACTAGCTTAAAAAACAATGCACTTAAAATCACAAAATACATCATATGCATTCTCAAGAATTCTTAACTGTGTCTGTGCATTTACTGAGCGCGTTTTCACTACGTGGGCTGGAGGTGCAGGCAGAAGAGCAGCCGTGCGTACCTCATGTTCTCGGCAGAGTCCTCAGGCATCGGGGCCACCGTCTGCACGGCCGGGAGGTTCTTGCTGGTGGCACCGTTCACGAAGCTAGACGAGGACGACGACGACGACCCCGAGTCCACGGCACCTGTTCCCAAAACAACAGATTTTAGCCTTAAACATAAATTTATTTAAGAAACTGATCTTGATTGCACCATTACTTTCTGATTTTGAAAGAATAACTCATCTAGATTTCAAAACAGAATTTAACAAAAACCATTTGGCCATTAGTGTACTAGTAACTCTTGACAGATAAATATCAATATCAGCTATTGCATTAAAATCCAGTTGACTACTTATGTAAACTATATATTACAAACAAGGAATAAATAAAAGACAGCAACAAATGAAAACAACTTTAGATAAAACCAGGCAGATAAAAAATGCAAAATTTATCTTTCTATTGCTATGTTATAAAATTTTAGCTTTTATCCTCAAAGATATAATTATAATGAATTGTCTGAGTTTAAATTTGTAACACTGTAGCATCAAATGCTTATTTTGATAAAAAGAGTGCTAAAGAAGAGCTATAAGTCTACTTGTACCTGGCTTAAAATAGTGAGCTTTCCTCATGCTATGAAGATGCCATTTTAGAACAGACTTTTCTATAGTGCAGAATACATTCTATATAGTTTAAGTACATTAAATAGCCATGGAGTTGAGGGACATCTAGTGTTCCTAAATATTATATCTTACGCTATTTTCCATCACACTGAAATGAACTGCTTAATGGGATTTCCACTACAACATTTACACAGCATCTATGTGTCAACCATATATATATATATATTTATACACACAAACACATAGTGTTATAATTTATACATATAAATATACATATTTATTTCTAAGGAGGATGTTTATTGTAGTACATGTTATATTTCATTACACTATTAGTAGAATTCTCACTACCATTACTTCCTATATCTATTATTAATTCTTAAAATAAATATTAAAAGAAAATATTATGACTTGTCTCATACAAAGACAAAAAGCAGTGACATAGTTTTTCAATTACCTATCCCTTAATAAAGATGAGTAGTTATTCAATAAACATCATCCAATATAGAGTAGATTTTCTTACTATACTGGCATAATATAGAAACAAAATATTTCTTGAATATTTATTTTGGTAAAAGAGAAACACTTTTTCCTCTTACTAAAAAGCAGAATGCACATAAAGAAAAAGATTGGAAAGACTTTATTTAACGTCTTCAGACAAGCCAGATATAAACATTTATTCAGACTATAGATAAACCAAAGATGTTATGTTCTTTATCCAAAATGTAATTAATGATGTTTATTTGCTAATATAAATATGTTTGACAGAGTATATTCTACTTACTACAACCCCCAAAATGTGTTGTTCATGACAAGTCAGACTCAGGTCGTATGATAAGCAAGAAAGGTATAGAAAGACAAAGAAGAGCTAGGAAAGTAATAGAAATTGGGGGAATCTGGGCATAGGAATGGACGGAAGAGGTCAAGGCTACACGGCTTGGAGAAGAGAAGGCTACTATGGCCAGGGAGAAAAGTCAGGGGCCATCTTGCGTTGTGTAAATACCTAAAATGGAATCACAAAGATTTGGGTGAGGATTTATTTGACTAATAATCAACAGGAACATTTCTGGAAATTTACAAAAAAAAAAAGTTATTACAGGCAGGCTTTTAAAATTTGTAGTGATTTGGAATTTTCTCTTCCTAAAATCATGAGGAAAAGTTGGATAATGAACCGGATACAACTGCAATCTAATTATATAAATGAATTCGAGTCTCACCCTGGTTCCTATTCGCATGCACTTTTTAGGGGTTCAACCAAGAAGACCATGAGGTGTCACTCAGTCTACGCCACTAAATGCATTTTCTGTCACTGACATTTTTAATAAACTTTGCAACTTATGATATGATTTACTAATTTTTACATATCAAACTTCAGTGTTCAAATTATCTTTTACTTTTGCTCCCCCAAATATCTTTCATTATTCAAGTTTTACTCTGAAAGGAAATAGCCCTCTGTGTTTTGAGAAGCTTCAAAACAAAACTAATGGTGTCCTCTCAAATGGCCACTAAAAAATGTGCCCTAGACCTACAGAAAAATTCTGCAAATTGGTAACATAAAGTATAAATCTCTTAAAGATTAAGCCAATCTTAACTAATCAGGGTATTTAAAGTTTTTAAGATCAAATAAGCAGGAAAACAAAATAAGCAGGAAAATGAAGATATAGAAAACAGAAAGAAAAAGATGAGGTATCACAAAAATATAGAAGGACAATACCTGTTGTATTAATCATACTTTTTGGTGTAGCTCCAGTGGCAGCGAATATGTTTGGGGCGCTGCTTGTGGGCAGCCCGGTGCCCGCGGCTGCGGCTCCGACGGTGGTCACGGCCAGCGCCCCCGGGGGCGGCTTCTTCACAGGCACCACGACGCTCCTGCAGGGACAGGTGGGTAAGACTGACGCGCATGGGGAGAAGGCGGCCTGCCAGGGCAGCACAGCGCGAACCCAGCTTCCGGCCGGCTGTTCCTCTAGCTCCCGAGCACAGCCACATGCATGGACTTCAGGTGTAAATAGCACCTGTACAGCCACTGTGACTCACTGGGCAAGGATTCCTGGGGTGGGGAAAACTGTCCTAAGCTGGCATGTGCACGACAATCAGCAGTCTGGACTCCTAGAAAAACGTGTGTGCAAATCAGCTTACTTTACCTGTGCACAGACAGTTTCCTGGGAGAGAATAAATGTCCATCTACATGCCATATTTGTCATGTGCAAAGTATTCAAACATAAAGGCATTTGAAAATCAAATTCTAAACCTTCTCTATAGTAAAGCAAAAAGTTAAACCAGCATGTGATGGCACAATGAGGTTATACCTTATTTTTCCGAACAAAATCATATTTCTTTTCATCGCACGAATGACATTATAATGCTATAAAAGAGAACTGAGCTCATAGTACACTTTTGGTTACAGATCAATTCAGCTTTTAAGCCTTAACATTTTTAACATGAGTTCATTTTCTTTCGTATTTCTTTAGAGTATTTTAATGAATTTCATTAAAAAAAATGTCTGAACTTGAAATTGTGTTAAATTTAATAAATGTGACTATTGGACTACAGATGTGAGTAAATATAAAAATATTTGTATTTCCTTGCAGTGAAACATCACTCACCTCAAAGTTTACAGAACTACAAACTTCACTTAAAAAGCATCACCCAGGCATTATTCAACCATCATTGAATTCACTTATCTAGGAAACAGATGTATGAAATCTTCCAAGTGCAAATGTACTGCTGTAAAATTGGTTGGCAGTACAAAGTATCCAACCTGAACTAAGTCTTTGTAATACATCCATATTTTAGAATTTTCCCATG
Source organism: Tamandua tetradactyla (assembly GCF_023851605.1). Lineage (NCBI taxonomy): Eukaryota > Metazoa > Chordata > Mammalia > Pilosa > Myrmecophagidae > Tamandua > Tamandua tetradactyla. The sequence goes on along the minus strand of NC_135330.1, from coordinate 199,917,406 downwards.
AAAAATCTCTACTTAAAGGAAACTATGTTAATGGCTTTTTCTTAAATAAGTCTGTCTTAAAATTCCTTGATAGCAATGTTAAATTTTTTCTTCAAAGAAACCGTTTTTGAGAATATTTCCGTGATTTGAGTCTTCAATGTTAAAATCCAATTGTATAATACCTATTATTCTCAGTTTTAGACATATTTAAACAACTTTTTGCATGATAAAAGGTATTAGAACCTTAATTTTCTTCATTCTAAAAAAACAAAAAGTAAAAGGCCTGCGCCACTTTCTTCATTATCTCTTCTGGATACGTCCTACTTTCCTCCCTATGGGTAGAGTTAACGTCCACGAGACCCACTGTGAACTGTCAACTATCTTGCTAAGCTGCCGAGAGCTCTGCTCCGGTTTCGGAGCCCGCACAGCCGCTCCTCCTCTGTTCTTGCTGCTTCTCAGCCTAAGGCCGCATGGGCTGTGGCAGGAACCTAAGACGCAGGAGGACACAGGCCTGAGAACCAGCTGACCCCAAGCTGTGGATCGCAGATCCCACCCTCGCTGTAAAACCCAAGCTCTTCGCCACTCGAGCTGCGAAGGGTAAAAGCCTCTCAGGGGACCTTCCGATGATGAAGAGGCATTGTCAGTTATGAGGTGTCTTATAAATGTTAATAACTGTTACCATTACGGAAGCTGAAATAATCATCTCCCTACAGGATATAAGGTTATAATACCATGTAAGGATAAAAAAAAGGAAGATACTAATATATTTCTGGTTTACCATCAAAACTCCCGCCTGAACTTGTAAACCATGTGCCTTGCACTGCCTCATCAGTGGCCTTGCAAGAACACAAACTTATCATTTCTGGATTGGAAAAGTGGGCATTAGTGAAAGCACAACCCTTTCCCTGCACATCTCTCATGAAGTCCTACAGGTGAAGTGAAGGCACAGGCTGACGGACAGGCTGTGAGCGGCTCTGTAGTCGGTGCACAAGCTACTACAGGAGACCCTGAAGACACCGTCACCACCACTGAGCAGAAACACCCACAACAGACCACCGCAGGCTTCTCGTCAAGTATAGAGGCCACTGAGGGCGCCTGGTTCCGTCTGAGAATGGGCGGAAAGAGGGAAGTTCACAAAGCCGAGCTGATCCGACAACTGGCCGGTGAAAGAGACTCCCTGGGTCCTGCTGGGTCTCTCCTTTCTCCAGGGAGACCTGGAGCACTCACCGCAGGCACAGGTGGAGAGACGGGGACCACGGAGCGAGCCAAGCCACACGGCACCCTCACACACTCCCGGGCTGGCGGTGGACAGCGGGACTTGACACTCTCAGCCCCACAGACCGAGGTCCTTCCACACAGAGCCTGGGCACCACCAGACCCATCAGACCCCAGCAGATTCTCTGCTGACGTGCTCACTGCCCAACCCCAGCCCAGGGGGTGGCGGCTCTCAGCACTGGACACCTGCGGCCTCGACCGCATTGCACCTGGTTGGGCTCCGGTCCAGCAGGGATGGCGGCTCTCGGCCCACAGACACCTGCAGACCTGGCTGGCTTACACTTGGCTGGGCTCTGGGCGGAATTAGTTAGGAAGAGGTGGGCCTGAGGGGACGGGGTGGCCAATAGTGCCACCTGCTGGGAAGAAGCCGGAAGGGCAGTCTGGCAAACCGCCTCTCTCCTAGCCTTTAACAGCTCTCCAATTAGAGCTGCACCTCCTGTCTGGCATCCCCGCCTTGGTTTAGGGGAAATTACTGAGAAATTAGGTACAAAAGGAGGCCTTCAAAACATACCCGCACAATTATAAAATCTTAGGATGAGCGAGGGAAATCAACTTTCAAAATAACCTTATCAAGATAATCAGATACTGCAGTCAACAGAAAACATGAACATACAAGAAAATATGGCCAAGGCAAATGGCCAAATTAAAACACTGGAAGAGACACGTTATTTGGAACAACTCATCAAAGATGTTCATACAAATTTCCTAGCAGTTCAATGGGACGCCTAAAGACATAAAGGGCATCAATAAAAAGCCTAAAGAACATAAAGAAGAACCTAAAAGAATAAATAGAAAACGCAGATCTTATTAAAATGAAAGATCCTATATATCAAATTAAAAATATACTAGACACACAATAGCAGATCTGAAAAGACAGAAGAAAGAATGAGCGAATACAAGTCAGGACTCTCATTCTAAACTCGAACCTACGAAAGGACAAATGGTGAAAAGAATGGAAACATCTGAAAGGGATCGCAGGGAAATGGAGAACATGAACCAACCCGGGCGCCCCAGAAGGAGAAGGGCTAGGAAGAGCCTATGAAGGGAGAACTGGGGAAAACTTCCTAACACTTATAAAAGACATGAATATGCAAATCAAAAAAGCCCAAAGACCTCCAAATAACACAAACCCAAACACACACCCCGAAACATGCAGTAAACAGATGTGAAATGCTGAAGAGAAGCAGACCGTCCTAGAAACAGCCAGAGAAAACCAGCTCCCCATGCACAAGGGAAGCCACATAACCGGGTTCTGACGACCAAACAGGCACCATGGAGACAAGAAAGCAGCGCTATGATATATTTAAGCTTCTGTAGGAGAAAAATTTCCAGACAAAAACTCTGTATCAAGCTAAGTTGTGGTTCAAAACTGAGGGGGAGGGCAGGCCACGGTGGCCCAGCAGGCGGACTTCTCCCTGCACGCGGGCTCGATTCCCGGTGCCCGCCCGTGCAGAACAGAGGGCGGGAGGGACGATGGCCCAGCGCGTCGCAGTGAGGTCACTCCTGCCCCGTGAAGCAAGAGAGGAGACGGGAGCAGGTCCCAGGGTGTGAGTGAACTAGGAGGGGCTCTAGGCAGTTTCGGGGAGCAAGCGGGTCGGGTGGCCGACCGGGATCCCCCCTGGGCGGGCTGCCATGCAGCGGGGAGGTGTGGTAGGAGGGAACTGACCTCCTCAGCTCCAGCCTGCACAGCTGCTGGCCGGGGAGACCTCCCACGTGGCTGCGGTGGGCAGTGCCTGCGGGGAGCCTGGAGCCCGGAGGCCGGCGGTCAGGCCTCGGGTGGGGGGAGTGCAGGAATAGCCGTCCGCAGTCCAGATGTCTGGCAGGGCCACAGCACTGCAGATCAGCGGATCCCCCACCTGCTGGTCAGCTCCCCAGACACCCCTGCCCAGCAGGTGGACCTCGAGTAGCCCAAGAGGGGCGGGGCTAAGGGAGGAGGAGACGAGTGCGCCATCTGCTGTGGAGACGCGTAAGTGCAGGTCAGCAGCACAAGGCAGGGAGGGGGGAGCTTGAGGGAGGAGGAGCCCCATGGTCGCCACCTGCTGGGCAGAAGCAGTAAGTGCAGGCAAGAGAACTACCTGCCTAGGTCCTTTTTAGTACTTCATTTTTCCTTAATATTACTTACTCTTTGCACCCCTTTTAAAACATATTCTTTCTATCAGTAATAATTGCCCTCCACTGGTTTTGAAAATTTTTAGATATCTCATTTATTATATTTTTATCCATTTTCTATTTTATTTCAAATATTATTCCATTTCATTTATTTTTCTTATTGCTATTATTATTTTTCTCTTAAATTTTCTCTCCCTCTGGTAGACACCAGCCTGAATTCACTCCCAGTAAATCTGTGGGTGTCCCCTTTTGATTCTGGGGCCTACGACTGTTGAGGTACATTTTGTGGTGGTTCTTGTTTTTGTTTATATTTTTATTCTATTATTACTTCACTTTATTATTATCTTTTTTTCTTTTCTTGTTCTTTCCATGTGTATGTTTCTAAGTGCACAGGCTGGGAGTTGAGCCTGGGTATCCCATGCGCTGGACAGTCACCCTGCCACTGGAGCACCTGTGCACACCAGCCTAGCTTATAATAGATAGTTAAGTTGAATCGTCCCCTACATGAGATCCAGAACTTGATTTGGCAGAGAATAACTGACAAAGTATAAAAAGAAACATTCAGCAAAAAGTAAATAGATAAAAACCTTAGAAAAGCGAAGGAAACCAACTTGCAAAATAACCATATCTAGATAATCAAATGCCCAAAACACAACAGAAAATCACAAAGCACATGAAGATACAAGCAGAAATGGCCCAGCCAAATGACTAAATCAAAATACCAGAGAGGACAAAGAATATGGAACAACTACTCAAGAACACTGATAAAGAAATAAAGGATATCAGGAAGACACTAGAGGAGCATGTGCTGGTTTGGAAGGATATACATGTCCTAGAAAAGCCATGTTTTAATCTAAATCCCATTTCATAAAGGCAGAATAATCCCTATTCAATACTATATGTTTGAAACTGTAATCAGATCATCTCCCTGGAGATGTGATTTAATTAAGAGTGGTTGTTAAACTGGATTAGCTGACAAAATGTCTCCACCCATTTGGGTGGGTCTTGATAAGTTTCTAGAGTCCTGTAAAAGAGGAAACATTTTGGAGAATGAAAGCGATTTGGAGAGAGCAGAGAATGCTGCAGCACCACAAAGCAGAGAGCCCACCAGCCAGCTATCTTTGGAGATGAAGAACGAAAACACCTCCCAGGGAACTTCATGAAACTGGAAGCCAAGAGAAGACGCTAGCAGATGACGCCGTGTTCGCCATGCACCTTTCCAGATGAGAGAGGAACCCTGACTATGTTCGCCATGTGCCTTCTCACTTGAGAGAGAAACCCTGAACTTCATTGGCATTCTTGAACCAAGGTATCTTTCCTTGGATGGATGCCTTTGATTGGACATTTCTATAGAGTTGTTTTAATTGGGACAGTTTCTCGGCCTTAGAACTGTACACTAGCAATTTACTAAATTATCATTTTTAAAAGCCAATCTGTTTCTGGTATATTGCATTCTGGCAGCTAGCAAAATAGAAGAGAGCATGAAGAAGAATTTGGGAGGTTAAACAGAAAAATAGCAGATCTCACAGAAATGAAAGATAGAGAAGATCAAACAAGAAATATACTAGTGACACATGATAGAAGACTCAAAGAAGCAGTAGGAAAAATAAGTGAGGTAGAAGATACAAAATAGAACTGGAGCACACAAAAGAACAAATGGCAAGAAAGATGGAAAAATACAGGTGGATCTTAGGGAAATAATGGACAACAAACGGTGCGCAAATATAAGAATTATTGGTGTCCCAGAGAAGAAGAGAAGAGAAAGGTTGGGAAAATTAGTTGAAGATATAATATGAGAAAACTTCCCAGCCCTTATAAAAGAAATGAATATGCAACTCAAAGAGGCCCAGCGAATTCCAAACAGAATGAATCTGAACAAGCCCACTCCAAGACACATGCTAATCAGACTGTCAGGTGCTGAGGAGAAAGAGAAGGTCCTGAAAGCAACATGAAAATATCAACCTACTACACATAAGGAAAGACGCCTAAGACGGACTTTAGACTACTCAATAGGTACCATGCAAGCAAGGAGTGGTATGATATTTTTAAGATCTTGAAAGAGAAAGACTTTCAACCAAGAATTCTTAATCCACCCAAGTTATCCTTCAAAACTGAGGGAGAGGGGCTTCTAGGAAGATGGCCAACTATAGTAGGCCGAGATTAGCCCTGTGCCATGGAAAAGTTAGAGAAGGGACAGGAGGGCAACTGAGGCGGTGATTTGGGACTGCGGCTGACCTGGGAGAGCCTTTTCCACCACATAGGGCAGCCCTGTTTGCAGAGGCCAAGGGACTGAAAGGCAGAAAGCTGGAGCTTGTCCTGGAGGCACGCAGCCCACGGGAGTGCACGGACGGGACCCGGGGACTAGGAAGGCAGCCAGGCCGCGCTCCTTGGGTGCACTACCCTCACCAGCGCAGCCCTGTGACCGACTCACCCCACACCCCACACACCTGAACCCCCTCACCTGCCCCCATTCCCTGTGCTCCAGGAGCCCCCACCCCACCAGCCCCCAGTGCACGTACCTGCCCCCCACCCCCACCCCAAGTGCAGCCCAGCCCACCTCTCCTGCACCCCTTCGGAGCACTCCCTCCAACTCCTCGGTCCTGCCAGGCTGTTGGCAGCCCATAGAAGTTGCGGGCACTAAACTCCATACCCAGTCTAACCCTGCCCTGGCCCATAGTGTCGCACAGCCTCACCCTGGCAAATTAACGACCAAATTCAAACACCTACACAGACATTAGAACAACTAATCAAAGAAGTTCACACAACTCTAGTTAATAAAATAAGTGGGGTAGTAAATGACATGAAGACAGTAGAACAGCACAAAGAGGAGAATCTGAAAGAATCAACAGAAAAATAGCGAAGATCATAGAGATTTCAGACTCTGTTAACCAAATAAAAAACATATTAGAGGCACACAACACCAGATTTGAAGAGACAGAGGGAAGAATAAGTAATATAGAAGACAGGATAACTGACTTCAAAGACTCCAAACACAAAATGGTAAAAAAGATAGAAAAAATTCAATTGGAACTCAGGGACATGACAGACAAAACAAAGTGCACAAATATAAGAATCACTGGTGTCCCAGAAGGAGAGGAGAGGTGTGAAGGGCTAGGAAGAGTAGCTGAGGATATAATGGGGGAAAACTTCCCAACCCTCATAAAGGATATAAATATACAAGTCAAAGAAGCCCAAAGAACTCCAAACAGAATAAATCCAAATAGGCCTTCCCCAAGGTAAATACTATTCAGTCTGTCTAATGTTGAAGAGAAGAAGAAAATCCTGAAAGTGGCAAGAGAAAAACAATCTATTACATACAAGGGAGATCAAATAAGACTGAGCTGAGACTACTCAACTAGCACCCTGGAGGTGAGAAGACAGTGGTATTAGGTATTCAAGATCCTGAAAGAGAAAGACTTACAGCCAAGAATTCTGTACCCAGTCAAATTATCCTTTAAAATTGAGGGAGAGATTAAAGTTTTCACAGACAAAGAAGTCCTGAGAGAATTTGTCAACAAGAGACCAGCCCTAAAAGAAATAGTAAAAGGAGTTCTGCCGGCTAAAAAAAGAAGATAAGAGAGAGAGGTTCAGAGGAGGGCACAGAATAAAAGAGTATCACTAAAGGTAATTTAAAGATTACAAAGAGAAAGAGGGAGAAGAATATAAAGATCTTACAAATAAATAAGATAAGATGGAAGACTGAAGAAATGCCTTTTCAGTAATGACTTTGAATGTTAGACTAAATTTATCAATTAAAAGATACAGAATGGCAGAATGAATTAAGAAACATAATCTAGCTATATGCTGCTTATAAGAGACTCAGATTATACACAAAGATACAAATAGATAGAAAGTGAAAGGATGGAAAAAGATGTTCCACGCAAGTTGTAAACAAAAGAAAGCAGGAGTAGCTATACTAATATCGGACAAAACAGACTTTAGATGTGCAGACAACATAAGAGACAAAGAAGGACACAATATACTAATTAAAGGGTCAATTCACCAAGAAGATATAACAATCATAAATGTTTATGCTCCCAATCAAGGAGCACCAAAGTACATGAGACAGACATTGACAAACTGAAGGGAGCGACAGATATTACAACAATGACAGCAGGAGACTTCAATACACCACTCTCCTCTATAGACAGAGCAACCAGAGAGGTCAACAAGGAAACAGAGAAGTTAAATAACCTGATAAATGAATTAGACCTAACAGACATATATAGGTCACTGCACCCCACAGCACAAGGGTATATTTTCTTCTCTAGGGGCTCATGGAATATTCTCCAGGATAGATCACATACCGGGGCACAAAACAGGTCTTTATAAATTTAAAAACACTGAAATTATTCAAAGCACTTTCTCTGATCACAATGGAATGAAGCTGGATCTGAATAACCACCAAAGAATGCAAGCATTCACAAATATATGGAGATTAATTAACATACTCTTAAACAACCAGTGGCTCAAAGAAGAAATCGCTAGAGAAATGAGTAGCTATCTGGAGATGAATGAAAACAAAAATAAAACTGATGAGAGCATATGGGATATGGCAGAAGCTATGCTGAGAGGGAAATTTACTGCCCTAAATGCCTATATTAAAAAACAAGAAACAGCAAAACTCAAGGACTTAATAGCACATCTGTAGGAACTTGAGAATGAACAGCAAACTAACCCCAAAGCAAACAGAGGAAGAGAATTAACAAAGATTAAAGCAGAGATAAATGAATGGAAGAACAAAAGAACAAAAAGAATCAATACAATCAAAAGCTGGTACTCTGAGAAAATCAATAAAGTTGATGGGCCACTAGCAAGACTGACAAAGAAAAAAAGAGAGGATACAAATAAACAAAATCAGAAATAAACAAAATAAACAAAAGCAGAAATGAGAAGTGGTGCATTACCACAGACCCTGAAGAAATAAATCATAAGAGGATACTATGAACAACTATATGCCAACAAACTAGACAACTTAGATGAAATGGGCAAATTCCTGGAGATGCACAACCTACAATGAATCAGGAGTAAATAGAAGATCTCAACAAACCAATCACAAGTCATGAGATTTAATCAGTCATCAAAAATCTTCCTGCACAGAAAAGCCCAGGACCAAATGGCTTCATAGGGGAATTTTATCAAACATTCCAAAAAGAGCTATCAATCCTGCTCAAACGTTTCTAAAAATTGACGTAAAAGGAACTCTACATAACTCGTTTTATGAAGCTAATATCATTTTAATACCAAACCAGGTAAAGATGCAATAAGAAAGGAAAACTAGAGGCCAATCCCCCTAATGAACATAGATGCAAAAATTCTCAATAAAATATTACCAAATCGAATCCAACCACCATTAAAAAAATTATACACCATGACCAAGTATGGCTTGTAACAGGAATGCAAGGATACTTCAACACAAGAAAATAAATTAATGTAATACAGCATATTAACAAATCAAAAGGGAAAAATCACATTATCTTGGTTGATGCTGAAAAAGCATTCGACAAAATTCAGCATCAGTTTCTGATAAAAACACTCCAAAAGACAGGAATCAAAGGTAACCACCTCAATATAACAAAGGGAATACATGAAAAATCGACGGCCAGCATCGTACTCAATGGAGTGAGACTAAAAGCCTTTCCCCTAAGCTCAGGAACGAGACAAGGATGCCCACCACTATTATTCAACACTGTGCTAGAAGTTCTAGCTAGAGCAATCAGACAGGACAAAGAAATAAAAGGCATCCTAATTGGAAAGGAAGAGGTGAAACTCTCATTATTTGCAGATGATATGATACTATACTTGGAAGATCCTGAGAAATCTACAGCAAAGTTATTTGAGCTAATACACAATTTCACCAAGGTGGTGGGATACAAAATTAATGTGCAGAAATCAGTAACATTTCTATACACAAGCAATAACCTAACTGAGGAGTCAGTTAAGGAAAAAATTCCATACAAAACAGTGACTAAAAGAATCAACTACTTAGGAATGAACTTAACTAGGGATGTAAAAGACTTGTACACAGAAAACTACAAAACATTGATAAAAGAAATCAAGGGAGATCTAAATAGGTGGAAAGATATTCCCTGCTCATGGATAGGGGGGATAAAAATAGTTAAGATGTCAATTCTCCCCAAATTGATCTACAGATTCAACACAGTACCAATAAAATTCCAACAACCTACTTTGAAGATTTGGAAAAGCTAACTACCAAATTCATCTGGAAGGGAGAGAGACCCCGAATAGCTAAAGCATCCTAAAAAAAGAATGAAGTGGGAAGATTAACACTCCCTGACTTTAAAACCTTTTATAGAGCCACAGTGGTCAAAGCGGCATAGTACTGGCAGAAAGACACAAGCACTGACCGCTGGAACTGAACTGAGAGTGCAGAACAGACCACCAGATCTATGGTGAACTGAGTTTTGACAAGGCCCCCAAATGCTCTGAACTGGGACAAAACAGTCTTTTCAGTAATTGGACATGGAAGAACTGGATAGCAATAGCCAGAAGAATGAAAGAGGACCCCTATCTTACACCCTACACAGAAATTAACAAATTTATTTAGGATCAAACACCTAAATAAAAGAACTAGCACTAGAATAAAGATTCTAGAAATATTGTAGGGAAACATCTTCAAGACCTAGTAACAGGAGGTAGCTTCCTAATCTTTACACCCAAAGCACAAGCAGCAAAAGAAAAAATAGATAAATGGGATCTCCTCAAAATCAAATGCTTCTGCACCTCAAAAGACTTTGTCACAAAAGGTGAAAAGGGAGCCAACTCAACTGGAGAAAATATTTGGAAATCACATATTGGACAAAGGTTTGATTTCTTGTATATACAAAGAAATCATACAACTCAACAACAAAAGAACAGACAACCCAATAATAAAATGGGCTAAAGACATGAATGAGCATTTTTCTGAAAAGCAAATACAAATGGCTCAAAAGCACATGAAGAGATGCTCATTTTCACTGGCTATAAGGGAAATGCAGATCAAGACTACAATGAGATACCACCTCACACCTATAAGAATGGCTGCTATTAAACAATCAGGAAACGATAAATGTTGGAGAGGATGTGGAGAAACTTATGCACTGCTGGTGGGAATGTATAATGGTGCAACCCACTATACATTTGTTTGTGTATAGTGTTTGGTGGTTCCTTAGGAAACTAAATATCTAGTGGCCCTATGACCCAGCAATAGCACTACTTGGTATATACCCAGGAGAGCTGAAAGCAATGAGATAAAGACATCTGCACACCAATGTTCATAGCAGCATTATCACAATTGCCAAAAGATGGAAACAAACCAAATGCCCATCAACAGACGAGTGGATCAACAAAATATGGTATCTACACAATATGGAATATTATGCAGCAGTAAGACAAAATGACATCCTGATGCACATGACAAGATGGATGAGCCTTGAGGACATAACACTGAGTGAAATTAGCTGGACACAAAAGGGTAGATACTGTATGATTCCACTTCTATGACCAGCATAAAGGTATAACCAGAGATTTATAATGCAGAATACAGGGAACTTAGAGACACATAGAAGCTGTAGATGCAAGAACAGTTAGCTAACGAGGTTGAACTCCAGTGTAAGGGAATAGATGGGAGTGAGGGTGGTTCTCTAGTGGGTCCATAAGCAATATCACCATATTGAAGATGAACAAGCTTGAAAGGGGTTGTATAGACCTACGTGTCTCAGTGACTCACACTAGAAATATGAATTAGTTCTTGCAAGAATTACTTCAAAGGTATGATTCTTGTATAAAGAGTGTCTAAGTCCACAGTACAGGGAGAAAACTGCTATTGCACACTATGAGCTATGTTCAAAAGGAAGCCATCAGCACTACCACAGCAACAGCAGAGGTAAATAATGGGTGAGGGACAAGAGTTAAGAGGAGGTTCCGATTTCCTATTTGGTGAGGGTGTGTATATTGGTTTTCTTTCTCTTGGGGCAATGAAATTATCTAAAATTGAGAGTTTTCATGGACTGTGTAGTTTGGGACCTCTACGTGATGCCAAATGAATGCAGGTGGCTGAAGGATGCTCTGACAGAGAAGTAGATTGGCGAACAATGGCATATACTTATGAATGAAGGTTGTGCTGCTACAGAAAAGATGGTCATGAGGCATGCGACGATGTGAATGAACATGTGGGACATTTGGTGAGACAAGATAAGCCAGAAACAAAAGAACAAAAATGGTATGGTCACCTGTAGAAAATGCTTATAAGAAAACAGGGGCCAGATTGTAAGCTTTTAGAGCAGACACATTAAGTCCAGAGTGGTGATTATTATTTCTGGATTTTGAGAAGCTGTTTTATATATATAACCTGATATTTAGAGATAAGAATGAAACTGAACAGGTTGGGGTTACAGTAATTCAGAATATAGGGGTAAGGAAGATGGTGTCTATATTTTAGAAACACACATATTCTTTGAAAACAAAGGAAGAAAGGTGAATTTGTTCTGGAACTGAACTTTTCTGTAGTGTATACTCTAATTCAATCTATTTGTATAGCTCATTTGAACAACTGAAACACAGGGAGCCCAGAATAAAAAAGAGATTCTTTAATCCTGTATAGATTATTGTAATGCCTGGAAACATCCTAGAGTATAGTAAGCAGATAATCAAAAAGTATTGGCAAAGACCCCTGAGGGAACTCCTGAAAGACTATGGAAACTATTAAACCTTACCAAATCAGGGAATCCCCTGATACTGTGCCAAACCTTAGGGCTATCCAAATCAATAGGCCATGCCCTCTATCATGAGGCTTACTCTTGTGAAGCTTATGTAGGTAGCAAAGAAGCTTAGACTACCTAAAGGCATACCTAAAAGTTACTTCTGGAGGACCGCTGTGGTTGCACAGATGTGGCCTCAATCTCTCTAAGCCCAACTCCGCAAGTGAAATCATTGCCCTCCCTGCTATGTGGGACATGACATCCAGGGGTGAAGGCCTCCCTGGCGACGTGGGAGATGACTCCCAGGGATGAATCCAGACCTGGCATCATGGGATCAACAATTCCATCCTGACCAAAAGGGGGAATGATGTGTAGCTAATACAGTATCAGTGGCAGAGAGACCTCAAATAGAGTCGAGAGGCTACTCTGGAGGTTGTTCTTACACAAGCTTCAGGTAGACCTTGCTACCTCTCATACCTGCCAACTCCCAACCAGGACCATTCCAGCCAATCCTAAAGAACACCTAGGGCAATATATAAGATTTCACACGGCTTCCATGCACTAGAGTAATTTTCCAGAAACCTACAACCTCCAGATGGGTCCCTGGTCCAGATAAGTCCTGAAACCTAGCCCAGCCTCTCCAGAACATCAGATAGTTCCATCTCCCTACACCAGATTAGTGACAGCCCCTTCCAATATGAAAAACTTAGAACTGCCATAGCCCAAATACCCTTAAAGCAAGGGACAGAAAGATCAAAGGTGATGGTGGAGTTATACAAAGATTATAGGATTTAACAAATGAATATGATTGCTGAATCCTTAAATTGGTATCTCTTTTAATCTCCAGTATCTTAGAGCAGCTAGAAGTAAAAACCTAAAATTGTGGAATTTTAACCCATGCCAAAATCTGAAATCTGTTCTACAACTAATTCCTGTGCTGTGCTTTGAAATTTATAGATTTTTTGTATACATGTTATTTTTCACTTAAAAAGAAGAAAAAAAGTAGATTGTGGTGATAAAAAAATATTTGAGCCATCTAGTCTCCTATATTCTGGAGCCAGCAGAAGGAAAAATCTGAGAAGACCGTATGATAGCCCATGACAAACTCTGGGATCTGTCCTGTAACTACTTGTTGAAAAGTGCTTTGAAAATCATTACTTTTTTCTTTCTTTGTTTTGTATATGTTATGGCATACAATAAAAAAAGCATAAGAAAAAAATTGAGGGAGAGATTAAAATCTTCAACAATGAAGAACAATTGAGAGAACTAGTCAACAAGAGACCAGCCCTACAAGAAATACCAAAGGGAGCCCTGTCAGGTGATAAAAAAAAGACAGAAGAGGGAGGTCTGGAGGAGGGCACAGAATTTACAAATATGAGTAAAGGTAATTTAGAGGAAAATAATATACAGATTTGACAAAGAAAAACTAAAAAGACAAGATGGTAGAATCAACAACTGCTTTTACAATAATTACTTTGAATGTTAATGGACTAAACTCAATTTAGTTTAAAAGACACAGAGTGACAAAATAGATAAAAAAACACACACACACACACACAATCCATCTATATGCTTTTAAGAAGGGATGCATCTTAGACTCCAGGACACAATTAGATTGAAAGTGAAAGTTTGGAAAAAGATCTTTTATGCAAGCTATAGCTAAAAGAAAGCAAATACCAAAATGGGATAAAGATGATGCAAGAAAAGAAAACTATAGACCAATCTCCCTAATGAGCATACATGCGAAAAATTCTTAAAATACTAGAAATCATATCCAATGCCACATTAGAAGAATTATACATCATGATCAAGTGAGATCCATACCAGGAATGCAAGGGTGGTTCAACATAAAATCAATCAATGTAATATAGCACATTAACAAATCGAAAGGGAAAAATCACAGGATCATATCAATTGATGCTGAAAAAGCATTTGACAAAATTCAGCATCCTTTCCTGATGAGAACACTTCAAATGTTAGGTATTGAAGGAACCTTCCTCAATATCATGAAGGGCATATATGAAAAAAAAAAAAAAAACCCATAGCCAGCGTCATACTTAATGATAAGAAATTGAAAGCATTCCCTTTGAGACCAGGGTGGAGACAAGGATGCCCATCATCATGACTATTATTCAACATTGTATTAGAAGTACTAGCTGGAGCAATTAGACAGGAGAAAGATATAAAAGGTATCCAAACAGGAAGGGAAGAATTAAAACTTTCATTATTTGCAGATGACATGATCCTATACTTAGAAAACCCTGGGAAATCTATAGCAAAACTACATAAGCTAATTAAAAAATTCAGCAAATTAGCAGGATACAAGATTTATGTACAAAAATCAGTAATGTTTCTACACACAAGCAATGACCTATCTGAGGTGACAACTAAGGAAAAAATTCCATTCAGAATAACAACAAGAAGAATTAGGCATCTAGGAAGGAGCCTAACCAGGGATATCAAAGACTTATACACAGAAAACTACAAAAAATTGCTAAAAGAAATAAAAAATGACCTAAATAGATAGGATGATATTCCATGCTCATGGAAAGGAAGGTTGGATATCATCAAGATGTCAATTCTACCCAAACTGATCTACAGATTCAATGCAAGACCAGTAAAAATCCAACAACCTACTTTCAAGACTTGGAAAAACTGGTTATCAAATTTATGTGGAAGGAAAAGAGACCTCAAATAACTAAAAATATGCTAAAAAAGAAGAGTGACCTGGGAGGCTTATCAATTCCTGACTTTAAAGTTTACTATAAAGCCACAGTGGTCAAAACAGCATGGTACCGACCAGTGGCATAGAATCAAAAGTGCAGAGATAGACCACCATATTGATGGGCATTTGATCTTCGATAAGGCCCCCAAATCCACTGAACTGAGACAGAATAGTCTTTTCAATAAATTGGCACAGGAGAACTGGATTTCAACAGCCAAAGGAATGACAGAGGACCCCTACTTTATACCCTATACAAAAATTAATTCAAAATGAATCAGAGACCTAAACATAAGAGCCAGTACCATAAAACTTCTAGAAAAAAAATGTAGAAAAACAAACAACGCAATATAAAATAGGAAGAGGAAATGAATCGGCACTTTTCTGAAGAACAAATACAGATGGCTAAAGAGCACATAAAGAGTTGCTCCCCTTCATTGGCTACAGGAGAAATGCAAATTAAGATGACAATGAGATATCACTTCACACCTATAAGAATGGCTGCTATTAAACAAACAGGAAAATATAAATGTTGGAGAGGATGTGGAGAAACTGGAACACTATAGCAATGCAGATATTTGTAAGAACTTCCTATTTGATATTTTGAGAATATTCAGTTTGGACAGCTGATCAAATGGTATCTAAGTTAGTGTTTAATACTTAGAATTTAAGAACTATGCTATCTGAATTTGTAGATTTTTTTCCTTGTTGCCTTAATTTTAAATTGGTTTGCGAGACTTACTGCCCAAACACATGTTTTACAATGATTACCTGGATACTTTGCTTAAATATGAGCTAGCTGAAATGTTCATTTTTGGTGGTTCCAAGTGTATTGCTTGTTTTCTTACATTAAAAAAAAAATAACAGTGAGGGAGAGATTAAAATATTCACAGGCAAACAAATGTGGAGAGAATGTGTTAACAAGAGACCTGCCCTGCAAGAAATGCTAAAGGGAATTTAGCATTTAGATGAAAAAAAAAGAAAGGAGAGAGGTTTGTAGGAGGACACAGAATCAAATACTATTAGTAAGGGTAACTTAAAGGATAAAGAGACAGAAAGGAAAAAATTATATAGATCTGACAAATAAAAACCAAAGGATAAGATGTAGATTCAACAACTGCCTTTAGAGTAATAACTGAATATTAACAGACTAAACTCACCAATTAAAAGATACAGATTGGCAGAATGGATTAAAAAATATGATCCATCTATATGCTGTTTACAAGAGACTCATCTTAGACTCAAGGATACAAATAGATTGAAGGTGAAAGGATGGAAAAATATTCTATACAAGCAAAAGAAAGCAGGAACAGCTATAATAATAATAAGAACAGACTTTAAATGCTAAGATGCTGTATAAGACAAGGAAGGACACTAGATATTAATAAAAGGAACTACTGACCAAGTAGAAATAACAATTACAAGTTTTGTGCACCCAATCAAGGAGGTCCAAAGTACATGAAGCAAACACTGGCAAAACTGAATGGAGCAACAGCTATATTGCTCCATTATTATTATCAACAATGATAACTGAAGACATTAATCACCACCATCTCTCATAGACAGAACTAGGAAGAGGATCAACAAGCTAAACAATGTGATAAACGAGTCAGACCCAACAGACACATATAATAGGTCACTGCACCCCAAAACACCAGGACATACGTTCTCCTCTAGTGCTCATGGAACACTCTCCAGGAGAGATCATGTGCTGGTGCTCAAAACAAGTCTTAATAAATTTTAAAGGACTTAAATTATTCAAAGCACTTTCTCTGACCACAATGGAACAAAGGTGGAAATCAATAACCATCAAAGAACCCAGTACTTTCCCAAATATATGAAGATTAAATAACACAACTCCAAAACAATCTGAGGGGAAAAGAAGAAGTTGCAAGAGAAATCAGTAATATGGACACAAGTAAAAATCAGAATACAACATATCAGTACTTAAGGGATGCTATAAGCTACACTGACTCAAGAAGCAACAGAAGACCTCAACAAACCAATCACAAATCAAAAGATGGAATCAGTCATCAAAAAATCTTCCTACAAAGAAAAGCCCAGCGCCAGATGGCCTCACAGGGGAATAAACAAAAAGCACTAACACCATTTCTGCTCAAAGTCTTCAAAAAAAACTGAGGTAAAAGGAACACTATCTAACTCATTTTATGATGCTAATATCACTCTAATAACAAAACTGGATAAAGATACTACAAGAAAGGAAAAACTACAGGCCAATATCCCTACTGAATATAGATGCGAAAATTCTCAGCAAAATACTTGCAAATCGAATCTAACAGCACATTAATAAAATTACACACCACGACCAAGTGGGGTTTATTCCAGGCATGCAAGGGTGGCTCATCACAAGAAAATCAATCAATGTAATATAACACATGGACAAACTGAAAGGGAAAAATCATGACTCATCATCTTAATTGATGCTCAAAAAGCATTAGACTAAATTGAAAATCCTTTTCTTATAAGAATAAGGTAGTATTCAAAGTGAACTTCCACACACCATACCAAAGTGTAATAAAGGGCATGTATGAAAAACTCTTATGGGCAGCACCACACTCAATGCTGAGAAACTGAAAGCCTTTCCCCTGAGATAAGCACTGTGACAAGGATGCCCTCTGCCACCACTACTATTCAACATTATACTAGAAGTTCCAGTTAGAGCAATCAGACAAGAAAAGAAATAAAAGCATCCAAATTGGAAAGAAAGTAGCAAAACGTTTATTATGTGCCAATGACATGATCCTATACTTGGAAAATCCTGAGAAATCTGTGACAAAGCTACGTGAGATAATAAACAAATTAAACAAAATGGCAGGATACAAGATTAATACACAAAAATCATAATGTTTCTACACATAAGTAATGACCTAACAGGACACAATTAAGAAAAAAATTCCATTCACAACAGCAACTAAAAGAATCAAGAATCTAGGCATAATTTTAACCAGGAATGTAAAGGACCTGTACACAGAAAACTATATAACATTACTAAAAGAAATCAAAGAAGACCTAAATAGGTAGAAAGATATTCCATGTTCATGGATAGGAAGGTTAAATGTTGTTAGGATGCCAATTCTACTCAATTGCAACACCATTCAAATTCAATGCAATACCAATCAAAATCCCAATAACACACTTTGAAGACTTGGAAAAACTAGTTATCAAATTTATTTGGAACGGAAAGAGACCACAAACAGCCAAAAAAACCTCTTAAAATGAATAAGGAAATGGGAGGACTTAGACTTCCTGAATTTAAGGCTTATTATAAAGCCACAGGGGTCAAAACGGCCTGGTATTGGCACAAAGAGAGACATATTGATCAATGGAATCAAATTGAGACTTCAGAAATATACCACCAGATCTATGGCCAATTGACCTTCGAGGCCCCAATCTCCTGTACTGGGACAGAATGGTCTTTTCAATACATGGGCCTAGGAGAACTGGGTATCCACAACCAAAGGAAGGAATGAAAGAGAACCCCCACCTCACACCCTATACAAAAACTCAATGTAGATCAAAGGCTTAAATGTTAGAGCCAGTACAATAAAACTCCTAGAAGAAAATACAGGGAAATATCTTCAAGGTCTAGTAACAGGAAGTAGCTTATTAGACCTTACATGCAAAGCACAAGCAACAAAAGTAAAAATAGATAAATGGGAACTTTAAAATTATTCTTTGCCTCAAAGAAGTATGTCAAAAACATGAAGATGCAGCCAGCTCAATGGGAGAAACTATTTGAAAACCATATTATCTGATAAGGGTTTGATATTCAGTATATATAAAGAGATCATAGAACTGAACTAAAGAACAAACAACCCAATTACAAAATGGGCAAAAGATAAAAATAGATATTTTCCCACAGAGGAAATACAAATGGCTAAAAAGTACATGAAAAGATGTTCATCTTCGTTAGCTATAAGGAAAATGCAAATCAAAACTGCAATGAAATATCATCTTGCACCTACAAAAATGGCTGCCATTAAACAAACAGGAAACTACAAATGTTGGAGAGGATGTGGAGAAACTGGGACACTTATGCACTGCTGGTGGGAATGTATAATGGTACAGCCACTGTGGAAGACAGTTCAGCAGTTCCTGAGAAAATTAAATATCAAGTTACCCTATGACCTGACAATACTACTACTTGGTATAAACCCAGAAAGCTGAAAGCAGTGTAAAGAACAGACATTTGCACACAGATGTTCATGGTGGCATTATTCACAATTGCCAAAAGATGGAAACAATCCATCAACAGACAAATGGATAAACAAAATGTGGTATAAACGTACAATTGTATATCACACAGCAATGAGGAGGGATGAGGTCCTGAAGAACGTGACAAGATGGATGAGCCTTGAGGACATAATGCTGAGGGAAACAGCCCAGACACAAAAGAATAGATACTGTTTGATTTCACTAATATGAACCCTCTGGAAAATATAAACTTTGAGTCTTAAAATGTAAAATATACGGGATCTAGAGACAAACACTAGCTAGAGAAGGGGGAGCAGTTACATAACATGTTCAGACTAGTTATTGAGGTTGAGCAGGAAAATATGGGAATGGAGAGAGGTGAGGTAGTTCATTAGCAGGTTTAGAAGTAATAGGCCATATTGAAAGTGGATATGATTGAAAGGGATTGTTTAGAGTCATACACCACATCAATAAGCACTACAAATATGAATAAGTTCTTGTATGAAACTTCAAAGGTATAACACGTGTTCAGAGTTAATAATAGAGGGGTTCATATGGGAAAAACTGCTTATTACATGCTTTGGTCTATATTTAACAGGAATACATTAAGGAGAGTTTGGGATTTTATCTTTGGAGCAATGAAAATTGTCTAAAATTGAGTCATGATGATCGTACAACCTGAGGATACTGTGAAACAATGTTTATTTTGGATAGAATATATGCTGTATGAATATACTGCATCAAAATCTGTAGATTCAAAAATATGTTTTTTTTTTTGCACTAGAGAACACTAGAGGTACACCTACTTAGTGTGGTAGGGTAGTGGAACGGGGCAGCCCCACTGGAGCGAGATGCAGTGGAGCCACAGGAGGCTAAATCAAGGATTGCCATAGGGTTAGGCAATCCTCTTACTGGGAATATACTTGGAAGAACAGAAAGCAGGGACTCAAATAGACATCGGCACCCTGATGGTTAAGGTGACATCATTCATGACACCCAATGTCTGGATGTGGCCGAAGGGTACATCAACTGAGAAGCAGAAGGGGGACTGTGGTGTATACATATGATGGAATCATGTGCAGCTGCAGAAAGGAATGAAGTCATGCGGCATGCAACGAGGCGGGGAACCATGAGGGCACCGCGTTGAGCTAAATAAGCTAGAAACAAAAAGACCAATATTTTACAGTCTTGTGGAGAAAATATTTGTAAGAAAATTGGGGACTAGATCGTAAGTTCATGCAACAGTAACATTTACTCCTGTTATTTCTAAGTTCTGAGATGCTGTCCTATATGTGTATAATGTGACATTTTCCTGGAACTTTGGGTACCTGTGTGACATCCAAGACTGCAGCTCTGAAAGTCAGCATTACCACATACTGCAACTTTTAAAGAAGCTGAAAAAGAGATCAGGCTTCAATGAGAGGTAAGGACGAAGCCATTTGGTTGGGAGTAAGGTAAATCAGAACACAGAGTAAAGGATGGTATTGTCTGTATTTTGAACTTCAGCTTTTGTCCGAGACCAAAAGAAGAAATGTTTATGTTGTCCAAAATTTAAATTTTCTGTAGCACACAATCTAACTTAGCCTACGTGTCTGACCAGTTCATTTAAACAACTTAAACACATGGAGACAAGAATTGGGAATGAGATCTCAAAATTCTGTACAGCTTAATGTAATACCCTGATATATTACAGAGAATGCTAGGCAGATAATTTAAAAGTACTGGCAAAACCCCTTGCGGGACTGGAGAAAAAATCTGAAACTATTAAACTTAACTACCTGGGAAATCCCTGATACTCTCTCAAACATTAGGAACTCCCAAGTTAATAGGCCAAGCCCTTGATCTGGAGGCTTGCTCTCCTTTTTTTTTTGGCATGGGCAGGCACCAGGAATCGAAACCAGGTCTCCGGCATAGCAGGTGAGAACTCTGCCACTGAGCCACCATTGCCCACCCAAGGCTTGCTCTTATGAAACTTATTTTTGTAAGGGAGAAGCTAAGCTTACCCACAATTATGCCTAAGAGTTACCTCTAGAGAACCTCTTTGGTTGCTCAGTGGTGGCCTCTCTCTCTAAGCCCAATGCTGCAGGCAAAATCATTACCCCTCACTTACCACCACCCCCGCCGCCCCACCCCTACCCCCGCCTGTGGGGGACTGTGGTGTATACATATGATGGAATCATGTGCGGCTGCAGAAAGGAATGAAGTCATGCGGCATGCAACGAGGCGGGGAACCATGAGGGCACCGCGTTGAGCTAAATAAGCTAGAAACAAAAAGACCAATATTTTACAGTCTTGTTGAGAAAATATTTGTAAGAAAATTGGGGACTAGATCGTAAGTTCATGCAACAGTAACATTTACTCCTGTTATTTCTAAGTTCTGAGATGCTGTCCTATATGTGTATAATGTGACATTTTCCTGGAACTTTGGGTACCCGTGTGACATCTAGAGGTAAAAGTCTCTCTCACAACGTGGGGCGTGACTCCCAGGGATGGGCCTGGCCCTGGCAACTGTGGGATCAACAACTGCCTTCCTGACCAAAAGTGGGAAAAGAAATAGAACAAAATAAGGTATCAGTGACTGAGAGAGTTCAAATAGAGGTGAGAGGCTATTCTGGAGGTTACTTTCATGCAAGCTTCAGCTGCATATTGCTAACTGCCATGGTATCCCATTCCCCAATCAACAGCATCACTGTAAACCCTAAAGAATACCTCGGACTGTATCTGAAATTCTGTAAAAGTTTTACTAACTAAGTTTATTTTAAAGGAACTTAAATGCGCCAGATGGTTCCTAGGCCTAGAAACCCAGAGGTGCCAGTCTCTCCAAAAGCATCAACCAGCTGCCCCCCTTCCCCATAAAGTCAACACCTCTTTTCTATATGTAGAAGTTAGAATTGGCTACTGCCCCTATATCCCTAAAGACTGCAAGAAGGATCGAAGGAGGAGGAAGCGCTGTAACAGAGAAGATAGGATTTAACAAATGAGTATGACTACGCAATCATTATATTGATATATCTTTTTAGTCTTTGGAGTCTTAGAGCAGCTAGAAGGAAATACCTGAAATTACAGAACTGCAACCCACAACATACTTTGAAATTTATCGCTCTTTTGTTTATTACATTTTACAATAAAAAGTGTTTAAAAAAACACTAATTATGGAAAGCTTAGTATTAACAGCCAGTTCTCCTAAATTTCCAGACTATTACTCTTTCCCTAACATGACTTGCATATGTGAGACATTTATCTTGAAAGAAAGGATTGAAACTTTGGAGAAAAACAATCTGTTACTTATTTTGGGGTAACATAATTTACTGCAGCCCATCAGAAATCAAAAGATTATTGCTCTGATGTTTTCATCTTTTATGCTTTTCCATTTTGCAAAGTATTTCAGAGTATCAACAGAAAAAAAAAAGATGTGAAGAGATAACTGAGCATCTCGTTAGCTCAGCCTGTCAGAGATGGACTGTTTCTTCAGCTAGCCGAATGGGCTCTGTTCACACTCGGAGAGGCAGAGACCAGGACGCTGGGATCCCAGGACACAGTCTGGCTCGGCCAAAACCACATCTTTTGGCCACTGGCCTTCGACGCTACACTCAGAAGGACGCTGAGAGTAACAGAGGCAGGTGGCCAGTGGCCAGGTAGCTTGGAACTACCTGCAGTTTGGCAGGTTTTAAATCAATATGGCTTACATGTACTTGCTCATCTTATAAGTGGAATAACCAGAGTACTTTTTGAAGAACTTAGCAATCTCCAAGAATCAAAAATGAGGTGCTGAACAGTAATTATAATTATTCACATTTTTACTTAATTCCACATTTAAAGAAATCAATGTAGGAGGATTCCATCCTCTCTATTTAACATTTCTTTATTACTTACACTGAATTTTCATTCTTAATAATAAATCAATGGACAAATATGAAAACACATAGCCTAAACAACATATAAACTTTAGATTTAATAAGAAGAAGACTATGTAAAGTGCTTTCTTACGAAAGAGTAAATTTTATTTCAGGGATCTTCTTTTTCAGAGAACTTGAGAAACACTTAGAAGCAAAATATTAAAAGTCTGAGAGGAAAAAAGCATCCTAGTTTGCCTGAATATACAAATTTAGTAATTTCAATTTAAACAGGTTTGCAAAATCAAAAGGTAGGAAGCATAAATTATGTAAGATTGACATTTCCTAGCCAATGAAACAATGCAATTATAAGCCTTTTGTTGTGATACCCAGGCTTAAAACAACTTGAAAATATAGGAACAGTTAAAATGTATGGAGAAGCATATTTTCCTCCTGCTTTTTCTGCCTTAAGTCCAAATTCAGAGGGATCTCAGAAAACTTAAGGAAATTAAGAATAAGCTAAATCACACCAAAATACCAAAAGATTACAAAAATATGGGTATATAAAAGGTTAAAATTTTAGTTTAAAACATAGGGTAAAAGCTTAGTCCTAGGTAGTTTAAAAGAAAAGTATCACCTCAATCTAAAAATGAGAATACTAAGCTTTTCTGTTAGAAATAAAACTATGATAAATATTTTTCTTTGTCTCACAGTAACAGAACACTGTTAAACATTTTGTTTCACATGGTATTTCCTTTCTCCATGTAGAGTTTCCTTACAGTACTAGAAAGGGATCTCTAGCATTTTCAGTGCTTTAGACATCATAAATGCACATGCGGTCACTTGGTAATCAAAGACATACACGTAAATCTAAACAGATGATTGGGGCAAATGAAAGAAAGATTTTTTCCTAGATATGCCAATAAGGATATCTATATAATATTTCATAACACAATCTGATCAAAGACTTAAAGCTAAAAGGAAAAAGAAAGGGTTTACTTTAAGTCTAAACATTTCTAAAATTTGATGTTATAATTTACTTAGTGACAACAGTGTCATAATCTTCAAAACACTAAAATTCATGAATGCTCCTTTCTGGTTGGGAAAACATCAGTTGTTTTTTAGGAAATTACTTCCAAAGTTACAATCTAGGATAAATACCAAGAATTCATTGTTAGCAATTCTGTGATAGAACCAACAAACTAATAGTTAACAAAAGTAAAACCTCAGGTGACTTCTGCTGGGTTTGTACAATATTAGGAAATATGGTCTAGTTACTAAGAAAGGAGCAACAGAGTTCAAATCTACTTTTCAACTAGAAAGACAAAACGACACCTTCATTTCGGGCCAAGGAGGACCACCGTAATTGCGTGTTTGAAAACGGCAGTGTGCAGGACTCTGCCTCCAAAGCCTGTCTTGGTGCGTCTTATTTTCAAGGAATTTTATCTGATTTTAAAGACTCATCATAATTGGGATTTCAGATTACAGTGCTTCAGAAATATGTTAGTATAACTCATAACGTAAGTACAGCTACTGTAAAGACAGAGAAGGCAAATGGTAGTAACGTACAGGAAATATAGTTGAAAAACGCATTTGTCTGGAAGCACTTGTGGGGATGATGCCTCAAAACTGCTCAAGGCTTCCGAGTGTGGAGTCAGCAATGCGATGTGTCATCCTCCATCTACTGAGCGGCTGACGGACCAGCAAACCCGTCTGCCTGGCTGGCAGCTCATTTTGCTGGCAGGTGGCAAACAATTAGACACACCAATTTGTGCCTCCTGATGACATTAAAGCATGAAACTAAGTTGTATGCAGGGCCTAGTGATTTGTGTGAAAGCATTTCAAAAATAATACTCTTTGCCGTGGCAACTCATTTCAGACTGCCACCTTCCATTATGGCTTTGAGCAGTGAAGGTGACAGAGCCGAGCGGGCACAGGCAAGGCCGCTTCTGTTCAATCCGTCACCGGCGCCCCCCGAGACCTCCGTCCCCTCCTCTCATCAATATCACCTCATCATTTACATTTGATAGAGCTGGAGCTGCTGCATATATTAACTGCACTGGAGGCTCTTTCCTAAAAAGAATGGGAACATGCTTTGTGCTCTTCCATTTCACTCCCACTTACGCAATTCAAAATAATGATTCTGTTCCCACTGCACTTTGCACAAATGCTATCTGGAACAAATGAAGAAGAAAAAGTTCTGTTTTTCTTTTTAAGGAGAATTTGCAAAAGTATAATAAATTCTGAGTACCTAAGAATATTGGCACTCAAGTGATTGCCTTAAGTTTTAATGAAAAAAAATCATTTGAATAATCTGTATTAAAACAAAAATATTTACTTAGTACTTATTTCAAAAGCTTCTCAAATCACAATAATTCTCTATTACTTTGTATTCTCATAAAATTTAAACATATAATTTAAAATAAAATGGAAAACAGAACTTTACTGACCCTGAATTCAATTATATTACATATATTCGTACCTGTGTATGTTTAGATAGATGCAATTACACATACTTACATGTATGTGGACATACACGCTCATAAACACACACACACACACATCCTGGGAAAATATATCAAATAGGTGAGATGGAAAATATCAATGCAAATGGCAGAAGGAACAGTTAAGGAATTACATGAATGAACATCAGAATATAATATCAACACAAACTATTAAAGAGAAAAATACCCCCCAAAAAAGAAAAAAAAAGTATTCTCTACATTTGTATAAGGGCTTTTTACATATATTTTTAAAAACTAATTCATTTTACTTTATCTGACCATTATCCACCAGCGTCTTATCTCTTTCTAGTAGTCTGTAAACTCACAGTAGACAAAATCAGTGTTATTCATCCTTATAACTCACATAATAACTAGCACCATTTGTATTTTCACAATAGATTTCTAACAAATAGCTGTATGGCACTGATTAAAATGTTCACAAGCCAACATTGTATCTGTGTAAGAAAAAAAACTGAAATAGCATACCTGAAAATGGATTTACTGCCAAAGTTCCACTCCTAAATGATAAAACTTATAGTTTCCACTTTGAACAAAGTAGCTTCGCTGTTGCAGAGAAAGCTATACTGAGGATATTTTGATTATTTATCTATTCTGACATTCTAATTTAAGAAAGATTTGATTATCCAACTTGATCTTATCTCTCTAAAACACACTTGGCTTGCCAATTACCACATGCACACACATATACACACATTTTTAAAATATAAAATAGTGCTCCTTGATATCAATAACAATGATTTGATTCTGATAATTAACCAATACATTCTTTAGTTTATATGTTAACATGCAATTATAATTTGGAATATGCATCAATCCCAGTGTCCAAAATTAAATACTACTGTCAGTAATTAGAAATTAGCTAAAATATTTTTATAATGCTATACATTTTTAAATAGCAGGAAATACATTATACGAACAGATTCTTAGATTCTAAAACATATTATTTTATTATGCTTTTGTGAGTTATCATTTTCATTGCATATATTTTGGAATGGACAAAAGAGTTAGTTGCTCCTTAGCTAAGAAATCCTTTTACAATGCAACATTTTAACATAGAATATAAGATGAGTTACAAGCAGTGCAGACACCTAAAATGCTTCCCAGAAACATTTTCTTTCAAATATATACTTCAAATTAATTCTGTACCAATGGAAAATTGGTGGTAACGGGTGATGCTGAAGTCTGCATAACATAATGGATGTAATTAGGAACACCATGTCTTTATACTGAGATAGGAAAGTCAAAAAGAAAGATGATCAAAAACAATTTCTTACGTTTTCTATCTACTTGCATTTAAATCTCAAATTTGGGTTTTATCACTTAAAGTAAGCACCTTCATCTCTGACAATTATTCTAGTTTTCTACCTTACACCACTACTCCAGAGCCAGAATGGACCTGGGAGACACGTGGCTTATTCTCTCCCTCACTGGATGCGTGGAAGAGAGGAAGCCTGAAACCAGAGAATAGCCCTTCCAATGTCCGGGATCCCCGGGGGGCGGACTGGACACACACGTGCCACTGCCACGCCCGTGGACAGGCCCTGGTGACGTCCCCCGGCCCACAGCTGGGAGGCCCCACTTGAGCCAGTATGGAGTTTCCCAGACACCCTCCCTCTGGCAGCAGCCCTCAAGTGCCCCAGCATACTGCGCTCTGCGCACGACAGCACCTACCTGTCGAAGGAATGGAACTGCATGGGGAGGATGGCCTGCGCTTCTCTCTTCAAGGCCGGGTCTGGGTACGGAATGGGCTCAGGGCCGCACTCTGCAAGTTCAATGGGGGCAGCCACGAGGCTCTTCAGAATTTCCTTGACGTTGATGCCTTTGGTTTGTGAGATGCTTGCTATGGAAGGTGCAGGCTTCACCACCTCGCTGGGCGGCTCGGCTAAGCTCTCCTGTGATTTTTTCACTTCGGAGGACAAAGTGGACAAGAGCTCACTCATGGCGTCTGGGCCTGTGCTGGGCTCCAGCCCCGCCCCGTTCAGGATGGTAGCCACTTGCTCCTCTCCAATTCCCGAATCTGTGTGGGGAATCGAACTTTCTAGTTGAATATCTTCACCAGGGGTTGGCGTTTCTTTTTCCTTTACAGCGTCTGGAAATGCAGCAGGTACTTCTGTAATGAAAACAACTAGTTAAAAAAAATGCTTTACAAATGAAAACTCCATGTTATTAACCAAACATTCTTATCATAAAAGTAAAGAAAATAAACTCTGCACAAAACAAAAAATCTGCTACGTGGATGTGCATAATCACACAATTCAGTTAAAGCATATCATCCATATCGGCCTGTCAACATTTTGAATAGGAAGCCTCAACATAACCCTGCTTCTTTTATAAATCATCTGGCATATCAAAACCAAGGTCTTAAAAAGAATTAGGGAATAAATGCCACAATGATTTTTATAGCAGCTTCTAAGTAAATACATTTACCCTTTCATCATTTCATTGTTAGCTACCAAAATATCACGAAAGAGAAATTCTTATACTTCCATAATATTTTCTTTAAAAGTAAAAAATCAATTTTATACCTTCCCTGGCACTTTAATAAAATTATAAAATTTAATTAGGTACGCTTAATTGCAATCTTTAAACTAGCTGAATAGATCAATTATTGATCTATTAATCAATTAACCAAATAACTTAATTATACATAATATGCAAAATTCTGAATAGTTACAAAATGCAAAAGCAAGTCAAATGATTAGTTCAAAAGAACAAATGCTTTAATAATAGAATAATGCTTCTTGAGAACTTAAAACAACTCTCAGTGGCATGTAAGAACAATTATTTTGAAACATTCATGCTCATTCTTGTGAATAAATATCAAGTTCAATATGCAAAAAATTAAATCAGGAATATTTACCTGACTTAAGAGAGTCATGTTGAAGACGAAAATAAGACACTTAATATTAATACACCATGTGTAAATCAGTAGTAGGAGCTCCACAAAGTACATAATAAATTGTTAGCTATTTGTATTACTTTAATTTATACTTAAGTTTTCTCCTTTGTAAAGCAAGATCTCTTCCAAATTTTATGACCTGTAAGTTCTACAAACTGCCAAACTTTATGTTTGTTTGTGTTGAAAGGTGATTAGAACAAGGTATCAGTAGACTCCCAACAAGTGAATATATGACCTTGATTTTACCAAGACATCGCACCAACTCTTTTGGGGAATCTCCAGGGAAAAATTCTGCGAAATGGTGTTTTGATGATGCCACTGGTAGGTGAAATCATAACTGGCTGAGAATCAGTACTTCTTACCAAACGAGAAGGGGATTCTCTAATAAGAGGGCTCAGCTCTAGAGCCCCTGCAGGTAATTTCGAGAATATACAGACTGACGCTGGGACATTCAAATTAGTGAGGATATGACATTAATTTTTCCAGATTAATTTCAGAATAACTGTGAAGTTATCAAAATAAAGGCAAATCCCCCCCCCCCATAATTTTTGGTTCTCCTTTACTTTTCATTGAAATTGTATTAAATCTTTACATTAATTTAGGTTAAAACAGCATCTTGGTATTATTCAACCTTCCCAATATCCAATGTGAATTTAAACTGATTAAGAAACATAAATCTCTCAATTTAATGTTATATTACACGTTTCCTCATATTGGATAAACAGATTCTATTCTGCTTGCTGATTTAGTCAAGGGTGTCAGGTATGAAAGAGGAGGCTGTCAGTATGTGGGACGTGATAATAATGAACAAACATGAAGAATAAGGTAGATTTATTCTCTGTTGTTCCCAAGATAAAAAATTAAAATAAATGCATAAAAGTTTTGAGAAGACAGATAATCTCGGTGATACTGGTGGCAAAACACTAGAGGATGAAAAAGGTAAGAGGGAAAGACACGGGTCTGGCATTTTAATGAAAGGGTGTGAGAGAGGAGGTTGTGTAAATGAGAAACACAGCCGGAGGAAAGGAAAGGAGGGGAGTGAGTCAAGGTGAATCTGAAGAATATAGTTTAAGGAAAATAAATAGAACTGTGATATGCCACTAACTGAGAAGAGAAGCACAAGATGATCAGTTTATTTCAGGGAAATACTGAAATGGATTTTCAATTAATCGTGTCTGCAGTATCTCTGACTCACTCAATTAGAATTTTGCTGCTTTACAGATTTCGTTTAGACTCTTGACTTTATTCTTGTATTTGATGTCTAAACATCTTCATTGATCTTGTATTTTTACATCAAACGCTACATGAAATACTTAAACTTTTTAAGTTATTTAGGCTGAAATATAAGAATTGCATTAGCAAATAAAATACTTAAGAAGAATAAAAGTCTTCGATTTGGCATGCAAAAGCTTCCACCTCTGAACGTTTCTGCCACCAATTAAACAGTGTTCTCGTTTTCTGTTCAATTAATAGACTCTCAAAGGGTATTAAAATCTAACATATTAACTAGGTACTTGGAATCCCTATATAAATGTTGACTTCTTAATTATAAAACACGATGAAAAATTTATTAAACTAACACAAGAATAATATCAAATGACCCATGTCAAAATATTTACAGAGCACATACAAAAATCTTAATTTAATTTTTACTTTAACTAACAAAAGAATGACTTCAGAAAGGAAGCAGAAATTTTGACACTTCAATAATTTTATTCAAGTAAAAACATTTTGTAAAACACATCATGTGATCCTGATACACAGAAGTAAAAATAAACACCAAAGGAACATTATGTAATAATAACTGCAAAGAAAAAACAGGCCATTAGTCAAAAAACTTACCTTAACTTCCCATTGTGCATCAAATCTTTTAAAGAACATGTGCTCAGGTGGTACCACATAGTTCAGCACAGACACTTTATCTGCTGCCAGAGTGTTTCTCTGTAACACTAAAGTACCTTTAAGATTTAACCCAAGTCACTCCAATAAGCAGCTCACTGGGAACATGGTCTAAGGAAAAGCGCCTGCATTGGACTCTAGCTTTTCAGGCACTCCGGCAGCATCTGCAGCTGTGTATCGAGCAGCCCCGGCCCAGCCTGTGTGGCCTGAGCCTTGTCAGAGACAGGCCGCTGGATGCCACATCACTTTTTCTTACTGTTTTCCACAGAGTTTAATGAGTTCATATGCATTTTGAGAAAAATATCAAGGTAAGTTCAGCAAATGACATGATGTCTACACTATATGGTGACCTCATTTATCACATTCTCTCTGGCAAAAATCTTGCTTTACAGTGATTTATCAAGTGTTTTGATATGTCTCACCTACTAAATTATTCAAACTGCTGTTTTCCAAAATTATCTAATACGGAATAACATGAAAGGAACATAAATGTCTTCCTAGCATAGCAGTAAAAAATTATAGGAAGATCAAGCATGTGCTATTCAAATAGGTAATATTAAGCAAATGAAACCACTATATAAAGTAAAACTATGCCAGAATGCTTTAGGCTGCTCAGCTGTATCCATCACCCCCCCCAAAAAAGGCTATTTGTAACAGATTCATATATTCATTATATTAATCCTGTGCTGATTTGAAAGGATGTATGTCACCTGGAAAAGCCATGTTTTAATCTAAATCCCATTATGTAAAGACAGAATAATCCCTGTTCAATACTGTATGTTTGAAACTGTAATCAAATCATCTCCCTGGAGATGTGATTTAATCAAGAGTGGTTGTTAAGCTGGATTAGGTGACAACATGTCTCCACCCATTTGGGTGGGTCTTGATAAGTTTCTGGAGTCCTGTAAAAGAGGAAACATTCTGGAGAATGAGAGATTCGGAGAGAGCAGAGAATGCTGCAGCACCATGAAGCAGAGAGTCCGCCAGCCAGAGACCTTTGGAGATGAAGATGAAACAGGAAGCCAGGAGAGAAAGCTGGCAGATGACGCTGTGCTCGCCATGTACCTTCTCACTTGAGAGAGAAACCCTGAACTTCATTGGCCTTCTTGAGCCAAGGTATCTTTCCCTGGATGCCTTAGGTAGGACATTTCTATAGTCTTGTTTTAACTGCGATATTTTCTCGGCCTTAGAATTGTAAATTGAAACATTAAATTCCCCTTTTTAAAAGTCATTCTGTTTCTGGTATATTGCATTCCGGCAGCTAGCAAAGTGGAACAAATCCCAAACATGCTAAATTAAGTTACATAGAAATTAATCTTAACTACAAAGAGGAAAAAGCCAAGCATAAAATACTTAAAATCATTACTAAAGGGGTGCATGGGAAGTTAAGTAGAATTCTCGCCTGCCATGCGGGAACCCAGGTTCAATTCAATAAATGGTGCTGCAATAATGGAATATTCATGTGGAAAAGGATGAAATATGACCCCCACCACACAGCATACAAAAGAAATCATTATTTTAAAGTTTATTTTACATAACAAAGGATTGTAATGCCTTGAGTAATTACTTGTGATATTAAGCCAAGGAAGTCCTTCCCACAGATGATTCGGCGATGAGGTATCTAGGTATGGGGCTCTTCTAAGTTTATCCTAAATGGAGCACACTGAGCTTCCTGGATGTACATATTAAGGATTTTCATGAAATTGGGAAAGTTCCCAAGCCAATATTTCTTCTAATATTCTTCTGCCCCTTTCTCTTCTCTCCTCTGGAACCCCACTTTGTGTATATCTATATACTTAATATCTCACAGATCCTCTGAGGGTTTGTTCATTTTTCTTCATTCTCTGTGTTCTTTCCCTCCAACTGGATAATTGCAATTGACCTATCTTCAACTATGCAGATTCTTTCTTTAGCTAGTTCAAATCTGTTGAGCGCTTCTAGTGAACTTTTCGTGTTTCTGTAATTTTCAAATCCAGGATTTCTATTCCATACATCTTTTAAAATTTCCATCTCGTAATTGATATGCTCTACTTTCTGAGAAATTACTCTCCTACTTTTCTTTAATTCTTCAGTTATTTAATTTGAGCACATTTATTCTTTACTTATCTGAGCATATTTATAATAGCTGATTTAAAGTCTTTGTCTACTAACTCCAGCAACTGGGTTTGGAAGGGCAGTTTCAACTGAACAGTTTTATTCCTTTGTCTTGACCACACTTTCCCATTTCTTTGCATGTATCATAAGCTTTTGTTAAAAATGGGCATTTTAAACAACATAATGTGGCAATCGCAGAAGTCATGCTCTCCCCAGGGTTCCAGGTCACTGTGCTGTGCTGTGCTGTGTGTGTGACCTTCTTGAACTTTGTGTGCAGTCTGTATTCCCTGTCCTGGGCAGTCTGTCAAGTCTCTGCCCAGCCTAGCAGTCTGCTCCCAGCTGGACAGAGAGGAGGGAAGTCATTTAGAGCCCATGCGCTGTGTGTGTGAGTTGAGGCATGTTTTCAATGTGCCTCAGTTTATAGCTGTGACTTAGACCTCATAGGCAGGAATAGAAAATTAATAAATGCTCCTCAGCTTAGCTTAAAAACCCAGATTCTTAATACAGTTCAGACGCCCTACCTGATTTGTCTCCTGCCTACCTCACGAGCCTCATGGAATGTTTCTCTTTCTCTGGATTTTTGTGTCACAAACCCACATCTGTTCCCAAACTGCAGAAAGCAACCTGTCCCTGAGCACGTGCACCCTTCTTCCCCATTGCCACTGGCCCCAAACTAACTCAACCCATTCTTCGTTCTCAGCCTAAATGACGCCTCCATGGAAGTCTTTCCCCAAACCTCGAACTAAATTACGTTTCTTCTTTTATACTTGTATATTTTACTTCTTACACTAAATGTGGTTTCTAAAAGCCCATCTCCCTCCCCATGATGCAGCTTCATGGAGAGAGGGGCACTGAGCTCCCAAACAGATCCCCAACACCTTGGTCATGGCAGGAAGCCATCATTTAGTCAATAGGTATTTAATGAAGGAATTACAAAATAAATCAAAAGAAAGGACAAGTTAGGACATGAATGAAAGAAAGTGGGGAAGGGAGGCTTTTGTTGGTACTTTTACTAACACTGAAAACAGAAATTTATAATATTTCACAGGATCAAAGATTTTCTTTTAACAATTGCTAGGAATAAGTGAACATGACTTTCCACCTTTAAAATCACTGAAATGTATAATATATTCAATACTGTATCCAATCAAAATTCTTAAAAGGTCATAGGAATGGCAATGTTTTAGTTTAATGTTTAATTTAAAAATACATTAAGGGGGCACAAGGGGAGTCAGTGGTAGAATTCTCACCTACCATGTGGCTGACCCAGGTTCAATTCCTGGCCCCTGCACTACTCCCCCTGCCTAAAAAATAATTCAACAAATGTGCTGCAATAATGGGACAGCCACATGGAAAAGGAATGAAATGCGACCCCCACCATACAGCATACAAAAAAAAACTGAGATGCATGCACAAAAATGTTTTGCAATTTAACCATTAAAAATGACTCTAACAGCGAGAGGAGAAAAAAAATTTGAAATATTAAAATACTTAAGGTTTAATTACATGAACGAAGTATTTATTCAATAAATATTGCTAAGTTTAGTACTCAATAAAAACTGAGTGGTAAAATTACCTGCATTAACTTATTGTGCATATCCATTCTTTTCTTAAGATAAAATTCTAGAAGTAAAATTACTAGATGAATGGGGTGGACATATTTATGCTATAGAAATGGCAAATACCTACATTTTCCCTTCAGAATTACTCCTGATTTGACTAACAAATTATGACCCATTGCTGTTTCAATATTCATTTATTCGATTATTAGCACAGCTGAATATTTTTTTCTTATTTACACTATTTATTTCCATTCTTCTTTTGTTAACTTTTATGTTCAGTATTTTCTACACTTCTGTATTACTGAGACTTATTCTTTTAACTGATCTGTAGCAAATGAGGTAAGGATATAAATTAATTTTTTTCCAAATGGTTACAGCCCCTCTAGTAAAGCCAATACCACTTTCCAAAGTCCCATCTGATGAGAAGCTATGCCTACAGCACATGAAATTCTCATGAATTACAGCCTATTAAGATACTTTTTCTGCCATTTGTCTGTCTATTCTACCAGTACAACTAACTTATTTTGTTGACTGTCTTAATTCCTCTCCCTGTTAATAAATTAAGGGAAATATTTATTTATAAGTTCACCTAAATGTGCACTTTCTATTTATTAAGCCTAAACTGAAATAACTGATGTGAAGCCCCTATATTATCCCTGACCAGTGATGTAAGCGTCTATGCCTGCTCCGCACACTCATCAGAGTAATTGGCTGGATGCAGGCCATCCTCAGCACTCACCTTCCTCACCCACCTGGCAAATATTTACAGCTGTCACTACACCAAAGGCCTAGGTGGGGATGCTAGGACTGAGGACACAGGGTGGCTGGGGCAGGAACTGCCCTTGCGGAATGGACACTGATTAAACACAGAGAGGGTATACTGACATGCTCAGCGGTGAAGGCGCAGGCAGGGAACACACAGGGCACTGTGCCAGGCAGGGTGGCAGCGGGCAGGATGCTGTCTGGCCTCAGGACTTCCCTCTGTCCGGGAAGCTCACTCCTGAAGGAGGCGCAGGAGCCCAGCAGCAAAGCAGAGCAAAGAGCACCCTGAAAACCAGGCGCTGTGGACAGAGCCCCAGGCAGAAGGGTGCCTGCGACCTGGAAGCCAGGCTGACTGTGGCTCAGCACCCACCAGGAGTAGCCACCAGACAAGCCCAGGTGGCCAGGTGTCCGGCCACCTGGGACCCTGGTGGAATTCCACCCTAAACCCTATGAGAAAGTTTTCAGTTAAGCAGGGACATAATCTGACTTGTAGTTTTGAATAATCGCTATTGCAGTGACATTGTAAAAAGTGGAATAAAGGGGCGCATGAGAAGGGAAGAGAAGGCTGTTTGAGAAAGCTGTCGGGGTCCAGCTAAGTGAGGCCTGCCAGCTCTGCCCACACAGTGAGGACGCTGTGGGGGGTCCCCTGGGGCAGGACACGTGCCCTGGAGGGGCCTCGGTGGCAGCACAGGCTACCATGAGCTAGACACAGGTCACTGGACACCAACGCGGTGCCTGACACCCCGGGAGTGTGTGCATGGGTTGGAACCTAGGGACTACTAAGATTAAAAGGGAGAGAGACAAAAGAGCCTGTATTTAAAAAGGAAAAAAAAGCTTACTCATGAACTAAGAGAGCAGGGTATATGGGGAGGGAAGAGAGCCTCGACCAGAGCTTCCCCAATTAAAAAAGTCAATTTTTATTCCCTCCAATCCGTCCTGGACCTATACCTTTGAAAAAATACAATAAAAACAAATTACCAAAACCATTAAATGTTTAAGAAGTAGACTAAAAATGTCTATATGTTTTTATTATTTCACTAGACATAAAACTAAATTTCAATAAATAAAATCAGAACAAACATAGGAAAAAAGAAAATAACAGCAAGAACTTCCCAATTGTTCACTCCAAGTGTGTATACAGGTAATTAATATAAACAGTCACTATTATACCTGTAATTTTTCTTCACTATGCAATTATAACTAACAAAGTTTTACATAAAGAGCAGTTCTCCTAAACAGATGCCTATTAAAGAGACTCTGAACAAAGACCGAGTATATAACTGTTTGAAAATATTATAAATATACATATTTAAAATTTATAATGTGACAATTAGCTTTTTGCTTGCTATCTAAGTTGAACTGATAAAAATGGGGAATAATGTAAATCTAACAAGTTTTATTTTTTTTAACATGGGCAGGCACCAGGAATTGAACCCAGGTCTCTGACATGGCAGGTGAGAACTCTGCCTGCTGAGCCACCGTGGCCCGCCCTCTAACTGGTTTTTGTTTTATTTTAATGACACCCACATTGAAGAAAGATGTGTCACAGAGGAAGGCTGACTGCTGGAATGACTTCACAATATTCATCTCAAACTTTTATCCAGAGTAAAGGGGATTAACAGCCATTCTCAACAATTCATAATTACGTTATAGTCATTTTTAATGAAAGAAATCAATTCCAGATACAGGAATTTCCTATGTATGCACTTTCTTTTAAAACAAAATATTCTATTAAATTCCTAAAGTGTGAGGTGACAACCTTGCAACATGTGGTCATCCCAGAGGTCAAGGCGTCTTGCTGCTGGGCAGCACTGCTGCTGGGCAGCACTGATCGCAGCACACACCACAGAAACTGCAACTTTCGTTTCTGCCCTTTGTTTCTGCCAGCTGCTGAAAAACACTTTGCAATCCTTCCCTATATGGATTAGAAATACTCCAGATATTTGATATAAAAAATGTCCAGTTCATTTTTAAAGAGTGGAATCAAACCAGTTTTTATTCAACAGAAACCCTAAAAGTTCACCTTGTAAGTCCAATGTCAGTAGAACCTTTCCCCTCAATAACCACTGTAAAAAAGAATGCAATCAAGTTCTTTACGGTGGGTTTCCATATTATCACATAATAAGAACAATCAGAAATTTACCACCTTAGCTTTAAGATAATCCAAAATTTTTACTACGCCAGTAAGATCACTGTTCGATTCACCTACAACATTTCATAGCAGGTTTTCTTGGTGAAGGACGGAGGGCACCATCCTTTGTTGTAGGCCCCTTAATCTGGAAACCACTCCTGAGCCTCCCCCAGGCACGCTGCTGAGCCATCAGAGCACGACCTCCATCCCACATCCCCGGACGATATCCCAGTCCATAGTTTATCCAGTCCAGAGCCCGTGTCTCTGTCAGCAACAAAGCACAACACAGGACTGTTCTTCTTTCTGCCACGCTGTACAAAGGGAGAACTAAAAAACAATCTGTGCACTCATCAAGTCGGAAGGGAAAATACTTGATTAACTTTATTTGTGGGACTTCCAAATCATTAGCCATGTACTGAATGCATCGAGCTATTGACTTCCGGTATTACTGACGTACTTTCTCTGTCTCAGATTCTCAAACAAACACCTTCGATCAAGACTGTTACTAATATGGCTCTACAACTATACATGGATTTTCAATCTTGGAAAACGGGAATTCTGCCTTATGAGAAGCCAGAGCTCACTGACAGTTACATACATAATACTGAACTCTTCATTATTTGAGAGGATCCAAGTTTCCATACTTTTCATTGTCCTACTGCCTAAAGAACTTCATTTTTTATTTCTTGTTGTGCAGGTCACCTGGAAATAGAATTTCTTACTTTGTCTTAGAAAGGGGTTCTTTGGCTTTAATTTGGCAGATATTTTTATTAGGTACAATGAGTTCTAGCTTGCTGTCATTTCCTCTGCACTGCACAGAGTCTGAAGAGAAATCTGTACACGGTCACGAGGCGGGTCCCCAGGAGTGAGGTGCTTTCCCCCCTGGCTGCTCGTACGATTTCTTTACAGCAATTTCATCCTGAAGAGCCCTGATGGTACCTCCTTTGTGTGCGTCCTGCCTGAGTTCTGTCGAGAGCACTGGCTCTGCGGGTTACAGTTGTCATCAGCTACGCCACTCCTGCGTTGAGAGTTCTCTCTGTTCCTCCTCCCTAGCCCTCCTTTCTGACCCCAATTACGAACCCCTTCGCCCCCTCACCAGCCTGCCCTGGGCCACTCTCCATCTTTCATCTCGGCGCAATGAGATCCCACACCTTAGTGTTTAAAAGGCACCCGCTCATGGAGTCTAGGGGCCAGCCCAGCCCACCGGATCCCCAGCTGGCTGTCATTCCCTCGCACATCAGTACCTTCCTCTGGGCTCACTCCCGTTTGGCAGATTTCAGCTCCTGGTGGGACAGGACAAAGCTCTGCCCCACCGTGGGCGGTCAGCTCCTGCAGGCCACTGCCGGGGCCTTGCTCAGGGCACCTCCTCGCAGCCCCAAGAAACCCTGCACACACCACCTCCCCTACTTCCTCTCAGCTTCCAGACAGAGGCAGCTCTCGTGTTTAACAGTTCATTCGTGAACTCAGGCCCAATGGATAACCACATTTTCTTAAAAGTAATCATGCCTTTTTAACACAACCTAGTCAGGGGAGTAAAACCCAGTATTCTCACAGTCCCCAGAATTACACAGGTATGTAAATGAGAAAATCACGGGAGCTATCACAGAGTTCTGCCAACCAGAATGTTTCATCTGCAGTGTCTAATCTCATGGTGTTTTCACCCAGAGGTGTTATCATTTCAAATATTGCATTGCCCAGCTCTTAAACTTCCAACTGGTTCTTGTTTCAGTGCCTTCCACTTCTTTCTTCATTATTTTCACCTTTCACTCCACGTTGAAAAGCCTCTTGAACAAACTAATAATAGCTATCCTCATCTGACAATTCCACCATATCTGGCATTTCTGAATTGGTTTCTTTCGGTTGATTTTCTCAATTATGCATCACCCTTCCCCGCTTCTTTGCATGTTTAGTAATTGTTTTAGTTTGTAACCTGCTGGAATACAATATACTAGAAGCAGAATGTCTTCTAAAAAGGATAATTGATTAAATTGCAAGTTTACAGTTCCAAGCCCATGAAAATGTCCAAACTAAAGCATCCAAGAAAAGCTACCTAGAATCAAGAGAGGCTGATGGATCCAAAACACCTCTGTCAGCTGGGAAGGCAGATGGTGATGTCTGCTGGGGTCTCTGGCTTCTTGTTTCAAACGTCTTCCCTGGGGGTCGTTTTCCTTCTGCATCTCTGTCTGAGCTCTGTTGGTTCTGTGGCTCTTTCCAAAGTAGTTCCTCTTAAAGGGCTCCAGTAAGCAACCCCACCCTGAATGGGTGGAGACAGCTCCCTGGAAACCATCTAGTCTAAAGGCACCGCCCAGAATTGAGTGGGTCACATCTCTGTGAAAACAATAAAAAAGGCCCCACCCGGCAATACTGAATGAGGATTAAAGGACATGGCTTTTCTCAGGGTACATAAAAGCTTCCAACTGGCACAGTAATGTTTCACAGGATACTTTGCAATGAATTTTATATTATATGGCAAAGAATCTTTTTTTATTGTGGTAGTACTTTCAAAGTGTTGGACTTCATTCTGACAGGAAGTTAAGTAACTTATATATCAGGGTGATGCTTTCAATAATTGTTTTTAAGCTTTTTCCAAGAAGGATTATGGCAGCATTCACTTTACAGCCAATTTGTTGCCACTGAAGACCCACAGGTGAGTTCTCGGGGGGCTCTAGTGAACACCCTCACGCTGTGGATGCTGAGATACACAGAATGTGGTGTCCTTAAGTTTGCAGATCACATTCAAAGAAATGTAAAAGTGATGGTTTGTTCTCAATAGGAAGGTAAAAATGCCACATACCCTATCCCCATGAAACCTGAGGTGTCTACCTATTATAAGCAATTCCATCACGAATATTAACAATTCACAAAGAGAGAAGACGAGACCAGGCAGGAGGCGAGGCCGGCGATTACCTTTGTAGAGTGAGTGGGGAAAGCTCTGCTCCGGAATCAACTTGGCAAGGAACCCATGGTGCAAGCTGGGGTGCGGGACAGACGGAATGACCACCACTGCGGAGAGAATCACAGAATGAGGTGTGGTCAGCATCTAGCAGTTTGCAGCTCCACCCAAGATCCGAAGCCACCCTACCTTACACACAAACAACTCTAGTGCGAGCAACTGCGAGTGTGTCTCTGAGGGAAGGAAACAGATCCGGTAATAAGAGAAAGGAAAAACTACACTCATAAGCAGAGTGACGGAGAACACACACAGAGATGCACAAGCATGTGAGAGTCCAAACTGGAAGGTTCGCTCATTTATATATCAGATATAAACTCAAAAAATGAAGAGAAAGGGTTGATTACCGTGATGAACTGTTTCTAAATGTTGAAGACATGAACTGGAATGGCAGGAAAATGGTCAATTTGAAGAATAAAGTTAAAAGCGAAAGTGAACTGCAGTGAAATGTTCTCATGTTGACGTGTGAGACGTAAACAAGGCATGCATCAGCAAAACACCACAGTAAAACACAATCCATATCACCACAACAGCAACAAAATGCTAAAGGAGATATGATAGGGAAAATATGATGAGATTTGACCACTGACTTCCATTCACTTTTCTTTTTTTTTTTTTTTTTTGGGTGCATGGTATAGGAATCAAACCTAGGTCTCCCGCATGGAAGGCGAGCATTCTACCACTGAACCACCCGTGCACCCTCCACTCACCTTGTAAAATATCCACTTTATTTGTATATCATATGCATTTATATAGGAAAATCAATTTCAACCATAAAATCAATGCTGTGGTCCATGAAATAAGCATTGCTATCATGGCAGCACTACAAACAACAGAGATGATATGGCAAGAAACACAGTTGGAGGGAGGTACCACAAAATTTTAAAATATTAAAGCAGTAAGAGAAAGAGTGTTTGTAGTTTTCAAACAAAGTAGGCAAAATCAATCTTGCAAGAACTCCTCCAATATTAGCATTTCTGCAAACTAGAAAGACAGCATAATCCACAACAGCCTGCTGCTTTCTGTAATATACCAATTCTCACAAGCTTTTGCTTTTAGTTGAAGCAACTTTGGTATTTGCTTTTTATAAATCTCTGGTAGGATACTTAAATACAGAAGTAACTTCACACAGCCAAAACTAAAAAAAAAAAAAAAAAAAAGGAAGAAGTGGGGAGAAGGAGGAAGGGGGGAAGAAAAAAGAAGGGCATCTTTGAGATCAGTAATAAAGATGCAGACTTCATGTTATGAAGCCTCATAAGTAATGCATCAAAAAATGGCACTTATTTGTATATTAATCAATGGAAAACATTAAACCAAAGCTGCACAGGTAAAA
The DNA here is from genome assembly GCF_023851605.1 of Tamandua tetradactyla. Lineage (NCBI taxonomy): Eukaryota > Metazoa > Chordata > Mammalia > Pilosa > Myrmecophagidae > Tamandua > Tamandua tetradactyla. The sequence continues at coordinate 199,876,419 of NC_135330.1, read as the reverse complement.
TGAGAACACGGTAAATATGGAAATAATCATCATACATTTTTCTGGAATTTAAGAGTATTAAATTGGCATTTATATCCCAGCTACTTATAAATATTTGAGGTGATTATGAATAGGTCCAGTTATCTGGGTATAAAAGTTAAACTAAGGACCACTTCCTGGAAGATGTCGGCTTAGTAAGACGCGCGGATCTTAGTTTCTTCTCCAGGACACCTACTAGGGGAGTAGAAACGATACAGAAAGCGCCCAAATCCACAACAGAGATAAAAAAGACAGCGTACCCCATCCTGGAACGGCTGGCTGGCTGAGAGAAGCAGCTCGGGTGAGATCGCCGAGGCGCGCAGGCCTTACCGGGCGGGGTGGCAAGCGGCCGGAGTTACTCCCTTCCCCCTTCCCGGGCCGGCTGGGAGAATTGGAGAGGTGGTCCCCTGAAACCAAGGCGGCTGGCGCCCACACCACACGCAGCCCCCGGACCAACTGAGAGAATTTGATCGGAAACCCCCAGGTCGCGGAGAACGGTGACCCCGTGACTCCCGGGGAACGTGCACTCTCTCGGGCGGGCCGCTGCCGCTGGCGCCCTCCTGCCACGCTTGTTGCCCAGGGCCGACTAGGAAATTCGGACGGGCTCTTTCCCTGGCTGCGGCGACCAGCAACCCTCCCTGCGTTTGGACCCCGGGCCGGCTCAAGCCGCTTCGGCTAGCGAACCCCCAGGACGGCGAGAGTTTTCCAAAGTTTAAGGTCCCACAGCACCTTTTACTGGTGGGACCCGCAGACAAACGTGTGCCACGAGCGCCACCTATTGGACAGGATAAGAAAAACAGAACCCAGAGATTTCACAGAAAAATATTACAACCTTGCTGGGTCCAACACCAAGAAAAATCTGAATAAATGCCCAGACGCCAGCAGCAGAAGATAACTGTCCACGCTCAAAAGATTGAGAATATGGCTCAGTCAAAGGAACAAACCAATAGCTCAAATGAGACACAAGAGCTGAGACAACTAATGCTGAATATACGAACAGAAATGGAAAACCTCTTCAAAAATGAAATCGATAAATTGAGGGAGGACATGAAGAGGACATGGGCTGAACATAAAGAAGAAACAGAAAAACTGAAAAAACAAATCGCAGAACTTATGGAAGTGAAGGATAAAGTAGCAAACATAGAAAAAATAATGGATAGCTACAATGATAGATTTAAAGAGACAGAAGATAGAATTAGTGATTTGGAGGATGGAACATCTGAATTCCAAAAAGAAACAGAAACTATAGGGAAAAGAATGGAAAAATTTGAACAGGGTATCAGGGAACTCAAGGACAATATGAACCGCACAAATATACGTGTTGTGGGTGTCCCAGAAGGAGAAGAGAAGGGAAAAGGAGGAGAAAAACTAATGGAAGAAATTATCACTGAAAATTTCCCAACTCTTATGAAAGACCTAAAATTACAGATCCAAGAAGTGCAGCGCACCCCAAAGAGATTAGACCCAAATAGGCGTTCTCCAAGACACTTACTAGTTAGAATGTCAGAGGTCAAAGAGAAAGAGAAGATCTTGAAAGCAGCAAGAGAAAAACAATCCATTACATACAAGGGAAACCCAATAAGACTTTGTGTAGATTTCTCAGCAGAAACCATGGAAGCTAGAAGACAGTGGGATGATATATTTAAAATACTAAAAGAGAAAAACTGCCAACCAAGACTCCTATATCCAGCAAAATTATCCTTCAAAAATGAGGGAGAAATTAAAACATTCTCAGACAAAAAGTCACTGAAAGAATTTGTGACCAAGAGACCAGCTCTGCAAGAAATACTAAAGGGAGCACTAGAGTCAGATACAAAAAGACAGAAGAGAGAGATATGGAAAAGAGTGTAGAAAGAAGGAAAATCAGATATGATATATATAATACAAAAGGCAAAATGTTAGAGGAAAATATTATCCAAACAGTAATAACACTAAATGTCAATGGACTGAATTCCCCAATCAAAAGACATAGATTGGCAGAATGGATTAAAAAACAGGATCCTTCGATATGCTGTCTACAGGAAACACATCTTAGACCCAAAGATAAACATAGGTTGAAAGTGAAAGGTTGGGAAAAGATATTTCATGCAAATAACAACCAGAAAATAGCAGGAGTGGCTATACTAATATCCAACAAATTAGACTTCAAATGTAAAACAGTTAAAAGAGACAAAGAAGGACACTATCTACTAATGAAAGGAACAATTAAACAAGAAGACATAACAATCATAAATATTTACGCACTGAATCAGAATGCCCCAAAATACGTGAGGAATATACTGCAAACACTGAAAAGGAAAATAGACTCATATACCATAATAGTTGGAGACTTCAACTCACCACTCTCATCAAGGGACAGAACATCTAGACAGAGGATCAACAAAGAAATAGAGAATCTGAATATTACTATAAATGAACTAGACTTAATAGATATTTATAGGACATTACATCCCACAACAGCAGGATACACCTTTTTCTCAAGTGCTCATGGATCATTCTCAAAGATAGACCATATGCTGGGTCACAAAGCAAGTCTTAACAAATTTAAAAAGATTGAAATCTTACACAACACTTTCTCGGACCATAAAGGAATGATGTTGGAAATCAATAATAGGCAGAGTGCCAGAAAATTCACAAATACGTGGAGGCTCAACAACACACTCCTAAACAACGACTGGGTCAAAGAAGAAATTGCAAGAGAAATTAGCAAATACCTCGAGGCGAATGAAAATGAAAACACAACATATCAAAACTTATGGGACGCAGCAAAGGCAGTGCTAAGAGGGAAATTTATTGCTCTAAATGCCTATATCAGAAAAGAAGAAAAGGCAAAAATTCAGGAATTAACTATCCATTTGGAAAAACTGGAGAAAGAACAGCAAGCTAACCCCAAAGCAAGCAAAAGGAAAGAAATAACAAAGATTAGAGCACAAATAAATGAAATTGAAAACATGAAAACAATAGAGAAAATCAATAAGACCAGAAGTTGGTTCTATGAGAAAATCAATAAGATTGATGGGCCCTTAGCAAGATTGACAAAAAGAAGAAGAGAGAGGATGCAAATAAATAAGATCAGAAATGGAAGAGGAGACATAACTACTGACCTCACAGAAATAAAGGAGGTAATAACAGGATACTATGAACAACTTTACGCTAATAAATACAACAATTTAGAGGAAATGGACGGGTTCCTGGAAAGACATGAACAACCAACTTTGACTCAAGAAGACATAGATGACCTCAACAAACCAATCACAAGTAAAGAAATTGAATTAGTCATTCAAAAGCTTCCTAAAAAGAAAAGTCCAGGACCAGATGGCTTCACATGTGAATTCTACCAAACGTTCCAGAAAGAATTAGTACCAATTCTCTTCAAACTCTTCAAAAAAATCGAAGTGGAGGGAAAACTACCTAATTCATTCTATGAAGCCAACATCACCCTCGTACCAAAACCAGGCAAAGATATTACAAACAAAGAAAACTACAGACCAATCTCTCTAATGAATATAGATGCAAAAATCCTCAATAAAATTCTAGCAAATCGAATCCAACAACACATTAAAAGAATTATACATCATGACCAAGTAGGATTCATCCCAGGTATGCAAGGATGGTTCAACATAAGAAAATCAATTAATGTAATACACCATATCAACAAATCAAAGCAGAAAAATCACATGATCATCTCAATTGATGCAGAGAAGGCATTTGACAAGATTCAACATCCTTTCCTGTTGAAAACACTTCAAAAGATAGGAATACAAGGGAACTTCCTTAAAATGATAGAGGGAATATATGAAAAACCCACAGCTAATATCATCCTCAATGGGGAAAAATTGAAAACTTTCCCCCTAAGATCAGGAACAAGACAAGGATGTCCACTATCACCACTATTATTCAACATTGTGTTGGAGGTTCTAGCCAGAGCAATTAGACAAGAAAAAGAAATACAAGGCATCAAAATTGGAAAGGAAGAAGTAAAACTATCACTGTTTGCAGACGATATGATACTATACGTCGAAAACCCGGAAAAATCCACAACAAAACTACTAGAGCTAATAAATGAGTACAGCAAAGTAGCAGGTTACAAGATCAACATTCAAAAATCTGTAGCATTTCTATACACTAGTAATGAACAAGCTGAGGGGGAAATCAAGAAACGAATCCCATTTACAATTGCAACTAAAAGAATAAAATACCTAGGAATAAATTTAACTAAAGAGACAAAAAACCTATATAAAGAAAACTACAAAAAACTGCTAAAAGAAATCACAGAAGACCTAAATAGATGGAAGGGCATACCGTGTTCATGGATTGGAAGACTAAATATAGTTAAGATGTCAATCCTACCTAAATTGATTTACAGATTCAATGCAATACCAATCAAAATCCCAACAACTTATTTTTCAGAAATAGAAAAACCAATAAGCAAATTAATCTGGAAGGGCAGGGTGCCCCGAATTGCTAAAAACATCTTGAGGAAAAAAAACGAAGCTGGAGGTCTCGCGCTGCCTGACTTTAAGGCATATTATGAAGCCACAGTGGTCAAAACAGCATGGTATTGGCATAAAGATAGATATATCGACCAATGGAATCGAATAGAGTGCTCAGATATAGACCCTCTCATCTATGGACATTTGATCTTTGATAAGGCAGTCAAGCCAACTCACCTGGGACAGAGCAGTCTCTTCAATAAATGGTGCCTAGAGAACTGGATATCCATATGCAAAAGAATGAAAGAAGACCCATCTCTCACACCCTATACAAAAGTTAACTCAAAATGGATCAAAGATCTAAACATTAGGTCTAAGACCATAAAACAGATAGAGGAAAATGTTGGGAGATATCTTATGGATCTTACAACTGGAGGCGGTTTTATGGACCTTAAACCTAAAGCAAGAGCACTGAAGAAGGAAATAAATAAATGGGAACTCCTCAAAATTAAACACTTTTGTGCATCAAAGAACTTCATCAAGAAAGTAGAAAGACAGCCTTCACAATGGGAGACAATATTTGGAAATGATATATCAGATAAAGGTCTAGTATCCAGAATTTATAAAGAGATTGTTCATCTCAACAACAAAAAGACAGCCAACCCAATTACAAAATGGGAAAAAGACTTGAACAGACACCTCTCAGAAGAGGAAATACGGATGGCCAAGAGGCACATGAAGAGATGCTCAATGTCCCTGGCCATTAGAGTAATGCAAATCAAAACCACAATGAGATATCATCTCACACCCACCAGAATGGCCATTATCAACAAAACAGAAAATGACAAGTGCTGGAGAGGATGCGGAGAAAGAGGCACACTTATCCACTGTTGGTGGGAATGTCAAATGGTGCAACCACTGTGGAAGGCAGTTTGGCGGTTCCTCAAAAAGCTGAATATAGAATTGCCATACGACCCAGCAATACCATTGCTAGGTATCTACTCAAAGGACTTAAGGGCAAAGACACAAACGGACATTTGCACACCAATGTTTATAGCAGCATTATTTACAATTGCAAAGAGATGGAAACAGCCAAAATCTCCATCAACAGAAGAGTGGCTAAACAAACTGTGGTATATACATACGATGGAATATTATGCAGCTTTAAGACAAGATAAACTTATGAACCATGTAATAACATGGATGGACCTAGAGAATATTATGCTGAGTGAATCCAGCCAAAAACTAAAGGACAAATACTGTATGGTCCCACTGATGTGAACGGACATTCGAGAATAAACTTGAAATATGTCATTGGTAACAGAGTTCAGCAGGAGTTAGAAACAGGATAAGACAATGGGTAATTGAAGCTGAAGGGATACAGACTGTGCAACAGGACTAGATACAAAAACTCAAAAATGGACAGCACAATAATACCTAATTGTAAAGTAATCATGTTAAAACACTGAATGAAGCTGCATCTGAGCTATAGGTTTTTGTTTTGTTTTGTTTTGTTTTGTTTTGATTTTACTATTATTACTTTTATTTTTTTCTCTATATTAACATTCTATATCTTTTTCGGTTATGTTGCTAGTTCTTCTAAACCAATGCAAATGTACTAAGAAATGATGATCATGCATCTATGTGATGATGTTAAGAATTAATGATTGCATGTGTAGAATGGTATGATCTCTAAATGTTGGGTTAATTTCTTTTTTTCCGTTAATTAAAAAAAAAAAAAAAAGAAAAGGGACAATTGGAGATGAAGGGATACAGACTGTACAACGGGACTGGATATAAAAACTCAGAAATGGACAGCACAATACTACCCAATTGTAATGCAATTATGTTAAAACACTGAATGAAGCTGCATGTGAGGTATAGGTTTTTTGTTTTTGTTTTTTTTGTTTTTTTTTTCTTTCTATTATTGTTTTAATTCTTATTCTGTTGTCTTTTTATTTCTTTTTCTAAATCGATGCAAATGTACTAAGAAATGATGAATATGCAACTATGTGATGTTATTAAGAATTACTGATTGTACATGTAGATTGGAATGATTTCTAATTGTTTTGTTAATTCTTTTTTTAATTAATAAAAATAAAAAAAAAAAGTTAAACTAAGAAAAGGAGATAATGGTGAAAATTCAAGTAATTTTAAAACTGTTTAAGCACCTGTGCTTGTTGGTGAGTTTACATCTTGTCTGACGCCTCTGCCGGGTGGGCCTCCGGGCCTCGACGGCTCCCGCTGGGGCTCTAGGATGTCGCGGTACTTGGAGACCATGAGAACCGAGATGAAATAAACCACAGCCAGAGCCAGGAACTGCGCCTGCTTACTGTCATCCTGCGCAACAAAAAGTGGGGGTTTTGACACCCAGAAGGTGACACATTCAGACGAAGAACGTATTTTTCCTATGAGGCACATAAGGAAATATTTAATTGGGGTGGTTTATAAATTCATTGTGAACAATAAATAGGAACTTTTCACTTGGTTTAACATATAATTTTGTGACACCATGAAGAAAAATCAATATTTTTAATACTCCACTTCTTAAATTTTCACTAGTTTTTATGACAATCTCCTATATACTCGAACTTTCACCTAGTCCTGACAGCTCCCATTTCAATATGTAAAGCTTCTTTAAGTACATAATCCCCTATAAAACCTGTGGGAACACCTCCATGGGAGAAGTAGATCTAGATAGGCTTAGTATGTACATTTACAACTATTTCTACCTCTTGTTACCTGGTGTTTACGAACATTACTACCAGAGCACAAAAAGGAGACAAGAACAATGGGGAAAGAACAAAATACGAATTTTCTACATGTTCAGTATGAACGATCAAAGTGATGGGGCAGCAGATAATTCAACTTTCTGCCACATTAACATAAAATGAAGGAAGTATACTGCATCAGAAAAAAAAAAAGGCCTCTAAAGCACTGCAAGTATTTAAGGCTCCAACTTTCAAAAACTGAAAGACAAAAAGGAGTTTTTCCAAAGAAGCACATGAAAGTAGTAAAAAATAAGAAAAACAATCTATTTGTTAAATAGCTCAAAAAAAAAATTAGCCCAAACAAAACAAAACCAACCAACCAAAAAAACCCATCCATTTAACCTGCATGTTGAAAAATTAGGAGTAACAAAATAGCTGTCTCCAAATATTGAAGGAGCTATCACATGACAGGGGGATTAGTGTTTTTGTGTTTTTTTCAGACCAAGTTAGGACACCAAGAGGTAATGGTTTTAAAAATATACACTTCGGTCTAACCAAGTAGATAAGTTTATTACAAGACTCCTTCCCAAAACTCTAAGGAGCCACCTGTGACTTTGGGGGGTCCCTTCCAGAGAGCCTGGCTAACCAGTTACCGGGGAGCCCTGATAAGAAAGAAGGCCAATTTCTATGCCTCCCATACATTTCCAAACTAACTTCTATAAAAGAAACGAAATATAAATGGTTATAAGGCCTGCACAGAAACCAGGTTAAACTGCTACATCAAACCAATGCTGAAAGTAATTATTATGGGCCCACAGAAAAACAGGTAAAAAGGTATAAAGTAGAAATAAGGAAAATAAATATGAATTGAACTCTAATAACTCTTATTTACAGGTGCTTTATATTAATTACTTCACTTAAGCACAATGAGAATAAGATTCAGATTTGATATGCATTTGTTAGACAAGAAAGTAAATGGAAATATTTATTCATGATTTAATATTGTTAAACAAAATCAGCATAGTTAATGAGGAAAATGGCCAACCAGAGGTCATTCTTTTTTCTCAAAACTATTATACATTTAGTATTTCAGATTCTGTGGGTGGCAGCTTTTCTAGAGGTAGCTTCTTATGAAATGTTTAAAATGAATACTCTTTACATTACAATGCTAATACCAATACAGAGAAAGTAAAAATTGAGTATTTCAGCAGTTTTCATAAAGGAAAATGAAGTGCCATTAGACTAAAAAAGATACTGACAAGAACGAATTCAAGCTCAGCTCAAGTTTAGGCTATTAACAGCCCACACAGCACTTCTACTTACACAACTCAAAACTCAGACCCAGCAATCTGGAGGCCTTCCCGATTATGCGTGGAAGGAATGCATGGGTGAATGCGCCCCAACAGCAAAGCTGCAGAGCTGAAAATAACAGACACTGCGAACTGCTATAATACCCATGAAAAAACAACCGAAATACATGGCATGAAAAAAGTGGCTTTTCTTGTTTTTCTTTTTTTTTTTTCAGGGATATGTTAGCTTTTATCAAGGGTGAAAACCTTATGTAAACTTTTAACCTAAAAGTCTGCTTTCTGAAGAGCTGACCTACAGGTCGATGTAGTCTGAGAATTCTTACAGACTTCATTTATAGGAAGAAGCCCTCCCTTTCATGCCCCCCCCAGGTGACCCGGCCTGTATGGGAGGGAGGTCAGGGACAGGGACACCAAAGCACCATCTTCAGTTTGGGGACCCCACAGCCCAACGTGCCTGTCTGTGCTCCCAGATGCTAAATGTTTACAAAGTGAAGAACAGGCAATACAATTCAACACTTTAATTCCTGTCAAAGTTGACATCCCACACTCTAAGTGTGTGGTCCCAAGACACAACACCTGACCACACACACGCCCGAGGAAACTGCTTCCCTGCGGCCAGAGAGGGTCTCCACGGGAGGCTGGCGAGTCCCCACTGCTTTTCTGTTTCCTTCTTGGGCGCTTGGGAGAGTCCTCCATTTCATCTTCAACTATAGGGACTGCAGACTAGATCTTTGGTGTCTCATCCCAGGAGCCACTACAAAATTTAATTTCTAAATTTAAATTTAAATTCTACATCAGCAGCTGTCGATTCCACATGTCCAGCCTGACCTCTGCAGCAATGCAGCGCTTTCACTTTGCTTTTCTCTACATCCCACTCCCCTAAGAGAACAGTCTGATCCAAAGAGGCCCTCAGTAAGAGGCAAGACAACCGTCTTCTGTCACCCAGGCCACATCTTTTACAACGCCTGTATGTCCATAACTGTCATTACTGACTCTCCTTCCATATACAAGAAGTCTTATCACAAGACCCAGCCCAGATCCCTCCTCGGCTCCTTTGTTAGAACAGATCGTCATGGTGGGATGTGCTCTGGTTGAGGTGCAGGCCACTTCTCCACGCATTTTAGTTCCAGGACCTCTTCTGATGAGCTGTTCTCCAGTTCCATGAGTGTGACCAATTCCATGGGGGTGACCAATGGCATTTGTAGAAACTGGCCAGTGATAGGGCATCTAACTCCACACGTTTGTGGAACTCACTTTTAGCCTCCAGCAATTTAATGATGATATTCCTAAGGTCAGCAATTCTAGAGGCAGCGGGAACTGAGAAGGGAGCACCATCTACTGCCTATCTCCTGCTGTGGGTACAGAGGTTTGTCTGAGGCTGAGCCATGGCAGGGGTGAGTACACGACAGATACTATGTGTCAAAGAACTGGCTTTCAGTTTCCTGGAACTAGAAAAAGAGGAAGCTCCAAATTACATAGTATAGGTAAGGGAGAAACTGCTATCGAAGCCTGGCTTCCACTTTCTCTCCTTGGATCTCCTGCCTTTTCTTTTTAAATTCAAATCTGCATACCAACTGTTCTGCTTATTCCCACTTCTGTCTTTGAAAATGAAGCACAACATACACAGACACTATATAACTGAGGAATGACTAAATTTTTATACAAATTAATTGGCTTGCTAAAAGATGGGTCTCTCTACAATTTGATCTTGAATCTGTAATATAATTAATTAACCCTGAAATCCTTTCAAAAATTTAGTGTTTCAATGTGGAAATTAAAATACTTTCCAATTTAATTTTTAAAGATTAAAGTTTAAGTTCAGCTTATCTAGTCTGTAGATTACCAAATTTTCCTGCTGCCACTACAGCAAATATACATCGTGGCAAAAAAGTCACGAGCCCCAGAAAGCCACGACAACCCCTAATTCAAATGTGTGTGCTTAGATGGGCCATCCACGTGCACGCGCAGGCCCTACTAAGAAAACTATGCATTTAGAAAGAAAACAGCTGACAAAGACTGGTGAGGGAGAAAAGCAGCAGTTTTCCTCCTCAAGAGCATATTCTACTGATTACTTCTTTGATAAGTAGATGTGCATAACTTATACACAAACATATACACAAGGACACACCTCTTTCCTTCAAAACCTAAGTTTTTATTCATGGTTTTTAGGTTAGAGAAGTTGTACGTTCACAGAAATATCATTCACAAAATATATAAAACAGAGAATTCCCATATGCCGCCCTGTCAATCACGCCCTGCTTTAGTGAGGACCACCTGCTATAACCCATGGAAGTACAGTTTAGTAATTGTCCTATTAGCTGCAGCTCATCATTTACAGCAGGGCTCATTCTGTTCTACTGTCTTATGTTTCTCCTTTTAATTTTTATTAATAACATAATACGACCTAAAATTTTCCCCTTTTAATTTCAGACATTATTTAAACGTAAAAAAGAGTGAGTCTTGCGATCTAAATATGTTGATGGAAAAAGACGGCTTTGGAGTGAAAGAGAACTGGCTTGGGACTTCGACTCTATCCTATGCTAGGTGTGGGAGCTTCATGTTTCCAAGTTTTAATTTTCTCATACCCCTAAACTGAAAGTTAAAGGGAGCATGTACGCAGGCCTGCCGCACAGCAGAAACTCAATAAACCAAGCCATGTTGGCTTGATGATGCTCAGAAAGTGTGCACTCTGGAAATACTCGCCCTCCGAAGCACCATCGCTGGGTTACCCAACACAGCAGCACACAGCTGCATGTCTAAGACAGTTACCATCACCGACCACAATGGCCCCGTCCAGGAGTTACTAACAAGTTAACACAGTACCACCCTGAACATAACCCCCTTCTGCACTTTATATGCTGAGCCTCACGTTATCTTTTGGAGATGAAGACACACTCCAAGTTTTAATCATTTCTTTATTTTTAAAATTATTATTTTTCAAACCACATTTTTTTCAACTGAGTAATTGCCATTTCTAAACTGTTACACTGTTAATCAGGATATTTTTTCCCAAATCTAAATTAGAAGCCAGATTAGAAGTGGGATTCTCACATCACGAGAATAACATAACGTATTTTTACCTCTTATTTTCTGAAAATACCTTTGCTAGTTATTAATTACAAAAGCAATATGAGTTTATTCTAGAAATTCTGAAAATACGGGAAAATATAACAAACACAATAAAACGGTTTACCTAAAAATAATCACTGGTGGCATTTTGGTCTACTTTTTACCTAGCCTTTTTTAAATAAGGGTGCACCTGTGCATGTACACACACTCAGAATACTCAAGTAATATTCCTGTAGTACAAACATCTTTGTATACTGCCGCTTTCCCTTAAAATATGCATTTTTCCAGCTCACTAAAGCTAACTAAAAAGAAAATATATTTTTAATGGCTGTATAGTATTCCATTGAATGACTCTACCAAGATTTATTAATCTGAAAGACTACTGTCGAATATGTTTGCCGTTTTTTCTGTAGGCATCTCTGATAAACACAAGAGGTTGAAGGACTTCTATGCAGACTCAACGGGTAAGGTGCTAACATTTAAACGAAAGAGCTCCTCGACAGGCTTATCCCACTGGGGCCCACCAGTGACATAGAGCACACTGTGTCTCACAGGACCCTTGTGATATCAGGTGGTATCATTTTAAAAACCTACTTCCTTAACAATCCAAAATTCCTCATTTAAGTGGCATCCCTTTGATGACTAATGATACTGACCTTTTGCCATATCTCTGTTCCTTTAAATTTCTTAGTTTATGTCCATTGCCTATTTTTCTATTGGTGCATTTATTTTTTCTAGTGATTTGTATAAACGAATTAATATTAAATAAGAGTGACAATTTTTCTATTGTATATATTTAAACTTTTCCCCTATCCCAGCTATGCAAAATCATGCTGCATTAATAAATATATTTTAATCTCTTTCTAAAATATGAAGTACTCCAATTTATTTTAAATATAAATTTAACACATAAACTTTCTTTTATGTTTCAAGAGTCAGCAATTAAAACAAGGAAAAAAGAAGCCAAAGTGGCCAGGAAATAATAACTAAGTTAAGAAACGCTGTTAAACTGAATCTGCTCTGAAACACTACCTGTATTTCGACTCAATTTATGGAAAGGCCAGTCTTAGCTTTACTCATCTTGAGTAAGGATGTGACTAGATTCCATGGGACATTCTCTCTTAAGTGATCTTTTCCCCTTAGATTTACTAAGTGATCTTTCTAACTACATTTCCCACAAAATTATTGATTCTATTGTCCTTTTGTTTTTCCATTCATTTAACTCTGCTTTAATCTTTGTTATTTCTCCTCTTCTATTTGCTTTGGGGTTAGTTTGCTGTTCTTTCTAGAATGCTGTTCACTCCAGGTGGGCAGTTAGTCCTCCATTTTTGCTCTTTCTTGTTTTTTAAAACAGGCATTTAGGGTAATAAATTTCCCTCTCAGCACAGCCTTTGCCACATCCAAGAAGTTCTGATAAGTTGTATTCTCATTTTCATTCATCTCCAGATAGCTACTGATTTCTCTAGCAATTTCTTCTTTGACCCACTCATTGTTTAAGAGTATGTTATTTAATCTCCATATATTTGTGAAAGTTCTCATTCTTTGTGGTTATTGATTTCCAGCTTAATTCCATTGTGACAGAGAAAGTGTTTTGAACAATTTTCAATGTTTTTAAATTTATAAAGACCTGTTTTGTGCCCCAGCATATGATCTCTCCTGGAGAACTGTCCACGAGCACTAGAGAAAATGGATATCTTTTTGTTTTGGGGTGTCGTGGCCTATATATGTCTGCTGGGTCTAATTCTTTTATCAAATTGTTTAAGTTCTTTATTTCCTTGTCGCTCTTCTGTCTGGTTGTTCTATCTACAGAGGAGAGTGGTGTATGGAAGGTTATGTCTATCGCTCCCTTTAGTTGTGCCAATGTGTGTCTCATGTACTCTGGAGCTCCTTGACTGGGAGCACAAACATTCATGATTGCTATATCTTCCTGGTGAATTGACCCTTTAATCAGTGTATAGTGTTCTTCTTTGCCTCTTATTATGTCTTCATATTTAAAGTCTATTTTGTTTGGTATTAGTATAGCTACTCCTGCTTTCTTTTGGTTACAGCCTACGTGGAACATCTTTTTTCCATCCTTTCACTTGCAATCTATTTGTATCCTTGTGTCCAAGATGAGTCTCTTGTAAGCAGCATATAGCTGGATTATGTTTCTTGATCTACTCTGCCAGACTGCATCTTTTAATTGGAAAGTTTAGTCTGTTAACATTAAAAATTATTACTGTAAAGGCACTGTGAATCCACTGTCCTATCCTTTGGATTTTGTTTGTAAGATCTATATGTTCTTTTCCCTCTACCTCTTTTTATCCTTTAAGTTACCCTTCTGGTACTCTTCAATTCTGTGCCTTCCTCCAGACCTCCCTCTCCTGTCTTTTTCTTTTCAGCCAATAGAACTTCCTTTAGTATTTCTTGTAGGACCAGTCTCTTCTTCATAAACTCTCTCAGCATTTGTTTGTCTGTGAAAATTTTAATCTCTCTCAGTTTTGAAGGACAATTTGGCTGGGTACAGAATTCTTGGCTGGAAGTTTTTCTCTTTCAGGATCTTGAATATATCATATCACTGCCTTCTTGCCTCCAGGATGCTAGTTGAGTAGTCTGAACTCTGTCTTATGTGGTTTCCCTTGTATGCAGCAGATTGTTTTTCTCTTGCTGTTTTTAGGTTTTTCTTCTTCTCTTCAATATTTGACAGACTGATTTATAGGTATCTTGGGGAAGGCCTATTTGGATTTATTCTGTTTGGAGTTCACTGGGCTTCTCTGATTTGCATATGTATGTCCTTTATAAGGGTTGGGAAGTTTTCCCCCATTATATCGCAACTACTTTTTCTAGTCCTTCACTCTTCTCTTGTCCTTCTGGGACACCAGTTATTTTTATATTGGTGTGCTTTATTCTGTCAATCATTTCCCTGAGATCCAAGTCAAATTTTTCTACCATTTTTTGCCATTTACTCTTTCGCGTGTTCGAAATCAGTTGTCCTGCCCTCTAGTTCGCTTATTCTTCCTTCTGCCTCTTCAAATCTGCTGTTATGTGTCTTGAGTATGTTTTTATTTGGTCTACAGCACCTTTAATCTCTGTGATATCTGCTATTTTTCCACTTATTCTTTCAAATTCCTCTTTATGCTCTTCTAGTGTCTTCTTGATCTCCTTTAAGTCATCTGCTATCCCATTTATTTTATTTAGTAGAGTTATATGAACACCTTTGATTAGTTGGTTCCAATGCCTGTGTCCCCTCAGGTGTTTTGATTTGGTCATTAGGCTGGGCTATATCTGTCTGCATTGTGACATGCTTAGTGATCGTCTGCTGTCTTCACGGCATGTGACTATCTTGACTGGTTTACTCTGAAAGCTCATTTTCTTCAGTAGTCTAAAGCCTTGCAATTGCAGGAAGGATGTGGAGCAGCCTGCAGGGCAGGCCACAACAGTGCAGTGATGGGTTCTGCGCAGACACAGGCACAAGCTGGGGATGCCACCCTGGTGCCTGTGAGTGTGGGTGCGGGCCACGGGGTGTGGGGGTGTGGTGCTGGGCCACGGGGACGAGGTGCGGCTCAGGCTGGCCTTGGAGTGCAGGATGAGGGTCTAGCCTGTGGGACACAGAGGGAGGGCACATCGGGAGGCAGATGGGGGGGTCTGGTATGCCGGCAAGATGCGAGTGGGTGTGTGGAGTGTGGGGTTACAGGATTCAGGCACAGAGCTTGGGGCACAGGGAGGATATGGCTCGGGCATGTCCTTACGTAGGGAAAGGGTGCAGGTCGCCTGAGATATGGATGTGGGAGTATGCAGGGGAGGAGGGCACAGGTCCAGCGGTTGCAGGATGTCAAAAGGGAGAGCTGATGTCAGGTGGGCGTGGCCCTCGTATGTCTGCGCAGACTCGGGGGGTTGGGGGCAGGGGTGCATGCATGTGCAGGGCAAATTTCTGACAAACCTAAAACATATTTTTAAAACCGACTCTTCTTTACAAAGTAATTGCTTCAAACACCTGAAAGAATTCCCTTCCTGCCAGATGTGGGGTTAACCGTCAAGCCTGGGCCAGGGCAGGTAGCACTGAGAGAGGGCAACTCAAGGCCAAATGAATTTCTAATTCTTCATACTCACCCAAATCACACCAAGTGTTTGCATCATGGTTTAAAACGTCTTGACCCTCCTGAGAAGGCTGAGGCTGTGCCCAGGCCCACGTGCAGTGCGCTCAGGGTGAGCTGGGCACGGCCGACCAGGCTGCCATCCTGGGCTACTCACCACGTCCCGGAAAACCACAGCCCGCAGGCGGTTGATGTCCACGTCCTGCAGCAGCCTATCGGGGTCTCTGATGGGAGAAAGATTTCCAGGGGTGCCTTCCAGCGGCGCCTTGGACGGGAAAGGGAGCAGAAGTTAGAGGTCAGCACCACTTCACCAACTCTCGCCCTCCTTCTCCTAGGCACCCGCAGCCCACGCCCACCACCCTCACCGCTGAACTCTGGCCTCAGGACCCCCACTGCCCTTTGCTCACACCATGGCACCGCGGTGCTGCCCTTGGGGTGCAGCTGCTGCCAAGGGCCCCAGGGCGGATGAGCTGCTCTACGACCCCAGGTCTGGGTCCAGCCTTTGCTGGGTGGCCTTCACCTTGCTATGCGACCTCTCTGAGCCTGCTTTCCCTGTCCGTGTCCAATCTGTCTTGCTTTGATGATGCATGAGATTACGGTATTACATTCTTAGCTGAGGTTTCATCTGGCCAAGCCCTTGCTAGAAAATGTAAACCTGTGATTATGGCTAGAAGACACTGGAGACCAAAACCGTTTCATAGCAAAAGAAACAAAATCCCTGTAGGTAATCTGTCACACAGCAAACTAGCGAGAGAGCCAGGTCCCTGAAATTCAGTCTAGTACTTTTTTACTTATAACATGCTTAAAATTGTAGGGATTAAATTAGATAATATGTGTAAAGCACCAAATACAACTCCTGAACAGGACAGGGATGGCCTTGTGTGATGCTAATTTAAAAAATAGGCTTTCAATTTCTTGGTAGTTCTAAATCATATTTCACTTCTAAATTAAGAGGCTTGATTCCTTTACAACATGGGATACTGATAAGAGGATGGCATATGAAGTTGGATGATTACCTGGCGTACAATAAAATTCCAGAACTCACCATCTGTGGACCTTAGGTGAGACACAGACACTCTGAAGCTCAACTACATCACTCCCATGATGGGCTGACAGTATTTGTCATAGGGCGATTAAAGAAAATAGCACACAGAATATACACCTTACAGCACTGATAAAAGCTTAAAAATACTTTAAACTACAAGATTTTACATTTTTCAAAGTGTTTATATATTTGTAATTAGTTTAAATTATACATATCTGTATATTCTTGTTACAACTATATGATAGGAAAAGCTTGCATTATTGTTTCTTTTTATAAACTATCAAAATGAGGCACAACTAATTTATGTGGCTCATGCAAGTACACCCAAATTAGTGACAGGGTACTTTTCCTACCTCACCAAAATATTAATTTCTATTTACTTAGTAAGGGTGCCACAAGAAATATGTAAGCACAGGAAGTGAAAAAATGACATCAAGGTCTGCCACCTGAAGTGTCCTCATTTAAAAAGAGCATTATTCGTACGCTGAGCTCCATGAAAATATACGTGGTAACTCAGAACAGTAATAAGTAAGAATCTTTTGTGCTACATCCCGATATAATCCTCATAGCAACAGTACGAAGTAGAAGTTACTAGTTCTTAAGCTATATCACTTAAATCCAGAGAAATCAGTCTCGGAGAAGTTAAGTGACCCTGTTAACAGGACGGTCAGGTGAGGTCCCGGCTGCCTGGTAACAAAGCTCTTGCTCTTTACAGCAGCATCTCGCTTTGTTCTCTTCAACTTAAAAAATCTTAACGTAAATTACATTTAACATAACAAATGGTTACTTACCTTTGAAGCTGCTGTGGCAGTCACACCTTGGGGAATGTCTGGAGGTTTACTGCTTCCATGGGAAGATTTGCTTCCCCTGTCTCTCTGTCTTTGTCGACATTCTAAGCAGTTTCTTACAGCAACACAGCAAACTATATAAAAAATTGATAGCATATTTTTAATATAAACTGATGACTGTGATATGTTGAAAGAATAATTACTTGTTCATTTCTTTATGTTTTTCTTCCCTCTCTCTACCCCATAATCGTTCTTAAAATCAAGTAGAATAAACATTTTTTTAAGTTACATGAAATATCATAATGAAAAGTATGTAAACACATATATGTAGTTAAAAACTTCAACAAATACCGATACACTTATATCAGACTGCTGGAAAAACAGGATTCCCGGGATCTCTGGAGCTCCCAGTATAGTTCCTTATTTGATCTGCCAGCATCCTCCCAATTATGAATTTTATGGATCGATAACAAAATTTTAAAATGTACCATCCATGTTGGATTTTAAAAGATTTTAACTATAAGGCCTCTGCCCTTGGTCTGGCTAACGCCTGACTGCCCAGGCTCTGCCCCTCTGCCTGTGCTCTAGGGCACATGGCACCCGACAGCTTTCGGGTTCCTCATGGGAACAGCAAGCGAGGGGGGCGTGGCTGTGCGGGGCTGGCCAGAGGCCTCTAGGGCTCCAGGACGGAGCCCTCTTCCCCACACAGGGCCGCAGGACACAGCACAGGCACAGGACGGCGACCGGGGACCCACAGCCAGGCCAAGGATAACCACCTCCTGTACTCGTCACACTCAACAGGGGCATAAACGGGCTTGCGCTCAAGTCACTCCGATGAGAAATACGAGTCTTACTGACACTGAAAAAATTCAAAATGCATGTGACTGCTGCAGACTATAAACCATTAGAGACGGTCAATTGTTCAAAATCCTCCACCGTGAAAACAGCAGTTCTTATCCATTTCCGTAATTCTGCAGGGTTACAGGCCACCTCTTCCATGGCCCACAGGTGTCCTCCCACATCGGGCCCAGGCACCCTCAGCGCGCGGGGAGCAGCTTCACCCAGACTCACCGAGCCGCAGGCACTGCCGCATCAGGCCGCCCGAGGACATATTTTTCTCGGCCTCGATCTCGCTGAAGTTGAGCGAGCTGGCGAAGACCAGTGCGTCCACCATGGCCATCAGCCTGCCCAGGAAGGCCACTGCGGTCTCGGCCGACATGCCCTGTGTCACCTCGATCGCTTCCAACTCCGTCTTTAAAAAGAGCAGACCAGAAGTCTCATTTAAAGGGGGAAACGGAATACAAGCATGTAGAAACGACTTGAGTAATTCAGGTGAACACTGGTGTGCTGTGATTTTATAAACAATTCTGTGTAGCACAAGAGCTGGTTTTAAAATTTAGTTTACCTGTGATTTATCCTTGAATAACGAAGTCCATTTTTAAATTCATGTTAAATTTAATTGACATCACTTGTAAAAACTAGCCTTAAGATCATTCTACAAAGATATTTAGAGGAATTCACACAGATGTCCCTACACTAGACTTATTTTATTTTATTAATTTACAAAGATATAAAATTGATATTCCTTTCCTAAATAACATCTTCACCCTCATTTATTAATAAAAGATCTGATTTTACTTTTCTATAAATAAGCTATAAATAATAAGAGATAGCAGGTAATTTAATTTGGTATCAAAAGGAGATGACTTTCAAATTAGAATGCATAACAGTTTCTTATCTATTTCAGAATAAACGGCAAGCAGGTGGGGGCCATGCTTATATATTAAAACTCTATGGTAAAAATATATCAGGATGATCATTAGTTCTTCAGGTATTTAGTCCATGACCCATAAGACAACAGTAAGAAGAGGAGTTAGCAGCATTTTAGATTAGAAGCTGTGCTTTCATTAAAATATTATGTGATAAAAAGTACTTTCTTGTTTTCGGAGGGAATATTGCAACGTATTCTTTCCTAAGGTGGTAATTTACAGTTCCATAGACAACAGCAACTCTCCCTGTTTCAAATTTCACTTAGGCATATATAACATGTAATTATTTTGATTTACTGGTGCCTCAAGGAGTAGAGAAAAGTTAGTGAATGCTTCATAATTTAAAATTGCTGCTGTTCAGATGTCCTAAACACAGGCGTCCTGGCCTCACGTACCCCCGACTTCACCAGCAGTAAGCTTGCTTGCTCGCTTGTGCCACCGTGCCCAGCATGGGAAGCCCAGAGGGCAGCTCCTGTGGGCACCACCCAACCACGCTCGTTCCAAATGCATGGAAGATGCATGGCCCTTCGCCTTTCCAATTAACATCAAAGCAATGCTAAGAACATTCTCTAAAGTGAGTCTATTACTGGAAAATGTGTTCTTAGCATGCCACCTCAGATTCTGTAACCAAAGAAAAGGACTGATTCGTTACTCGGATTTTTATAATGCAGATTCTAAATTCCCTAAAACTTCACAGATATGCAGCAGCCCTTCATAGCACTAATTAAAGATCTGTAACCACACACAACAGTTTATAAGAAAAAGCAAAACATCCATTTTTTCATAATACTTCTTTAAATCTCAGTGACCGCTGTAAATATTCCACAGTGGAGTTTAAGAGCTGACCATTGTTAGGTCTACCAAGTATTCCAAATTATTTTTACAAAATATTAGAATTTATGATAACTATAGACATGTTTCCAAAGCAATTCTTCATCAATTTGAATGCTAGAAATTATGAGAAGTCTAACCTACTTTATTAGTTAATGTCTTATTTTCAAATTATTTGGGGATCTACATGATTTAACCCAACATGTTTTCATTCTGAAATGAGTGAATTACATACAGGATTTATTAAATTGCCTATGTAGTTTTTCAAACTTATTTTGACTAGCTGAAATAACATTTTGAAATGTTATTTGAAGTGTTCTTCAATTCTATTACCTTCTGCATAACAGTAACTATAAATATGAGATGTCATGTAAACATAACATAGTTTAAAAATAACAATGACTCACGTGATTATTATTAAATCCTAAAATAACAGTTTGTCTAGAGATTACTGCAAATATTAAAAACAGTAATTCATGACTGGATTGGGAAAATAATCCTTTTAACGAATCTGTCAAATGTATCAAAGATATACCTAATGTTAACGGTGATATGGGAACTCAAAATGTAACCAGGTCAAAAATTTCATAAATAAACCTGAAAATTACTGCAGAACCCTGGACATGCATTAGACAAAACAGACGACAGGCCAAAAAAGTACAAGAAAAGGAAAATATTAAAATTAAATGAGAATACAATGTAAAATAGAAACACAAAATAATATATTTAGAAATTATATTTGACTTTATTAAAAGGAAAAATTAATACTCAGAAGAGATACACATTTTATAAAATAACACAAGATTAAGATTAAATATCAAATTTCTCCGTTATAGAAATTCTGCCCAAAGAATATATACATATATACAGCTCATATATTAGAAAGAATACATACTGTCTTTCACAAAATAAATGTATTTTTCCCTAGTTGATGCCTAATAAAACCATTTTAATAAATAAACTAACAGAATGCCTCTGCAAAAGCCTGAATGCAGTACTGCTTTAGGCAAAAACGACTCAGGGAAATGAAGTATTTATACCAACCTTTTAAAAGTTTCACTAAGGAATTCATGTTATAATTTATTTATTCAGACATTTAGGACCATGTGTTAGTTAGATTCAGTTGTCAACTTGGCCAGGTGAGCATACCTAGTCTTGTTGCTGCAGACTTAAGCCAATGGTACCTGAACCTCATCTGTTGCTAATTACATCTGCAGTCGGCTAGGAGGCGTGCCTGCTGCAATGAGTGACCTTTGACTTAATTGGCTGGTGCTTAAATGGGAGATTGCAATGTAGCACAGCCTAAGCAGCTCGGCATTCCTCATCTCAGCACTTGCAGCTCAGCCCAGGCCTTTGGAGATGCAGAAAGAAGTCACCCCGGGGAAAGTTGTTGGAACCCAGGGGCCTGGAGAGAAGGCCGTCAGAGACCATTCTGTGTGCATTCCCATGTAAGAAAGAACCTCAGTGGAAAGTTAGCTGCCTTTCCTCTGAAGAACCAACAAAATAAATCCCCTTTTATTAAAAGCCAATCCCTCTCTGGTGTGTTGCAGTCTGGCAGCTAGCAAACTAGAACAGACCATTTCTATAAATCAAAATCCCCAAAAGTTAATACATGAAGAAAAAATTTAAGTGATATAGCACTTTTCTATGCTAGAAAAGAACTTTTTGATATAGTAAATAAGGCATGCATATGAATAAAGTGGACATTACACTAAATTCCAGAGACTTATTAAATTATAAAGAATTATATTCATTATATTAGGAGGTTTGGATTAATTTTCACAATAAAAATCATCAACTATTCCTACCGCCTAACTTTTGACAACAAATGTATGTGAATATAAATTCAAAAATAATGTGTTATTTTTATGGTATACTGAATATTAAAACATGTAATGCTAAGCATTCCTTATAATACTAAAGTATATACAACCATGTGCTGTTATTGTGAGCCAATGATTGCACACCAAGTATGGACTGTTCATATGTTAAGAATGTTCGTGTTTGTATGTTGATTGGTTTTATTAATCAAAACAAAAACTGAAAAAAAAAAAAGAATGTTTGTGTTTGTATGTTGTTTGGTTTTATCAATTAACACAGGCAGAGTTCTCGCCTGTCATGCCAGAAACCCGGGTTCGATTTCCGGTGCCTGTCCATGTAAAAAAAAATACTACTACTGAAGTATGATCACTGTTATGAGGTAAACAAAGAAGCAAAAATAGAAACATCATTACTAACTTTTCAAATCTATTAACTACATATTCTGATGATGATAAGAAAATAGAGTGAAACTAAGTTAAAACTTGTCATCATTTTAAACTGAAGGAAAAAAGCTGCTCTCCTTCTTACAATTATGCAACTATTAGGCTCGCCAGAAGTGTCCGTCTCCACCATTTTTCTGGGACGGTTGAAACGAAACACGGCATTCTAGACCTGCGCGTGCTGGGGCCCAACGGCCAGTAAAATCAGGCGGCTGCGCAATCTGGAGCTGACACACCTTCTCTGCTTCTCTTCCTTTTTTCCTCCAGATCTTCCTCTTCCTCGACGACCAGGGCGAACAACGTGGAGAAGAAACAAGCGGATTCTACGACCAGTTCTGAAAGCACTGCCCCGGGAAGCACTGCACAGCTCCACAGCACAACATCCTCCCGCCCAAGACCAGCCACGCACAGAGCGAGAAGGCCAATACGCTTCCTGAGCACCGAAGTTAAAACTACTGTCTTCATTTGGAGACTTGGGCGTATATTTGTAATTTATTTCCTATGTCACATACTTTAAATACTCGAGGCAAAACTGAACTCCAATAAAGTGCTGCTTCTTCAGTGAACATTAGGGAATATTAGTTCAAGGATGCGCTATAATAAAAAAAAGTACAACAGCCCCCTCTTTTTCTTAGAGCTTCAGCTGAGACACCTGCAGAAAAGGAGGATGCCCCTGGCAGGGCCACCCCTTCCGAGGCACCGGAAACCAGGCAACTCTAGTAACAGTTTATTCCAATTATCGGGTGTCGATAACATCTAGAGATCTGCATACAGTAGGCTCATTCTATAGGCAGGGAGACTTAATCTGTCATTACACAATTCTGAATAAACAGTTCCAAAAGGAACTACAGGAAGGAATCGCCCACTAAGAAGCTTCTCCATCTAGTGCCCTTGACATTATCGCAATTTAATTTCCAAAAACTGCCTGTGGGACGAGAATTATTCCCACATGTGTATAAACGGAGACCTGGAGGCTGCCGTCCTGCCAAGTAAGCAGACATGGCCGGACGTGGCTCACCGGAGGCCACGGCCCGCTCACAGAGTCCGTGCTGCGTCTCCGGGACATGGTGGACGTGTGTCTGCTTCTGAAGAGGAAGGAGCCAGTTTTTCTAAGAAACAGGAAGGCATTTCTGTGTGGCGTGTTGGGCCATTTCTTTTACGTGAAACTACCAGGAATGCTGATGATTCTATGTACTCTCTTGAAATTACATATAGTTTTAATATTGGAAATATCAAGCGACCAAAAAAAAAGAATGGCTAGGTGTGAAAAGTTACATATCTCTTACAGAATATAACAACCACAGGTTTCAGTAAAATTGTTTTTAAAAATTAAACTTTGGGAAACGGCCAGTCAGACCCACGTTCTCGGTTAACAGGAAGCGTTGGGAAGGGCAGGCTTACCGCGGCCTGGCCGTCACCAGGACGGACACCTGAGACACCAGTGGCTCGGCCCACAGGGAGGCGAGGCCCACGGCCACTGCTCCCGCACACTTGAAACACAAACCTCGCACACATGGAGTAGGACTATTTTGAAAAACTACCACAAACCTAAACACAACCAATGGATCTTAGCTTTCAAACATGCCGCTGCCTCTTGATCTGGGCGGAACTGAACTTCAGAAGGATGTGTAACTGCTGGTGCTGTAATTACCAATGTTTCCTCTTTCACCAAGTCCTTCCAAAACTCTCTCGTCTTTTTATCGTGTATATCTAAGGAAAAAGGTCGTATCTGCCCAGCTCCAATCTTTTTCATTCGACCCCTCTTTCCTGACCTTCTCCCTCTGGTACATTACATTTAGCAAGAATACTGCGCCACCCAGGCACACAAAGCCAGCCTCGGCAGTTGGCACCAACCGCAGCTCTACCAGATACAGAATGGGAGAAAGGGGTGCCTGTTTCTCTTAAGAAAGCAATTTATTCAAAGAACATAGAGTCAGTTTTGTTGAACAACCAAGGCATAGGTGCAATCAGTTAATGGGCCAAGATAACAGAAACACAGAGACACAGAAAACGAACAAAAGGTTCTGCAGTTGAGCGGGTTTCCCAAGTCTGCTGAGAATGGTGTGAGCCACGAGAGAGGGGTGCAGTTCCCCACTTTGGGGCCAAAAGTGTAGTAACAATATGGGGGGCGGACCCCCAAATGCCAGCCTTTTAATTGTGCAGTCGCTGTGAAATTAAAAATAAGCCGATTTGGGTGCTGAAGCAGTATATAAACCACAATTCTTAACTGTAATTTACTTCACTAATTTAAAACTATTAAATTATTATAGGGAAAAAACTATTTTCCCTATTTTGAAAATTAAAGCTCTCTTGGCCTTAAAATCTGGAACACTAGTAATATGAATATGTCCACCCCATATTAATCTTAATAAATTACTGCTAAATTTGTTTTATATAAAGATTAATTTTTGTTCTGCTCAAAACTTAAAAAGATTCAATATTACATTTTAAAGTAAATGTATATGTTACTTACTTCAATTTCTTGACAACATGGTGATTTATAAGAACCCAAACAAAATAAAATGAAGAAAAGCATCAGGTGGGAAACAGCAGTCTGTTGCATCTTTAACGCCTCAATGCCAGAAGCTCGTAAGAGCTGCACCCAAGCCAGGTCTGCTGAGCCGGACCCGACCTCGAGGAGAGGAAGGGAAGGCGCTGCGCCTGGTCTCTCTTGGGCCTGCCAGCTTGCTCCAGGCCCTGCGCCAGCCTCTGCTGGCCTCAGCAGGTAGCCCTGCCCACTGCACCCTACTTGCTAGCCCTGTCCGCTGAGCCCTGCCTGCTAGCACTGCCTGCTAGCACTGCCCGCTAGCCTGCTGAGGGACAGGGGTGCCTGCCTGTGGTGGCGGGTGGAGGGCTGAGGACATGGTGCACACGGCACCTACGGCTGCAGTGGCAGGACAGGGAGGCAGAATTGTGCAGATGAGCTTGGTCCGGGTAGGAGCCCCACAGCCCCATGAGCACCGTGCTCACTGGACAGGCTGCCAGGCCGGGGTGAAATACCAGCAGGCCAGCAAGGACCCCGGTGAGGGGAGGCTGTCTGCGCCCTCTCCTCACCTGGGCAAGTAGCTATGCTGTCTTTTTGTTTTGATATGACTTAGTGATGTTTCTAAAATAACTAAAATATAAAGTTAGCATTGAGGCATAAAACAACATGGATAAATGACATCAGATAGCTCCCAAACTTATTATATTAATATAGTTCAGTTGACATCAGATAGCTCCCAAATTTATTATATTAATATAGTTCAGTATTTTACATAGAAAGAAACAGAGAAAAATATATATTTTACTATTTAGTAAGTGTTGAACCAGTCTATACAGTCAGATGAAAATACTACTAGAGAGTAGGCAACTTAAGTGAATTTGTTAGAGGCTTTCTAGGACTATGAAATATTTCAGGAGGCAGAAAAATGCTATTTTATGCTTTTTCTACGCCTAAGTTTTAAATAAGAAATAATCTAAGGATAGTGAGAAGAAAGGCAGCTATGTGTCTGGTCCGGAAAGCCGCAGCCTCTAGACTGGGCCGCTGGGAGCCGCGGCCAGGAGGCCCGCGTTGAGTGTGGACGAGACCGCGGGCAGCGTGCACGGGAAGTGGCCTGCACCGCGGAGTCCGCCCTGCACCGGGGAGGCCCCGGCAGCCCCGGCAGCCCCATCCGTCCGAGGAGGCGCCCGTTGCGGTGGATGAGGCCGTGGGCAGCGCGCACGGGAAGCGATCCGCACAGCAGCGCCCGCCTGCCGCAGGGAGGCCCCGGCAGCCCCGTCCGAGGAGGTGCCGAGGGTGGACGAGACCGCGGGCAGCGCGCACGGGAAGCGATCCGCACAGCAGCGCCCGCCTGCAGCGGAGAGGCCCCGGCAGCCCCGCCAGAGGAGGCGCCCGTTGCGGTGGATGAGGCCGTGGGCAGCGCGCACGGGAAGCGATCCGCACAGCAGCGCCCGCCTGCCGCAGGGAGGCCCCGGCAGCCCCGTCCGAGGAGGTGCCGAGGGTGGACGAGACCGCGGGCAGCGCGCACGGGAAGCGGTCCGCACAGCAGCGCCCGCCTGCAGCGGAGAGGCCCCGGCAGCCCCGCCAGAGGAGGCGCCCAGTGCGGCGCGTGGAGAGCACGCTCGGCCCCGCACAGAGGCGGCACCCCGGGCACAGCGTCCGCACTCACCGAGGGCGAGGTGGCGGCCGACAGCAGCGGCAGGATGCCACCGCAGGCGATGATGACGTTGTCCACCATCTGGGAGATGAGATGGATCGTGTTGTGCACGAAGATGATGTTCTCGTTGCTGTTGACGAAGTCCATGACCGACTTCGTGGAGTGGCTACAACAACAAAAGACAGACATGGAGCTGCATCTCCTTGGCTGAAGACAGAAGCCGAGACACTAACTTTTTATGGTGACCGGGCACCTGTGAGGTGAGGGGCAGTGACAGGCCGTGGAGGAACAGGACAGGGTGAAGCGGAGTCGGCCGCCGGGGGGAGCGGCCAAGGCGCCGCGGGCGGTGACCAGAGCAGCCTCGCCCTCTGCGCGGGCTTCCCGGGTGGAGAACACGGTGCACTGGCTGGACCCTGACATGCGCGTCCCAGCGAATGACACTGGGAAAAAACTGCTTTCCTGTCCACCTGTCCCTTCGGGCGGGCACCGCGTGCTCCGGGCGGGACGTGCGTCTGGCCGGGCCGGCCTCAGCCTGCACTTGCGGGGCCTGCGGGCCACAGCTCAGGGGCCCCAACGCGCCGGGAAAGTTCAGACATGCACGGGATAAAACGGAGAGAAAGACCCCACGGCGAGGCAGCAGCGCCGCCTTCCCACACTAAACACGAAAGAAACCTCTTCCTCCACTCTGCGTCCGCCAAGAACATGCGCTGCTTCCCGAAGAAGTGGGGGGAAAAGAGGTCATGCAGGATCACAGTGAAGTGTCTTTCATATTTAAGACCTCAGGATACATTTCCCTGCTCTAAAAATAAAGTGCTATCTTTAAAAATCAATAATAAAGTAAATGTCTGTCTAGGGAGTTTCACGCGCGGTTGTACAGACACGGGCGTCACCCGGGCGCTGAGGGCGGAAGCAGGGCGAGCGCGTGGGGGGCTGCTGGTGGTGGCTGGCCCGGGAGCTGCCCTCCTAGGCCGGCGACGACTCCAGGTGCCCCCCTTTCTCCACTCCTGTTGCTGGGTGACTTGGCTGTGAACAGCATCAGCCATGGGGAGACCACTTTTCTATTCCGGGAGGGGCCTGAAGTCAAACTGATCAGACTGAACGTACGGGGAGAGCCGCCCCGAGGGACGCTACAGCGCCCTCCCCTTATTCCTGCGGCGCCGGAGCGGGGCGGGGGTGGACAGGGGGCCCCGGCCAGCCAGGCCTTCCCCAAGGCGGGTCCACGGCGGCCATGGGCCCAGTGCTGGGGGGCCAGTTCGGAGCCCAGCACGCAGACATGCCGGCCAGGAGACCTGGGATGTTTCCTGTGGGGTTCCTTCAGGAAAAAGAGAGAAGAAGGGAAAGAGGAGAAGAAGGAAGAGGGGGAAGACAAGAGGGAGGAGGGGGGGAGAGGAGGAGGGAGGGGAAAGGGGAGGGGGGAGGGAAAGAGGAGGGGGAGACGGGAGGGGAGGGGGAGGCGGGAGGGGGGAGGGGAGGGGAGGGGGAGGGAAGGGGGAGGCGGGAGGGGAAGGGGAGGCGGGAGGGGAGGGGGCAGGGGAAGGGGTGGGGGAGAGGAGGGGAGGAGGGAGGGGGAAGGGTCGCATCACTGACTAGCCTGTGGCTGACCTGTTACTAGAAAATGATCGTGAGATGAGGAAACAATGATTTAATTTGGGTGGGCTTTTCTCCCTTTAAGTATAACCAATAATAATTCACCAGCCACTTTAATCAGTATAAACTGTAAACAGTAGCTTGCACAAGGTGATTACCAAGTTTCATTTTAGTTCTGTGTTATAATCATATTACCAAGAATAAATTTAGTCCTTGGTGCTAATTTAAATAGGAAAAGATAAAAATGGAGAAATTCCTTTAAACCAAAGCTGAGCTTTCCTGTCAGAGTTTTAAATCTCTTTCCTACATAGAAAAGGCAATGCCAGATTTAACAGTTTTGCTTTTAAAAATCTCTTAGACCTAAGCTCTAGGATTGATATTAGTTCCAGATCTTATAACCCTTGTGAAAATATTTATTTCTACCAAAGACTTAAACGTCCTTTCCTCACAAACCGAGCCCGAGTCCGGCGCACTAGCGCGGTGCACCGAGGCCCCACGCGCCTGATGCACACGAGGTCCGCGCGCCCACCTCCGCCACACGTGCACGTCCGTCTCCAGCGCGAACAGCAGGTCGGTGAGCAGCCGCTGGTGCAGCGGCGACCACTTAAACTCGGGGATGCGGAACATGGTGGTGCGCGGGCCGGGGCTGAACTGGCGCCTCTGCTCCTCCGTCATGGGCACGCCGCGGAAGCCGAGGTCCACGCGCAGGTCTCTGTCGTGCTGCGGCCCGGCCCGGCCCGGGACGGCCTGCGGAGAGAAGGGGAGCGTCTGCAGGGCACGGCAGCAGGGCCTGCGGCCAAGACGCAAACCCAGAGCACAGCAGCAGGGAGTGGGTGGGGCCCACAGGCCACAAGGGGCGCAGGCAGGTCCCTGCGCCGTCCACCTGCTCGTCCCCCCAAGGGAACCCTTCTGAGCTGAGTTGTGACCACAGCTGCGTCCACGCACCATCCCAGGAGCTGTTCAACGTAACGAGGCCCCTGAGGCACGCAAAGTTCACACTGAAGCCAGGGCGACCCAGGGCTCCCCTGGGAGCAGAGGCACAAAAACTATGCCCTCCACCAACTGCAACTTTAAACGCAGTATTAGAGAAACTGTTACTCTAAAAGACATGCTAACTTTATCTATTTCATTCATAATACTTCAAATTTAGAAAAAGTAAAGCATTTGCTAAGTTAAAAAACCAAAAATTAAAAACTGCCTATGAATTCTGAATGAAAGCAAGCAGGCCCAGACAGTATTATGCTTGATGAACAGCACACCCTGATTTCCTTTACTTTAAACCCATACCCAGCTCAATACCCTCATTCGCTGTCAACTGTCATGGTGGTACAAACGCTGTGAAAACGGAAATGGGGCGGTTAACAGTGAACACACAGAACTACCTCTCCCACTCACAGGAGATATTTTTAAGGACTTTTTATGAATCAATACCAGGAAAGCATGATTTACTCTTTAATATAACTCTCAGGCAAACACATCAAATTCATCTTCAGTGGCATTAAAAGCTGAGAGAGGACTTCCGGGAAGATGTGGGGGTGGAGTGGAGTGAGGTCACTCCTGCTCCGTGGAACAAGACAGGGGACAGGCAGAGAGTGACCAGGACTGCAGACACGGGCAGCATACACAAGCAGGATGGAGGCAGTTTTGGGAGGAGAGGGCCGGGGTCAGGTAGGGGAGAGCAAGTGGGCCAGGGGCTGCAGCAGGAGGGGAGGTGGAGATTGGAGGAAGCTGGCCATCCCCTGCTCCGGCCTGCCCAGCTGCCAGCTGGGGACACTCTGCATGCAGGGTGCAGTGGACAGTGCCCACGGAGAGTACCACCCGGCCTGGTGTGAGAATGGCCGGCCCTGCAGGCACAGTATGTAGTGGAGCCAGGCGCTGCGGGTCAGCTGATCCCCTGGGCAAAGGCCAGCCCACAGTCCTGCAGGCAGAGACTGGCCATCCGGAAGCCCCAGGTGGGAAGTTATCCAAAGAACGTCCTCTGATCACAACGCAATAAAGCTGGAAAGTGATAAACACTAAAGAACCACAGCTCTCAGGAATAATATGGAGATTAAACAACACTCAATCAGTGGGTCAAGGAAGAAATTGCTAGAGAAATCGGTAAATATTCAGAGACAAATGATAATGAGAACACAACATATCAAAACTTATGGGATGCAGTAAAGGCAGTGCTGAGAGAAATTTATTGCCCTAAATGCCTATATTAAAAAACAAGAATGAGTAATACTTGAGGATTTAACTGCTCACCTGTAAAATTTAGATAAAGAACAGCAAACTAACACCAAAGAAAATAAAATAAGAGAAATTATAAAGATTAAAGCAGAAATAAACAAACTGGAGAACAATAAAACAACAGAAAAAAATCAACAAAACCAAAAGTTGGTTCTGTGACGTCAAGAAAATTGATGGAACTCCAGTGTGGTAGTTAGGTTCAGGTATCAACCTGGCCAGGTGATGCCGCCCTGTTCTGTTTCTGTGGACTTGAATCATCACTATGTGAAATTCATCTATGGCTAATTACATTTGTGGTCAGCTAAGGGAGAGCCTTCCACAATGAGTGCGGTTTAATTTAATTAGCTGGAGGCTTTTAAGAGAGAGGTCAGAAGAGAGCTCAGCTGCTGAGCATACTGCATCTCAGCACCCGCAGCTCAGCCCAGACATTTGGAGATGCAGAAAGGAATCACCCCAGGGAAAGCTGCTGGAACGTAAAAGCCAGGAAAGGAGGTCAGCAGATGTCACCATTTGCCTTCCCATGTGACAGAGAAACTCAGATGAAAGCTAGCTGCCTTTCTTCTGAAGAACTGTATGTTTTTAACTATTAAATCCCTTATTAAAAGCCAATCCATCTCTCGTGTATTGCACTCTGGTAGCTTTAGCTAAACGAACAAAGTAAAAAAAGAGAGAACACAAATAAAATCAGAAATGAGAGAAGGGTTGTTTCCACAGATCATGAAAAAAATTTAAAAATTATTAATAGAATATTATCAACACCCATATGCCAATTAACTGTACAACTTTGATGAAATAGACAAAATTTCTAGAAATACAAGAATTAACTATACTCACTCGGGAAGAAATAGAAGATCTCAACAAATGAATTGCAAGTAGAAATTCAATTAGTCATCAAAAATCTTCCTGCAAAGAAAAGCCCAGGACCAGATGGTTTCATACGGGAATCTTATCAAACACTCCAAAAAGAATTAACACCAATCCTGCTCAAACTCATCCAAAAAACTGAGGAAAAAGGAATACTACCCAACTCATTTTTTGAAGCTAATATCACTCTAATACCAAAATACAATAAAGACACTATAAGAAAGGAAAACTACTAACCAATTTCCCTAATGAACACAGATGCAAAAATTCTATCGAATCCAACACCACATTAAAAGAATTACACATATATGACCAAGGAGGATTCATACCAGGAATGTAAGGATGGTTCAACATAAGACAATCAATGAATGTAATACAGCACATTAAATGGAAAGGGAAAAAGATCAAATGATCATAGCAATTGATCTGAAAAAGCAATCAATAAAATCAAGCAATCTTTCCCAATAAAAAACTTCAAAAGCTAGGGATCAAAGGAATCTTTCTCAATATCACAGAGGGCATATATGAAAAACCCCTAGGCAGCATTATCTTTAGCTCTGAGAAACTAAAAGTCTTCCTCCTAAGATCAGAAACGAGACAAGGATGCCCATTGTCACCACTATTATTCAACATTGTGCTAGAAGTCCTAGCTGGAGTCATTAAACAGGAAAAAGAAATAAAAGGCATCTAAAAGGAAAGGAGAAAGTAAAACCAGCATTGTTTGCAGATGACATGATACTAAGAAAACCCTAAGAAACCTATGGCAAAGATACCTGAGCTAATAAATTCAGCAAAGTGGCGGGATACAAGATTAATGTACAAAAATCAGTAATGTCTCATACACAAGCAATGACCAATCTGAGGAGACAATTAAGGAAAAAAATTCCATTCAAGAAGAATAGAAGAATCAGCTATCAAGGAATAAGCCTAACAAGGGATTACACATAGAAAATTACAAAAAAAATTGCTAACAGAAATAAAAAATGACCTAAATAGATGGAAAGACATTCCATCATCATGGATAAGAACGCTGAATGTCATCAAGATGTCAATTCTACCCAAACTGATCTACAGATACTACGCAATACCAATAAAAATCCCTACACCCTACTTTCAAGACTTGGAAAAGCTGGTTTTCAAATTTATATGAGAAGGAAAGAGACCCCAAACAGCTAAAAATATGCTAAAAAAATAAAATAAAAAAAAAAGCAAAGTGGGAAGACTATCACTTCTTGACTTTAAGGTTTACTATAAAGCCACAGTGGCCAAAATAGCATGGTACTTACATAAAGATAGAAGTACTAACCAGTGGAATCAAATTGAGAGTGCAGAGATAGAGAACCAAATTTTGATCTTCGATAAGGCCCCCAAATCCACTGAACTGGGACAGAACAGTCTTTTCAATAGATGGGCATGGGAGAATTGCATATCAATAGCCAAGAGAATGAAAGCAGACTCCTACCTTACACCCTATAAAAAATTAATTCAAAATAGATTAAAGATCTAAACATAAGAGCCAGTACCATAAAACTTCTAGAAGAAAATGTCGGAAAACATCTTCAAGATCTAGTAATAGGAGGTAACACCTTAAACTTTACACCTAAAGGACTTTGTTAAAAAGGTGAAGAAGCAGCCAACTCACTGGGAGAAAATATTTGGAAACCACATATCAGATAAAGGCTCAATATCCTATGTACATAAAGAAGTTATACAGCTCAACAACAATAGAGCAAACAAGTCAATTATAAAATGGGCAGAGGATATGAACAGACACTTTTCTGAAGAGCAAATACAAAAGGCTGAAAAGCACAAGAACAGATGCTCATTTTCATTAGCTATACGAGAAATGCTTAAGACATCAATGAGATACCACCTCACAACTAACTATAAGAATGGCGCTTTTAAACAGACAGCCACAAATGTTGGAGAGGAGGTGGAGAAGTAGTGACACTTAGTCACTGTTGGTGGGAATGTATGATGGTGCAGTCGCTGTAAACACTGAGTTGCCCTGTGATCCAGCAATAACAATAGTCGGTATATACCCAGAAGAGCTCAGGGAAGTGACAAGAACAGACATCGTCGCACTGGTGATTGTAGCAGCACTATTCACAGACATCGTCACACTGGTGATTGTAGCAGCACTATTCACAACTGCCAACAAGACGGAAACAATCCGAGTGTCCAGCAACAGACGGGTTGGATACACAAAATGCTGTGTATAAACAGGATGGAATGACAGGCAGCAGGAAGACAACATGAGATCCTGAAACATATGTCAACATGGATGAACCCTGACAATACAATGCTGAGTGAAATAAGTCCGACACAAAAGGAGAGATGCTGTATGATTTCACTATTATGACTCTGGTAAAGGGATCTCAGAGGTTACACTGTAGAAGATACAGGACCTAGGACACAAAAGACAGAGACTGGGGAAAGGCTACCCAAAGAGACTAATGTAAATGCAAGGGAATGGACAGAAGTGATGGTAACTAATCAGTGGGTTTATGAGTAACATTGTCACATTGAAGGTGATTAAGGTTGAGAAGGCATGTGTAGTGACATGTATCCCACTGATTACTGTACAATTATAAATAAGTTCTTGTGTGAACTATTTCAATGGTTCGATAGTGCACAAAAGAGTCAACGATATAGGAGTATGGGGAAAAACCAAACAGGCACGCTATGGCCCACAGTTAACAGGAAGACATCAACAGTGACACACACAACCAGGGGCACTAATTGAGGGGAGGGACAGGTGATAAGGGGAGGCTTTGATTTGACAGAGGGTGACGTTATGTTTGCCGGTTCTTTGTCATTATGGACCAACAAATGTCTAAAATTGAAAGTGCTGCTTAAAAAGGTGAAGAAGCAGCCAACTCACTGGGAGAAAATATTTGGAAACCACATATCAGATAAAGGCTCAATATCCTATGTACATAAAGAAGTTATACAGCTCAACAACAATAGAGCAAACAAGTCAATTATAAAATGGGCAGAGGATATGAACACTTTTCTGAAGAGCAAATACAAAAGGCTGAAAAGCACAAGAACAGATGCTCAATTTAAAATTGAAAGTGCTGTTTCCAACCAAAGAAAGATATTGTAAGACATGGTTTGTTAATTTTGGACATTATGCATCATTCCCAATAGCTGGCGGGAGCTGAAGGTCACAATGACTGAGAAGCACAATGGTGAATGGTGATGCATTTATATGATGGAATATGGTGCGGCTACAAAATGGATGGATGTCAAGTGACACACGAGCTGAATAAACATGGGGACAATGGGCTGTGCAGAAATGGCCAGAAACAAAAGAACAAATACACTAAAGTCTTTCTCAAAAATTACTTATAAAAAACCGAGAGCCTGGACTGTGGGCCCTTATAGCAGCTACATTTGGTATGAAGTTCTAATATATTTCTAGATTCTGAAAAACTAAGCTATATGCGTATCAACTGGTATTTCCTTGGGACTCTTGAGTAGCTCTGATCCCCGCAATGAAGAGCTGCAGCCCTGAAAGGTAGCAAAGCTGTACTATACACAATAACAGCTAAAGTAGAGAAAGAGGTCAGGCCTCAATTAGAGTTTAAAATGAATTCAACCTGGCCAGGTCTAAGGTAAATCAGAATGTAGGGTAAAGCATGGTAGTGCACGTACTCAAGACCTTCGGCTGCTGGATGAGATCAAAGGCAGAGAGGTTTGTTCTATCTAGAACTAAATTTTCTGTAACACGTAGTCTGAACCAGCCTCTCGGGAGAGCTCATTCAGACGGCTCAGACTCCTGGAGCCCAGAACCGGCACGAGGCCTCGTGATTCCCCATGGCTTGGCGTAGTGCCAGGTCACATCTCAGGCTGGGGTGGGCTGACAATTAAGAAGTACTGGGAGTTCCATGAGGACTGAAGGGCGAGGGGGAATACACACACATATGAACCTAATAAACCCTCCTGTCTGGGACACGCCGGGTACCCTCTCAACCACTAGGGACTCCCAAGTTAAAAGGCCAAGCCCTTGATCTCAAGGCTTGCTCTTATAAAACTCATTTCTGTAGTGGAGAAACTAAGCCTGCCTATAATGACACGAATGGCAGCTTCCAGAAAACCTTCTTTTGTTGCTCAGATGTGGCCTCCCTAAGCCCAACTCTGGAAGGAAAATCGTTGCCCTCCCTCCTCATTGTACAAGCTGTTCAGGGGTGAAAGTCTCCCTGACAATGTGGGGCGTGACTCCCAGGGATGAGCCTGGCCCTGGCACTGTGGGATCAACAATGCCTTCCTGACCAAAAGGGGGGAAAAGAAGTGTAATAAAATACGGCCTTGTGACTAAGAGGTCAAATAGAGTCAAGAAGCTGTTCTGGAGGCTGCTCTTATGCAAGCTTCAGTTAGATAGAGCTGATTGCCATGGTTTACCAAACCCCAAACAACGTCACTTCTGTTGACTCTTAAGAACACCTCGGGCTTGAATTGAGACCCTATGAAGGTTTCATGCACTAAGTTTGCTTTCCTGGAACCTCTAATTTCCAGAGGGTTCTTAGGTCAGAAAAATCCTATAACAAAGAGGGACCAGCTTCTCCAGGATTATCAGTGGATACCATCCCCCTGTCCTATAGTGTGGACACCCCTTTCTCAACCTGAAAGTCAGAACAGTCACTGCCCAAGGATCCCTAGATTGGGAGAAGGACTAAGGGAGAAGGAGGTGTAACAGAGACGTTAGAATTTAACAAACGAGTATGGCTGCTGAATCACTGTATTGATGATACTCTCTCTAGCTTCCAGTGTCTGGAGGCAGCTAGAAGGAAAAATCTGAGATCATGGATGATAGCCCACGACAAACTCTGGGATTTGTTCTGTAACTACCTGCCTACCTGCTGATGTGTGTGTGTTTTTTTTAGATATGTTTCCTGTAGACAGCATACAGATGGGTCCTGTTTTTTAATCCATTCTGCCAGTCTATGCCTTTTTTTTAAAAATTAATTTAATTAGTTTTTTATTTTTTTTAAAACACCAAATAAATGCAAACATTCTTAACTTTTGATCATTCTGTTCTACATAATATAATCAGTAATTCACTATATCATCACATAGTTGCATATTCATCATCATGATCATTTATTGGAACATTTGCATCTATTCACAAAAAGAAATAAAAAGAAAACAGAAAAAAATTCATACATACCATACCCCCCTCCCTTTCACTGATCACTAGCATTTCA
The DNA here is from genome assembly GCF_023851605.1 of Tamandua tetradactyla. Classification (NCBI taxonomy): domain Eukaryota; kingdom Metazoa; phylum Chordata; class Mammalia; order Pilosa; family Myrmecophagidae; genus Tamandua; species Tamandua tetradactyla. Next base: position 199,840,079 of record NC_135330.1, on the reverse strand, counting down.
ATCTAAATTTACTTTAACATTTGTTCCCCGTTATTCATTTTTTTATTTTTTTCATTTTTATTTTTATTCCATATGTTTTACTTTTCTCTTTCTTTCCTTTGTATATATGTTACATTATACAAGGAAAAAAAATGTTAAAAAAAAAGAGAAAAAAGGAATGAATTTCTGACACATGTGCCACCATGGATGAACCTTGAAAACACGATGCTGAACGAAATCATCCAGGCACAAAAGGAAAGGTGCTGTATGACTCATCTATATTAGGCTAGCTGAGTTCACAGGGGTGTGGGGAGATGAGAGGTCACCAGGGGCTTGCGGATGGGGGAATGGGGAGTTACTGCTGAATGGGGCAGAGCTCCTGTTCGGGTTGATGAAAAAATAGATAGTGGCGATGGTAACCCAACACCGTGAATACAGCATTAAATTTCACTTAAAAAATGGTTAACTTTCATGTTTCATATATATATGAAAATATATAGAATAATTATATATATATAATTACCATAATACAAAAATAAAACTACCAAAAGAGAAAAAAAAAAGCTGGGCAGAAAACAACAAAAACAAAATCTTTAAGTGGGTAAATGTTGCATTATATCTTCTCGGTTCTTAAGCAGAGTTTTGCTTAGCCTAGGAAATAAGGAAGGCATCTGACACCTCAGAGCTCAACAGCTGAAGTCAGAGCAGGACTTCTCTGTTTCTAGCTTTACTCTGGTGAGGCTAGAACAGCGGCATTTGTATTTCCTCACCAGCCAGCATGAGGGTTTTAAATGTTCTCAAAACAAGTTCCCATCCATGTTGGTGTAAAAAAACAAACACATGCAAACACAGCTCAGACAGAAGTAGCTGCCCATGTTCTCCACCGTACCACCGAGCCCATAGCTGCGAGCGGGGTCACGCCGAAAACACACATCACTGGATAAAGGAGCCCCTCTCCCCTCCCCTTCCTTTCTTTTACTAGTTCAGGCTGGCCTCTAAGGCCTCTTTTCTGTAATCCTCAGAACAGGGTCGGGCCTGGAGCCTCCAAGGGTAAAATTAATCAAGTATTCAGAAGGAAGACACCAGGAACAGAAAGTGTAGCTGGAATGAACCAGGGAGTCACAGGTGCCTGGTGGTGGGGTCCTCGAGGCTTATTCAGTGGAGCTCAGCCTCTGTGCCCGGCCAGGATGCCAGCCAGAGAGAGCTGCCAAGCTCAGGCCGCGAGCGGCGGATGGGGGCTGCACGACACATGCTAACAGTGTCCTTCATGTTGTGATACACAGACCACCCTCCCACTCAATTCCAGACATTCCCATCATACCGTAACAGAGTACAAACACGGTGTAACTGGTAGGAAACGACTCCGCTTTTGCGTTCCAGCCCCTATCTGTTTAGTGCTGCTTTCTATCTTGAGACTCACACGAGAGAACTCACCTGTGTTGTGGCCGTGGTCTGGATCTTTCGGATTTCTTTCCCGGAGTCTTTCCCATCATCAGATCGCTCAGTATCGGAAATTATACTTCCTGCATCAATATTTGGTACAATTTTGCTACCAGAAGGCTCTGTTTCCAGAGTTGTGGCAGTCATTTCAGCATATTCTAAGCATTTAGAGGATGAGGCCAAGTCTCTTTCAGAAATACTGGTCATTCCATCTGAAGTCGTATGGATTTTGAACTCCTTCTCTTCGATTAGACTTGACGTGCAGGCCAAGTCTACAGTACTGGTGACGGGAGCCAGCAACCCGAGCTCATCCCCAACTCCAAGACGCACTTGTGTATCCTGAATGCTGGGGATAATGTGACTGCTGGATAGTTCGGGAAGCAGTTTCTCCTCCGGTTTGGGTATCTTATCAAAGAGAAATGATGTACTACTATTGGGAAGTTCATCCTTCTCATCTGCCAATGTTATCAGCGGCCCGTTGTCCTTGTCTTCATTTTTCTTGAGTATGCCGACGCTTCCGTGCACGTTGTGCTGGAGCTTCTCCACGGCCGCGCTGTACACGTTATCCAGCAAGGACTCCACCTCCACGAGGGCGCCGTTCTCGCCACCCACCAGTGTCTCCGGTGACAGATCCATGTCATCCAGCTTCACCTCCGTGGCCTCCACCTTCTCTGCTTTGATGTCCACCAGGAGACCGTGCACTTCCACGTGCACCCCACTTCCCGGCCCGTCCGCACCTCCAAGAATGTCGTCGGACACTTTTGCTGCCATGAGCAAGTCCCTGGCGTCTGTGCTGACGGGGTAGTCCGCCTCACTCTCTGGGCTCTGGCTTTGAGAGAGGTCCTCGATCTCACGAATCTCCATGGCGCCCTTTGCGCCTGTCGCCTGGGAGGAGAGGCCCGAGATGGTGCTGACGCTCCCCTTCTTTCCTCTCTTCATGTTCTCCTCTTCTTGGCGCTGGTACTCTTCGTACATTTTCGCCAAGTACTCCTTATGTGCTTCGTAAGTGACCTGAGAACAGGTGAAGGAAGCATTGTGTAGATGCCAAGATCAGAAAAAATAAATGGTACAAATAAAATTGTGGGAATAACAGCAAAAGTCGTGGCAGGAATTTTAGGGTTTCAAATTTAGCATATATTAATTCTAAGACGAGTGTTTAGCTTTATCAAATGTTCAGAAATAATCATCAAAATCAATTCTACATGACTTGCCCAAAGTCACACATTCAGGTAAACTAGCAATATGAAAGGTTCAAATAAAATGCTCTTTTCTTTGAGGTTAAGTACAGTGTTATGCTAACCTAATTTACCACTTGAACGTGAGTGAGATATTTGAGGCATCTGAGCTTAAGCAGAGAATTGGCAGCTGGTAATTCAAAATAGCCAGGAACTATTGCTAAGTCTTTTTCTACCATTCACTGCTGCCCATGCCCGCAACGGAAGCTCAAAGAGTTCACACATATTTATAAGGGTGTGCACAATTTATAAACTGCTAAAACATGCAATTATCCTTTAGAGGCTTCAAATGTATTATTTCACATAGATTGTCTAGGAATAATCAGTTCATTTATTTTTTCCATAGAGACTTGCAATTTTTTTCCTTTAAAATACTTTTTTCAAGTTTGTTAATAAAATGATAAAAGTGAGATGCCAATATATTACAAATTATAAATTTGTAAAATTTCTTATAAAATTTACTATAAAAGTAAAATTTCTTCTAAAATTAAAAAAGAATTTCAAAATTCTTCTTTATATGCACATGTAATTTTAATTTGTGTAAATGATAGAAAAACAGAATTTTACAATCAGAGTGTTCTTCCTTTGTAGATTATCAAAATACAGTAACCTCTTCATTTTACAGAAGAAATCAAGCCCCAAAAGCAAGGTTGACGACCTAAGCCTCTGGGATAAATCCATTTAATCTGTTTTGGTAAATAAACTTTTATTGGCACCAGCTATGCTAGTTTATATACTATCTATGGCTATTTTCAAACTACATGGTTACATTAGGAACTGTATGGCCCACAAAGCCTAAATATTTACTTACTATGTTACCCTTAAAAATGTTTGTAAACCCTAACTTAAAGAACTAAACGAGTTTCCTAAAGTCACAAAATCAAACTGTGGTTTAGACTGGATTAAAAGCCAAACCGACATCCACGCATCTTCTATGACATGATTGAGAAATCTGAACTCCTAATTTCTAGAACCTAATATGTATGGAACTGTAAACGTTACTATTTCATTTTACCAAAGGTCTGATAATATGTAAAATATAAAGGAAAAACAATTAAGTAAAAATGCTACTAAACTCCAACAGCTTAACTATATTTACGATTCACCTGGAAATAACAATGATTTCTGGCTACTTTATATTAAAAAAAAGTCTATTTCAGAGAATATATTGTGAAATATTCTTCTAAGAATCAGGTATTCTTAATACCTGGCTCAGAATCAAAAGTTCTTAGATCTGCTACACAACAGGCGTGTCTGACCATCTCTGGGGTGTAAATGTGAAAGGTACAGAACTGCGGCTGGAACAGGATGGTCTGTAAGGGGCCGGGCAGCTGGCACAGGTGTGGGCAGAGGGGACTGAAGTGGGCAGAGGGGGAGAAACGGCCTCGGCCCTGCGCCCAGGAGATGGCGCCAGAGGACCGCGCCGGCCCTCACCTTGGAGTGGGCGATGGACAGCGTGTCCACCCACACGCGCCAGCCCCCCCACTCATATTTTATGGCGTGATACAGGAGAATCCGGAAGATATTGTACACCATCTCAGTAATCTTCTGTTCCTCAGAATTTTTAGGATTGATATAGCCAAGAGAAAACATCCAGTCCTGCCACACTGAACACTGCAGCAAGCATCTGCGGAGTAAAAGAGAACTAGGTGTAAATATCTGAACTACGGGAAAATTTACTATTTTTACGTTCAGACAAGACAGTAAACCCATGGCCGGACCCAGGTGCACGCAGCAGTGCTTTCCTTCCCTACCTGAAACGGCCTCTCCCCATTCCTCTACCTGGAAAGCTGCTGCTGACCATGGGCGACCCCCCACAGCCGCTGGGCTCGGGCGGGTAGGGTCCGGGTCGCCTCCCGCCACACTGCACGCTGACCCCAGGCCCAGCGTCACCACTAACCACGGCTTTACCGTGCCCGTCCCCACGACACGGTCCCTTAGCCACACTGCGCGCTGACCCCAGGCCCAGCGTCACCACTAACCACGGCTTTACCGTGCCCGTCCCCACGGCACTGTCCCTTAGCCACACTGCGCGCTGACCCCAGGCCCAGCGTCACCACTAACCACGGCTTTACCGTGCTCGTCCCCACGGCACTGTCCCTTAGCCACACTGCGCACTGACCCCAGGCCCAGCGTCACCACTAACCACGGCTTTACCGTGCCCATCCCCACGACACGGTCCCTTAGCCACCACACCCGGCGCAGACACCCGAGCCCTGCCTGAGCCCCAGCTGCCGGTCAGAGGGCACCACAACACAACCTGGAACAAGAAGCAAGGGCAGGTCCCACACAGCCTCAACAACAAACAGAGCTGGGCTACATGGGGGTTACAGGAAGGAACGGATGCTTTCAGATAAGGGTCTGTGCATATTCATATGCAAATTAAAATATAATAGAAATTAAATTAAAACATAAAAATACAGAGACTACATTGCATACAGACATCAAAGAAATATACAATGCTTCTTCAAATGACTTAAAAGTACTTAGGAAAATTTTGTTTGAAAACAAAAAACTAAGGAAAATAATAATTTTTACAAAATAATTATGTAATAAACTGTTCACAGTACTGAAACTCCTTACCTTCTATTTTCACGGCTGTTACTAAAAAGTTTTATCATATCCGATAAAAATAAACGACGAACTTCCATAAGTTCTGCACTCGGTGTAGAGTTCTTTAACAACGTGGCCACTACTTTGAGAATCACTGCAAATGAACAAAACATTCATATCAAAGATGTTACTGCATCCTACCTTCGACTCAAAAAATGGTGACAGATTTCCAACACAATGCAGGAAGAGTCACAATGTCATGATGTAGGGAAGCACTGTAATGATTTGAGAGGTTAGGAAAGCTAGTGACTTAGCTGCACTCGTGGCCATGTCACCACATCACAGTAATGGAGTACAGTGTGCTCACTTGGGTTCTGAATTTTCACTGTAGAATCTGGCTCCGGATGCGGCTTGTGTACAACTTGAGTGCAAACTTGTTCTGTCAAGATCTGAAAGACAAAGAGAGAGAATTTTGTTTAGAAAACAATTTAAATTACAACTGCAAAATATGGATATACAAAGGAGCTACAAAAATGTCAATTTTCTTCCAAATAAAAAAAACATCCCCTATAACGGTCTTCCTACTGAATGTGACATATTTCTGTTTAACTCAGTACTCCTCAAATTTTATAATATTATTCATAAAAACAAAAACAGGACCAATATCTATAGAAGACTAATTAGGAAATTACAACTTTTTTCTATGTGAAACAACTTTCCAGTGTACTGTCATTAAAATACTTATGAGATGTAAACATTTCATTTGTTGTGGAATGTAAATTTACCATAAATTTTAAAAATTTGAATTTAACATAAATTTTAAAAATTTAAAGTGATGTAGGAACCCAGGCTCAGACATTATTTATTTATCTTAAGTAAGTACATTTACTTATTTAAGTAAATAAAGTAATCTTTAAATATCTTAAGTAAATAAAGTAATGTAAATTTACTTAAGATTAGTAATATTATGTCTGAGCCTGGGTTCCTACATAAAAATAAAGTGTGAGATAAGAAAAGTCTTCATAAATCTGTTATTCTCATTCGCAAATGAGTTTTAAACATACTCTTAAAAATTTTTTTAAAAATATGATTTAAACAGTAAATAAAAAAGTATTTGCAAGGTTCCCCTTGGGGGAATGGCGAGAAAGGGGGAAAATTCAACTTCCCCATTTGAAGAATTCCTGGTATTCTCGCAAGTAGTGGGGATAACCAAATCAATTGAGGGAGCCCTCAATCTTGGGGTTTGTTCTATGAAACTTATTCCCACAAAGGATAGATTAAGCCTACTTAAAATTAGGCCCAAGAGTCACCCCCAGAGAACTTCTTTTGTTGCTCAGATGTGGCCTCTCTCTCTTCAGCCAACACCACAAGCAAACTCACCACCCTCCCCCTGTCTACGTGGGACATGACTCCCAGGGGTGTGGACCTTCCTGGCAACGTGGGACAGAAATCCTAGACTGAGCTGGGACTCAGCATCAAGGGACTGAGAAAACCTTCTCGACTGAAAGGGGGAAGAGAGAAATGAGACACAAAGAAGTGACAGTGATTGAGAGATTCCAAACAGAGTTGAGAGGTTATCCTGGAGGTTATTCTTATGCATTATATAGATATCACCTTTTTAGTTTAAGGTGTATTAGAGAGGCTGCAGGGAAGTGCCTGTAACTATAGAGCTGTGTTCCAGTAGCCACATTTCATGAAGATGGTTGTGTAATGATATAGCTTTCACAATGTAACTGTGTGATTGTGAAAACCTTGTGTCTGATACTCCTTTTATCTATGGTATGGACAGATGAGTAAAACATATGGATTAAAAATAAATGAATGGGGGAACAAATGCTAAAATTAAAAATACATATATTGAATAGATGGAAATACTAGTGGTCAATGAGAGGGAGGGATAAGGAGTATGGTATGTATGAGTTTTTTCTTTTTTCTTTTTATTTCTTTTACTGGATGATGCAAATGTTCTAACAATGATCATGGTGATGAATACACAACTGTGTGATGATATTGTGAACCATTGATTGTATACCATGTATGGGATGTTTGTATGTTAAGAATGTATGTGCTTGTGCATTGTTATATAAATAAAAATGAAAAATAATAAAAATAAAAAAGGCAAAACTTGGCCAGAAAAAACAGAAGTACAGAATGTGAAATGAATATCTGAATAAGAATGTATCTAACTTATTTGTCTATAACTTAGAGACAAGTTTTGATTGTTATAAGGTACTTAAGTAAAATCAACAGTTTAAAATAATTTTTGCTCATTGTTATGCCTTCACTGAAAAAAAATTGAAGTAAAAAATACATTGTGCTTTTCTGAAAATTATTTATTAGAGAAGTTGTAGGTTTACAGAAAAGCATTCAGAAAATACAGTATTCACACAGAAAGCCCAGGCAAACACAATGTTCCCTATTATTAACCCTTTGTGTTAGCATGATAGCTTCATTTCAATTCATGAAACAGTATCATTATAATTATAATATTAACTGCAGCTCAGAGTCTACATTACAGTTCACTGTACTATACAGCCCTATGGTTGTTCTGCAAATTTCTGTTCCAGTAATTTACATACAAACTAAAACATCCCCTCTTAGCCACATTTATGTACACAATTCAATGAAATTAGATACATTCACAGTATCGTACTGTACTACCAGGACCACCATCCTTTACCCAACATTTTCATTACCCCAAACAGGAGCTCTATCCCAATCAAACAGAAGTCCCCACTTCCAACCCCACCCCAACCCCTGGTCACTTGTAACCTAGTTTCTTATTCTATTAATTTGCATATTCAATTTCCTCTGAGTGAAAGCATACAACGTTTGCCCTTTTCTGCCTAGGTTTATTTCTATGTTGAGCTCATTTTTGTCTCTGGTGTAAGGCAGAGGTCCACCTTCGTTCTCTTGCATATGGACATCCAGTTTTCCCAGCACCATTTCCTGAAGAGACTATTTTTCTGCATTACGTAGGTTTGGCTCCTGTCAGAAATCAACTGGCTACAGAGAAGAGGATCTGTTTATCAACTCCACTGGTCTGTTTAGATTATTGTGACTTTGTAATATGTTTTTAATCAGGAAGTCTAAGTCCTCCAACTTCGATCTTTTTCAAGATGGCTTTGGCTATTCAGTGCCCTTTCCCTTCCATATAAATTTATGGATGATTGCCTTTTCCACTTACATAAAGAGGCTGCAGGAATGGTAAGCAGGGTTGCCATGGATTTTGTAAGTCACTTTGGGTAAAATTCACATCTTAGCGATATTTCATCTTCAAATGCATAAGCAGAGAATGCCTTTCTCTGATTGCTTTTAGCAATGTTTTGTAAATTTCTGTGCAGGAGTCCTTTACATCTGGTTAAATTTATTCCTAGATATTTGGTTATGTTAGTTGCTAGTTTAAATGGAATTCTTTCTTGATTTCCATTTCAGATTGTTCATTTCTAGCATACAGAAACACTACTGATTCTTGCATACTGGTATTCTAACCCTCTCACCTGCTTTGCTGAATTCACTTATTAGAGTAGCTCTCTTGTGGGTCTTTGGGGATTTTCTGTATGATACAATTATGCCATCTGCAAACAGGGAGAGTTATACGTCTTCCTTTCCAACTGGGATGACTTTCTTTCTCTTGCCTAACTGCTGCGGACAGAACTTCAAGTACACACTGAACATCAATGCTGGTAGTGAACTTTCTTGGTCCTCATCTTAAGGGAAAGCTTTCAGTCTTTTGCCATCAAGTGTGAAGTTAGCTGTGCAATTTTCATATGTGCTTTTTATTATGTTGAAGAACTGTGCTTCTATTCCAAGTTATCTAAGCGTTTTTATCAAAATGGAGTGCTCCATTTTATCAAATGCCTTTTCTGCTTCAACTGAGAAAATCATGGATTCTTTTCCTTCATCTATTAATGTGGTACACTGCGTTAACAGATTTTCTAATACTGATAAATTCCACTTGATCAAGGGTATAATTCTTTTAACATGTTATTGGATTCAGTTCATGCATCTATATTCATAAGACTTATTGCTCTGTAATTTTGATATCTTCACATGGATTTGCTATAGGGGTGATTTGGGACATTTAGAAGGAGTTAAAGAATTCCCCCATTTTAATATTTTTGGAAGAGGCTAAGTAGGATTGTTACTAATCCTAATTGAAATGTTTGGTAAAGTTCAGCAGTGGAGTCACCTGATTCTGAGATCTTCATTGTTGGGAGATTTTTATTTTATCGATTCAGTCTCTTTACTTGTTATTGGTTTGTTTAAGATCCATTTCTTCTTGAGTCAGTATAGGAGTCTTGTGTGTTTTTATGTATTTTACCAATTCGTCTGGGTTATCAGATTTGCTGTGGTATAATTATTCATAGCAATCTATTAAAATATTTTTAATATTTGTGGAGTAGGTAGTTATAATCCCACTTTTCATTTGTGATTTTAGTTATTTGCATCCTCCCTCCCTCCACCCACCCTCTCTATACACACACACACACACACACACACACACACACACACAGTCAGTCAAGCTAACGACTTGTCAATTTTGGGGGGGGTGGGGTGGGTACATGCTCTGGGAATCAAACCCAGGTTTCCTACATGGAAGGCAAGCATTCTTCTACAGATCTGCCAATTTTATTGATTTTTTAAAACAACCATTTCTGGTTTCATTGAATCTTTTTTTATTCTCCATTTCATTTAATCTCCCTTCTAATTTTTGTTTCTTCCTTTCTTCAAATACCTTTGGATTACTTTGCTCTTCTTTTTCAAGATCCTCCGGTATGAGGTTACATTTTGTATTTGAGGTCATTCTTTAAAAGATGTGGGCAGAGTTATAAATTTCCATCTCAGCACTGTTGCTGAAGTTTTGGTATATTGTGTATTCATTTTCGCTTGCCTTGAGATATTTCCTAATTTCCCTTCTGATTTTTTTTTGACCCACTGGTTGTTTAAGAGTGTACTGTTTAATAGCTCACTACTACAGCAAAGGTGATATTTCTAATAACTTTTTACTTGCATTTTGAGAATGCACACAGTTTTAATACTTAATCAAATTGCATTTAAGATACTGTCTAATGTTTAGAGTTCATGTAACTCCGATATATTCATATATTTTTTTCATATTTAGAGTTCAAGAACTCTGATATCTGTAGTTATAGATATTTTTCCTTCCTTGATTTAATTTTAAATTGCTTTATGAAACATATTGTACAAACAGGCCTTACGATGATTACTTATCCATGCCTACGGATAAGCTAACGAGGACATTCATTCTAGGTGGTTTAAGATTTCCATATGTTAACGGTAAAAAATGTGTATCTTCATATTTTCCTGAAATAAGGAAAATATTTAGTAACATAGGCCACTACTATATAGCAATGCAGGTAGGTATTTGTAAGAACTTTCCACTTGACATTTTGAGAACACATTTTTGACAGCTGGTCAAATGTTAGTTTTTAATACTTAGAATTTAAGAACTTTGTTATCTGAATATGTAGATTTTTTCCTTATTATCTTAATTTTAATTTGGTTTATGAAACTTACCAGACAAACACAGGCTTTACAATGATTATATTGACACTTTATTAAAATTTGCCTATGGTGAAGCTAATCAAGATATCCATTTTTGGTGGTTCTAAGTGTACTGTTTGTTTCCTTAAATAAAAAAAATTGTTTTAAAAAAGAGTGTAGTTTAATTTCCAAAAATCTGTCAATTTTCTAGTTCTCCCAGTTATTGATTTCTAGGTTCATTCAGTGCGGCCGGAGAACACACTGTATGACATCACTATTTTTAATTGATTTAGACTTGTTTTATGGCCTAACAGGTGTGTGGTCCAGCCCATGTGCACTAGAGAGGAACATGCACTCTGCTGCTGCGGGGAGAGGCGTCCCACATGTGGCAGTTAGGTCTTTACAGCATCTGTCAAGTCTGCTCTTCTCCTTTCATCATCTGTCTGGATGTTCCGTCCGTTACAGAAAGGGGAGTATAGAAGTCTCCTACATTTAATGTACAGCCTTCTACCTCTCCCTTCACAGCTGTCAATATTTGCATCGTATATTTTGGGGGCTTGACTGTTATACGCATACATATAAACAACTGTTAGGTCTTCTTATTGAATTGGCCCCTTTTCAGCACACAGTTACTTCCTTTGCTCCTCCTAACAGTTTTTTTTTTAATTTAAAGTCAATTTATCTGCCATTATACAATATCCCAGCTACCTTTTGGCTACTATTTGTATAATATATATATATTTACTTATATACTTTCAACCCACTTTTGTCTTTGAATTTAAGGTCAGTCTCCTGCAGACAGCATGCAGTTGGATCATGCTGTTCTACCAATCTCTGCCTTTCGAATGGATAGTTTATCTATTTACATTTAAAGTAAAAGCTGATATTGAAGGACTTTCTTCTGTCATTTGGCTTTTTGGCATTTCTAAATTTTATATCTTTTTGTTCCTCAATTCTTCTGCAAATGCCTAGTTTCATATTTATTTTTTGTTGTGCACTTTTTTGAGTCCCTTCCCATTTCCTTTTGTATATCTTTTTCATAGTAGTTTCTATGTGGTTACTATGGAACTTAAATTTAACATCCTAAATCTACATCAAGTTTGATTTGTTATCAACTTAACTTCACTAGCATACACATACACTGTTCCTCTACCTCTCTGTCTGCTCCATCTTCTTATTTTACTTGTTACAAATTATATCTGTACACATCATTTATCCAAAACCAAAGATTGATCATTACTTTTTATGCATTTGCATTTAGAATGAGTGAAAAATAAAAAATGGAATTACATACCAACAACTATAATAAAATAACACTGGAATTTATGATCACCCATAAAGGTTACCATCTCCGGAAGTCATTCAGTCACATGTCTGAAGAACTCGTTTTTTTTTTTTCTTTTGAACTTTTTTTATCGTATAGTATAATATATATACAAAGCAAAGAAATAAAAGAGCAATAGTTTTCAAAACACTTTTCAAAAAGTGGTTACAGGACAGATCCCAGAGTTTGTCATGGGCTCCCATACGACACTCTCGTATTTTGCCTTCTGAAGAACTCCTTGTAACACAGGTTGTAGGCAGTATCTAGTGGTAATGAACTCCTTTTACCTCTGGTTTATCTGAGGCTGTTTAATCTTTCCTGTATTTTTGAAAGACAGCTGGATATAATATTCTTGTTTGGCGATTATTTTCTGCCAGCACTTTAAATATTTCACCCCATTGCCTTCTCACCCCCAGGGTTTGAGTTTCTGATGAAAACATCAGCACTTAATCTTATGGAGACTCCCTCATACATAACATGTTGCTTTTCTCTTGCAGCTTTCAGAACTCCTTCCTTATCCTTGGCATTCAAAAGCTGACTATCGTGTGTCTGGTCATGGTTCTCTTCTAATTTACCATCTTCGGAGTTTCTGGAACTCTTGAATGAGCACAGTCATGGAATTCTTTACATTTGGAAAGCTTTCTGTAATCATTTCTTCAAATATTCCTTCTGTTCCTTTCTCTTTCTCCTTCTTGATTCTACTAATGTGTATATTGGTACACTTGTTCTCCCACAGATCTCTTGATCCTTGTTGACTTTCTCCCTTTTTTTTTTTCCCACTCCTCAGCCTGAATCATTTCAATTTTCTTATCTTCAAATGTACTAATTCTTTCTTCTGCCAGGTGCATCTACTGTGTTGAAACCCTGTAGAATATTTTTCATTTCAGTCATTGTGGTCTTCTACTCCAGAACTTCTTTGGCCCCACTTAAAAATTTAAATCTTTTTCTTAAAATTCTCATATTGTTCATTTACTGTTTTCCTGATATCCTTTAGTTCTTTGTTTCCCTTTAATCTCCTTAAGCACAGTGAGGATCAATTTTTTGAAGTATTTCTTCAATACATCCACAGACTGGTGTTCTCTCTTGATCATTTCTGGGTTTTTATCTTGTTCCCTTGGATAGGGCAACATTTTCTGCTGGTTTGCCTGTTTGCAATCTTTTGTTGCATATTGTACATTTTAATATTTTAAACTGTTAACTCTGGGATTCAGTTCCTCAGCTATCTGTCCCATAAGTCGGTATTTGGCTTTTGATATGACAGAGATTTCCCTGAATGACAGGAACAAATAAAAACAATCCCCTTTCACAGTCACTGCAGATCGGCAGCACAGGCTGGCACTCTCCTCCCGCCTCCAGCCTTCCTATGGACACAAGTCCAAGGTGAACGGGAATTGCGTCTTGAGCCTGAGCCTTGTCCCTGGGATCATGCTTGCTTCTGGTCCTAGAAATGCCCCATTCTCAGGAATTCAAATGCACCCTTCTAGTCCCTACAAATACACTTTCTCCCTATCCCAAATCCTCTGTTGCTTGACTTAAAGCAGGCAATCCTTTCCTTAAGGCTGCTTTGACTTAATTGCTTCTTATATTGCTTTAGCTGTCTGAAAGCCACTTCTGCCTGCTGGGCAAGTTTCATGGGAGAGCGCTCAATCTGAGTCTCCTGATTCAGCTTCTCACGCTGCCACCCCACAGACGGCACTGACAAGCAGACACCACACTCAGGGTACGACAGCTACTCCGCCTTCTCAAGAACAGGGCCAGGGACCCACCACGGGAGCGCAGGCTGGCTCCAGAACAAGCCAGGGAGGTGTGCCTAAGGGGCTAGAAGAGACCTCGAGCTTCTTCTAGTGCTTTTCAAAGCTGTATTTTCTTGATTTAGTCTTCAACCAGTTAGTGAAATCCCTTAACTGTCTACAGACCTCTGCAGAAGATGATTTGGCCAGTTTTTGCTAGTTTTCTTTTTTTCTAAAGATTTCTATGGGGGAATGGCACCCTTGATGTCTTAGGCTATCTATCATCTGAATCAACAAGGATGCCCTCACTTTTTTCCCACTTTTTTTTTCTTTTTTTAATCAGTTAATTATTGCTGTAAGAAACTGAGCTCTTCAGTTTATAAGATCCCACTTGGCTATCTCTGTGTATACATTGTGTTTACCAGAATTATAGTAACAGTATATAAAGATTAATAACAAACCCAAACCTATAAAGTGAAAGTAATGTCACAATATTTACTAAAATAATTCATAAGGTATCATTGTTGAGATCTTCAAGTTTATTAAACATAAAAAGCTGGTTGTTTTGTCTTTAGAAGATAAATTCGAAAATCTAACACATAATTCTTAAGTATATTAGGAAATGTTACAAATCACTCACAAAGGAAAATATAATTATCCATAATTTAGAGATGATGTAATAGGGTAAAAATAAAGTAAATGAAATGAAGGATGTAAATTTTGCAAATACTGCGATTCTCAAAAAGTATCTGTATATAAAATGGCTTTAAGTTCAAAGAGGCATTTCATAGCGCCAACTCATTTCCTTGTAAATCATCTACAGAATGAATTTATCTCAGAAAACTAAGAGACAAGGACATTTTATTAACGTAATTTTTTTAGTTAAGGTAATTAAGGTAATTGTTACATTTTATATTCATACAAAGTTTTTAGACTTCCTGCTAAAAGTCTAACTTTATTATTTAATATTTATTGTTTACTGTTATTATAGGCATCTTAACAGGCTTAGTTTTAAAGATCATATCACATAGTCCTTGTCATAGCAGAACTTATATTTGAGCCTTTACAACTTTGGTAATTTAAGAAAGAAAGGAATGAGCTCTATTCAGAGAATGCAAGAGTATACTGAGAAAAGCTCTGGACAGAAAAGCAGACTTAGATGTGAAGGAAAGTGTTTCAGAAAAGCAGCAGCATGCCTGAAACCACAGCTGTCTGCAGATGGCAAGTCTGATAGGACTGACAACGAGGGCACAGCGAGTAGGTACCAGATGATGAGCCTACGGGGTGGGTGGGGTCCGACCCCATGGAAGCGCTCCTATTCTGACTTTACTCTATTAAGAGAATGGAGTAAACACACACTTTAAGCAATGAGGTTTGTGGTTATTATGTAACATCAGTGACTGCATGGTTAATGGGTTAGAAGGCAGCAATTCTGGAGGTGGGGTGGTAAGACCAGAGACACACAGCAGTCTAAGTGAGCGGTGAGGAAGACACAGCTGGGGCAAGGACAGCCAGATCAACACAAGAAGTGCTACCCAGTAGGAGTGGGCAGAGCATGGTCCCCTCCCGGATGCAGGATGCGAGGGAGAGAAAGAACTGAGGACGACCTGTTGTTCGGGCGAAGTGAGTGCACCACAGTGCTGAGACAGGGCTCAGTCAGGAAAGAACACGCACAAAACCACTCCAGGAGATGCAGTTCTCACAGGGAGCAACGGCCCACCCATTACGGCGTCGATGGCACTCGCTGGGTTCTGCAATCCTCAGCATGCCAAGCCTGCCCCGGGGAAGGGGTCAGCACTGCGGATGAGCCACTCATTCTGGTTGGCCATGTAGGTGACAGCAGCAATCAGTACCAACCGAGCTAGGAGGGGAGGTGATGCCAGATGGAGACATTTAATTCCTCAGCATGGGGGTCGTGATAAAGCTCTGCGGGGACAAGCTCCCCCAGGGCAGGAGGGAGAGTGAGGGAGAGCCGCAGCTCGCAATGAGCAGCTTTCCGGGACGGGCTCTGGGCCTCTCATGCACAGACGGTGAGACGGCCACATCTGCTGAGGTGTAATCCGGACAAAGCACTGTTATGACCCATGAAGAGAAAGAATACCTACAAAGACCTACCTGAGTGATGCCCAGAACCTGGACAGGTGCGTTGGGAGTCAGACATCACAGTCCCACTGTAATACTTCTGCAGTAACAAAATAATCCACACTCCACTATGAGCAGAAAATGTGGTATTCAGAGATCACTTTTCTATCCTCGCTCTGCCCAGTATGCCCTGGGGAGTATGTGAACTGTGTCCACATAAAGGACACGCTCAAGTCCGAATGCGGGCACCTGTGAACGTCACCTTCCCTGGAAGCGGGTCTTTGTGAATGTGATTAAGATGAGACCACACTGGGGCATGGTGGCCCCTAGACCCAGCAGCTGCTGCCCTTCTAAGAGAGAGAAGAGGAAGCCTTGGACACAGAGGTGCAGAGGAGACACCCAAGGAAGAGGAACCCGTGGCCATGGAGGGCGCCAGGCGAGGCAGAACAGACTGCTCCCCAGAACCTTAGTGGTGCACGGCCCCAACAGCACACCGATCTGCAGCGTGAGTGAACCTCTGCTCCAGTCATCCTTAAAGCAGCCCGAATGAAACCAAGACAAGTATTAATTAAAGAAAACTGCTTCAGCAATGCACAGCATGCGACGCGACGCCGGGTCATATTTGACGTGGCTGTGACTCGCAGTCGCTGCCGCGATGCGCCATGCCCTGGCAGCCCAGGCGCAGCTCTAACAACACATGCCGGGTGTGCGTGGCCGGGCTCCAATAAACTGCATTCATGGCGGCTGCAATCTGAGTTCGCATATTTCACATCATGAAATATTATTTTGCCCTTGATTGTCCTCAACCATTTAAAAGTATAAAGATCATTCTGGGCTCACAGGCTGCACAAAAACAGGCAGGGAGTCCTCGCACAAGAGCAGAAAAACAGGGCCAGTCCAGGCTGGCTACAGGAAGGCAGAGTTATGTAACTTCAAGGGAACATTCCTAAGACTTCAGCATGTAAAACTGCGAGCAGCTGGCCTGTGCAGCGGTGTGCCCGCTCACAGACAGTCCTGAGGCCAAGACAGACTCACCCATGGGGTGCTGGAGGAGAACCCCACCTCTCAAACAAGTCAAGGAGTCTTTTGCAGTAATGTTCAGATTCTGGCTGATGATAACTCGGAACATTAACTATACAAATACTAGAGTGTTATAAATATAAAATAACAGTCTGAAATCCTCTAATACCAATACTCAATTGTAGGTGCGGCAGGGCTCTCACCCACAGGCAGCCCCGGGGGGGCACCCGCCACATGCCCACTACCAGCAGCCCCACCCCTGTGCCACCATCCGATGAGTCGTGTGTGAACCAAGGATCATGCTGCTAATTCCCAAAACTACTGATACCAGTTGTAATCACATATTTTAAATATTTCAATGATTAATAAAACATTCATATGAAAAGTAAAAGGTTTACTGATTGATTCTGTGGAAACTACATAGAATACTTCGGAAAAACACCGTAACAGTCAGTAAATAAAACAACCACTATTAAATTGGGTAAGGAAAAGAAAACTGCCAGAGAATGGAAAACTATAAAATCTGAAAAGGTGATCACTTATGTCGGTGCTAGCGTTTTAAATCCTGCTGCACATGAGAGAGCGCGAAGGAGGAGAGAGAAGCCAGCATGAACAGACAAAGGGCATGGTTTACGGAAGAAAACCTGCACGGAGTCGGCCACCCCACACTCAGAGGAAAAGCCCTGGGCCACGTCGAAAGGCTGGCAAATAACTGTACATGGATGTGCTTCAGACTGAAATGGAAAACTACGGGTACATGCTCATCATTTTTAAAAAATGATTCCCATTTTTTTAGATTAACAGCCAACTACTAATCCCAATCTCAGAGATTAAGAGGCTTCCCAGTTCTCACCAGACCCGCTTTTACCTCGTAAAGTGTGTTGTATGTGGTGACAGTCACAGTGTTTGTGTGCAACATCAGCCTTTCTCCAAGAAGAGTGAAAAGACTGTGGGTGTGCATGATTTCAACTTTTCTCCTGGAGAGAAGGGGGAAAAACACGGAACACATTGGATTTTCTGATCACATGACATCTGAGTAAGAAAGCACATTCTATAAGCAGTTACAGAATCATATCTACAAAAAGAAACAGTTTGTAGCACAGCTGTCTTCTGATGTTCCAAGACGACATTTTCAACAGTTTTCAAAATATCTCTGCAAACCAAAACGTGAAATATACAAATTATAAACCATTATAGAAATTCTGACAGCTATTGATTTAAAATTCCTAATAACTATTTAGCTACTATTTTTATTGGGTTAAAACTTCCGTTTTCTTCTAACACGTTGATCGTGGAATTTTCCAAATATTTCTGCCGAAGTTTGTAGTCTATCAAATAGTCTGTGACAAACCTTAAGCTAGAGCTTAAAATTAGGGTAAAAAGTGAGTATTCTATGCTGGAGATGAGCTCACAAAGCAAACCGTTCACACAGGGGAAGGGGGCCAATTACTGCTTCTATTTGTGACCTGCCAAAGGGCGTTCAAAAACACAAAATCTTTCTACTTACTGTTCACTGTTTCCAACCACACCCCAGAACAGGGTAAGCGTTTTTAATTAAAGGCATCGTGGAGCACATGATGCTGGAAGGTAATTACGAGAGGAACTTTGCTCATGTCACTGCCTTAGAAATTCAACACCGGCTCTTCTTGGCTCCCAACCATTGGTGCTTATTTCATCCTTTTATTTTTTATTTCTCCCTACTTGTTTGGAAGTGTCTGCTGTGACCCAGCAGGTTTGTCAACAAGGCCTCTGGCCTGAGTCCACAGCTTGCTCGGCTCCCAGCTCCCCTACGTCCAGGTGCCACCCCCCACGCTCCAGCCACAGAATGGGAAGCCACAGGCTGCCCAGGCCAGGGTACTGGGGCCTGTCACCCAGGCTGCCCCTGGAAATATCCGGAAAGTAATTTGGAAGGTGAGCAGCACAGCTGCCTTGATCAAAGTCAGGGGGTGGGGGAGAGTCCAGGCCTTTAGGAGAGTCACCTGCTGAGGAATCTGCACTTGGGCTCTAACCGAACATAAAGGAAACTGCTATTTTGATAAGTGACTGAAATGTCCTTAATTGTTTCCACTGCTATTGCTGCCTTAATTAATATAGAAATCAGATAACGAATCAATTATGTGAGCATCACTCACCTGGACATCCTCTCTTCTAACGCCAGCCTCGGCGCTCCACACGCCAGGAGAGACTCAGGACAGCTGGCCCCTCACCACTCCTCAGTCCAAGGAGATAAAGGGCAAAATCATCTACACCCAAGAGGAAGCCAAGACATTTGTCTTGTGGCCTTGTTTGCAAACTACTAAACCAAGACTGAAAATGGCCAACTGCCCACTGCAGAAAACAGGACTACTGGCTCTTACGGAGGTGAAGGCTTGAGTCTCTTCCCACTCAAGCCGCCCCCAGGGAGAGAAGCCTGAGCTCTTGTCCGTGCTCGGTGTGAACAATGCAAAGCCCTGCTCTGCTGGCTGCTGACCATTCACAGCTGGTCAGAGCTTGCGAACCAGCCTCCTGTCACAGCCTCCGCAACTGCGACTGCAACTCAAGAGCCACATGGCCTCCTGAGGAGGGCTCTAAGGGAAGAGTCTCTAGGGGTGCCAGCTCGAGGCTGGAGGTGAATCTTGTGCACAAATGAGGTGTGCAGCAGGCCAAGTCTGCTCTGCAGTTTCCTCGTAACAATGTGAGCGGTCAGTTCTGCTGCCCTGTAGCCAACAGGCAGCCAGCGGCCTCAGGCCCTCATCCTGCTACCTGTGGGCCCTCCAGTGGAATAGCAGGTGCTATGGATTCGGTCAGGACAGGCTTTGGGAGGACAATTACTAGATAAACCAGCATCTGAAACCTACTTACCTTGAAGACAAAACAGACTTCAGCCTTGGGGTCTGTCTGCCTCACCTTTCTCCACCAGTGGGGGCCCTCAGTGGAGTCTGAGCATTTGTGTTTAAAGAGTCACAGTCTAATCTCACCCAAATTTCAGATATCATATTTATTAACTTACTAAACATCCCATTGAAAACATATCACAATTTGCTTCTTCAAAAGGCAAACATGCATTTGTTTTTTCTGATGATCAAAGCAATACTTCTTACAACAAATTAAGAAAACACATGGAAATAGAAAAAGAGAAAGAAAACTATAATCCCATACCCCACAGATGACTAGAACAAACATCAGTTTATATTCTTCCAGGGTAATTACTATGCAGACACATGCATATATCAGGTACAGATTACATCAATGATGTGGAAATTGTTTTGTACTAGACATAATTGCTTACTTTATATCCAACAATATATACTGATTTTTCCATGTCATATAATTGAAGAATGTCACATACTTAAACTTTTCACTACTATTGGGCCATTAAGTTCATGGCCGATATTTTTCTATTACACGCAAAATTTTACCCTTTTGCATAAATCTTTGAGTATATCTATGATTATTTCCTTAGCATAAATTCTTATAGCTAAAATAACTTGGTTAAAAGCTTTTGGGGTGAGGACAGGCCACAATGGCTCAGCAAGCAGAGTTCTCTCCTGCCATGCCAGAGACCTGGGTTTGATTCCTGGTGCCTGCCCATGCAATAAAAAAATATATGTATATAAAAAAAAGCTTTTGGGGTGGGCCATGGTGGTGATTGGGCAGACTATGGTGACTCAGTGGCAGAGTTCTCACCTGCCATGCCAGAGACCCAGGCTCGATTCCCGGTGCCTGCCCATGCAAAAAAAAAAAAAAAGCTTTTGAATTTAAATTTATGAGATTCTGATAAAATGACATCTGAAAATATGTACATTCATAACTTCACCACCAAGGATAAATGCAGTTTCCTGCAGAACCACCTCCTCTATAGAGTAACAAAATTTGTCAATTTGATGTTCAAAAAAATGCATTTTAATTTTAACTTGCAACAAACATGGATACATTTTCACACATTTTTGACAACTTATACTGCTTCCAAGAACTGCCTGATACCATGCTCTGACCATTTTTCTCTAGATGTGCTTTTCTTTTTATAAGAACCCTGATAATATTAAGGAAAATAAACTCTTTATCAAATAAATAACTGGCAAACAATTTCTGCAATTTGAAAAATACATACATACATATATATATAAATAAATTATATATATATATATATAATTGCATAGAGAAGGCTTCGTTCCTCAACAAAACCTACAAAGTTTAACCTTGTCATCTGTTTACTTGGCATTAATTTTAGAAAAACTATTTTCATTTTGAATCAGTTAACATTTACATATTCTTTTTCCTAAATCATATTTCACAATGACTACTTAAGTGGTTTGTCATACAATATAGAAATTC